>NC_092827.1:10222112-11422112 GCF_039878825.1 Excalfactoria chinensis
TCTTTCCATCCTCAGATCCTACTTAGTTCCTGTGCCCTTGTTAGATGGAGGCAGGGATAATGTCCAAGCAGAAGCCCTCCAAGTCCTGATAAGTTGATTCTGCAGGCTGCTGCAGATAGGATTTATGGCTAAATGTCACTTCTGTTGAAAAATACCAAGGGGTTAAATCTGGTATTATAAATGTCATTTTCAGGGAAGCAGTCCAGATAAATGCTAATCCGCTCCTTAAGCACTCTCCAGTGATTTTCATAAGCACTCTTCAAAGAATAAAAATAAAAATATCATGGTACAATATAGGAATTACAGTGCAGACACTCTTCAGCCAGCATGGTTGTAAACCTACTGGCCTGAAGCTATAAAAAGCATGGGAGTCCCTGCCACCATCTCTATGAATAAATACAGGGAAGGACATCTGCTGAGAAATTTCTACCAGAAATCTTTCAAGTGACATTTTAAGAAGCTGATAGGGAGTGAGGGAGGGAGGGAGGGAGTGAGGGAGAGGGAAGGAAGGAAGGAAGGAAGGAAGGAAGGAAGGAAGGAAGGAAGGAAGGAAGGAAGGAAGGAAGGAAGGAAGGAAGGAAGGAAGGAAGGAAGGAAGGAAGGAAGGAAGGAAGGAAGGAAGGAAGGAAGGAAGGAAGGAAGGAAGGAAGGAAGGAAGGAAGGAAGGAAGGAAGGAAGGAAGGAAGGAAGGAAGGAAGGAAGGAAGGAAGGAAAGCTGGGAGGTTTTAAACTGTTCATTCCCTTTCACTGGTGATTTCTTAGACATACATTGTTGAGAGAGATTTTATCTTGAAAAACCTTTCTCATTGCTCTTCACTGAAGTTACAAATGCCAGCAGTATAAGTTACGAATTTTAGTCAAGGTCTCTGTCACAGCACAATCCCATGAGAAAAAATTAATTGTATATCTGGTTTATGGATGCCGTAAATTTGGAGTTTCCAGAACACAGCAGTTTCCCAGAAGGGGAGATGTTATAACTTTTAACTCTGCTTTAGGGCTATGGCTCTGTATTACTCACAAAGAATTTAATGTTCAGTTACTGTTATCTTAAGCCCCTGTTCTGCTTCCTTGTATGCAATATAAGTGGTCAGCACACCAAAGCAGTATAGGGAATTCTGGCAGTTGTACTTGAACACAAAAGGCAACTTCAAGAAACTCCCTGAATGCTGCAGCTGTCTCAGCATTCCTGGTCCTCCTGATTGTTGCTGCCCTTGCTAAAATTTCAGTAGTACTTCTTCTGTCATAAATAAATAGAAGATAAAAGTAAGGAGTGGTGGCAGTGCACTGCTGAGGGGTCTGAGGGCTGCACCACAGCAAATGAACTGTGGCCCTTTAACTGTCAATAGGAAAATATTTTCACTTGCTCCAGATCCCAGGACAACCCTTTCAGTCATACATTCATCTCCCACATGTCATTTCTGTGTCTCTCTGGAAACCTGCATGCAACTGCAGCTAGCCCTCACACTAAACAGTTGGGTGTGTGCAAGGCTTCTAGCCAGGAACATAAACTGCAGTGCTTCTTACAGCCATGAACTGTCACCACAGTCATGTAACTTGATGTGAACTCCCCTGCCATCATCATATTGATTACTATGTGTCATATTGCAGTGAGGAAAGGGACAAAGGATGAATGCTGGAAGTGCAATTGTTAACTTGTGGTTCATATGGGTAGTCTGGGGGCATAGAAAAGGATAAATGCTGAAATGTTCTTGGTTAGTTGTGGTTCTTATCGGTAGACTGGGAGAAGAGAAAGGTTTTGACATAAAGAACATAGAATGTTATTCTTTCACCCGTTATAAAATAATTTGTGGTGTAGCTGTCAAAGTCATTGCTTTGATGCAGGAGAAATGTTGCATTCTCAAGGCTGCCTGGACTTCTAGGTAGAGGTTTGTACTGAAGGGGTTTGAAAATTTCTATAGGCACCTTTCACAGGCATTTAAGCTAAGTAATGTTTTCAGTTTAAATCACCTAGTTTCTCTAATAACCAGAACAACAACTTGTAGTTTAAGACAAACCCACACATGATAACATTTGCTAAACTTTGCTCACTTCTATAACCTCCATTAATCTAAATCTGCTTTGAAGAAGATTGGATTTATCAATTTACTGTGATATTACCTTCATTATAATATCAGATGCCTAGTTTCTTCTCTGCTGTACCTAGATGAGTTTTGACCCTAAGCAACACATCAGTATTCATCTTAGAAAACATATCTTCATTAACCATCTGCAGGATGGTTCTGCATCCCCAACAACGCTAGAAAAGTAAGATGCAGAAACACTTCTTAAAGAACAACTGAAGGTCCATGTAGATAAAGGTAATGTTACCTCACCTTTCTAAACATAAGTATCTGGATAAAGCTAAATGAGCAGCAGAAGGAGAGAAATACGTTTTCTAACAGACAATTCAGCCTGATGCAAGCTATAATGAATCTTGCCTTATGGTAGATGCTACCTCTCCTTGGAGACAGAATTTAGATGAGACAACCAACTTTTAGACAAATAAAGACTTGCTGAGTGTAACTAAAGAAGACACTGAGGTATACAGTTCTTGCTTCTTATCCACAAAATGTCTTCTTGAGAACAAATAAATGTCATACTTCCATTTCCCTCATTTATCTCAAAATGTAGTGATACCTTCTTAAATTGGATTAGCATTCTTGATAGCTGCCCATTTCTGTGACTAATTTGTCATTTTGATAGTTATGAATTTTCAAGATAACAGAAACAAGTTTGTGCTAAAGTGAGATAAAACTCTAGGAAGTATTCGGTAGAAAAAACAAGAGAGTTTGAGTTTGTCAGACAAAACATCTCATTTTGTTTTCTTTGTGCAATCTCATGCTGACTTTTTCACCTTTCATTGAATTATTTATCCCTCTGAAATTCTAAATTGGAAATTAAGAATAAAAATTTTTGCAAAGTTCCTATTCAGTAGCAATACAAACATAAAGTTTGTTTTTTGGATATTCATTTAAAGTTAACTTTTTGATGTTCTTTTTGATTTTTAGTTGCATCCGTATTGATCCATAAATGCTCTGATCCATCAATTAATTCACCAACATATTCATTTAAAGGTCAAAGCATTATTGATCAAAAAATATTAAAATTTAATTATTTATACCTTTTAAACTTTGGTAATATTCCAGAATGTCTGTGATAAGTAACAAAATGTACTGCCATCACGAGCATTAAAAAAACCCCACAATGTGCAGTTATCTTTATGGATAAAATAAAGTAACAAAATAAGAAAATAAGGAAAGAGATGAAAGAAACAAGAGGCATTAAAAATAGATTGCTAAGTGTATAAACAACACTTTCACCTTATCCATGGACAAATGTAGATCCCAAGGAATTTTAACAAGTTGTTACTGTAAAAGAAGAAACTGTAGAAGAGAACTTCACAAAGTTCATATGCAGTGCATGTGAAATTGTTCAGTGGTTTCTTAAGAATAACAATTAAAAATTGTAGATCTTAAATTTAAAATATTATAAATAACTAGAAGAATCAATAGAGTTTATAAGCACAATCAGGTAGCAATTTTACCTGGGACTGTCATGTAATCTTAATAGGGCACACTGCAAGTAATCACAGGAACAGGATAACAGAGTAAGATTATTTTTTTTCTAAGACTAATATATATAAGACTTTCATATATATCTCATGGTATAAAGTTACTTTCTCATCTTTTCATTAAATTCTGTACCTAATTCCACAGCTTCATACTCTTGAGATCCACTTTCATGCTACGGATATTTAGTAGTGCATTGCAGCTGCTCCTCAGTAACAACTGACAATAAAAAATGTTGGAACTGTTATATCTGAGCAAAGATACTGCATACTTTGAACTATACTAATAAGTAATGATGATCAGAGAAGTCACTTCAGTCACATCTTAGTGGAATTAATAAAATCCTTGTTAAAATCCAAGATAAGAACCACAGAAACTGAAATATCTCTATAAACTTGAGTTTGGGATCCCTACCCAAGTGAAGAATACTGTAGTTAAGGATGACCTGCCATCTTTAGTTATTAGATATTTACATAATCTATGTCTTTTGATTTGTGAAATGGAGCATGGCAGACTGTAAAGAACTGCCTCACAGAGTGCACCAGTGTACTACTACTAATAAAACTAATGTATGCAAATCAGTTCCATAAAGTTGTTTCTTCTCCTACAGGGGGAAGCAGAGCTCACATTTCTTTTCTGTTTGGGGATTTGCACAGACTTCCTATCATTTTGGGAACTCCCTTGCCATCCATTTCCTCTTCCTTTTATTTTTGTGTAATTAGCCATTGAACATTTATACTGTCTATTTTTGTAGTTAACTCTTTGAGACATGTGTCTGCATGTCAGTTAGCAAAAGATGTTCACTGTAAATAAATTGGTTAATTTGTTCATTGAAAAGTAGGTCTGCTAGAAACTTCAATATGTGAGCTAATCATCTATCTACTGTATAGTTCAATGCAGCAATTGTGAATACAAATAGTAACAGCAAAATATTACTGACAACAGTCTTCTCATGTATCTTCTATTCATTGGACCTGGTATGACATGAGAAATTTTATCTATACAAGTTCATTTGCATTTATGTACATTTTAATCACTATGTGCATGAGGACAATACATGGCCAGTCGGTAGCCATTCATTTATTTTCTGTAAAGCATCCCTATATCAAATCACTAAAAAGTCAAGTTGTTCTGAGCAGAGGGGAAAAGAATCACAAAAACCTTTTTGGCTGCTATTATCAGTATAAAATCCAAACCGTAGCAACATAAATAATTGATATGTCTTATGTATCTTTTATGTATCTTTAGTCTTTATGTAATCACCGTGCTTTGTATCAGCATTGGTTTTACCATCTACCTTCACCTTTCTTTTTCTTAACAAAGAAATTCTATTTCATTCACTCTCCCACGTGGAGCCTAAAATCTATTTTATTTCCCCAGCCATACTAGTTCTTTCATTAAATATTTCATTTTTCTAAACCTTTTTTTCAAACTACAGGAGACCTTAAAAAACGCTGGCTGTCACAAGTATTTGGACTCTGTGCTGCAGTCTCTGGGTCTGTAGCTACTTAGCACTGTCCTTTACTTCAGTTCTTGGTGAGTAAACAAAATACTGCAATGCAGCAAATCAAATTTAAAGCGACACAATAGGACAGAGGTTTTGATAAGAAATGCTCAGTTTTATTTGCCTCCTAAAAATACAAGAAACAAGAAGCACAGAGAAGCAGAGTATTTGCACTTTATTCTTTTTTTTTTTTTTTTCAGTTACCAAAACTCTTAAATAGAGCCTGTTAGACGTGTTATTGCTAAGGAAGCCAGCATTATGTATTTCTAAAGGAATACCACAAAGCTGCCAAGTGATATGGCTGCAGTGAGTACGGAAGTTATACAAAAGAAGCTTATATTAAGATGGCAATAAATTACAAGTGTTGTTTATGGGTTTGGTGATATTCATTTTGTTTTTATTTAATTTTTTTTTAAATCACTTTTTGATAGCTAAAAGTAAACAATAATTTCCACTTTAAAAGAGCACTGGAATTTAAATGGATATGTATGAGATTTTCACACAAATGTACAGACAGTACTTTAAAGTTCAGCTTTGTGTTTTATATAGTTCTCAGAGGCAACATACATATTACTGGGGGAAGCGGGGATGTGGAAAAAATAATTAAGAAGAATAAGATATATCTCTATCTCATGTTTCTAGTGGCTGCAGCACAGTGGAAAAGGGTATAATGCAGGTATAGACCAGTGCTCCTCTCTTGCATGGAGGTTAAGCTCTGTCTTATGGTATGCCTCTTGTCCTCAGAAGCAGCAAGTAGAAAATGTGCTTTTCCTCAGAGACTGCCATTATACTCCTGTAAACCTGTATAGAGAACTTCCCCTGAGATCTGCTAATATTTTGGCTCATACAAGACAAGATTTGAGTTCAGGCATCTCTATCATTCGCAGAACATCCACCAAGAGTAAGTCCTGGATGCTGAGCTTGGGTTCAAGTGAATTGGTTTGACAAGAGTGGATAGAAAGTTGCCTGACAGAAAAGGACCAGGGGCTGCTAGCTGACATGAGCCAGGACAGTGTCCAACTGATCAAGAAGGCCAATGGCATCCTGGCCTGCATGAGAAATAATGTTCTCTCCTATGGCTCTGGTGAGACCACACCTTGGGTGCTGTGTTTAGTGTTACGGTATTGTATTTGATTTGCAGAGTCTTAACTGAGCTTTTTAAAAAATATTAAATATTTTCACAGCACATATTACAACTCCTAGCTGTAATTCTTCTTAATAAGCATTTCAAAACATTGTCAATATGTTTTGTAAATTAAAAGATGATAACAATTATTTTTAATTTCGGAGATGAAATCGTTTGAAAAGGGATGTACACCTGGGTTGACTATGTGAGACCATAAAAATTGCTTTAATTCTAAGTGGTAACAAATTTGTAGTCATGAGTTTCTTTCTATAGTTGCTTCTAACAATTTAGATTTATTTTTGTAAATTTGTGCAGAGATGAATAGATAATACATCATTGGACAAGTATCAACTAAAGAGAAATGAGGGTCCAATGATGAAGATAATGTGCCGGGACTAGGACAAAACAGATCCAATTCCATTTTCTACAAAAATTCAATGTGCTGTGACCTTCAACAAACCATTCGAAGCTATGTGCCCAAACTTCAATTCCAGTAATTACTGCTTAAATCCAAAATCATGATCCTCAGAATCCTGCTGCTGACTAATTGCAGAGCCACCTGGATTTTCTTGGCCCCTGTAAATTCTGTCAGTTCTTTTCCCAAGGCACCCACCATTCCTTTGCTCTCAAAGCTGATCTACATTGTGCTGAATATTGAATTATAGTCTCTCTGATCCAGATGGTTAGCAGGAGGCTAATTCTGCATACTTATGGTTACAGTGTTCAACTGAGGAAGTAAAGAGACCTTAATTCTAGTCTCCTTAGTCATGGCTTTAGTATTTGCAGAAGTTAAAATAGTTTAAATAGCCAACTGAGACAATTACTCTTTCTTACCAATGAGATTTTATGTTCTGACGGTAGGAAGTGTAATGTTGGTTTCTGTTAGGAAGAAAGAGAGATTTAAAGGGTTTTTCAGACCCAGCCAATGTGCAAAAATGTGCTCATCTTATCTTGAGAACTAAAGGAACAGAAGACACAACATTTTGTTACCTATGTAAAGGACAAATTGATTTCTGGCAGTTCCAGTTTCATCTTCTAGCTAAAAAGGGAGGAGTTTAGCCCAGGAACTTAAGTTTTGGTTGAGTAACATTAAGTTAACCCCCATTTCTCATTCCAGGAAACTGTATGCTCTGCCTCTTCCATGCTAAGGCACCATGGCTTCTCATCGTGAGAACTACATACTCCAGGTCTTGTTCATTTAACAAAAACATCAAAGGACGTGCTACAAGGTTATGTCAGACCCTGTATCTCCTATATTGTGGCTTATGCTACAGTGACAATACAACTAAGTCTTCATGTGCCTTTTATAGTAATGTAGCCTACTGAAACCAAGGCTATGGATCACACAAGATGGCTGGGTAGATGTGAGTACAGTGCTATGATGACATCTATGCCCCTTACTGTTCTCCTATGAAATGTGAGTAGCCACATTCCTCCTAAGGATGGTGTGACCTACGGGGATAAATGAATTAATGACTATGAGACAGGCAGTGTAATGTAAGCCATGTGAATATCGTTAGAATATGAATCAGTAAACTGTCTTTTATGATGATGCTTAAATGATTTATATGTCCTTAGAGTGCTCCTTATTGAACTTCATAACTTTTTTTTTTTTTTTTTCTAATAAAATATGTTTCAAAATGTCAAAATGTAGAGGAAGCTTCTGTCTTGGACTTCTGATAAGTTACTTTTAAGCAGAAAGTATATAAATATTGTGATTTGAAAGGACAACTTAGACTATGCTAATGATAAATAAAGGCTTGCTTTGAGCTGGAAATGATTTTGAAGGTGAAATATATGGGAATAAAAGAAGATACATAGACATTCCAAAAACAAAAAATCAGCTTTTTACTATGGCTTTAAGTTTTAATCTCTCATGAAATTAATATTGAGTGAAATATTCAATAAATTGGTTGACATTTATGTTTAAATGAGAAACTCTACATTGAAAAATATTAGGTTGTTAAAAACATGTTGATTCTATCATGGATGACAAATTAGAATGGATTTTATACCTGAGTGTGTTTTTGTTAAGATGGAAAACCAATAACAGAACACAAAGCCACAAAGCCTATTTGACATTGACTAAAGTTTCTCAATTGTGTCTTATGCAATTCAGAGATATATGTAATTTTTTTTTTTTTCTTTTCTGTGGACTTCAGTCCTGATTTCTCTGTGAAATAAAGAAATTTAAGGTTCTGGTTTACAGAAAATCAAGGTCAAATCATATTATCAATATTGCTGTCTTTCATAGTGACACATAACATTATATTCTAGATTTGTCTCCGCAAAATCAATATCAAGCTCAGTACATACATTAACTTTTTCTCACTGGCCCTATTCCAATAGGGTAGCAGAACTTGTGGTCCTTGTTATTATTCTTTGTAGTGTGGGAAATTAAATATTTGGAAGATGGGGTATTCTAAAGAGACTGGGACTGAAGCCATAAAATTACTCACTGAACAATATTTCATTCACTTTCAGGAATTCTAACTAGTGTGTTTGCATCTCATAGAAATCAAAGGAAAAGGGACTGAAAGGGATTTGGAGATCTTGGTTCTATAGCTGTCCCAATAAGCTATATTCAAACATATTTGACTCACAGAAAGCTGAGGATATTTCCACCCTGTCCCAATGGATGCCAAGAACATTTCATAGAATCACAGAATCATAGAATCACAAGGTTTGAAAGGACCTATAAGATAATCTAGTACAGCTGTCCTCCCATTACTGTTGCTACCAGAAGCTACTAAACCATATCTTGTAGCTCCTTCCTAGTAATGAAAGTTACTTCATAACTTTCACCTTTTTAGCAATATTTGACATATTTGAATATTCCCTTCCCCTTTTCACATGACTCTCTTTTCCTTTGCTGTAACATTTTTAGGATCTCTTCTCTATTCTTTATTCCCCCCACCCTTCCCACTAACTCCTCCTTGTCCCCCACCCCTTTTATTTTTTCTTCTGGATACATCTGTGCCTGATTAGTTGTTTCCCATTATAAGCCCATGCTGTTAATAACTTCTCTGCTATTTCATTAAATTGCCTTGAATTGCACCATCATTTTTCACATTTTTCAACTTTGTAAGATGACTGTGAAATGTAATCCTCCTTTCCAAAGGGGTGATTCTCCCTCTAGACGTGCAGCTCCTGTAGTAAATACTATGTAATACCGAGTACAGAACAGACCCATATCAAATCCTTCTTGGTACCTTCTTCCATTCTGGCAAGAAACAAACATCTTCTTGTCAAGGAGCATTTTCAAATCAGCTGCATACTGACCTTACAGCTGTTTCACTCAAGACTCTGATTCTTATGTTCTGTTATGCAAATATCGTGTCAGAGTGTCAAAAGCCTTATTTAAGTCTTATGTGACACGTGCTGTATTTCTCCTATCAACAAGGCAGGCCTGCTATACTGTCACAGAAAGATACTAGATGGTTTTGACAGGGTGTGTTCCTGACAATTCTGTGTTAGCATTTAGCAAGTCTTTATAAATAAACTGATTACTCTGTACCAATAACCTGCATTGTGAATTACCTCCAATAACTGACATCATGGAAAGGAGGGCAGCCATTTATCTCTCAGACTGCCCCATCCAGAAACTGTGTGACAAAAAGATGATAGATCTGCATGGCCTCAAATTTTACAACTCTGATCACTCAGGAATAGATTTGGAATGGCTGTAGGAAAAATAGAAGCTTGGACTTTTCCTGCATTATCAACTACTGAGAAAAACACAGCAGGGATAAAAGGGATTTCTGGACTAACTGAGGATAGCTGGAAATTTTGTGTTTTGCCACTAGCTGAGACCCATGCACCTGATCTAGTCTAAACTATATACACCAGATTCTTTGAAGATGGAGATTTATTTAATGCACGCTTGGCAATTGTTTTTCCTGTGCATAGTCACCTGTGTAGCTGGATAGTCTTTCTCTCTGACACTGAGAACTGTCAGTGTTAAGCACTCTAAAAGTGAAGAACACATATTTCAAAGAAACCTACAATTTGTGGGATTAATAGAGATACATTCACTTTATGCTGAATCTCCACTACTCCTGAAATATTTTTCCTCTCCTTTCTACAGAAGCAAGCTTTATGTCCTGAAGTGAACAGCATCATGCAATATTTGAAATTCTTGATGCTTGAAACACAAGCCTTTAGTCTCATATCTATGAGATATATCTGTGCCTGAGATCTTGATCCTGAAGAATCTATGATGTGCTCTAATTCCTCCAATTTTTATGCCTATGATGCTGTGCAACAATTGATCTTCAGCAGAGGCATGACTGTGCATTCCCTACACACATAATTAATAAAATATGTCATAACTAAACACACATTTGATGAGATAATCCTGTCTTAAAACAGAGAAATGAGATTTGAGCTTGTGGATTACTAGATATGTATTCAGTTCAATAGAAATTGGATTCACAGGAGTCTTTTTGAGGGATGCTTGCAAATCATTTCTACCATTTACAAGAGTCAGGGTAACCTCATAGTTTTCTTTTGCAGAGATGTGTCAATATAGTGCCTCATGTTTTATGAGCTTGGCCTTGTAATTGAAGAAACAAATAAGAGCCAAAGCTAAACAGAGGAAATCATCTGAACTCCAAGTTTCCTTTTGTGTTGCCATAGATAGGGAATCTCGCTAAACAGTTATGTTTAGATATATCCTGTTTAGAATGGAAGTGCCTGTTTAAATGTACAATGCAAATATGTGGCTTCTCTAATATGATATAGGTGCATTTGTGTATTTGTGTTTTTGTGGATTTGGTCTCACTAATTTCTAAAGAAATTGAATAGATTTATTTAAATTTCTATATGTATCAACATAAAAATTCTTCTGTGTTAAGTGTAATAACCTTTTTCATATTTGAACAAAATTCAGACATATATCGGTGATGGCTGGAGACAAAATATCTAAACTTATAATGCATTACAGAGATGATTTCTTCCAATTTTCTGGAAACTTCAAGGGGTATGAAAGGTCATAAATCTCTATGGTGCACAGAAAATGGAATAACAGATTTCACAGAAAAGCTTGGCCAACTGGGACACTCAGTATTTTTATGACCCTTGAAGTGAAACAGTGAGTTTCACTGAGGATTTGTCATCAATGATCAACAACTTTTGTCTTAGTTTCTGTTAGGAAAAAAATATTTTCTTCAGAGTGTCTGGTATGATGCTATGTTTTGGTTCTAGGAGAAAAACAATGCTGATAACACGCTGATGTTTATAGTTGTTGCTAATCAGTGTTGTACAGGGCCAAGGCCATTTGCAGCGAAGGGTCCAGGAGCTGGAAGGGAATAGAATTAGGACAGCTAAGTGAAACTAGCCAAAGAGATATTCCATACGATATGACATCATGTGGGAAGAGCTTTAAAGGGGCTGAGTTCATCCTTTTTCTCTTTCATTGCTGTGGGGGATATCTGGGCACTGGTTGGGGGTGGAGAGCAATTACTTGAGCATTACTTGTTATAAACATTCATATATATATATATATGTCATAATCATTACCCTTTTCTAAAGCTGTCAGACAATCAGAGGTGAAGATGGCAATTCATGGGGCATTTCTCTGATTGTAGAAGCTTAAGTTATCTACAGTAATAAGAGAGGATCCCTGCTGCTCTGTTCCCATCATTCTTCTCCATCTTAGCAAGTTAAAAACACTTATCCAGTTTCTGACACCAAAGACACTACTAGCAAAGATGGTGAGAGGAATTCACAGCTGACAGTATGCAAACTATGAAGCCTTGTGAAGTATAAAAATGTGAACAAAGAACAAAGCTTTTTTCATGAGTCATTTTTTCCTAATAGAACTACTCTCTCAGAAGAGTCAAGTCTTATTTCTCTGCCTTATTTCCTATGTTAGAAGTAATAGATTAAAAGAAAGTAAAAAAATACGAAAAAGAAAAAAATAATCATTCAAGTTTTGGATACAAAATCAAAATAAGAATTATTTCTGAGAGAACTGCTCCTTCCTAGGTATTTATAGGACATCTAAAACAAACTTCCTTAATCTATTAAAAATAATGAACATTTCTGAGTTAGTTTGATGACAATTCTTCTGTGCCAAAAGGGTTTTTGCTCTTGAGCATCTCTCATACAATAAATACAGTTTGCATAATTGCAACATATCTTAACAGAAAATACCTGTAGGAAATCTCTCGAAGTTCCTTAAGTTATAGCTGTACACCTTGTTAAACTTTCACACTTATTTGCCTCATTAAAAAAAAAATATCCTAAGAAGAACAGAAGTGGTCCAAGTTCTTTCATCAGGTCCTTACAGATTAGTACTGACAAGATTCCTTATAAAACTACGCTTGCCCCTTTCTGAGATCCTTTAAATGGGATAAAAAAGAGAATGGGAGAATGACAGTGAAGTTGTAGATATGAAATATACACATATACAGCCAATTCAAGAGAGAAAAAAAGCCCTTTTTTTATGTTGAAGAAAATAGATTTATTTCTTAGCTGGTGATTGAGAAAGGAGAAACATGCTGCAGCTATCTTCATCTTTGACATGGTAGGAAAAGATCTCTTGCACCAAGTGCCAACACTTTTTCTCCAAAAGAACTGGAGAAAAAAAGGGATCTTTTTTATTTCTTCCAGGTCAACTCATTTATATTTATGAGTTCTCTTACTTAGTGTCTTCATGACTGTGCCTGCCTCAGGTGGTGAAATGGATTTGCAGAACCGGTTTAAGGCAAACAGAATTGACTTAAAATAACTTACTTTTCCTGGAAATTTTTTGCTATTGATTCTAGAACTGCAGTATAACTTCAAACTGTATGAACAGCTTTTGAACAAAAAAATACAACTGAAAATTTGCTAATGTAATTTATGCAAATTTTCTCACAATGTAGTTGAAAATACCTAATGCAAACACCATATTTCTGCATAGATACTCTCATTTTAGAACCTGTTTATTAAATCTTTCCCCATTCATGTACAAACTATCTGTTCATGTGACTGCAATACCACATATATCTTTTGTCCTTTTTTGAACATGACTGGTCTATTCTTTTTCCTAGGATTTCTTTGACTTCTTGCAATGAACAGCTAAAGTTTCTCCATATTTGCCAACAATTTAGTCATCGGTAATGGTATGGTTTCACTGCATGGTTAAAAGTAAGTCCTGTAAACTATACCCAAACTGAATCTCAATCTGTGGTAAAAACATTTATATAGGCCTTGGTTTTGCAGTGTTCTTCAGTTATACAATGAGCACTTGCTGGTATAACGAATTGCTTCAAAACATCATTTTCCTTGAGCAAGAGGCAACTCCTCTGGCTATAAATAAACACTCAAACAAGACAGCTTTAAATAGCTTAAAAATAACACTCTTCTATTTCTTCCAAGCAGTAAAGTTATGTAAAAGCATTGCAACTGAAGTAAGGTAGGAGCCTATAATAGGAGCCTGAAGGGTAGGCTGATGAGACTATAAATCAAATGTTATACAGACTGGTCTAAAGCTGGGGGAGAAACGCTCCCTAACTTTGGGGGATTTTAATCCTATTGAAAATGACAAGATGCTGAACCAGTGGGAGGGATGCTATTTGGTAAATCTTTTCATTACCTTTTCCAGCCACTCTGCCAAATTAGTGAAGAGATTTGTATTGTAAAAATTATTCCTCAGTTGGTGATTAGTCATAGGTGTGTGACTTAACATGTCAAAATTAATAAAATATATTCTTTATTATAAGGGGAGGCTGTATCTTAATTAACCACAAAAAGAAAATTATGTAGTTTCCAGAAACTTTACTGGACTAGGAATGAAAATAATATCCTTCTTTTTTTGCTTCAAAATCTGATCTATATTGTTGTCTTCATATTGACTGCTGTACCTGCTCTGAGAACATTTCAGCTCTTCTAAAAAATAAAATATAATAATGCATTAAAAGACATTCTATCACTATTTATTTCTACCGAGGTGATATCATTCCATTACAGAAACCAAACATCACAGTTTTCCTTCCAGGTCTAATGCACCCTGATTCCCTTCTAACATGTTCCTGTTCATTTACTAGGATCTGATGTGTTGTATCTTCTTGCCTGTAAACTCTTCTTCTGTTGCCTCCTAGCTTGCAACAGAGCTTCAGCACAGTTCTCACAAATTTTCGTATCTCATTCCTTGCCTGTCATTCAAAAGGTGCCCAACATATAAATTAATTAGGAACTTAAAATGTCTGTGAATTCCTTTTACTTCATTATACTATATTAACATCCAAACCAAGGTTTCACAATGTAATTATAAGTTAAACTGTTATATGCAAAATGCAGGAGTGGGTGCAATGCATAGGTAGTTAAGTAGACCCCTATTGTTCATTTCTCCTGAAAATAAATCTTACAAATGACTTCAGTGTTGCACTTCAAATATTCAGTCAAGATGATGTTTTCTTTTCAGTGTCTGCCTCACTGGCACTTTGACAGTCTCAAGAACAGAATCTTTATTCTGTGCATTTTCCTTTTACTTAATATTCTTGAAAGGATTTGAATGATGCTTTACTGTTTGCTGCTTTTCTGCCAAGTGTCATACACAGTTAGCTGCGTCTCAACATATCCGCGTATCAGGTGGAAAGCATGGAGTAGCTTTCCCATGCACCACCATCTTCCTTCACAAGAAGGTCCACTTAAATGACAGTTTGGATTTTTTCTACTGTTTAATTCAGTTTATCTTCAAAATCCATTTTTTGCCATATATCTCACCGCACAAAATAGGTAAATGTTTCAAGTCATTTTCCTGTATCTGCATTGTTTCAGCTGATGTAGTAATACTTAAATATGGGAAGCCTACGTTAATAAGTAACAACAGATGAATAGTTTCTTTATAATCAAATGATTCTTGGCCAAGATGCTGTGAATGAGATGCTTCATACCAGACTCAACAACAGCAGACAGAAAGGAGGAAGTAAAGAAAAAACTGACACACTCACCATCCAGAAGTGCTTGTTGAACACACAAGTAAACTAACATTTTCCTTGTCTATGTTAACTTCATGAGAAAAATCTGATTTTCTCCTTCATAATTGCAGAAAAAATGTCTCCTGTGACTAATGCCATTCTGCCCTTCTCACACAACCATTCTTAGAAATGTGGGAAGGGTAAAATTACTTCATTTGCTGTTTTGATGAAAAGCAGTCTTCTGTCCTTAGGTAATAAAGTTTAAAAAAATCTGGAGCATTTTAGTAAGATGTAATCTGGTTGTTTTCAGAACGGTCTTATTTTATGTTCAATAGGATTAATATTTTTTTTTTTGCCTATGATTTTTTAATGGACTCCATGATTTCAGGAAATTTACAGTCAACAGGCTGAGTAGTCAGTGGTACTGTGTAATTTTCTATATTTTTCTTAAAGTTCTTGTTATTTTTCACCTTCTTCAGCAGTGTCCTTGCACGACCTTACAGAGGAAGCAAGATGAATCCATCCTTTAGATCTGCCTACTCACTATTCTGTCACTGCACATCTCAGGCTCCTTCATCCACAGTTTGATTTTTCCTTTCTCTGTGTTAGCTTCTGAATTTTCACTGACACCATGACACTGCATGGTTTGAGGGACTTAAACATTCTTTTCTCCTTTAAGTTTTTCTTTTCACCTGTGCCTTTTTGTATTACACAATCACAGAATCACACAATTATAGGGGTTGGAAGGGATCTCTAGATATTATCAAGTCCATCACCCTGGGCACAGCAGGTAAATCAACTGCTTTTGTTTTCATGCTGTAATTACTTAATTTTTCTACTTTATTTTTCAAGAGCCTTTATGTCATCTTCTTTTCTTTGGTATCCAATTTTTTATTTTTATTTTTTCTATGTGCCATTAATCTGTACATTTTTCATCAACTAAAGCGCAAACTGCTGAGTTATTTCTCTTTCTTGAAAACAACTGTTCTGTAGTTTATCTTTTTATGTACCTTTTTAAATCTAGGCGCTTATAGATTGTCTTTTTCTACATTCTGTCTTCCAGGGGATACCTAACAGACTGCAATCTTTATTTTCTGCCCTCAAGAGTGGTAAATAGAAACTGATAATCACAAAATTCTTTCAGTATTTTCTTTTTCCCCAGACACCTGATTTTTTAAGAGTTCTCAAGCTTACAGTGTGGATAACCACTGTCTGCCACACATGGTGGTGGGAAGCTCCACTTCATGGGTGGGCCACAGCCTACATGGTTCCCCTGAGCAGAGTCTGCCTGTGACACTTCCAGGCTCCTGTATCACAAAGTCAGCTGTAGTTTATCCAAGAGATTTATAATGCTGTAACCCATAACTTAGACTTACTGCTGAGAGCTCTTGGATCCTAGACTATGCAGATCTCATGATAAAACATCTGTAAAAAGACTTCAACCAGTTCAAGGCTAATGTCACACTCATCTGCTTTTCTAATCTCAGCAGCATTACATAGAAATGTCCCCACAGTTAATGGGTAGATATACCTTGACTGAGGCAATTTTTCATGCATACATAGGTTTCTAAGCTGGGCAGAAGACTGGTTGACTCGAATTCCCAAGAGCTGTCAATGAAACACTCCCCTGTCTGCTGCAGGCCAACTTCCTGGGGAGATGAGGACTGCCTGGACAGGTGGTTTATGACGACGCAGCATCAACATCCAGATGTCATCAAATTCATAAAGAGTCTCCATCTGCATGGTTTTGCTAAGTGTTGCTGGAAAGATAAGGGGAGAAACCTGCAAAATGTTAAGCAGTGCAGGCTAATAAAGCAGCTGCTTCTGGCCTCTTGAGAAAGCTGTGAAAGTCCTTTGAACACATGGTAATTGTGAAAGGCACCAGCTCACACAGTTGGGCAAAGCCACATTCAGATCCCTGCTATCAGTGATTACTCTGTTTTCTCTTGCCGCTTTCAAAATCCATCTCCTCAGCTGTGATATTTCTAGTCTTGTGATTAGTGCTCCAGTATTACAAGAACATGGATGCTCTAATTCCCTGGCACCAAACCAAACAATATTGTTGAAATTTCTGAAGTGCAGTAATTCTAAACTACAGCTTCCCACTGTATATAACTCTATTCATGCCTATGTAATATTTCCAGATTTAAAATAATTATCAGTCTCAAAACAAATGTGTAATCTTCTGTAATATTCTTCTGCTCAAATCTTTACAGATATCATTCTGACATAAAAGCATGTCTATATTTATACTGTTCATGATCATAAAGAAATTTAATGTAAACCAGTAGACTAGAAAACTTCTAAGAAATTAAAAAAAAATACTACAGAAATTATCAGGGAATTAAGGTTCACAGGCATACATCACATAGCAATATTTTGAATGAAAAAATCAGGGTATTTTTAACCCAGAATCTGACTACAGCTGTCTAACTCAGCTCAGCCTACTCAGAGTTCCTGTTACCCAGTCTCTATTGCAGTGTAACATTAAAATTTGTATAGAAAAACAAAGCCTGATTTGTATTCCGGTTTGCTGTCCTGGCAAAATCTATATTCAACCTGTTTTTTAATTCTTTTTCAAATCACAGCAAACAGTTGATTAAATATCACAAAACGATAAGGCTATTGCAAAGATAGACATAGCAATACATAATGAGAGGGATAGAGTGACCCCAAATACCTTTCTCCTTGAACAAAGTCAGGCTATATAGCAATGAGTTTATCCTGGGAAAGGAGTGTTTCTAGCTCAGAGGCCGTAGTGAAGAAATAAGTTAACTGAAATTCTTATTGCACTTCTCAGGCATGAACAGCATATTACGATCCCTTAGAATGTATTGAGTTGTTACTTGATATAAATGGGGCTTGGGAAGAATTCCCTTCTCTGTAATTTTACCAATTTTTCACATCTTTATTAAATATATATATATGTGTGTGTGTGTATGTATATAAACAACAGAGAGCAGAAGAATGAAACTCAATTTTAGTTCTGAGATAATTCCTTATACTGAAGAGCTCGTTTGACTTATTAGAGATGTTTGATGGATGTAGTCAAGCACTTTATACATTTATGGGAGAAAGTAACAAAAATAATGAAATTTTGGCCCTTAGAAATAGTTGTAAATGAGAAATAAGTGATATAGTCCATTGTTCTTAGCCCAACTGGCAAAAACTGGCCAAGTCCGTATTTATATCTTTAAATTTCCTGGATATATATCTGGATTGTAGCTGAGAGCTGTTGACTCTTGGTAGGTTTAGTGGGGACTGACTAGCACTCTGTCATTCCAATAACCTGTCTCTGTAGACGATTAAATCTGTTATTTTGCTACTTGTACCATTTATTTCACTGATAAAAGACAACTTTTTTTTCCCCCAGAAGTTTGGACCCAAATTTATTGTGAATGCTGCTTATGACTGACAGTGTATTCATTTATGCTTTCATATGCAAAAATCTTTCTTTGTTGGTATCAGTATCAGCTCCAGTCCCAACTCTAATTGACAAGTCATTTTGAAACTTTCAGGAGAACTAGTATTCTAGTGATTTCTTCACCAGTTCTTGGCTTTAACAAGACTGAGGACATATTCACAGTTCTATTGTAAGACCAAACTGGTACTTAATAATCCATGAAATCATTTCATCCCTTTTTCAACTCACTGAACTCTTGCTGGTGCCAATAAAAAAGACAAGAAACAGCACAGCAGTTCTCCTATGAGAGTACTTCCTTGTAATTTCTTGCATTCAAATACACTCACTAGGCATTTGCTTAAAGAAAAAATATTACATGAGGATGAAGTGTTTTTAATCTGCAGAGGGTCCTGTGCTATTGAAACAGCTACTGTCAGTTGCTGAGTAACAGCAAAGAAAGCAGCTCACTCTTCACTGTAAGATCCTGCAAGGTACTGTTAAGCTGTTTGCACTTCCGACTTCAGTGGGATCAGAATTGAATGCAAAGCTCTGGGGTACAAAGCTCAGTTTGTGTGTGTAAGGTAAAAGGGAAAAGCTTTAGAGCTGAAAATAGTATAGCTGTGCTGCTGCATCCTAACCTTATGAAGCTGTTCTGCTCACTAGTGCAGCTTGCACTGGATTTGCACTAATATGGGTATCGTGGTGTTTGATATCTCAGTCTTGTTTCATTATCAGTAAAAAAGTCATTAAGAGACTAGGCAGCCTTCTGCCAGGTAGCTCCAAAGCTGAAAAAAAATGTTTTATTCAATAATAAAAAAACAAAATAAAACTGTTGCTGTTCAGAGAAATAGGAAAAAGGAGGCTTTTTGTGGTTGGAGGTGATATTCTTCTATGTATAGTATAGGCATGCAAATGTCTTAAGAAGGAGTGTATTTCAGAGATGTTGACAGAAGGAAAAGAGGCAGTAGGATCTAGATGATATGAGAAAGAGGGGCTGCATTCACTTATCAAAAAAAGAGAAAGTGAATCAGCAGAGGGAATGTACAATATACCAACTTTCAAACCCAGAAGTGATGCTCAGTGCATCAGGTTCCTTCACCTTTGTAACGTTAAGGTATTTTTATCTCCGGTTCTGTAGACTGACTTTTCCTTGAAGCTCTATGGTCTTTAACCCAGGCTGCCATGGCAGAGTTTTCTATTCTTTCTGACTTTGTTATTATGCAGTTATTCCTATGTTGTTATTCTGATGGCCTTGCTCCTGAACAACCCAATAAGTGGACTTTTCTGGGAAATAAATTATTCCCAGTATGAGACTCACTCTTTTCCTCCTATTTTTCTGTATTTTGATTGCAGCTTTTAAGATATGTATTTGAGGCTAAGATATATGCAAGCACATACCTTATCAATTTGTTGCCTGAAGGACCAGCCCTGGCTGGTCACGAAGCATGTGTCAATCAGCATTAGCAGCACTCACAAGAAGCAACAACATGAGAGTAGAACAGGCCAATGAAAATGATATTGTCCTTGTACAAAAACATTGCTGGGATAAACTGTTGTTCTGCAGAGAAGGCCCAGGGAGATGCTCACTGGGGAAGCCAATCAATAACCTTCCAAGGTGGTCATTGATGGACAGTGTGCAGTGTTTTTCTCTCTCTCTTTTCTTTTTTTTTTTTTTTTTTTTTCCCTTCTTCCTTTTTCCTCTCCCTTTTAGTTTTTATTTTTCCCTAAAACTTACATTATTATTTAAGTTGATGTGCGCCATCAGCAAAAGAGCCCACCAATAAGTTAGTGTCTCACAACACAAAGCATAAGATTTTCAAAGCTTTTCAGTGCAAAACAATGTTACTTAATTTTTCAAGAAAATAAAACCCAAGATGTCCAAAACCACATTTAAAGTCTCTCCCAACAGGAAGCTGTTCTGGGCATTCAAGCAAAAGGGTCTTACAGTGCTCTTTCAAGTCTTATACATTCAGAAATATGAGCTTTTGCATCCACTTGAAATAACTTTTTTTGGATAGCACACTTAGAATCCAGAATCTAGCAGTGGAATAAGATTCAATATCATTAATGGAGATCCTTAAGAAAATGAATCAAATACCTGGGAGGACAGCTGCTTTCAGGAGTTCTTTCAATTTCTGCTAAATAACTCACTTGAGAAATGCAGAATAACTGGTGTGACACAGGAGTTGGGTTGCCCCTGAGATCTCAAATGAAACACTCAGCACCCAGTCAATTAAAGAAGTTTGATGGCTGGATGCCTTCACCCTGATCCCACTTTATGAAGCAGCAATGAAATAAGTCCAAGAAAGATTTTCTGAAGTCCTATTCTGCCCTTTCTTCTCCAAACCTTTTGTAGAACCTGTCTGAGGCCCATGTTGAGTGGTATGGTTTCATGACCATTGGAGTAAGAGTACTGTGCTTAGTAAGCACCTAGTTCCAGAAAGGAGTACCTTTCATTCAGCATCTATCTGAATTTTACCTTTCATTTCTTTCATTTCCTACTTTCTATCTAAAGAGCTGCTGTCTCACCAGGAGGGCTAAACAAAGGCCTGACACACTTCTGAGACTGATACAGTAGTTTTCAATCACAGCATTTTAAAAAACTTCTGTAATGAGACAGACACCACTGTGTAACTTAAAGAAATAATTTTAGAGCTGAATTCAATGATAGTATTTGTATCTTAATTAGCAACACACATCAGTACAGATCAAGAGCTCTATGGAGCAGTACCCAAAGGTCCTAATTGATAACAGGTTGGCCATGAGCCAGCAGTGTGCCATTGTGGCCAAGAATACCAATGGTATCCTGGGGTGTATTAAGTCCATTTGAGGGTCAAGAGCATGATGAGGGTCATGGAGCATGATGAAAAAGATGATGAAAGGGATCTAAGACTCTTCAGCCCGGAGAAGACTGAGATGAAATCTCATCATTTTTTATAAATATATAATGTGTAGTAGTCAAGGAGGCCAGAATATTCAGTGCCATACAGCAACAGACAAGAAACAACAGGCAGAAACTGGAGCACAGGAAGTTCCACACAAACACAAGGAAAACTTCTTTACTGTGAGAGTGACAGAGCACTGGAACAGGTTGCACCGAGAGGTTGTAGAATCTCCTTCTGTGGAAATACTCAACCTGCTGTATGAAACCTGCTTTAGCAGGGAGTTGGACTACATGATTTCTAGATGTTCTTCCAACCCCTATGATTCTGGGATTCTGGGATCTAGGATAAATCACTAAATATAAAGAAGATTGTAAAAAATCTCTCTTCTTTTTCAGTTATTTCTAAGAGGAAAGCCAAACTGACCTTGTTTTGCTAAAGGGAAAAGGACCAAGTGCCCCTTATGGGGTTCTAGTTAGGCTCAATTTCCAATTGTGTTACCTTTCTTATCTGAAAACTAAGTAACTCCAGAGATGAAGTTAGAGTAAATATTTCAAGTTTTTATGATTTCTCTTAAAACCAAAACTTGGTGTTTTGTTTTGGTAGAAATCTCATACCATTCTAGAAGCTAGAAGCTAGGATATTAAGAAAATAATGGAAAACCTTTCTCCCCGTGGAACTTCGCGTGCAGTGTTTTCTATTGTTTACTTAAAACAAAGAATACTAAACTCACAGCAACATCAGCAGGTTTGCATTTTTATCTTTATGAATAAAACATAGAGAAAAAAAATCTTTCCCATCATGCTGCTGAAGAGAAAAATGCAAAATTATTTGACAAATATAGAGTTTTATAAAATTGTTGAGTAAGTGGTAAAGAATAGGTCTGGAAAAGTGATACGTGCAATCATGTGAAATAGAGATCTATAAAATGAAAATTAAAAATATATGCATTATTTCTATAGCGTAAGGTGAACTTTTAGCAAGTAGAAACATTGAAGTTCAGCAGAATGATATACAACTATAATTGAAGGCACACTTTCAACAGCAGTGAAAAAATCCATTTTATAGCAATAATTTTAACTTTTTACAGTTTTTCTCTTTGGTGGAGCGTGGACATGAATCTGCCATTTACTGTGCATTTGTTGGAATTCTTCCCCTGTTATGAACTCCAGCAGCAGCTGGTGAAAACTGATGGTCCAGCGCATCTATCAGCTTTTTTTTACCAGCCAGCACAGTCAGTACCAATCTTTTCAGTGACAGTGAATTAAAGAACTGCTGCAGAAGAAAAATAGCTTCGTGTCTGATGTCTGGGACAGCCTGCTCATAATCAGACTTTGTGACATTAGTGAGATGCTGCTTCTGTCTGTGATACAGATGCCTCACTGAAAAATGGAGAAAAACATGTACTGGCCTCTCTGGCCTGCTTGGGTGCTGGATTTATTCTTCCTAGGAATCTATAAAAAACAAGGATGAAAGACAGTGCCCCTATTCAAAGAACAAGATTGGAATACAATTTTCAGTTCTTAGTTTGGACCCTGTTTTTCTCAGGTTTGCTACTCTGATGACAATCAGGTTCATGTGAAAACATAAACAGTGACAGTAGGAATGTATCAGTTAATTTGGTAGAACAAGAAAAAAGAAAAAACACATAACTTTCAGTGATGTTTCTACAAAGAATTTTATGTTTATTTTCATTGCAATTCAACTGCAGTTGGCCAGATGGGATTCAATTTGCAGTTTGTCAATATGCTTTTGACTTTCTCAGCTACTTTAAAATGGGAACTTGAACCCTGATTCAATGCTTGTAAAAGTGGGATTAATGTCAATAATGACTTTTAAGCGAATCACCATGGGACAGTTAGAAAACACCACTGAATATGCCTTCACATGACACTTTTGGGGCTGACACTAATATGATAAGCTTTTGCTAGGTAAGTAAAAAAGGGGTGATTACATTTATACATGTTTTCCAAATTCAGATGCTCTGAAAGATTTATTGTTACATTCTGCATTCTAAAACATCTGACTTAAAACAACAGAGTGTGTTCATCTGGAATACGGGTCAATACTTGGTCCAATCTTGTTTCACCTCTTTCTTAATGATCTAAACAATGAGGTAAAGGGCACCCTCAGTACATTTTACAGCTTACACAAATCTTGGGGCAGTGACTGACTCATCAGAGGGCTGTGCAGAGGGATCTTTACAGGCTGGAGTGGTGTGCTAACAAGAATCTCATTGAGTTCAACAAGGAGAAGTTCAGAATTCTGCAGAGGAACAAGTCCTGCTCCAGAGAATGCTGGAGGCATCTAGCAAGAAAGCAGCTTGACAGCAAAAGATCTAGGGTTTGAATATGAGTAAACATTGTCAAGAAAGCAGCTTGACAGCAAAAGATCTAGGGTTTGAATATGAGTAAACATTGTGCTCTTGCCACTAGAAAGCTAACAATCAAAGTACTAGGTAAAGTATCACCAGTAGGTTGAGGAAGGTGATCCTTCTGCTTTACTTACCATTGGCGAGGCTCCATCTGGTGTGCTTTCTCCAGTTATGGGCCCTCTGGTATAAGAAAGACATGGACATACTGGAAAGAGTCCCTCACAGTCATCGGGGGATTGAAGCAGCTCTCCAGTGAGTAATGACAGGGAGAAGTGGGACTGCTCAGCCAGAAGAAGAGCAGGTTCAGGACAATTCTTGTCACTGTCCACCTATACCTGAAGAAGTGCAGAGAGAATGGAGCAGGGCCAGGCTTTTGTCCAGAGTGAACAGTGCCAGGACAGGACACACTGGGCACAAACGGAAACACAGAGTGTTCCATCTGATCACCAGGAGCACTTCTGTGTTGAGCAGGTGATGAAGCACTGGCACAGGCTGCCCAGAATCTGCCTCCTCCTTGGAGACCTCTAGAAGCCACCTGGACCTGGCACTGAGTACCCTGTTCTGGGTGTTCCTGTTGGAGCAAAGGTTGGGCCAGATGGACCCAGGGGTTGCTGGCAATCTGTGTCTGTAAACACTTTAATGAGGAGTAGGTTTTGGCATCATCACCACTGATACTGGTTCTTTTGAACTCCTACAGCTCCATTCAGTCAGATACTGGGTTGAAAGCAATGAATCATGGAAGCTCAGGTTACATTCCTAAAAGTTATCAGCTCTCCACATACCAAATTCCCAAAACATTCCTCCATGCTCATGAAAACAGAATGATTATTCATCACATTTTCAGCTCTGAAAATAACATGTCAGAAAGTTCTGTGGAAATGCTAAGAATAAATGGGTGAAAAAAAATCAATGTAACTTGCATTCATTTATCTTACTTTACTTGAATACTGTGTCATACATCAGAATCCAGACCATTGCAGCTGATGAGAGTACTGGAATTTCGATGGTGAAATCGTTAAATCTCTGAAATCTCTGGCAAGTGATCCCCAAATTTGTTTTACTCAAAGGGTCTGGTTTGGTGTTATTTGTTGTATTTACTTTTTAACTTCCTGAGCACCAACACTTCTGAAGGTCAAGAACTCACTCTTGCCTTGATTTTCACAAGCTTAAAAATGTAATTCTTATTACCATGGTAGGACTTCCGCTGAGACTTTTCACAGCTCCTCTAGCTTTTTCCTAGTGCCTTTGCCACTAGTTGCCTCTAACAAGTTCTTGGATTGAACTCCCTGCATTCAGGCAGTATGTCTGATCAGTAGGCTTTGGCAGTAATTTTCTCCTTTCACACAAGGACAGATCAATATTTTGCATTTGACACAGTCTTTACTGTCCCATGGAAAAGAATCACATACTGTGTAGAAAGGCATACCCTAATAGGGATACTGAAACTGTGTGATTAGAAGAAAGAAAAAAGCCTATTTATGGTGAGGTATAACAGCCAAATGATATACGTTATGTGAAGAAGAAAGCACCAGTAAAGCAACAATATACTAAATTTTCCAAAGGAAATTGCTAACAAGTCACACAGGAGTGAAACATGCAGGAAAGAAGAAACATTTATGGAAGCAAAATCTACTTGCACCAGAAATGGCGCTATTTCATCTATGCAGCTGACAGTGAAATTCAGCCTTTGAAGACCAGCAGAAAGTTGACCTTGAAAGATAACTACACCCAGCAGAGTGAGAAAAATGCTATCAGAAAAGACAATGAGATTTTATGGTCATACAACGTCTATTTACAAAGATCCTGTTCCAAAGCTACTAAATCCCAATTGAAGTCTATAATCTTTACAATGTTGCTTATGTCCTCAGGCTTCAGACCAACAAAATACTTAAGCACATGCCTAAGTACCGTCAGGTTTTAAAGAAATATTTAAGAATGAATTGGAGTACCTCTCTGAGGCAAGACTTAAACTAGATGACTCCAAAAGCACATAAAGCTATTACTTTTGTCTGTGTTTTACAAATTCACACTTACAATTTATTTAATAACTTTGCTTTCTACAAAATATTTGATCTCTTGCCGTGCAGTTCAGATCATGACCTTCAGAAGACCAGAGGTTGGAGCTAATAAATTATATTCAGTGCTATTTACAAGTCAAATTGCAGCAGTGACGACGCTCTTCTCCATTTTATTAAAGATAAAGGAAAAGATCACAGAATACTCAATGGAACCAAATGACTGCAAATAATTGTATTAATTTGCTTATCTGTTTTGATTTCCTAATTTTATGGAATGGGCTTTGTATTTAATTTGCTTCGGAAACTTGAGAAAAGGTCAGTGATACTGAGTTGGAAAAAGTTTTTAAAATAAATATTCACTGTTTTCTCTTGGGTCATTGCTATTCACCTTTCTCTGTGACATTTTTATTTGCTCTAGGATCTGAATCGCTCATGTTTCTTATGTTTTATCTCTCTCTGTTCTGTGAGCTCACGAAGAGCAACATTTAGCTAGAGCACTGAGGTGCAAACCTCTTGTAATAAGCTCTTTCTTCTTCAGCTATATGTTGCACTATTCTTGGAATTTTACACTATTTTTGTGGAAGTGAAGGAGTTTTTATCTCCATTACTATCTCAAGAGCTACTTCTGAGTGTGCAATGTAGCATCTCATCTACAGGAGTGAATGAGAGACAAGTATATGTTCTTGGAGAGAATCCATGAACTACAAATATCCTTTCTTGGCTCTGAAAATAGATTGCCTTGAGTAGAATAACACAGCAGTACAATCCTTGTCTGAGAGAGGTCATCACTTGCCCAAATCTATTTTAAGATCCTTACAATGCTTGTTTTTTACTCCTAGATATGATAAAATTAAATATAATCTGATCTTTTTAGAAAACCACTCTTTAATACGTTGATAAGAAGCCTCAGTAATATGTTGCTTTAGATTTCTTGAGGAAAAAATTGTCGTTATACTTCATCAACATAATCAGTTGAGAAGCAACAAATTGCCAGTAATTAGAGAGATTTCCTTTTGTTTCCTTCAAGCTTTTGTTTATTGCTGAAGAAACAACAAAGAAACAAACAAGAAAATACTCTCCTAACACACTGGCTCTCATTTTCTCATTTCGCCTCTCAGCAGAGGTGAGAACTTCTGTTTAGGTATAAACTTACCTTGTTCCAAACCAGCTGACACAAACATACCCTTTGGCACTGTCTTTAACTGAATCTGGAGAGCAAGGTATGAAAACACACTTAGAGTGTGGACAGGGTGTGCACAGAAAAAGACATCTCACTTCAGCTCCCACTTCTTCAGTCCCATGTACCATTAAGACAGTAGAAAGGCAGTCTGGGCTCTCTCCTGGAAGAGTCTGGCTCATGTGCAGGAAGACAATGTGTAGAGCTCAGCCAAAATCTCTTTGCTAGTCATTAACATAGTCAGTTACAGACAGGATATCTTGCTTTCAACCTCTGCCTCACTCACGCTCCTGTGCAGAGTATAAGAATAGCTGTAGCTTTAAATAATATTGTTTTTCAATTTCTCTTACTAGTCAGACCTACTTTTCCAAGCAGAGTCGGTGAGCTGAATGGGACCCACTCACACTACCATGCAGTGCAAGGGAATGAGAATGAGACAGAAATGAATCATCTTGCTGTTCTAAATTAACACATACATAAACTGGTTATGGACATATGGCTGAGTGCTGAACACCATGTCAGGATGTTCAGCAGAACATTGCAGTTTAGCACATATGCAGCATTACAACTTACTGTGCTATTCCCCAGGCTGCACTGCTCTTTGCAGCCTTTTGCTTTTTGCTTCTTTCCAGTGCATACATTTTCATGTCACTCTTTGTATGTGCAATATACATCTTCGCAAAATGCATCTCTTCTCTGTCTTTGTTTCCGTGTTTTCTACTGGTATAGTACCTCAAGTTAGATTATACCTCGAATGAATGGAATTTGTCAGGAAAAACATTTTCTTTAAAATACTCTTTTGGGTTGACTGAAACTGCTTGAGTTCTTTTAATCGATTCATCTGGAGAAAATGTTTTTATCATCTCAAAACATATTAGTTGAAAACAATAATAAAGGATTTTTTTGTTTGTTTGTTTGCTTGTTTTGTTTTGGAAAATGTACTTCAGTCTTAAATGCACCTAAATTTAGCTTTAATAAAAGCTACAAAATTAATAACTTGTGTTACTTTAGAAACAATTCTGCCCAAGCAATTTCAATAACCTCTTCATTCAGTATCTAGGCCAAATAAAAACTGATATCCTATAATTGTCAACATTATTGCAAAGCCGACAGTATCCTATCGGGAGACAGAAGTTCAAATAAATACCCTTCCGTGATGACCATTTTCTCCTTGGCAAATCTTAGAAATAGTCCAGCTACTGAATTTTTAAAAAGAAATAATTAGTATAACAGAAGTCTCTGTAGGCAAATATGAACAGCCTTTATAACACTTGTGCATGGAAACTGCAGACCAGTTTTTCCTGAAGCAGCCATAAAACTTCCTTCAGTGTGTGCAAAGCACCCTCTTTTCATATGCTGGCAACCACATATGCACCAACAAATCTTGTTAGGTTAGCTGCATTTTGCTGGTGAAAATAATATGCTGTTCATTAAACTAACAGAACCTTTCACCCACACACTTAAATTACAGTAGCACACAAATATACTCGTAGGTGTATTTGACTCATGAATATGTTTATGTAGTAAAAGCAGTCACAAAAATGATACATTATCTTCAGGTTCTTTGCACAGTAACTTCTGTCGGTTATATCTATCTGTCTCTTTTCTATTGTTATTCTTAGTGCCTTCACCCCCATGCGTAGAGGTGGCATCATAATGCCGTGATAAAGATATTGTTACTATTGTCATTGATACTCTTTTTGCAATTATAAATATCTTTGTATATATATTATGCTTTCCAAGATATAATTTAAGGTATTCAATGAATGAAAGCCATTCCCATGTCTTTATACAACCAGTTTGTTGATGGCAAACAGATTTTAACTAACATTTGGACCATCCATGATTTAAAAAAAAAAAACAAAAACAGATGGAATCAATAAATGTTACACAGCACACATAGCTGTTTGGTTTGTAACAGAGTATGTCTAACATAACAAATATGCCCAGAGTACAAGACAAGAGAAGAAAGAAAAGAATCCCGAGAATGAACTTGAATGAATCAGACAGTAATGTTTAAATATTACCATGTGATTATCTGCAATTATATTTGCCCTGGTATTCTATAAGAATATTTTTAATGAACAACAACAACAACAGCAAGAAAGACATAAATGAGAGATATTAATCTGTGGTGTCAATATATTAATCTGACACCATATTGTCTCGCTCCAGTTATTGGAGGGAGAAGAGGTTCTTTGATATATGTAGACCTGATGGTGAGATTAAGACACAACAGAACAGATGTTAGCCCTACCAGTTAATTACAAATCCTAGCCACTTATAGGGAGATGGGGAAGGAAAGATGGGTGAGGGAAAAGAGACAGAAAGTAAAAGCAAGGAGTCTTTGTAGAAAACAAGAGAGATGGTCAGCCGCAAGGTTCCAGTGTTGTTCCTAATGTCAGGTGATGATCTCCAGTAGCGATGGGTCACCGGAGGTTGTGTTGTTCACTTGATGGCTCAACTATGGCAGTACATATTCTTATTTATAGTACAGAGCAGTTGAGACAGCTCTTTTGGAGTGACAACTTCTGGCTTTGGGATCTCAGCAGGAACTCCTTTGTTCCCAGCATCCATTGCAAATTTAAGTCAGCAGATAAGAGGAAACTTGCTTCCTATCTTCACAGGATACAATGGTATCATCCCCCAGTCTCCCGTAACAAGCTGGAGTTATCTGTTCACAGGCCAGGTCCTCTGCCAGTAAACACTTCTGAGCACCTCCCTTTGAAGGCAAACATCTCCAAATAAATACTTGCAAATGTAAAATTGTCCTTGTTGCCAAAAAGTCTCACAGGGTGACCTTTGAGCCAATAAAAAAGAAGGGTTCAGGCACATACACATAAGCATCTGCACACCTCTGTTTGTTCACCTTAAAACACACATACACATGCATTCAAAAATCAATGAACTAACAAAAAATGTCCAGACTCCTAGAGTTAAAGACCCATTCAGAAGTTTATAAAATCAATTCCTCAGCTTTGTTCATGCTTGTTATTTTATTTTGATGTATTTGTAGAGGATCAAGGTGACCATATCCTGCAGACTTTTAACTAGTCTACATAATTGGAATGGCTGCACTATCTGGAATCTGATTTCCATGTTGAAGGGACTCTTGAATTTGACACTCAACCATAAGTGGGAGAAATTCAATTACATGAATCTGAACTCCTCAGCACTTGCAGGCACTTGGAATGAAGTGTTCTAATCTGACCAACATGTACTAACAAATCTAATTGTTACAGTGACTGGAGGACTTACAATTTTTCTTTATTCTTTCTTTTTTTTTTTTCTCTCTTTTATGGCTACCCATATAAATGATTGTTACACATGATGATGCATTCCAAGATTTGATTTTTTGATAGGTGGTGACTTACAGAAACAATATGTAACAAGTGAATAAGTTTTATAAAAGTTTATTCTTTACAGGCAGAACTATCTTAACTAAAGTTTAAGGTAACAACTCTGCAGCTTAATGTATCCTGAGATGAATATTAAATTCAAACAATGCAGGGTGAAAACCATTTCACTGGTCCAGCCATTCAGGCATAGGAAATAATTGTTTTGTCTTACTGGTTGCAGCAAGTGGGAAGAAGAATAGAAAATGAATATTTAAAGGCATGTCGCAGTCTTTGGAGGCTTAGTCCGGAGGAATGTTCTCATTAAACATGTAGAAAAAAAAATATGCTTTTTTTTTGCTTGTTTGTTTTTGTCTTTTAAAAGTGCATTTCTCCATCACAAGTAGTCCAATTTGGCACTATTTTCTAGATAAAGTATGTAAAATAATAAATAAATAACATTTACAAAGCTGTGGTAATGCATAAATTTTAAATTTTAAAAGTAGCCTTTATACTACAGATACAGAATGTAGCTCAATTCAATTTTTACTTTCAGATTTAAATAACTGATCAGACCAAGTATCTAAGATTGCCATTACATTCTAGAGGATATCCAAATAGAAAATTTCAAGCAGACTAAGTTTCTTTGCAATTTCAGATATAAATAGTTAACATATGTGTAAGGGTTAAAAACAGTTTAAAACAAATATGTGGCTGAATCCATTTATATAATAAATATATACAATACTTTACTCACAATGTAAAAATCTATCAGGTTCTATTATAAGCTGATTTTCTTTTCTGCCATGATGTTGTCAAAACTCCTCCATCTTAATTTCCTAGAGGAAAAGAAATCATATGTACTCTCTGTATTTAAAATATCAACATCCTTTGAATTCTTCACAGTTAAACACAGTACACAACAAAGAACATAGAATTTAAGTATTATAAACAATCCGATGAAATATGACTTTTTTAGAGTATCTCTTTTTCAGCGCACTACTGAAACATTACATTTGTTCATTCCTAGGCATCAAAACTACTTTTATCAGTGTTCTCTATTCAGAGAAATGAAACACATGCTTTCTATTTAGGCACTTCAGCAATAACTGATGTCTGGAAAGATCTCCAAACCACCAATTTACTTCTTGAGATACCAGACTTGTCAGTGCTGCAGTCATTGTCTGCATCACTGAAACCTGAGTTGACCTTGGTGGAAGAGGAACACAATCCTCATCTGAATACTATCTACCATTTGAGATAAATTTTACCACCTCTTGGAAACTCTATATACTGCTGCTGCAGCATCAACTGAATGTCTGAACTGTAAAGCAGGACACCTTCCTCATTTTTAAGGATTTAGAAATTGTGCTGTCATGGGGTTGAATTAGGTGAAGTGCTGAGGTAGACCAAGGCACTGGCACTGATTTTTGTCTTGAAGTTGAGCACATCTTTTAGTATTCTAGCGCACTGACGGCTATGGTGAAACAGACTATCCCCATTTTAAATTGCTTGGAAATGATGCCTCTGAAGTCTCTTATTTTATGACACAAAGTTGGGAGGGAGTGTTGATCTGCCAGAGGGGAGAAAGGCATTACTATCCAGAGGGACCTGGATAGACTCGATTGATGGGCTGAGGTTAACTGTGTAAGTTTCAATAAGGCCAAGTGTCAGGAGCCAGCAGTGTTCCCAGGTGGCCAAGAAGGCCAACGGCACCCTGGCTTGTATCAGGAATGGTGTGGTGAGCAGGACTAGGGAAGTCATCCTGACCCTGTACTTGGCACTGGTGAGGCCTCACCTCAGGGTACTGTGTTCAGTTTTGGGCACAGAAGTGACATGGAGGTGCTGGAGCATGTCCAAAGCAGGGCAACAAGGCTTGTGAAGGGCTTAGAGAATACGCTCAATGAGAAGCATTTTCAGAATCTACATAAACCATAGAATCATAGAATGACTTAGGTTGGAGGGGATCTTAAAAATCATGTAGTTCCAATTCCCAGTTGTGGGTAGGGTTGCTATGCACCTGCTCAGGCTTCTGGGGCCCTGTAGAACCTGGCATTGAATGCCTCCAGTGATGATCCACAGCTTCTCTGGGCAGCCTGTGCCACAGCCTGACCATCCTCTGAGGAAAACATTTCTTTCTGATATCTAACCTAAAATTCCCCTCTTTTAGTTTAAAGTCATTCCTCCTTGTACTATCATTATCAGTTCATGTAAGAAGTTGGTTGTAAACTCCTTCCTGCTTGTAAGCTCCCTTCAAATACTGGAAGACTGCAATGAAGTCTCCCAGGAGCTTTCTTTCCTCCAAGCCGAATAAAGCTGAACTCCCTCAATCTTTCTTCATAAGAGATGTGCTCCAGCACTTTGATTATCTTTCTGGCCCTTTAATAATACTATAGACTGTGGGGTTATTTTCCTCTTTCCTTAATGGAGACTGAAAGAGCACTGATTTTTTTACCTTAAACCTTTACTAAACTACAATTAGTCTTTTTCCAACTTTAACATGAGGAGTCTAAAACTGACCTTTGATTTTATTCACACATTTTTATGGTACTAAAAATCCATACAAAAGCTGAAAGGTTATGCTTATTTAGCAGGTTTTTTCCTTGATAATCTTAATCATGCTATTTTACTATTCAAATGTAGTATCTTAAGCTACCATAACATTAAAAAATGTTAAGGAACTATTTTCAGATGTCACCATGACCTTTAAGAATACCTAATCTTGCTATTTAGAAGCTTTATAAATCATGGGCCTATTTTGAAAAGAATGTGGGAGGATAATCAAAGAAAGTCATTTTGTACTGAGTAAAAAGAGAAGTGAACAAATTCTACATTAGTAAGCATGCTTGTTATAGAAAGTTCTTCTTCAGTACTACTGAATATCATTGAATATTGTGGCACTGTAATACCACTTGAGGTTCTTTCAGGTCAACATTTATTTTTTTTAAGGTTAATCATCCATTTGAAAAATCCTTCCTATTTGAATTCTTCCTTCTCTGAGTTATTTTTATGATCCACGTTAGCTTCCGAATGCAATCTTTACATTTTTTCCCTGAAGACATGAAATATATGTCTGTTTTTAGTAGCTCCTTTTGCATGTGTACAGCAAAAGATACTCAATGCGTTGCACAACACATGCTGCACAGATGTGCATTTGTGTGTTATATCCATGTGTCTATATAGCAGGATGCCAAGCATAGACAGGCACACTGGTGTTAGATGGGAAAATGGTTCATCAAAACAGATCAAAAAGTGTATGGAATAGTTAAGAACTGATTAACAGTAAACCATTCATTCATGATCCATGACGGTAGTAAAAAAGATAAGCTGCACCACTACTCACAAGACCAAAGAGCTGTAGATTTTGAAATAGGCACCAGAACTAATCCACACATATATGCGTGCTTCCAAACACCATGTGGGCTTCAGGCACCTGCACCTCTCTGGTTGGCAGTCCCTACTTACATATATACAAACATGTTTTAAAATACACAGGTATACAAATATAGATATACATTCCCGCTAGTAGAAGCAGCATGTGCTATGTTTCTTACACCGCATCCTGCATTAGGTGATGTGTTCTTAAGTACTCAAGCATTTTAACGGCACTCATCACTGGAAAAATCTAGCTTTGTCTCAGTCTAGGAGACCCTTTCTTCCACCATCAAATAATTTTCAATCTACTTATTTTCTGTTTCCTTTCTTAGTTTTCTTTTTATCAGTGCTGTAAACAGGAAGGATATCATATGGATCTTATTTGCTGTTTTTGTATGGCTGTGCTATGCTTCTCAATCACTAAAGTGCAATGCAAGCTGTCATTGAGTTATCAGTTAAACATACAAATCCTTTTGTTTGTAGCTTTTTCAAAGCCTCACAGGTAAGACAATCTAATTATCAGGCTTGTGCCTGAGATTTTGAAAAATTCCATTTTGGGCATTCACTTACCCCTCACATATACACAGCTATCTGCTGCCTGCTCACATTCCCTATGTGAGCTATTTGTTCAAACAGGGCACAAAACACAGCCTATACTCACCATGTATTGCTGGTGTTCCTCAGTTCCAGGTCTGTAAATTTGCTAGTGGCTGCCTTTAAGTTTCATTTTGTTTAAATAGGTGAGATTCCTAAAGCAATCCAAATTGCTTCATGGGATTCCTCTCACCAAATTTTGCCTATCTAAAAAGGCAGTGACAAGATTCCATTTGACACTATATTTCCTGGCCTCTAGGTATATGTCCACAGGTAAACCACATTTTTAAACAGTCATTATCACTCATAGAAACCCACTCATTAAAATTACTACAGACCAGTTCGTTATTTACTAATAATGACTTCAGCTGCCACCCTCACTTGGTCAAGTGAGTTTGCTCAAGACTGTTGTATGTATGTTGATTACAACTTCATTGATCACAGTGAGAACCTAGACAGCTTTTATGCTTCTGGACAAGTTAATTTTGGTCTGGCAGATTAATTTATGTTGACATCTAATTTTAATGTCTCAAATTGAATTCTGTACCATCACCCCATTCTGTATTATATGTAGCTTCCCTCTAGTCTGGACAGAAATAAGTACTTCTTAAGATTGACTCATTCCAGTCATTTGAGGATGAAGACATCACACTCTCTCCTTTACTTTTATTTGCAGAAAATCTAAAATTATTATTGGAAGCTATATAGCTGATTCTTAGATATGGTTAAATTAGGTTAGATGGGTTCTACACCACAGATCATTTTTCATGCTATAATTGGGAAAGCACTGTATTCCAGATTATTTAATGATTTCTCACCCATTCTGTTAACGAATTTGTCAGTTGTAGTTTATAGATGTATGTATACATCTGCTTTTTTTTTTTTTTTTTTCAATTTCCACATAACAAATAGTTTTTGTTGTTGCTATTCAGTTATAGTTTTATTTAACAGAAAATATATGAATATATGAAAAAAATTGGATGCAAGAAGACAGGTAGGCTACAAAGACTTGTATGACTTCCTAATGCAAACACACTCATTTTACACATTTTCTATATACTTTACAGGAGTATTTTGCTCAAAATATTTTAACAGGGAATCTGCAATTGCTTACAGTACAAATCAATATCAATGCTGCTTTTCTATCTTATATGATGTCCCGCTGCTAGGAGCTCCTTGGATTGTAATTGGATTATTGAAATATAAATTCTGCATTACACAGAACAAAATTGTGCTAATAAATCCATTTTTTAAAATTCATTCTGATTTTACTGATTTTTTAAGTAAAAAATAAGGAAGATAAGGAAGATAATTTTGATACATTTTCCTCTTTCTTTGAAAGACTTCCCAATGGGCAACATTGTTATTTTTGGTAACCATCATATTAAAACAAGAAATAAGTAAGAAATAAAACCATATTGTCAAAGAAGGTGAACAATGGTCATTAAACAGTCAGTTCTAAAATGGGACAGTGTGTTTCTTTAAACTGAGGCTGAAAATTAGTTTGGCTGCTGTTCTGAAAGAAGGAAGGAATGTCATGAGCAGTGAAGAATGGTAAAGAAGTAAGATTATACTCTGATTCAACAGCACATATTATAGTCTCAAGGCCAAACACCAATTGGAGCTCAATGGGAAAAAGTTGAACCCAACGTGGTTAATGTAAAATGTGGATGGTTTTTTTCCATGGGGAGGAAGCAGAAGAGCAGATTGCCCCCAAAGCTATTCCACCTCTACCCCTGGAGTAGAAATCAAACCTTGAAGAACCTGATCTGACCACATAGCTGAGCCTGTTTTGAGCAGGAGGTTGGACTACAGAAATCTTATGGTCCCATTCCCCCTCTACTGACCTCATGTTCATATGAAATCATGACTATGTTTTGCAGTATATGATAGTCAGTGTGACCATAGCTTTATGGTTACATTTCTAATTTAAGTCATTATCTCCATTTGATTTTTGTCTTAACTGTGATGCAGTGTATCCAGGTCTCTAGCTAACAGACAGATGGATGAGAAGAATAAGGACTTGTGCAAAATAAATGGAACTCTTCATTAATTTTGAATGATAATTTTCATTGTTTCTACCTGCAAGGTTCTGAAATGTGGGAAAATTTAGTCCAAATTTAGAGATTCCCAAGATAGAAATTCCGAGAGTTTGCACATATGTCAGGGAAGACTGAGTAATTCCATGGAAAAGAAATCCACTGAGTTTACTAAATACATAGTGACCACCTCCATCTTTGGACATCTCTGTGCTATAAAGCAGAGACTGGGAAAAAATTCCACATATCCTTGCTTAGCATTTGTACTCATGATGATTCTGCTTTTATCAACTTTTGGAACAGAGAAAAACCTTTAGTGTGAATCAAGCCATTCTTATAATCATGTTCAAAATAATGAGTCACAATCCTGAAACAATTTTATGTTTTCCATCACTCAGACTGAAAGATACATTTAGACTGGATATTGCAACTCAACATGAATTCTCTTTGAGATTTTGTTCTGAGTATATTATGGACAGAACCAAATCAGAATGTTTATTTTTCCCAGCTTGGTTATCTAAAATTATTTGCAGCCAAGACAACCAACTGTATCCTGAGCTGCATCACAAGAAGCATGGCCAGCAGGGAGAGAGGGATGATTGTCCCCCTCCACTGAGTCCATGTGAGACCCCACCATCAGTACTGTGCTCAACTCTGGAGATCCCAGCATTGAGAAAGACACAGAACTTTTGGAGAGAGACCAATGGAAGCCACAAGGATCACCAGAGAGCTGGAGCACCTCCCTATGAAGACAAGCTGGGAGTTGAAGTTGTTCAACCTGTAAAAAAGTAGGCTTCAGTGACACTTATATCAGTCTTCCAGTACCTAAAGGCCACTCGGAAAGCTGGAGAAGGACATTTTATCATGGAGTGTTGTGATAGAAAAAGGAATAATGGGTTTAGATTAAGAGGAGAAAGATTTAGATTAGACATTAATAAGAAATTCTGTACTGTGAGAGTGGTGAGGCACTGGCACATGCTGCCCAGGCATGCTGTGAACGTCACATCTGTGGAATTACTCAAGGCCAAGGTAGATAAATCCAGACCGGAACACAGACTTGCTCAAAATCTAACGTGATTAGAGATAGTTCATTATAGTAAATTAAAACTATACTATATGTTGGAATACCAAAGAAAAGTTTAATATGCATAAAAATGACTGAGTTATGATGACCAAGGAAATGCATGTCCACACCTTAAAACAAAGACTATATTGAAGAAGTTTGTCAACCAACTTTCATCTGTGAAGAAGTTACAAAGCATAAACAAAGCTTTCTTTTCATTAGATACTTCTTTCCCTTCTGTTTTCTAATCTGTACTTATTTTCTTATAGTCTTTAACTAAAAAAAAAAAACAAACAAACAAACAAACAAACAAAAAAACCCATTATTTTCTTTATGAAATATTTTATGTAATTACTTGGGGATACAGAAATGAGGTTTCGAGATGTTTTTTAAGACAGTAGCAGTGCAACTATCTTTTCAGTACTGCAATGCAGAAATGTGGCCAAGAGTGTATTGACTGATACTCTCTGATTAATTAATAACAAGTGAAAAATTTATCAACAAGATATGTGCAGATAAGCTTGCTTGTTTTTATTTTTGTTCATTTCTTCTTCCAGGGTACTGCTCTGGAGTATTTGCTAAGTGATAAACAGCTATAAATTGGTGTTTCGTTTGAGCTCTTTAGGCTCCTTTGTGTTCACTATGCTTCCTCATAGCAGTTTCCTCATGTTGGAAATATAGGTCAGGTTTTTCCTCTGTCATTTGTCTTCAAAATATGGATTGTACATGGTTTATCTAAGAGGGTAACTTACTCAAATATCTGTATTTTTTCCAGTTGTTATGTGGCTGAATTGTAGGATCTATTTTAATTGGCAGGAGGTGCCTTCTATTAATTTCTGGAAATCATGCTAATCTTTTGGTAGTTTAATATCTTTCTGTTAGGGACTGATTACTTTCTAGGAGGAAAACAATATTCTAGACTAAAATGGAATATTGAAGATGAAAAAATTGTCAAGGTAGGGAATATGTTTGAGTTATCTGCAGGAAAGATTAACAACAGATGATTTCCTGGATAGTACATTTCGTACCTAACTTCAAGGAATATCGTAAGGTTAATTTGCCTTATGTGGACTTGCAGATAATCTCTGTAGTGTTCAGTATAAAGGGCTATGTCAGTAGAAGTCAAAGGTAAGAGCTACCTTAAATAGAAATGAATACATTAGTTATTTATCAGTTAACTGCGTCTGTTTTAAAATTAAATAGATTAAGATTGTGTCATCCACTTTCTAGGAAGAGTGAGGGGACTTTCCAAGCATGATCTGTGGTTTCTTATTCCCTGTGGAACTTTGGAAAATGTTGCTGAAAATGATAGGCTTTAATGTTGTCTGTTCTATTTTGTAGTTAGTTTGATTACAGCATCCACATAAGGTTAACTAAAGATGGAATCATGCTATAACATTTCAGTGTATATGGGAACAGAAGAGAATAGAAGCATCTCAGAAGCACTTCAGGCCAGTTTTCCAAAATGAGAAAGTATGTATTTTTTTTCAATATGTCTATTGGAAGAAGAAGTTATTTTGTTTAAATTCATATGTATTTCTGAGACCAGAATTGAGGAGCTAAGCCCAACTCCAAAACCTGTTTCCTTCTTCTCTCTCAGGAGTTTATTCCAGTCAGAGACTAATTTTGTAGTCACTCTCATGGCCTTTCTGCTCATAAACTGCATAGTGGAACTCATAATACGGTACTGTAAGTCTTTGCAAAATTGAACATTAATTTGCAATTTATCTCACTATATATGTTTATCCTACACTAGCTGACAAATTTATAATGTATTCATGACTTCCTTTTTTGTGCAGAAATCATTGTAGAATGGCATCATCTTTGCATTTGGAAATTCAGGGACAGATTTTTTTGGGTATGTGCAGTGCCTTAAAAGCATGATGGGGCTCTGGGAACAAGATGGTCTTTTGAGGCATTTATTTAGTAATTATTTGCATGTCTTTCTCAAAGTAGGAAGCATGTAATGAGGAAACTCTTCTGTAACTGTCATATGAGATGATTCACTGTATGCAGAGATGATTCACATGAACTAAAGGCCTACATGATACAGTAAGAATGGTAGAATAAGGACTGGAAAAGTTCGTTTTGCTCAGCAGGGAAATGAATTACAAGTCTTATATGTGGCTCTTGGGACACTTGTATTTCAGTGACACAAAAACCTTCATTAATGATTAATCACATTTTGTAACACAACAGCAGGTCTCTGACTCTTGTCACAAGAGTATTTCCCAGTGACGCTAAAGGAAATTATGTTGTAAATGTATGTGTAATATCTAGGAAATGTTTTTCAAGTTCTTTTGATTATTTGACATTTTCAGCATAGAGATGATTTATATCATTTACTGTATAAATATTCTGAAGCTTTTGAATATTTTTGGAAACAAGTAAAGTCACTTAGTATAAAACAATTTCTTAAGAAGGAGAGTATATGCACACTGGAAATGATTTAACTATATATTTTGTGTTTTATTTGTAATCATTAGCTGAAAAGAATCCATTGAAGTCAGTGAAATTGTTGTTGTCTCCAGAAGACCACAACTAAGCTAATAGGGAATAATCCACAGAAGATACTGATAAACATGCTCAAATCCATTGAATTATGTAAAAGGATGTTTCACTAAGGGATTCCATCAATAGCAAAATATGTAAAAATGAGTAATTTTCAACTTCAAAATGTGAAAAAACCTTATTTGGACATCCCATCCTCCATGTTAACAGCTTTCCATCTGCTTTAATCTGCTCCTCTATTGTACGGTATTAATTCTGCAAGTGCATAATGGCTCCACTTGCCATGGTACAGTTTATGTAGCAGTGACGTATGCAGTAGAGATTATGATCAGTAGGGAGGAGGTTACTGAGCAGGTTTAGAAAGTACATGCCTCAGTCAGATACCAAATACATGTACCTCAGTTTGACTTTGCTGTGTGTGTGTAGTTGGATCTAGAAGACTCTTACTGAGCACCATGTGACAGAGGTTCTCCTGCAGGACAGTCTGCAATATTCAGGAAGATCCCTTTATTTTCCCATTGACTGAGTATAGACACTGGCACTTACTGATTTTAGGGCTTGTGCCACTGTGGTAAACATGCTCTATGGGACACTGTTACTCAAGGGTCAAATTAAATCTCTATGTGATTTTATTATTTCCGTATTTCAGATTTCAGTAATATTACAACCAGATACTAAAAAGCTACTGTCCAAGAATCTCTTTTGTTCACTGCCTGATATATAAGAAACAGTAGTCATTGTGAGGAAGTCTGGAGCAGACAACTTTCTATTGAAATGGTTTCCATGATCTCTTGATGTATATGCGGTTAAATTTGGTAGGGGTGATATTATTTGCTTTATGTAATATATTTCAAGATTAGTGTATGAGTAATGTTTACAAAAAGGCAGAATCCTATTTGAATCTGCACTAATTAATAACTTGGGAGTTATTAAATATCTTGATGAGACATAATCAACTGCTATCTGCAGAATAGACACAGATGGGAAGGCAGTATGAAAAAGAGATATGGAAAAAATATTGTGTAGCCATGGTAACATTCTCTCTCTCTCTCTCTCTTTCTCTCTCCGTTTCCTTCTCCCTTTTAGTTCACTGCACCTCATTAGGGCGTCTGCCTCTCCTGACAATGGCAACTTTGCAGTGTCAGTCAGTAAATCTTTGCATCCATTCACATTGTCAGCACTAAGTGATAGAAAGCCTGGAGAAGACGTGAGATGCATACCGAGTAGACTTCCACAATGTGACAGTCTAGTCACGTATTCTTATGCAATTGCCAATTTTGAGGCTCAATTCAATAAAGAAGAACAAAATGGAACAGGGCTGGTGAGACTCTGTTCTGTTAGTGTGGTTTCTAAAGTTAATTTTAGTGCTCATGGAAGTTAAAAAGCTGAAAAATGAAACTTGACTGTGTAGGAACATGGGTGAACACAGTGCACAAATGAAAACAAGGCTGTGGATGAGCAGCAGAGCTCTAGTTAGAAGCTGTTTTGTAAATCCCTGGCAATTAGACCTTAGCACAAGTCCTTAACTGTGCTAAATTGGATGGTGATATGCTTGTGAACTGGTAGCAGGAAAGAAAATGTTAAAAGGAGTTATTCTCACATGCAGTTGTTGCCACGTGTTTTTAAGAGCTTTTCTTTGTGCTTTGCAAAAAGCTCCATAATTATAAGTTCAAGCAGAAACAAAAAGAGTAAAAATAGAATAGAATTTCGGTTTAAAAAGATGAAAAGAAAATTTCTGTATGAATACTGTGCTTTACCTTTCCCATAATTAAAAGAATTCTAAATACACTTTTTAAAACTGATTTGTGCCTAGAGATTTCTGGAGGATGTGGTAGGGTATGAATTTATGGATCATCCAAGTAGAAAGGAATAAATAGGATACTTAATATGCTCCAGATTTTTATTTCTCAAACCTTTTATTCCCAAAGAAATGTGAGGCACAAGTGATTATAGAAGACAAGCATCAATTAAAGTTTTCAGCTGATACAAAAATAGTGAGTTGTGGCTTAATCTACCTTACTACACAGGCAAGTGATGAGAATACATCTCCCAGCTTGACATCTTGTTCTATTCATGTTATGCATAGGGAAAAACATATTTTCTGTACAACTTGTCTGTACATCTTTCACTTTAATATGGTTCAGTCCCCTTAGGAATGGATGGGCTCTTGAGGTGTGCCTCCGCACTCAGACTTGGGGAGCTGCTGATGATATGTCTGAGTCACTGTTTTCCAAAATGATCACTTTCTTGATCAGTTTGAAACAATCCCAAAGGCTTCATTTATCTCAAACCATAAACCTAAATAAAGTACGGGTCATTTGTATATCAGACAGTTATACATTTCTGACACCATGGGTCACAGGTCAGTATCTTCTCATTGTCAAAGGCCAGTAGGAATGATACATCCTGTATATCTCCCAGGGCTCATCATGTGCCAGGAGCATGTCTCTGGAAGGCAGTGAAGCATGACCACAGGTGTGGAGTGTATGCCATTCCTGGGTTGGCATTCCATGTGTTCTGGTATGATCAGCAATGTATATCTCTCTTGGCAATCTGGGTTACTTACCATGAGAGTGACTCATGGAGATGCACTTTGGAATGCTTGCTCAAAAAGAATTTTAGGGAAGCACCACACAGATCTTGTCCAGTCGTTTAGTGTGAGGATCTGAGTTTGGGTCAAAAACCCACCCAGTGGGAATTTTTTGTTCTTCTAGTCTGAAAAAAAATCTACATACTCATGTGAGCATATAGTCGATCTATAGTTTAACACCTGTGCATTTTTCTCAGAATATTCATTAAAACAGAAGACTAGATAATAGATTATATTTTATATAATAGATAATAATAATAGATTCTGCAGATTTAGAGATGTCTGTTACCTATCTCACTTACAAAGATTTACATTCTTCCAATTTATTTCAAGCTGTTCTTAAAAATCATTTCTCCAACTTATTTTTCCAATTTATTTTAAGGCAATCAAGTGGATTCCCTTTGTAATCATGTTTTTATCTGTTATGTTTGTGTCAATTACAGCAAGCTTTATAGATTTAGAATAGCCCATGATCATGATAATTATTATTATTTTTTTAAATGTTCATTTTAATTCAATAGGGATGCTTTATTTACTTATATAAATATAACTTAATTAATAAATGATTTTGACAATTGACGTTCAAATTTTATGCAGTACATTTTGATTTGTAACTCCTCTTTTGCCTTTTAGAAATTCCAAGTTCTGTGTTCTGTGCAAGCTTCTCTCATTTGGCTGCTCAGGTTTTGAGGAAAGACAAACAGCAGAGCATGTGAACAACTGGTCAAACTGTAATTTCTATTATAACATTAAGGTAGCCTTCCAAAATCAAACCCATACATGAGCATCTCTGCTTATAATATGAAAAGTATTTTGACAAGGGTCATTGAAACAAATATGATTTGAAATGAAAAGATGAGTAGCAGTCAGTTTTCAGAAGCTGCAGCTTAGAAATTCCAGAATAGACATCCCAGGTTTTCTGTTGTTATGATTCACTTCTTTCTTTGTTGGTTTCTTTTTCTTTTTCTTTTTCTTTTTCTTTTTCTTTTTCTTTTTCTTTTTCTTTTTCTTTTTCTTTTTCTTTTTCTTTTTCTTTTTCTTTTTCTTTTTCTTTTTCTTTTTCTTTTTCTTTTCTTTTTCTTTTTCTTTTTCTTTTTTTCTTTTTCTTTTTCTTCTTTTTCTTTTTCTTCTTTTTCTTTTTCTTCTTTTTCTTTTTCTTTTTCTTTTTCTTTTTCTTTTTCTTTTTCTTTTTCTTTTTCTTTTTCTTTTTCTTTTTCTTTTTTTCTTTTTCTTTTTCTTTTTCTTTTTCTTTTTCTTTTTCTTTTTCTTTTTCTTTTTCTTTTTCTTTTTCTTTTTCTTTTTCTTTTTCTTTTTCTTTTTCTTTTTCTTTTTCTTTTTCTTTTTTTTTCCTGAAATATGATTCTTATGAAGATTTTGAAACTTCCATAAAATGAAAGATCTAATAAATTACACAGTGACCTTGCAAGGCAGTCACCATGTCAGAAGGGAGGGACAGACTTATCACTACAGCATTGAACCAAGACTTGGAGAAATCGGTTCAACTCTTGAATCTGCTGAAGTCTTTCTTCTTCATTTGCTGCCCTTAAGAAAGATTACACAGTCTGTGTTTGTGCAGAGAAATGACAACCACAAAAACTATAGGGGACCTCGGCATGCTAGTAATTTTCAAGCATGTAGAAATCTGCAATGGAAGGTGATGAATAATTTGTTTTCCATGTGTATGGTGGAATGGAAAATTAACAGACTGAAATACGGGAACAACTCACTTTAAATGGTAGGAAAAATAATAGGGATGATAATAGAAGACAGGACTAACTGCCCATGGAAGCTTTATATATTAAACATAGTTTCTAGGGTATTAAAACGACCTGTGAGAAATTACCTAGGTGTAGTTGCTTCTATTCCAAAAGGAGGAAAGGCTTTGACAGTGCCTTGAATTATCTCAGAGCCAGCTCTGACTGCAGTAGAAACTGGTTAGGTACAGTAGGAGCAGATCAGAAGATTGAGGCAGGTGACTGAAATGTTAAATCTACATTACATGTGTTTGAGGGGTGGATGGGGAAAAGGGTTTTATTCGGGATAAATTTATTAGGAAATTGAACATACTCATCATACATGTGAATGAAAGCTGACTCAAAGCCCTTATACTTCCATTCAGATTTTGTTTTTGTGTGACTGTAAATGGACTTACCAATATAGTTGCCTTCAAAAATGTTGCCATCATTTGAATATACTAAAACTGCTCTGGTGAGGGAATTGACCTCCTGACCTCCTCATCTCACCTCCAAACCAAAATCTAATGTGTTTATAGTCTTAGTTATATTATCTGGATTGTAAATGAACCAGGTGTTACCTTCCCTGGGTAAGGCACAAGGACAGAGGCACTTTGTATTGTTTTTATTTATTTATTTTTTAAGGGAGGATATACTAAGTGTATGCTTACAGCATAATTTGCATGCAAATTATCCATGTTTTTCTTTTATCTGATTTATCTCCTTGTTTCTGTTTTTCACTGAAATAACTGAGTGTTAACTTCCTCTGCCATCTGTAAAATGAAGATGACAATAACTCTTTGCCCTGCCTTGAATATTTAGAATATGAACTGTTCATATTTTCTTCTGATATTCATGCATGCACAGCACAGTTCACTTACAGAATTTGACTGAGATCTCTGGGTACTCACATGCACATAATAATATGTGCTGCCTTGAGCTGCATCTCTCCTAACTCCCACTCTATAAGATGAAGTTGTCTGCAATTAAATTAGTACTCTGGATTACCACTGTAGTTACTTGAGAACAGAGTCTTTAAAAGCATGATTCATTGCACCCACCCTATGGTAGCGTTCCAAGACAAGTGAGATGATTACAGGACATTTTTAGTCTCTTCACTGGCTATGGAAGAAGCTGATGTTCAGCTTAAACTAAGAAGATAAACTTCTTGCTAAAGAGAATTTGAAGTATGTCAATCCATTTTTCTGAATGGTTACATAGTCATGAGGATCATAGGTTTAGCCAAACATACATCAGTATGTTAAATTATCCTGCCTTTTTTATATTTATAGGATCATGCTAATTAAAGCAAGTTGTTTTTTTTTCTGTTAATAATTCAATTCTCAAACATGCATACTTAACCAATTATATCTATGAAGAAATTCTATCTACTTTATCTATTAATTTTACTGTTCCAAATTTATTTTCAAGATTGTATTTTTATATAGATTCCTATTATATTGTTTTCCAGCTTGTTATATACAATTTCTCATTTTACATGAAAGTTCTCATTTTGTCTATTGCTTTCAAAATAACAAGGTTATCCAGTTGATGGAAATAATTTCTCTACATCATTTACCTCAAGAATACTCTTATAGTTTCATCTGTCAGAGGAATTACTACAAAGCATGAAATTAATGATAACCAACCTGAATAATGTGCATGGAAATGGGATTGTTTTGATTTCTCTTTCACTAATTAACACTTAAGCTTCTTAGATAAGGCAACACTCCACACATTCACCAGATACAAAAAATGTTTGGATTAGCTCCTGTTATGCCCATGAATTTAACAGCTAAAATATGTGAAGATTTGAGAATTATAATGACTGCAACATTCATGCAGCCTTTACCTCTCCTTGTTGGATTAAGGGAATTTGCTGCCCTAAGAATTCAGAACGCCAAATCAAAAATGTCATCTTTGCTGTCATCAGTGATCCCTAGAAAATATTTTTTCATTACCCAATCCATGCACTACTTTTGTTGTTGTTTTCATTAGATACACAGTTCAGACTACATTCGTGCATCCTTTTTGTAGTATTCACTTATTCTAGAAGAAAGTGGCCCGTGAAGGCCAGACCTTCCATTTATAGAGCTGACACTCTGTTAGGTGAGGAATTCAGTGCCACTTTGACTTCATCTGCACTTCCACATCAGATGCCATTCTGTCAGACTGCCCCCCTGCTGCCATCAGTCACACAGCAACAAAACACAACAGAATATTGTTGGAAAGATTCAGCCTCTACTACCGTATCATCAACATCCATTTCTGATGCCAAGGGGCAACATAATAAAGCAGGAGTCATTACTTTCAGAGCACACATTGTCAAAACCTTTTCATTTTACTGAAAGTAAAATTTCAAGGAACTTCACAAAGTGAGACAGATTTGGTTAATTAGAAATGAGCTCTTTGGAAATACAATTGTTTGCTAAATACTTCTGAGTTTTATTGCTTTCTTCACTATTTAAGATCATGATTTTAAAAATTCCCTGAGGATATGTTCTGTTTTTGGAGAATCACATCTTGAAAGTGCTGTTGTTTTCAAATGAGAGGCATTTTATTCATATAACAACGTTAATCTTTAAGTTACTGGAGTAAATATTAATTTGCAAGTTCAGATTCTCCTGTATTGTGCCATTTCTTTTGACATTTTTCTAGAAATTTTTTGGGAAGTGAAACAGAAAAGAGATATAACAAAAGGGATGTTATACTTTCCTATGAAAATATATAGGATTCTGATGTTATTAGTAGGCTAAAGTTCTGTTTTCTTGTCTGTTGGATTTTATCCATTTTAAGTACAGTCTTAATAATTATCAGATTAGAAGTATAAGAAATAACAGAACTTCAGAACAAATTTCTGATCTACAGATTCTGATCTGTTCTTTGGCTTATGCAGATATACCTGAAATCTTATGATCTTCTGCATAACAGGTAACATATATATATATTTATTTTTTCCATCTTTCAGTGAATGTGAAAACAGTTTTGTATGTTATTTCGGTATGTTTACCTGCTCCAAATACACCAGCACAGAATTAAGAATCAACACATGGACTACATGGAAGTGGACTTCCAAATTTATTCTAGTTTACTGAGGCTTAACCAATAAATTACAAATCCTTGTCCAAACCCTTTTTGATACATCAATCACATTGTGCCATCATTTTGACCTAAAGCAATAATTTATTTGAGAGAAGAACAGGAAGAAAATACACTCTATTTTGATCTGTACCATGAAATCATGGGTGATCACAGGATGAGATGTCACTGGGACATCTGACATATGTTTCAGTATTTATGAACAGTTTATCACTCATTTCTAATGTGTTCTATGAGTACTGCTGCCCATTTCAAGAAACTAAATTCCTGTGTACTAAGCAGCATATGACGGTATGTCCCAGGTAGGATTCTGCTTAGGGAGTGTGGATGGATCCTCCAAAAATGTGGTTTTGTAAGGTGATATGATATAGTGATAACAATGATAGATGAAAAGATGAAAGAGTGATAAAGACTGAATAGGTTTCCTTTGCTGGAGGCTCTTGGTCAGTGCCAAGGGTGCAGTGGTTGAAATCATGAATCAAGACAGTGTTTCAAAAGAGCTGACATTAGTAGTAACCATGGAAGAAGGGAAGGGGGTAGGAGAGGAAGATACTCTGGGATGGAAGAATAAAATGGATCATTTTATTTACATTTTAGTTGGGGTATTTAGCTGGGGTATTTTAGTGTCATGACAATGCAAATGAGGGAGACAAATCCTGAGGTATTTTGAAGTGTATTGAAAGAGGGGCTGTAAGAAAGAAGGGAGCAGACATGTTAGCAGGGTCTGTTATGACAGGACAAGGGGAAATGCATTTGGACTAAAAGAAGATAAATTGATCTTTGGAGTAAGGGTAGTGAGGCACTGGCACAGGTTGCCCAGAGCCATGTTGGATGCTTCATCCCTGAAGATCTTCAAGGTCAGGCTTGATGGGGCTCTGAGCAATCTGATGATACTGTAGGATTCCTTGTTAATGGCAGAGGAGATGGACTAATAACCTTTAAGCTTTCCTTCCAATTCAAACAACCCTATGGTTCTACATATGATTTTATGATAATAAGTTTGCTGAAAGCTGAGAAGCACACACTTCAGAGCTCACACTACTTTCACAGCTCCTTTGTTTCCATTCTTAGTTTTTAAGCTGTTTCTGTGTGCAAAACAGAACAAAACAAAACAAACAAACAAACAAACAGAAAACAATAAGAGAATCTGCTGCTATTAAGAAACATTTTTAATTGCCTTGGATTTTTTTGCTGGTATGTAAACAAAAGAAAAAAATGATGAAGACCACATTCCAGCTCTCAATAAAAATGTAACCAAAGGTATCATTATCATTTCAAGGTTCTCTGTCTAGTAGGACTGAGAGGTACACAAACATTTCACTTATCAATACAAATTAATGGCATTAAAAGGGTGAGTCAAACAACAATTCATAAATCTGTATGCCGCTAAATGACATTGTAATTCATCAAGTCAAGGGCAAGTGGAAAATAACCAGCCTTTGAGTTCCAGCTCACTGCATCTCCAGGAAGGGTGAGCCTCGCCTCCTACGGCTTCTGGCATCTTGTATGTGCAGATTTGTATTTCAGACAGCACCTTTATTCTCTGATACTTTGATGAGTATGCTGTACAAACTGCGGTTATCCTCTCATCTAAAAAAAACACCAAGCCAAAAAACATTGGGGATTTAAAAATCAATGAAGAATGCACAGTGAGGCTTTCCTGCATGCAGCTTGATTTCTCATCCACCTAACAACAAAGACAGCGATTGACTGAGCCCTGGTGCAAGGTTGATACACAATCAGCACAGGGTATCTCTTAAGTGAGGGCTGCTTGGTGATGTACTGCAGACTGCTGTGAACAAGGTATATCGTTGTTTGCACAGTGACATGTTGCTTGATACTAAAATGCCTTTCCACATAGATACTGACTTGCTCATAAGTAAGCATGTTGCCACACAGAACACTTGGGAGGTTGGCTACCCAAACAAGCATTCAGGAAGAAAATGGTGCTAGCCAGTGAGCAGTAGCTAGCAGCTGTGAGGCTGCTCACATTTTAATTAAGCAAGGGAAAGTAATTCACATTTATGGTGAGGCAGATGTGGTTGCAGAAGCAAAGTAGTACAGTGTTTTACTGCACTCAGACTTCCCTCTTGGTCACTGCAACCCAGTTTTTATTTCTAGCAGCTACAGTTTATTTTGATGGTCTATCTCAGTGTCACAGACAACAGATAATGGGCACTTAGAAGAAAATTACAGTCTTCCAAGAGCAGTTAGATCTCCTTTTCCTCAGTCTTTAACGGGGGGATCTTTGATCTTTGGACTTCAGCATATAGCTCTGTATTCACTGGTTATTCACTGGTTATTCATAGGCTGAAACTTAGTTTTTCACCTGGCCATTAGGTGAGTAAACTAATATGAACATTCTAAGATCTCTGAAGGAGTTAAAAAATATTGTACTTCATAGAAATGAATGTTCAGACTGTATTATTTGGAAGGTAACTGTTTTTCTGCTATGCTATTGTTCCATAGAGATTAAGATGAGCTGAGCTAAGTCACGAACAGTGATCCCAAAGATAATGACAACAGAACTGTATACTAATAGAAACAGTACTAGAAAAAAAGATATATTTGCTTCCACTTTGAAAGTCATCTTTAGTATTTCTTGCCTTAGAGAAATAACATAAAATTGCAAAACAGGAGCTTCTGGCAAACAATGTACAATCAATTTATTTACAAAATCAAATTTATTTACAAAAAATAAAAGAAAGCACAGAGTTTTGCCATGCTCCCAAATGTGTGTGGATGAATAAACTCAGTACTCAGTGTTTGGAAAACTGATCAAAAAGTTCTTGATGAAGGGGCTGTTTAGTCAAAGTCACCACATTTCTATGCTGGAATAAATCTTTATTTATTTATTAATTTATTTATTCCTGACACTTGGGAATAACTGAAAAGCAAACAAATTATAAATTAAAAAGGACATTGAGAATCATAGAATCATAGAATTACCCAGGTTGGAAAAGACCTTGAAGACCATCAAGTCCAACTGCAGCCTAACTCTAACAACCCTCTGCTAAATCATTTCCCTGAGCACCACGAGGGATGATACATTTTTTATTAATACCAATTATAGCAAGTATGATCAACTTGATTTTCTGATTTTGATTTTACATGTGACAAACCACAAAACAGTAAAATTCAGGTATTTCACAGTAAAATTTCAGCCCAGAGGGAAAGTCCCTGAATGTAGATGCAAAGTCAACTGAGTTGTGTAACTACACAATGAATGATACAGTCCTACTTGCTCTTTTGTTCATAATTTTTTTGTTTGTTTATTTGTTTTTAAGCAGGGTAATGAAAGGCATGAAAGGGTAAAGTACTTGATAATAGCACAGTTGTTTAGTAGTGATCCACTCTTCAGAGATATACGTTTTATAGAAGCTAAGTTTATATAAATTTTCTAATACATATTCTGACCATTTTTTATTCCACTAATTAATCAGGAGTACTTCAAGAAGAAAGAAACAGAATGGCAGAGCTAAACCTTTATCCAGTTATTTCTGCTGCAACAGTAAATGATGGAAACTAGAACTCTTTTTAAAAAAAATAAATTGGCACAGTCAAAACAGAGACAGAAAATGTACCATAAAAGAGACTCCTGCTAAATTGGTGTTTACTGATTTTACATTCCACTTATTGTCACAGAATGGGAACTGATATCCTTTTAGGAGATAATTTCTAATAATTTCTCTATATTTTAAGTTCAGAATTCTCCTTTACAACAGTATTCCTGTAAATGCTGTTCTGAATAATTTCCATTTTCTTCCCCCAAGATATCTACATAGTCTACACTGTAAAATATCTGATAATGTTGAAGTCTGAAATTCCTTTTATATCTATGGAATTTGGCATGCATTTCCATGCATACACCTTTGAGGACCTCTCTTCTCTTTTGAATCTGCAGCACACTGAGAATGATATCAGTCTTTCCTTCATTCTTCTGTACATTTTACAGTATTAATGCCTCTCTTAGGCATGCTGATTTTGTTACATGACACTTAAATTTGCATGTAGCTTAACTTTATACAACAACTTTCTCTCTTTGTAAGACTCTCATAGCTATAAGCCTGATCTCCTCCTGTTTTTCCTGAGGTCAAAAAAATTTATGTTAATTTGAATTCTTTCTGTGTCATGCAAAATGTATTAAATTCTCTGAAAAAAAAAAAACAAAAAAACACTGAATATAGTCAAACACAGTAGCTGTACTACTTAAATCAGAAACACATGGGGACCAGTGTCCTGGAATGACTTTTATCTACACCAGTCAATAGCTAGAAGAAGTCCCTGAAAGTACTTATCCTGTACAAATGACTGTTTTCCAAAACGGTTCCCCAAGAAGACTCAGGAACTGGAGTGCACCATGGATCACTTCCACACAGACTGTTTGGATGTCATTACTCTTTTGCTGGAGGGAAAGCATTTTAGCATAGTAGTGGGTTATTACATTCCAGCTGGCCTCAGTGACCAGAAATGCTCTTCATCTATTTTGCCTTCACTGGTGTAGAAGTAGCGTAGTTATGAAAGAGTATTCAGCCAAGACCCTGTGTGCATTTGGGAAGAAAAGGTACGTATGAGTTCACAGGGTTTCAGTTCAATGAAACTTGCCTCTGGGGGTGCTATTTATCTGTGAGATGTCTCTTCCAGTTGACTGAGAGTATGAAGCCAGCTTACAGTTCTTCCAGAATGCATCTGCTAGGACGGTGTGATGAGCTGCACTGGGATACAGACAGGGGCAGCTGAACATTCACTCTGAGCTTCTCCTTTTTTCTGGAACACATATTCAATTCCTCACTCAACCATTAGTCCATTGTCCATCCAGCATGACTTTCTTCTTTCTAAGATCAGGTTGTGCTTTTCAGTAGTTGAGCTTTGGTAGAACTGCAAACTTAAAGTTATTGTGTTTTTGTTATTTCGTTTGTTTGTTTGTTTCCAGTTAGGTAGTCATACCCTAACTATGGTTCCCTTTATCATCTTGATTTTTTACTGCTCTTTTATTTTTGTTATCTCTATCTCAGTTATCATAGTTACTTATAGAATGATAATGACTAAGTAATGTCCTTATTTCAAGCTGGTAGTCTTATCACCTTATTCTGCAGTGTTCTTCAGTGTTTTCATAAAGAACTCATCTAATCTAGAGATGCTGTTACCATCCTCAGCATTCCAACTGTGTATGTTTTGCTGGTTCTTGTGAAGTGGGAAAGTTTCTGTGCTGGGTTCTCACAGCTTTATCCAATGCCAGGAATCAAGCTGAGTTGTGATACTTACTGTTGTTTCCAAACTGACATTGAATGTATTTGCTTTTCAGCCTGAAATCTTTCATGCTATGAATATTTCATAACATCCACAGTGTCAGAAAATTGCCTTTCCTTTTGAGCACAACTCGGTGATTTCTCTGCTAGATAACTTTTAATAATTGTTTTGTTAAGTGTGAATTCTGTTTCCTCAAGAATCCTGTTTTTAAGAGCTTTTGTCAAAACTCCATTGCAATAATCCTATTAAGTTGTCTGGGATGAAATACAGCTGGAGAATTCTAGTACAAATGAAAAGGTTCTAGCAACCTACGCAAGCCACTGCAATACTTGTTTGTCCCTTTATTATATGCTCTTTCCTCCAGTGGCAGTTATTTTGTCTATTTTTAAAGACTTGGTTACTTGCTTCAGTGATAATTGTCAAGACTAGACAAGGACTCCGTAATTTCTTCTAAACTTCAAAATTTATAGAACTGTAAGCATGCTAATCCAAGACCCATTTTGCTCACAACTTCCATTTGCTTGTGGAGAACCACTGTTTGAAGTTCCCTAACAGTATTTCCAAATCATCTTCAGAATAACAGAAAATAAACTGAAGCCAATAATCTTCCAGAAAGTTTTTTCCCTCTTCTTGCTAGTGCTGATCGTTTATCCTTGTGAAATGAGTGTAGATTTAACGTTCAGTCATTCCTCACATTCTCAAATAAGTGAATTACTGTATTTTCATTAAAGCATACTTGCTTAACTTGGTACCACATGCTGTTCAGAAATCAGTCCGGAGGCCGGTATTCTGTGGTTTGGCTTCTTCACAAGCTTTAAAGAGCCTCAAGGAGAGCAGAAGCTAGCCACTGATCACTTTCTGCGGAGACTAGCTACAGAGCAGGTAAGACTGCACTGGGCAAGGGATCTGGAGTAGAAGGGATCTGGAGTAGAAAAAACCAAAAGTAAGTTCTTCTTCCTCAAGAAAAACTCTGTTTAAGGCTTCTGTGAAGGCAGTAGCAGTGCCTTGCTTTGCCTGTGCTGGGGAGCTGTCAGCTGTAGGCAGGCTCCTGAGTCATCGGGGTGGAGCTGACACTGCCAGGCAGTTTAAACAGCCTGTAAACAGCCTGCAAACGTGTTGTTGTTGCTGGTCATTAACGTCAGCACCTGACAACAAGCTTTAAAGAGCCTCAAGGAGGCTTACACCAGCGTGGTAGTCACTATCTCTGCTCATAGTAAGCTGTGCTTATGGGTAGTGGCTGAAGTAGCAGGGGCTGTAAGTATTAGCCTTTAGTTTTTCCTACGCTCTTCTTGCTGTTCTTGGGATTACAGTATAATCATGGTCTCCACCAGGAAGAGATCCTACTCCTCCAAAACTGTGGCAACTCAGACAGAGGGCCAGGCCAGGAATGCCGCAGTTCAGGTTTCTGGCTGTGTGGAGTGCCTGGACTTGTTGCTGCCTGGGGAGGGTGGCAGGGCCCCCACCTGCGTGAGATGTGAGCAGGTGGACGAGCTGCTAAGCCTGGTGGTGGAACTCAGGGAGGAAGTGCAGCGGCTAAGGGCCACCAGAGAACGTGGGAGTAAGAAGCAGGGTGAGGAGTATGGAAAAAACACCAGGAAGGTGGTGGACCCCCTGCCCTACCACAGGAGGACAATCCCTACCACTGAGGAGGGCTGGCAGAGAATTCCAACTCGCCGTCGTGGGTATCCCCCCTGCCTGCCTGCCCCGTGTCCACCACTCTCCCTGAGCAATAGGTTTCAGGCACTGGAAATCAATCAGGAGGTGAGTGGAGAGAGGGTGGAGGAACTACCTAAAAGGGAACCCCCTAAGCTGAGTAGGTCCTCGGATGGTGATGATGGTAGTACTCCTCAGTTGGTGGTGCCCCCCAAGTCCATCCATTCCTCACCCACCATTAGAACATCACCATCAAAGAAAAAACGACGGGTCATCGTTATTGGTGACTCTGCGCTGAAGGGAGCAGAAGGGCCAATATGTCGGCCAGACCCTCTACATAGAGAGGTCTGCTGCCTCCCGGGTGCCCGGGTTAAGGATGTAAGGATGAAGCTTCTTTCTCTAGTCCACCCCTCTGACTACTATCCCCTATTAATGTTCCAAGTTGGTAGTGATGAGGTAGGCAGAACTTCCATGAGGACTCTGAAAAAGGATTTCAGAGCTTTGGGGCGACAGGTAAAGGGTTCGGGAGCACAAGTTGTGTTCAACTCTATCCCACCTGCTTCAGGGAAGAATGAGGGATTCAATATAATGGGCCAACAGATCAATACCTGGCTCCGAGCTTGGTGTGCCCGGCAGGGGTTTGGGTTTTTTGACCTTGGGTTCCACCGGTCAAAAGGGATCTTAAGGAGAGAATTGGGTAGGTTCATCCAGAGGGCTTTAAACTAGTTATGAAGGGGGGTGGGGCAGTAGCTGGGGTCACCAAAATGGAAACTGCATGCAATGTCCCTGTGCTTGCAGGAGAGGGGTGTGCTTCTAAACCCCTAAGGTCTTGGCCCTTGGTGAAGGAGGAGGATGACTTGCCTCCTTGTAGGAAAAACACGAGGGCTGGTGTTAAGCTGGTGGCTGTGGAAACGCCTAATAGTAGTCACAAGGCTATTAGGGCTGCTGCTGATCGCAAGGAGGCCAAGCTCAGGTGCCTTTATGCTAATGCACGCAGCATGGGTAATAAACAAGAGGAGCTGGAGGCCATTGTTTGTTTAGAAAATTTTGATATAGTTGCCGTCACTGAAACGTGGTGGAATGACTCCCACACATGGAGTGCAGTGATTGAGGGCTACCAACTTTTTAAAAAAAATAGGCTAGGTAGGAAAGGTGGTGGTGTAGCTCTCTATGTTAAAAAAGATTGTGAATGCGTGGAAATCAATAATGATGATGACAGGGTTGAAAGCTTATGGATCAGAATAAAAACCAAGGCCAACAATACCGATGTTATTGTGGGAGTTTGCTACAGGCCACCTACCCAGGATGATGAGGTGGATGAGATGCTTTATAGGCAATTGGGGGAGGTCTCAAGGTCACTCCCCCTCATTCTGGTGGGGGATTTCAACTTCCCAGACATCTGCTGGGATTACAATACAGCAGACAGGGAACAGTCTCGGAGGTTCCTAGAGTGTGTGGGAGATAACTTCCTGACACAGTTGGTGAAGGAGCCGACGAGGGGAAACAAAACTCTGGACCTGCTGTTTGTTAACAGAGATGGTCTGGTGAGGGATGTAAAGGTTGGAGGCCGTCTGGGACAAAGTGATCATGAAATGCTAGATTTCTCGATCCTTGTCGAACCGCGGAGGGGAGTCAGCAGAACTGCCACCTTGGACTTCCGGAGGGCGGACTTCAACCTCCTCAGGACTATGGTTGAGAGGGCCCCCTGGGGAGTATCTTTGGAGAGTGTGGGAGCCCAGGAAGGTTGGGAATACTTTAAGGAAATTGTCCTAAAGGCGCAGGAGCTGACTGTCCCAAAATCGCGAAAGATGAGCCGACGGGTGAGGAGGCCGGGCTGGCTGACCAGAGACCTTTGGCTTGATCTAAAGAACAAAAAGAGAGTTTACGGTCTCTGGAAGAATGGGGGAGCTACTTATGAGGATTACAGGTTTGTAGTGAGGCTGTGCAGGGAGAAAATTAGGAAGGCCAAGGCGCAGCTAGAACTGAGCTTGGCTTCTAAGGTTAAGGAGAATAGTAAATGTTTTTATAAACACATCAATACCAAGAGGAAGGCTAAGGAAAATCCCCATCCCTTGTTGGATTCTGAGGGCAACTTGGTCACTGAGGATCGGGACAAGGCTGAGGTACTTAATACCTTCTTTGCCTCGGTCTTCAATAGTTATGCTTGTAACTCCCTGGGAACGCAGCCCCCTACACTGGTAGACGGGAAGGGGGAACCAAAAGAGCCTTGCGTGATCCGTGATGAGATGGTCCTGGATCTACTTAGAAAGCTGAATGTTTATAAGTCCATGGGGCCGGATGGGTTGCACCCTAGAGTTCTGAGGGAGTTGGCGGATGTGGTTGCCAAACCACTATCCATAATTTTTCAGCAGTCTTGGCTGACTGGGGATGTCCCGGTGGATTGGAGACTGGCAAATGTGACGCCTATCTTCAAAAAGGGCCGGAAAGATGATCCTGGCAGCTACAGGCCCATCAGTCTCACCTCGGTGCCTGGGAAGGTTATGGAAAGGATAATCTCAGGTATCATCATGGACGAACTAAAGGTCAGCCATGGGATCGGGCCTAGTCAGCATGGGTTTATGAATGGTAGATCCTGCCTGACTAACCTGATTTCATTCTATGACAAGGTGACCCGCTTAGTAGATGAGGGAAAGGCTGTCGACGTGGTCTACCTGGACTTCAGTAAGGCCTTTGACACTGTCCCCCATAACATTCTGGTAGAGAAGCTGGCTGCCCGTGGTTTGGATGGGTGCACGCTCCGCTGGGTGAAGAACTGGTTGGATGGCCGGGCCCAGAGAGTTGTGGTCAATGGAGTGGAATCCAGTTGGCGGCCGGTCACAAGTGGCGTCCCCCAGGGCTCGGTGCTTGGGCCGCTTCTGTTTAACATCTTCATTGATGATTTGGATGAGGGGATTGAGTGCACCCTCAGTAAGTTCGCAGACGACACTAAGCTGGGAGGGAGTGTTGATCTGCCTAAGGGGAGAAGGGCACTACAGAGAGACCTGGATAGACTTGATCGATGGGCCAAGGTTAATGGAATGAGTTTCAACAGGGCCAAGTGTCGGGTCCTGCATTTTGGTCATAACAACCCCAGGCAATCCTACAGGCTTGGGGAGGTGTGGCTGGAAAGCTCCCAGACGGAAAGGGACCTTGGTGTGCTGATGGACAGTCGGCTGAATATGAGCCAGCAGTGTGCCCAGGTGGCCAAGAAGGCCAATGGCATCCTGGCTTGTATCAGGAATGGTGTGGTGAGCAGGACTAAGGAAGTCATCCTGCCCCTGTACTCAGCATTGGTGAGGCCTCACCTCGAGTACTGTGTCCAGTTTTGGGCACCTCAGCACAAGAAGGACATGGAGGTACTGGAGCAGGTCCAGAGAAGGGCAACGAGGCTCGTGAAGGGCTTGGAGAATCAGCCCTATGAGGAGAGACTAAGGAAGCTGGGGCTGTTTAGTCTGAGGAAGAGGAGGCTGAGGGGAGACCTTATTGCTGTCTTCCAGTACCTGAAAGGTTCTTACAGTGAGAGTGGGGCAGGTCTATTCTCACTACTGACTTGTGACAGGACGAGGGGAAATGGCCTCAAGTTGCGCCAGGGCAAGTTTAGGTTGGATATTAGAAAGAACTTCTTTACAGAAAGGGTGGTTAGGTACTGGAATGGGCTCCCCAAGGAGGTGGTTGAATCGCCATCCCTGGATGTGTTTAAGAGCCGCTTGGATGTGGTACTCAGGGATATGACTTAGAAGAGGTTTGTTGTTGTGGTATTGTTTTGTGGTTGTTTTTTAAGAGATAGGCTACTGGTTAGGCTGCGGTTGGACTTGATGATCTTCAAGGTCTTTTCCAACCTGAGTAATTCTATGATTCTATGATTCTAGCTCACGGTCATTACACTGTGTGAACTTCTACACATGCTGATAGCTTTGCAAAGAGACCTGTAAAGTACCCTGCTAAAGGGACATCATCCTAAATCCAAAGGCACTGAGAAAACTGTAAGAATTTTGACAGAGTAAAGAGAACAAGGACAATAGTGATCTGAGAGGACTTAGAGCAGCTAAAAACTCCCTGGTTGGATGCCGTCTGTTTGTGAGCAGCATTGGCTAGGACTAGAGAATCTCTGTCCTCTTTTGTCCAATCGCCAATAAAGCCAGGAAACTGACTGCTATGGCACAGTGCTTAAGCAAAACAACTGGTTTCATGAACCTCAGAGATGACGGTTTTTTCAGTGCCTCTGACAGAAAGTGAAAACTATTTGAAAGTAGGCTAAAGGACACTGCAAGCTCTTTGTTTGAGTGACTGTTTTTTCCTACTTTTGGCTCAATTTGTTGTTACTATCACCATTTTATCAGTCTACTCTTTATTCAAGAGATACAAAAGAAGTAGAACTAGCTTTTTTTTTTGCATATATTTCATCCTTTCTGTTTCCTTTCTTCATCTATGACTTTTGGGAACCATAAAAATTATTACCTTACCATAAGTATAATACCATAGCAAGTATATTCATAGGTAGAAATACACTTATTAGAGCTGCATCAATGGACTACATATATGAAGATAGTTTTCAAAATTTTTCAAATTTTAGTGCACAGAAAACATTTGTTGAAAAAAAAAAAAAAAAAAAGAGAATGGAATCTGGAAAAGGTATTTTGTCTACCAGCTCCTTCCCAGAGCTCTACAGTAGTTTCTAATTTCACAAGTGATGAACCATTCAAATTTATTTCATATGGTATAAATTCACACTTAACTATTCTAGAACTGAAGATGCAATGAACATAATTATTTTTTGCTCTGCCAAGACGTATTTATATTTCAGATGTCTTTGTTCCTGAAAGGTATTTCTACCAGGTCAATACACTGGAAGATTTCCATATATATGAATGTGGATATTTCTTACTTCAAGAACCTCTCTCACTTTTGTAAGTTATAAAGTATTGCACTTGTGTCTATTTTGTTTTACTTATATTTTGTTTTGGCTTCCTTTTAACTAAAAGTCACCACATAGTTATTTATTTTTTTTAAGTTTCGCAAATTATTGATACACGCTTTGAGATTTTATCAGAAGAATGTTATTATCTGACATATTCTCAGCACCAATGCATTTCGTTTTTCGTTTCCCCTGAGTTTAGCAAAACTGCAAGAAATTATTTTTAGGCTCAGAGTTCTAGCTGTTTGTCTTTGTTTCCCCCCACACATCAGGTACATCAGATAGTTTAACAGAAGGTATCACCTCTTTATGCAAACCAACCATCTGCCATATGTCAATCGCAATTATAATGCAAGTATTACAAGATACATGATGCATTGTCTAGTAGTATCGCAATAGTCTTCTTCAGGAAGCAAATGTCTTGTCCTCCAAACTAACATTTTCAAGGCAAGTACTTCAAAACATAATATTCTCTTCAGAAGGTAATTGTGGCCCAACATAATTGTAGACATTTCTTGAATGACTGTTCAAGAATATTGCTCTAAAGGGAAAATATGACGAGAACCTATGTCATGTTTTTTGTAGGATCTCCATCCTGATGATATACAAAACCCAACTTGATGAGTTTCTGAGCATCCTGATCTAAATTTGAAGTTTGACCTAACTACAAATTTGGTGTTGATCTCGTAAGAAACCTTCATTTAGCCCCTCTGAAAATCTGAATTCCTACTATCTTATCTACTAGAGGGGCACAACTCTTCACACTTGATTTACTTCAGTCTTACTTCTTCATGTAACACAGAAAGGAATTCTCCAGGCAATATATGGTATTCATATGTTAAATCTGGAAAACCCATACAAAACCAGAATTGTCAATAAACATAGCTCAATAGACTAAAATGTACAACCCACTGAGCCTGGCAAACTACTCACTAATGAGAGTAAGGTTATTCCACTAAATTTACATGATATTCTAGTTTTAATCCTATGTATAACAATAATTATGTAGCACAGCATTTGTAGTACTTACCAGTTATAAGGCACAGCTTGAAAAAATTAGTCTAATACATTAGCATTTAAGTGACCAGTCCAATGGCTTATAGCAGACTGGACTCACTCATCAAAAGCATAGTTTAATAATCCCTCAAGTCACAGAGTGACACAGCACAGAAAATTACAAAGGTAACTATCTGATTCATGTGACACAGGTATGTTAATACAACATAATAGCACACATTGTAATACTATGTAAAGTGAGCTGTAGCTCATCTAAATTGCTTGTTGCAAAATGCCTAAATAATTTATAGTTACTTAGTCACCTATGAGCTGCATTACATAAAGAAGTGTGAGTTTCTCCTTGGAATAGTTACCTTGCAAATATTGTCCCTAATATACTGGTACCTACTTGGTTCACCCTACAACTAGTAAATAAAATGGTCCAGGAATTGTCACATAGCACAACATGCCTCTTTACAGCTTAACCATCTCAGATTACCTCCCCAAAACCTGGGATAATTACATCCAAATTATTTTGCAGGAAAGTTCTCAGGCCATGCTACTACCTTTCCATTTCTTCCACCATTTCCAAACACATGTGCTAACACCTTTTAGTCATTGAATGTGTAGCTTTGATTTCAAAGGTACCATTTTTGGCACCCAAATATCCTTAAAGTGCATAGAAGCTAACATGTTGCATTACAGAATCTCTGGGGGGTGGGAGAAAGAAATGATTACTTAAATGCACTGGGTAAAATATGCATATATATAAAAAAGAAATCTAACAAAAGTAAGCAAATGATTAAGATAATCATTTAGTTAATAAATATAAATTTGTAAAGGAGTCAGAAAATTTAGACCCAAGTATAAAATATAGATCCAAGGTATTTCATTTGTACTCCTTAACACCTTGGCCTGAAATCTGTCCTGGTAGCAGTGATGCTTAACGAACCATGACTTGTATTCTACATTAGGAGACTTTTCAGTGTAATATTAAAATGTAGTATCTCCGAAGCTTATTTTCTTACTTCAGATGAAGGTGTGCATAACCATGATAAAACACATACTTAGACAAACACACTCTGTATTGTTGCAGTAGTTCTGTTTACCTAATGGTATACAGAACAATGGAAATAATCAGTTTGCTGATTTAGCCAGTGAGACTAAATCACCCAGGCAGGCAATCATCACTGCTTGACTTAGCTACAGAAAGCAAAGCAATCTGAGTACCTACAGTGAATCCACTTGACTGTTCCATCTTTACATCTTATTGCTATCATACACTGCCAGTTTGTTGTACTTATCTGCCCTCTTCAGTAAGGCTTATGACACCTACTAAACACAGCTGTGAAACTTTTGCTCAAATAAAATAGAAATTTCTAATTTATAGTTTAACTTAGGAGAACAAACATGAAGAAAGACTGTGTAAAGTAGATAATATGGTATTAAATGTGCTGCATCTGTGAACTCTAATTCTTATATGCATGCATGCTAAGATTTAAGACCAGACAAACAAAGGGGAAGATGTGAATTCCTTAAAAAAGAAGTTAAAAAAAGAAGTTGAACTTCTACTCTACAACATTTGGTCTTCATTGTGGTTGTAGTTCCTTTTCCAGAACTAGGTAGAAAAGGATTATTAAGCCCAGAGAAAACTGATGCATCTCTTATACATCCCTATTGATATTGTCTTACAGTAGGCGTCCCCAGGAATGTTGTGCCACGAGCAGGGTGCAGGTGTCATAGGCAATAATCTCTGCTACAGGAACAAATACTTTCTTGGAAGAAATGGAGGAAATAAGTACTATTTCCAGTCCTCTCAGAAGAATCCAACCTTCATCTTCAAGGCAGTAAAATCCTTTTTTCCTTGCACTGCCAGAGCATATTCAGAACAGTTTGTACAGTGCAAAGCCAAGTAAAATAACTCCCACTGGAGCGATTCTCTTTAGATAAGGATTTTTTTTTTTTATTTTTTTTTTTCTGTACATTGCCAGCTGAAATCGTAGCTGAATCAGTTTGCTCTGTGGGAAAGAGCAGAGTGGAAATATGTATAAGGGAAATAGACTTAGTCATAATAAAATCCAAAATGAAGAGTAAAAATTAACTCCACTCAGCATTATTATTTTTTCATTGATTTCCTGTATCAATAAATTTATTATTTTGCTAATAAAATTTCAGCTCCTTAGCAGACTGTCAGATAAAACAGTTTTTAGGGATGTAACATTGCAACGATTTATTTTCCAAATACCAAATAGAAGCGTGGAAGACTTATTGTTTTATCAATAGGTATATTATATAAACTGAGGATTTCAGGATATATGGAAGAGTTGTCAAGGTTTAAGTATAGAAAATATATATAAAACTTGTAATAAAACAGGATATTGGAATAATTTAGTATTTTAATCATATTATTTATTAAAAAAAAAATTCTTGCACGTATGATTTAGTTGTCCAGTTTTGTGAAACAATTTCATTTTTTGAAATTATTTTTATGAAAAATTACAAATCTTTAAAATGTTGAGAGATTCATCTCCAAGGAAGATAAATGTACAGATGGCCAATGTTCGGAACAGCTACATTGATGTAAACAGTCCTCACTATAGCTCTGCCCATGATGTCAAGATCGTGGCAAGAAAACCAACAGCAGTTCCAAAGCTTGCCTAGTCAACAAACATACATACAAGAAGCAACCAAAGAACGACAAAAAAAAACAGGCTTTCTTGCTGAAGCAAAGAAATAAGTAAAAATAAAAATAAAAATAAAAATAAAAATAAAAATAAAAATAAAAATAAAAATAAAAATAAAAATAAAAATAAAAATAAAAATAAAAATAAAAATAAAAATAAAAATACTTCCAGGCAGGAACTGGCTTGTTTTCTTCCAATATTCACCCTGTACTGACCCTCAATCTGAATGAGAATAAATTCTGTTTCTTAGTGATGTATTCAAATCAAGGCTTAGTTGCTGACAGCAAAAAGAATTTCTGGAGTGAAACAGTTATTTCTTATATAACAGTGAAACTTGTGGCCTGTTTTACAGGGAATCGGAGTAGTCATCAACTGGTCATGTCATTTTAAGTCCTGCCTGAACATGAATTAATTTTATTTATTGTGAGTTGGCAAGTATTATTTGAAAACTCTTCTAAGCTATGTCTGTAGTAAATCAGCACCAGATGATGCTCTAAGTCATCCTCTGGATTTACCTGTTTCAGTATTCTGACATTGAGATTTTGCAAGCTATGGAACTAACTGAACTGAAATGGACAGACAAACGAAAAATAATTAAAGAAAGGTCAATGAGTTTAAATTTATAATATACATAGTTTTTCTTTATCCACATCTAGACTACTAATGTACTCATTAGAATAAAAAAGTTCTTATTTCCTGCTTAAATGAAAGCTCTTTAAGCTTGCTTTAAAGATGACAGAGATGATTTCAGATAAAGGGAACCATGTCAACATGCAGGAATTATGATAGAAGGTTGAGAATTGTCTCACTTAAGATACCATATCCAAAGATTACAAATCTACTCTAAGCGCTTGGCTCTTTCTATGATCAGTGAAAAGAACCGGGGGCTCCAGAGAGTGATTCATCGCAGCTCTCCTAGACATATGTCACAGTGAGATGAATTGCACTCTGAAGGTGTCTGTTTCTCTCCTGCGACTATGAATGAATCACAAGGTCTAAATCAGACTGGAAAATTTGAACTTAAAGCTAATTTTCAAACTAAAAAAACCAAAAAGCCCTCAATTCTAAATGGGAGCAGATGAATACCACAATGTCTTTTTGTTCTAACCTTTTGCAGCTTAAATAAATTATGTCAGTATAGTGTCTTTCAAAAGTATAAACATCATTAAAATTATATGGTGAAAAAATGACAGATAAAGCACATTTTATGGATCTTTACTGGTATCTTTAGCCTAGATATATTTTTTTTTTTTTTCTTTTTGTGGTAGAATGGAAAGTGAATATAAAGATTAATTTCTGTGAACTTTAGCATAATATACCATAATTTATTTCCTGCTAAATTCATGGTCAGATTCATCACAATTAAATTCACCAAAGCTAAGAGAGATCTACCTAAAAATTAGACTCCCGTAAGTTGAGTGTGTACTTCACCTATTTACCTTAGGAGAAACACTGTTGAAATAAAAGTTCTTCCAGGAAATATATCATGTCACCTTATAGTAAATATCCACTGTGGGAAGAATAAGTTGTCGTTTCTAAGGAGAACTGCATAGAAGTTTTAAATACCCATATCAGAATGAATTATCAAAAAGAGAAGGAAGCTTAAGATGTTGGTGTTTTTTTTTTTGGACATGGTGGTATCACCAAAATCACATCCTGTAGTACTTATGGACAACCTTAAACATATCAGTACCTATTAGAACAACAGTATCTTCGGAAACCAACAGTCCACGATTTCTTGACATAAGTGATCAGTAGCCTAAGTAGAGATGGTGTTCTGTGGCATCTGCTACTCATTAAAAGGAAAGCACTGTCTGAAGATATAAAGGTTAAGGATAGTCTTGACTGCAGTGACTATGAAATTTAAGATACTAAAAACTGAACAAGGCAAAGGGTTGAATTGTGTACTTAAAAAAAGCTGATTTTCTTTTTCAAGTACTTTCTTGGCAGATTCCTGTAGAAAATTGGCCTGAAGGAAAAGGGGTGTGAGAGAACTTGTTGATCTTCAAAGACAGCCTGTTCAGAACTGAAGGAAAGCTGAATTGCCTAGAGAAGACTCTGGTAGTGAAAGAATATACATCATAGAACAACACAGTCTTAAGTATAATCTCACCCTCCTGGACAGGCACAAGTGAATGAGTTGAGATGGGATGCATCCATTCTGGAGCTGGCTTTTGTCATTGCAATACTGGTATGTATCTTCACAAACAATCACAGCAGTTGGAGGATACTTATGATGATTGGAAAGTCATTGTTTACTGTCATGGTCAGGGGTTGGAGCATAGGTCATGCGAGGATGGTCTGTGAGAGCTGAGTCTGTTCAGCACATGGAAGAAAAGGTGCAGAAAAACCTTAATGCTTTCTATTTGATCAGAGCATATTCTATTGGGCTTAGGTGGCAAGGTTTTAGTAGAAGTCTGAAATTTTGGCCTCTATGAGCAGAACCCATGTCAGATAACATCAAGTCAGAGGACAGCCAGCTCTAGCTGTACAAAGGGACCCACTGCTGAGCCATGAGAGAAACTGTGTGCTCTGGGAGAGCAGACTGAAGAAAGGGAAAAGCTGCACAATGGCAGCTGGGAGAAGGGAGTGAGAAAACAACACAGGTAGAAGCCCATTCTTGTCATGCTTGGAGATTCACAAAAGCAGAGTAAATAAATATGAAATAAAGCACACTTTGTTAGAGGACTTAGGCTATAATTAGTCATATTCATATATTCAGTCATGTGCTACTGCTTTAGAATATCAGTTCAGTGAAAATATAACTTTGTAACTATGAAAAGAGTTTACAGACCTTTCCTTTATTTAGAATAACATAAATCACCCATGAAGGCACTTTGCTCATTTTAGGATCCAAAATAAATGCAAGATGTGATAGAATTAAACTTGAATTAAATTTAAGTTTTGAACTGAGATTTTATGCACAAATTGTGGAACATTAGTTCAAAGTTTAGCAAAGATGACGTGAGTCAAAAAGATCTTCAAAGGTCATCTTGTCCAACTTCTCTAAAACCAAATGTTTCAGCTTGAAATCAAATAACTTTTATCATCTGTTTTTAAGTTTGAACAAGATGGTATTTTCACCTTTTTTCACACGAAGTCCAGTTTACCTTCTCACTTTCCTGGCCAGTCCTTCCTAAAAAGCCTGTTTCCCTCCCTGGACTATCTCCAGTCATGAGAGTTAACCCACCACATCTTTAATCCCAATCATATTGTAGCACTACAACTGCACACAGATTTGTAATTTTGTCTATTTATTCTTGTGTGCATCTGAGTATAGCACTTCAGAGGCACAAAAGTGTGATGGTATCGCAGAAAAACAATGAGAATTTCCACCTGAATGCTGCAAGTACATCTTGGTGTATACATGCTGCCCCCCCTTCATTCCTTCTTTCTAATTTTCAAAGCATGTCCTCCTGTCCACCCCATCTTATACCACTTGCATACCAACTTGGTCCACTACTTCTGTTCTTGAATGTGAAACATCATATCTTTTGCTCATTGCTTCTAGTTTAAAGGTAGTGGCTAGGTGGTTTCCACTTCTTAGTAGTCCTTAGTCCCTCACGAGTTCCTCATGTTTGTAAAACCCAAATTACTGTTGCAAACACTAGATGTGCAACCAGCTCCAATTTATAATCACAGTTTTAATTAGCTTATAGATTTTTTAACTGCCCTACACTGTGTCTTGCTAATAGGAGGACTATGTTAATTTCCAAGAAGAGATTTTACAGTAAAAAGGTTATGAAGCTTTTTTTTTTAATTCTTATAACTTTGAGGTTGACATTAGTGGTAGAACATTTCTTGGAAATTCATATGACTCTCGCAGAGGTCAGTGCTTTTTTAATCTAAAAAGAAAAGAGTGAAAAAAACTTTAAAAGCCAAACTAAGGAGTGTGTACTTCCCATTGGGTTTGAGAATGCTTTACTTACTGCACCTTGTTAAGTGTAAATTTTATAAAAGTCAAGTAGATACGTGCTGAGAAACATGTAGTTTCTCTGTCTAACTGGGTCATATCCAAATATGTCACAAAGGGCAAGATACTTAAGTGATCTAAAAATGATGATCACAATCAGGTCTCTTTTTATCAACTTACTGCTCTGCCCCTCTAGTTCCTGGCACAGCTCATCATAAGGTTCAGAAGGCATCAGAAATACTGAGTTCAACCTTTGTAATGAAAAGGATTTATCTTTGGTGATGGGATTTATCTCACATATATATAAATAGTGGTAGGACTCAGTTAAGACACCTTTGATAATCGACTTTATGGGATTATAGGTTTCTAAGCTTACTGCCAAAGGATATCACATCTGTGCCATAAACAGTTTTTAGGAAATGATTAAACTGATGAGATGCTTGATGCTTATTTAGTTGCCTGAGGTTAGGCAAGTATCTATCATGCTCAAGGGTTCCATAAGAAAAGGTATCTAATACCTAAGGATGACAGCTATGTCACAACAAATTGCATACCTCTGCAATGACACCTGGAAGATAGACATGCCCCATGTATGTGTTCTGTGTGCAGAAGGAGGTTAAGCAGTGCAGTTAGCAAATTTTCCTGCCGAAGCTTATGTAGGATGATTTATTTCTACATGATGGCTTAACTAATGATTTATTTATATTTTCCCTACTTTTCATTCCAATAGAACAGTGCAGCCATCTGCAAGAGTCCAGCCTTTCTTTTTCTCATGACAGAAAATGCCCTGCAAGAAGCATCACTAATGAGAAACCTAAAGTCTTCTAATCAAAACTTGTAGAAAGGCTTTACTGATACATGAACAAATAAAATCAGAGCTTTTATCTTTCAGGTGCTACAAACCTTGATCCATTTTAAAGGCTGTTAACTGTCACATAGCATAGATGTATACTACTACTAAAGGTAGGATCTAATATTTCCATTATGTAGATGTTGCATTTTGAAAATTATTGTATTTGTTTTGAAAAATGATGCACATACAAACAAAATGTTTCTCAAATATGCTCCGCTTCAGCAATTCTTTATTGACACATCTAAAAAGAATGTTTACTGAATTCACAATCAAAAAGGACAAAATATCTATTTGAATGAGAAAATTATGGATATTTCAATGACGTTACTTATGCAAAATGTAAATACAGCAAAATATCTCTGTCGTTTAAAGCAATATGAAATTTCACCTTTTTTTTTTTTCTTTTCTTTTTTTTTTTTTTTTTTTAAAAAAAAAAAAGCCCATCACTACATGGAATATTATCATCATTTTACACTGGTGAGAATGAAGAATTAAGATAGCACAGGAGTCACTTTCTTTCAGGTGATTGATGGAATCAAAATGATTAGGACAATACAGGTTTCTTTAGTGGTCTGTTCTGAACTACCTCTTCCATTCACAGGGAACTCATGGGCTTACCAGCCACACACATAAAATGTTAATACACATTTTTCTTAAGTCCAGAGGTATGTATTTAATGTACAAATGAACAGTTTTCTGCATTCCACTGTAACACTTTACTCCTACTCATGATATTTGACAGTCTTCTTCCTCTGTGGTAAAACCCCAGCCTGCCCAAAAAACAGATCTACTGTGTTATGAAATACTAAATAAGAAAATAATCACAGAATCAAAAAATTGTTTGAGTTGGAAGGAACCCTTAATGGTCATCTAGTCCAATTCCCAACTCTCATCATTTTGTAGAGTGGAGCACTGCACAGCTTATTAATGTTATCCTTCTTTCTCCACATCAAGGATATCAGACTGGAGTTCAACTGGAAAATGAGAACTTGTTTGAAATGTAAAACAGATTCTAGATAAAACTTATGAGAATTACTATTAACATCCAAGAGATGACTCTAGCATGAGTAGCAGTGATCATGAGTAGCATGATCAATGAAGATCCTCCAGATGAACTGCAGTAGGATAAAGACAAGAAATTAAGCAATCTGAGGCAGTGTAGCATAATTACAGTATCAATATGGAGCATTCACCACAAAATGATCCTTATTCTCAAATGAAAGCACAGGTAAGAAGCATAATTAGAAAAGGAAATATTGGCTATGTCAAAAGAGATGGAAAGCTTTTCCCTATCTATTTTCAAACAATGATGGGAAATGGTTGAAGGATGTCTTTCAGACAGTTCATATCATGCATGTTCTTCTCCATCTGGCAAGATAAGCATGCAGATTCTGTCCTGAAAAACTTGGGAAATGGCAGCATGTCAGAAAAAAGACATTTCTTAGTTCCACAGAGAGGTGTTTCTGATGTGGCTGTGGATACAGAAGATCACAGTTTTTTTTATGCTTCCTCTTTTCAAAATAAACTTAGTAGATTTAGACAAGTTTATTTGATTTCAAGTAAAACCTTATACTGGTATGAAAGTAGAATGTGTTTAGGCAGTTATTTCAACCAGGAGACCTAAACCAAATATTTCAGTTAACATAATCATATAATTGTGTAAACAAAACAAAAATAAGATGAAAGATATTTACTTTTCTTTACATTTTACTTGAATGCTCACTTTTCTTAATGTGGGGACTTCGTCAGTTCTTACATTAAAAGAAAAAAAAAGTTAACAGCAACATTTATTCTACTTCCATAGTCTTCCTATAAATTGTTCAGTGCTGCATATTCTAAACTCAAGTTATGTTATCTAAAACAATTTTTAACTTAACTTTGATTTCAGTTTTTCAGACTCTGTTGTTTGGCTCATAAATTCTTGAATCCATGGCAACAAGCTCTGCATATTCCATCTTAAATATTATCTCACTAAAAAGTCAAACACTTGAAATGGAAAGCACTTTACATGTCAGAACTTAACTGTATTTCACAAAGACAATTATGAAGAAGAAATCAAATATGTAGTGAATTTACTGTTGGATGCATTGTAATTACACCTCTGCAGCACAGTGTACTTTTATGGCTCAGCGTTCTTCAAAATTGAAATCAAAGAACTGCATCTTCATTTATTAAATGCTAATACATGCCTAATAGGAAGACTTAACACTACAAATATTTAGCAATTATACAGAATGCACTAAAGTGCTCTCAGCTTAATCAGTTTGTTTTCATCTTTTTATTTTAATCTTCACTGTAACTCAGCAATAAGAGATTACTTTGAATAAAAATGCAGGAATAGGAATCAGCATATTATACACAGACCACATCTCAACACCAAGTTTTGGTGAAACAGAACAGTAAAGACCAGTACAGGCAGTCAAAAGAAGTGAGAATCATTCCTTGAATGCGATCTTCCAACCCACAATAGCTCTCTATATTCAGCTAACCAAAAGCACTTTTAGGAAAACAGTCGGTATATCCTGAAATGCCTTCAGTAACTTAAAATATATATATATGCTTATGTTTTATATGTTTATTTTATTTTATTTTTTAATGATTTATTTTGAGTGACAGTTTAACGAGACCTTAAAATATGCTTGGAATTTTGATGCAGAAAAATAGTGATATTAGAGCTGAGGTTGTAATCCAAACATCTGTATATTCTAGAATAGAGTGCAGTTTATGTCATTTTTATATTATTTACTAATGTAGAAGTACCTTTGGGAAGACTTAAGAAAGTCGCTTAGTCATCAAAATTCAGTCTTCATGTTTGAAAATGCCATGCTCATGTCTTTCCTGACTATATAAGCTATACTCAAATAGAGAATAAATCATCAGATGATGATCATAAATTAAATGATCAGAGTGATTTGCAGTTAAATAGAAATAAGCAGATTTTGAGATTAGATTAATCTAATTGAACATGGAATTTTCTTTGTTGATTTTTTAAGGGGAAATGTCATGTCATGTTGCTTTTTCTCTATTTTTCCAAGTTGATGGTATTTTATAATAATCTTAATTTACAGTTGTGTCAGTTCATTTACAAATCTAAACACTACAGAAATTAATAGAATGAATTAGGCTTCATACATCTTCACTTAAAAAATTTAAAAATATTTTACAAATGTCAGTATTTTAATAAATGTGAGCTTTGACACATACACTGCTCAATAATACACTAGAATACTGTGCACATGTTGAAAGATTTGCTTTGTTTTCTGGCTGAAATTAGTCTCTTAAGACCTAAAATAATTTGTCCCTTATGTTACCTGTTAGAAACTTGGCCCTGAATGAAGAAGAGTCTAAAATATTCACACTTGGTTTTGCTTATTTAAAACCGGTTATTCCACTAGAGGCTTAGACTGAAATCAAAACTCTCCACATTTGTGCTGGTTTCAACAGGAATAGAATTAATATAATTCCTAGTAGCTGGTATGTTGTTGTTTTGGATTAAGGATGAGAACAAAGTCACTAAAGCACCAGTGTTTTAGTTGTTACTGAACTATATTTACAGTAAGTCAAAGGTTTTTAAGCATCTAATTCCACCTTCACAACAAGGAGCTGTGGGTGCAAAGGAAGCTGGGAGGAGATAGAACCAGTATGGCTGACCCCGGCTGTCCTAAATAATACTCTATACCATATGACATCATGCTGAACAATAAAACTCAGGAAGCTGGTCAGTGGGACTGCTGTTGTTCAGGGATTAGTTGGGCATTTGTCAGCTGGTGCTAAGAATGTGTGCTGTATGTCACTTGTTTTGTATATATATATTTTTTTTTGTTGCTATTGTTTTTTCAAATCTTCTTTATTTATTTATTTTTAGTTTTCTAATTTTCTGTCTTATTAAGCAGTCCTTATCTCAACCCACAAGTTCTTGCTCATTATTTTTTTCCTTTTTTAACAGGAGTCTGAAGAAATTCATCCTAACAGGAAAGTTGATAAGGTATACAAAAAATATAGGTAAGTCTTTGACTGAGTAAAAACTGGATAACTTAGAGATCTTTGGCTAAGTTGAAAAACTGAGAAGTCATTTGATAGATTAACAACAGAAGGAAGATAAATAAAGATGGATTACTAGCTCATATGTCAAATAAAACAGTCTGAAGACAGAGTCAAAACAAACAGGAGGAGATGATTCTCACAAGCATCATCACAATGCAGAACTCTTCCCTTGGATGCACAGAGGTCAACTTAAGAGAAGGAAAAGTACATGAGAGCAAATTAAATATAATGGTAATAGCTATGGATTAAACAGCTCTTGAGGAACAGATTGCTGTAAGATAGGAGAATGTACTAGGAAGTATCGTGTTTAATTTGTTACTTGTAATCCCCAGCATGTGATACTTGTCCACTGCCAAGGACAACACAACTGCCCACAAGGATCTTGCTTATTTCAGCTGCTCTAATGTTCTTTAATGTACACTAATTTCCTTTCCACCATGAGCCAGAGTACAATCTGAATCTTGCAAGCATTTGCAAGATTTGATAGAAATGAACTCAGACAACAACAACAAACAAACAAAAATCATTATCTCCCCATTTTTTTTTCTCTCTGCACGGCTCATGGAATACTGAACATATTAGGGAAAGTGATTACAAGTTTACTGCTCATGATGAAATTAGTGATTTTCTGTAGCATAAAGTTTGACAATCAGAAATTCTTCCCATACCTGTATATTTGATAAGGATTCTGTACATGAGCAGATTTCATGAATTTCAGAAAGTTGACTAATGTAAAGGCTCTCTATGACTTCTTTGCTCTCTACAACTACTTGAAAGGAAATTTCAATGAAGAGGATGTTGATCACAGGTGACAAGTAATAGAATGTGAGGAAATAGCCTCAAAATGCATGAAGGAAGATCTATATTGGTATCTAGAAACAGAAACATCTCTTCATTTAAAAGAATGATTAGGAATATGCTGTCCATTAAAATAGTGGAATCATCATCCTTAATTTAAGAGTTGTGTGGCCATGGCACTAATGGACATGATTTAGTGGTGACACTCTGTAGTTCAGATTGATGGTTAGTCTTGATGATCTCAAAAGCCTTTTTCAACATAGATGATCCTATGATTTGATGACATTAATTATTTTTCCTAATTAAATTTGGATAATCTTGTCATTTTTAAAATGTTGTGCCACCAAAGAAAGTAAAAATAAATTTCATGGTTTTACAACATTGCATTTAAGATTTTGCTGGACACTATCTTGTCTTTGGGTTTTAACAGTTTGTGTACAGTTTGCTATTCAATGGCTTGTGTTGTTGGCCCAGTAGTGCTTGATTTGGCCATTGTTATGATTTCCTATCTTTATAGTGAATTAGGTACTTTATTTAGGTTTTATGTATGTCACCTTCCATTAAATTGCAAACCATTTATATATATATCCAAGTATTCTATATTAGACCATGCTGTGACAGATATTTTAGTAGACCATTTGAAAGGCAAATTATTTGCTTGTTACAGAGAATAAAAAACACATTCTGTGCGTGCTTTGGACAGTTCAGTACAGTTTTTGATATGTTTAACTGAGTTTTTCTGAGTTCTCCATTCCGACAGATGTCATAAATACATTTTAGAAATAAATAGAATCACACTAAAGGAAGTATTTGTAGTTATATTAAATCCACTCCCTGTCCAATGTTTTCTACTTGTGAAACTGAAGTAAGATGAGAGGTATGAATGAAACAGTAGTTTAGTGAAAGTGTATAAAATAGTTTTCCAATTTTCATCTCATAATGTCATTTTAAATTCACTTTCACATTTCATTTGCACATGGATTCAAGAAAATGAAGTCTCTATCTTTCAAATTGTAGCATTATCTGTCAATTCTGCCTAATCATTATCCTTTATTATAGAAAATAAATCAGCTCCACAAATAATCCTATGGGATATCTGCGTTTCTAAAGAAATCTCTCTGCTTCTCCATTTATTGTTCTCTCATCTGTTAGTTCATCACTAATGAAGTCACATTTATAGGAATCAAGTGTAATGACTTCCATGCTAACTACATAACAAAAGCTATACAGAGAAGCTCACCCTGAAGTGTAAGGTGTCCTATTTGGTAGCATTGTCAGGTTCTGCGGAAAATGAAGGAATTTTATTGCAGCCACTTCCTTTGGAGTGTGTATGTGCAAAACAAAGTTAATAAAAGCATTCAGTCTTTAAATTGTTCTTACCCTTTCCCCTCTGCCTCGTTTTTCTACCTCCTAGGTATCCACAGTTTGTTATTTCCTTCCTATGTGCTATAATTCTTTCATTCTTGGTTGCAGAATCCTTCACCCTCTGTGATAAGAATGATGAATAAATTTCCTGCCCCTTCTACCTGTACATAATAGGCAATGAAGAATGATTGAATAGGGATATGAATTTCCTTTGACTGAAGATATATGTGATCCATACTAGAATGTGCTGATAGCCTTGTGCTACAGCTCTGTGTGCATGCATGTGTTCAGAAGAGAATCTGAGACCCTGAATGCTCAATGGCAGGAGAAATCTGCTATGAGAACATTTCTAGTTTCACCTTAAATTGATCAAGTGATCAGACAAAAAAAATCTGTGTATTTCAGTAGCTGACTTTGTTCTTAAAATCCAAGATCATCAGTTTGAAACCAGTGTCTCCAGTTGATGTACAGGGAACTTATATTTTCTTTTAGATAATTCATTCTGAATCACCATCACCTAAACTGTTCAACTCAGGTAGTTGGTCTAACTCTCCTCCGCAGTCTTCTTGTTAACTGCAATGACTTCAAAGAGAAGGCGGTATATGACACTTTAATTTTATTCTAGGGTCCTATAGCCAAAAGGATTACAACATCTAATTGGGAATCTGTGAAAAGCAGAAAACATTCATGAGAAAATGCACATGGGGCAAGAATGTCAGATAAACTGCTCTTGTATGCCTTCCTTCTGTACAAAACAATTTTATGTCGTTTCTGTGTTGAATGCCATTGAAACCTGAACAGGATTCTCAGTTTTTAATATTGTAAAGACTTCACTTAAGGTATTTAATCACAAATGATTGCTTCACTGAATGACTTCATTCTTATGACTTATTTTTAATCCTTAGGTTTCAGAGTAAAAGCTAGTTGGAAATAAGGACTAGGGTAATGTTTTTCTTCTTTGGATATGTTTACATTCTCAGTAAAGAAACAAACCATCATTTTTTACCATAACATTTTTATAATCAGAATCAGTACATTTCATAAGGTGGCAAAACTGAGAGACATTCATTATTTATTGTAAATCATTTACATTTAGAGAACACAACAAACTGATGGGACTTCCATGCTGTGAAATAACAGCTTAGAATCTTTTTGAGGCAGGAGCAATTTTGCATGCTGTGCCATCAGAAAATTCATTGCAGTGGTTCATTTGAGGGCATGATATGAATAATATGAATCTCAAAACTGCTTTGTGTCTTCAGTGGATTCTTTCTGTCATTAATGTTTATCTGATCCATTTAGTGTACTAATTTCTTTATGTCTCCAGATGCATTATTTATTAACAATCAACACCTCTAAATTGTACTCTAAAAAGAATATTGGAAACATTTTCCATATATATGTGTGGAGAATTGTACTGAGGTTTTAAAACAAATGTCAAGAAAATTGCAGACAAGTGAAAACGACTTACTGCATTGCAGATCCTAAGCAACAACTCCATGAAAAACAACAGACTGCAATGAGCAGCACAGAAACAGGCAGCATCCAAACATTGACCAGTGTACTGTTAAATTAGATTTCTTAAATGATCCCTGCCTGCTACTTTCTGTGTGTTGTACATACAGACACTATGCATCTTCATCTAGTTTAGGATTGCTACGTGCAAATATTCAAAGATCATACAAGGAAATCCACTAGACAAATGTTCTAATACTTTAAATAAATCACGAGGAAAGTAACTGTAGGAGATGCTGGTGCCTAAAGAAAATATACCAGAGTGCTCAAACTGAAATGAATATTATGACCAAGTGAAAATGAATGGAAAAAGATTTTAAAGGAAATATTTGAATTAAATGCTGAGAATGATTTATTTATTTATTTATTTTTCTGTTTTAAAAAATATATATAGAAAGGTATATTTGTATTATTTCACTAGAATTTCTGGACTTTGTGAATAATTACTTGGTTTAAAAAAAAAAAAATCAATCTCATGCTCCAAAATGATCTGAAATTACAATATTTCACAGCAATAGAAAAGAAAGTGTTTCATACTTCAGGGATAAATCGTACTAGTGTGACCTTAGAATACATCTATTACTCAGTACCGATGAGTTAAAAGATGCTTTGTGCTACTTTTGTAACATTAGAGTGAACTCACAAGTGAAAAGTTATGCTCTTAAAAGTTTCAATAACATACCAATATCTGACTGTGAGTAGATGTTATTTCCTTTCTAGTTGTTTCCCAAAAAATGCTCATTGTGTAGTATTTAACCCAGTAAATTCCTTCAGGTGCTAATACTAGAAGATGCACTGAAGTTTTGGTGATGCCCAGACTGTGCAGGCATTAGGTCACCTGGACCTTATTGGATGCAAGTGCAGTGTGATTTGGGAAAAGACTTTATGCTTCAGGGTCGGGATCCATTGAGCCATCTCTATTGCAGAACTGGCAGCAGGCCTGTTTCCATTCTCCTGGGGAGTTAAGCCATTATGGAGACCTGAGCAGTGAGTAGAATGTTCTGTGGTTTTGCTCTGTCACCAGTGAATACAGTATTATTTTATTAATTCTTTTATTAATACTTGCATTATTTATTCTGAACACCTTTAAGTATGAGTGTAATTCAGTTAAGGAGTCAGCTTGTGCAGGAACAGAATAGGTGGAACAGACCAGCGAAGCATAAATGTGGTGATGGGTGGAGGTTGCAATTCACATTTGATTTAGTGCAAAAAGTAACTGATTAACAGGGAGGGCTTCAGGTGCCCAAACGTGGTCTATCACTACCTGAAATGCCTCAGGATGCCTCCAGCCTCCCACCCTACCTTCAGAAGACAGATGTCTTGATGTCTTGTGCAACATTTTGTGTCAAGCCACAGGAAAATAGATAGCATAAATCACCTCAAAAGAAAAGACTACTACACTTAGGCTGCAAAATCACATACACGGTGTTATTGTTCTTTGCATTGGTTATGGATATCATGGAAGTTTTGTTGTTTTGGTTTTGTTGTTGTTGTTGTTTTGGTTTTGTTGTTGTTGTTGTTTTATTTGTTTTTGTTTGATTGTTCATTTTCATTTGTAGAGCGCTTTCCATTTTTGTGAAGTAAAGGTCAGATGCTGTTTCATTCGTCTGATTGAAATGTCAGAGGAAAAAGATCCTTCACAGAAATGGCATCTCATATCTGGGAAAGTGAATTAAGTCTCATTTTTGAATAATCGCTGAACAGTCTTTGTAGGAAGAAGTGTCAGGAGCTGGCAGGTGTGATAGGAAATGAAGTAGCCGGAGGGACTGCTTTTTTTTTCCCCACTGTAGTTGTTCTCTGAGAACTGTAGAAATTCACTTGTTTAGTTAAACAAAAAACAGATACACAAAAACTTCTCAGCCATAATCACCTTTGCTCTGATATATTTGAGGGCTTCAGCAAAGGCAAACAGAAAACAATCAGTGAAAGCAGTTTTTATGGTTCTGCAAGTCTGCTAAAAGAAAACAGACTGAATGAGTTCTCATACGTCTTCCTGTTCTACTGGGAGAAATTAAACTATTTACAGCAAGGGACATTGATTCCACACAAATCTTGCACTTGCTGAGAAACAGACAGTGTTGTTTTGTACTCAAATAGTGCTTTACATCTTGGCCTTCTTGTAGATGAAAGAGGAATGTCAATAATCATAAATTTTGGGGATACTATTGATCCAAACACAAGCATAAATGGCTTGTTGGGAAATTGTTACTTTTATGGTATGAGTGTTTTGCTTTTAACTTGAAGGTCACTTCTCCAAAGTGCTGACTTTGCAGCAGGGACCTTTCACTGTTCAAGACTGGTATTGGGCTGCTACTATCAACAGTACTTCATTACAGAAAATAGCATTTGTGGTAATACAGAGCAATCAAAACCTAATCAAACCAGTAACAGACTAAGAAAATTCCTTCTGTCTTAATTTTAACGAGAATTCACAGCTCTGATAGAGACCAGGTACATTTCAGAAACATTTATATGGCTATCCAACTCCCAAATAGACCTCTGTATATCCGTGAATTCATGAACGTCACCTGTGTTCCTGGCTGCCAACACCCTAATTCAAACATAACTGTTCACTCTAAATGTCTACTGACTAAGTCATCTATTCTCTCTTGATAACCAAGGCACAATTATTTTAGGTATCTATTTTACAATGAGATAGTTATGCCTAACAAATATCTATGGATTAATATAGCAAGCCTACAACTTGAAGTACTTGGAATAACTAGATAGAAAAACAGAATAACAAATGTACATTTATAGCTATATACAGGTGCTGTTTAAATGCATAATGCAACAGAGTAGCCATTAAAGGTATACTGAACTCTCTTCCTATCTACCCAAAGCACGCAGAAAATCATAAGGTTTTGTGCTTGTACAAAAGCATCAGTCTAACTTGTAACTGCTCCAGAATTTTCCTATTCCCAGTAATAGTGTGTATTAGGTTTATGTGGCAAGATTTAAGGAGTAAGGTTGGCCCCTGTGGGAACAGACCAGAGGTTATCAGACAGAGCCAGTTCAAACTGAGTCCTCCTTGGAAGACCTAGTTGTCCAGCCTTTAGGCAAAGGAGAACCTATGCTGGTCTGAAGTAAAATGCCTGTTGAATACAGTAACTGAACAAATAGATCTATCAAGAAATAATAATAATAAGTCCTCTCAATCATTTTCTTAGTCTGTGAGTTAGCTTGATATATGTAACACTTCCGGACATACCCCATGTTATTCAGATATTCAATCTTTAAAGAGGTATGAAGTCAGTTTACTCTAAAAATAACCATTTGTCCTTTGAAGATGAACTCTTAAAAGTTGCTCAACAGGAACTTGCAACCTAAAGAAAAATATATTTTTTGTACCGTTAAAAGGTCCTTTATATTAACGTAATTGTAAGCTGGAAAGCTAGACATAAAATTAAGAGAAATATTGCACTCTTCATATTCATTTGCATTAAAGGTTTTCTTTGATCTCTTTGTCTAAGCCTTGATAGCTTCCTCACAGAAAAGATCACTGTGAAACATGCACAGCATTCAAAATTAATAAATTGGTGTAAAAGATAAGCCACATGCTGAATTTTTGTTGCTAAGGCCTTGGCCAAAGTTTTGCTAATCTTTCTTTCTTTTTCCTTTTTTTTTTTTTTTTTTAATTTGTCTTCTTCTTTATTTATTTATTTATTTATTTTTCTTTTTAACAGCATGTTATTTTTCTATTACAATCTGCTACAAGAAGTGAAACAATTTTTCATCCTCCAAATATGAAATACTGGAAAAATTCGGAGAAGCTTGAATCCCATTATTGGCACTTGGTTTTCTTCTGTCTTCCTGTCTGATTCACTGGCTAGTGTTAAACTGACACACATAAGCAGAACTTTGCCTTTGATATATGGCTCTGAGTTCAAATGTATGGAGCCTATACCAATTTTGCAGCATTTATATCCTAGTCTCATCTGTACGGAGGATGTTTATTCTCCAAGAATTATTGGACTAATTCTGTGCATAAGGACAGATTTTTGCAGTGGGAGTTAGAAATTCCTGCTTATTTTCATGCCAAGTGATCTTAATTGCATACTTTTAAGGAGCAGACATGGAGTACTAAAATGACCACTGTAATTAACCAACTTCTTTGCCTAGAAGTATTAAAAATATTTTTTTGTGTATAATATTGCAATAATGTGCAATATTGACTCCGTGTGAGGAAGATTTGATTCTCATCTCAAAGGTTCCATCAAATATTTATCCTCCTAAATAATAATGCTTTTACACTTCACAACTGACATCTACCTGAGCGTTAGGTATGCTTTTTCTACTTAGACATTCTATGTCATTATTTAAATAGCTAAAAATACTGAACATCATCAGATTTAGATAATTCCATCTCTTAATCTTGACAGAATTTTATTATTTTTTTTCCTCCAAATTATTCTTACCCTCCATTAGATGCCTGAACAATGACCCAAATTCTTAAGTACTGTATTGATAGCTATGGGTTAAGAGACAAAAAGTAATGTCAATGTAAGCTCCTACTGGTTAAGGCTATTGATCTAGAACAAAATCTGGTCTAATAGCTAGAAAAATCCGAAGTTACGTCAAAGTACCTAAGAAGCATGGTCAGAACATCATCAGTATCGCTTGGCAGGATTGCAGGGATAATGGAATATTCTGTTACATTAAAAAAAATAGGTTTCAGCTAAATGCAGCTTTTTAGACATAAAGACATAAACTCAGTGCCATAGATTGTTCTCCACTGTTTGTGTATGCAAACATTTTGCCTGAAAGTGAAACTACTGATATTTTCATCAGTCTACTTCAGATCTGTTTGATTTAAGAAATCAAAAAATTTCAGCATGAAAATATAATTTGTAATATATAATCTGCTTGTAAGTATAATGTGATTTGAAATGCTGAGTGTTTAAATTCCTCACCCACTACCTTTGGAAGAACCTGTACATTCAGCTATGTTTTCCTGTTCACTCTGACTTCCCTATGGTTGTACAGAAAGTTGGGCTCATTGCTCTTCCAGAAGTATTAAAGAATTACAGTTTTAACCACTGATACAATAAGTGTTATTGATTTCACATTTTCTTGTGATTTAGATTTGCCACTGAAGGACTGTAGACATGGAATTGAATGTGCCCTATGTAATTTCTCTTTTTCATGAGTGTTCTATTTTTTTAATCTTGTTTTCTGTGGGTTTGTACAGGTAAAGAAAAAACAGAAATTGCATCTGCATTCTGCTTATTAATTTTCCGTTACATGTTACATTCTGTGGAATAACTGGTTATGTAGACCTGATCACAGTAAATGTAAGGGAATTTATCTAAATTTTTGTAATAATTAAAGTACACCAGACATGGCACGGCTGATAGACAAACCAAGATGTCCATGGGGGGGATACCATTCAATAGTATTAGCTTTTCCTTTTAAGTTTAGATACCCCCTAAAACAGGAGAAAGTTGGAAAACGCATTAGATGGAATGCAGAAAAAAATTTAGGGCATAGTTTATTTGCAGAATTACAGAATCACAGAATCAACAAGGTTGGAAAAGACCTTAAAGATCATCCAGTCCAACCATTCACCTATTACCAATAGCTCCCACTAAACCACGTCTCTCAACACAACATCCAAACGTTCCATGAACAGCCCCAGGTTTGGTGACTCCACCACCTCCCTGGCCAGTCCACTCCAGTGACTGACCACCCTTTCTGAGAAGTAATATTTCCTAATATCCAGCCTGAATCTCCCCTGCCACAACTTGAAACCATTCCCTCTAGTTCTAATTATATTTAACTCTCCTGAGAGAAATAGACAGCTCTGATTTGGCTGATTTCAGAGAAAAAAATTTCAGTGTTAATATTCTATAGTCGACCTGAGAGAGCTCTGCCGATGTCTATTGAAGCTGCATATTTTAAGATGTTTTCACTCTAAAAATGCAAAATTGGAAACATATGTAGGTCGCTCCAAAAGTAATGCTTCTAATTTATTTCAAAGGAAACTATGACATGTACAAAGATCATGTGCAGATAAACAAATTCTGAGCTACAGAATACAATTTTTCAACAAAATCACCACTATTAGCTATGCATTTCCACCAGTAATGAACAAGAGCCTACATGTAATGTTGGTAAAGATCTCCATTAGGGGAGGTGACCCACTGTCACTACCGTCAGTGTTAAAATGCATCACCTCACTGTTCTCACATTCTCTGACTGGTGTCTATAAATATTCAGCAAGCACCAATGAATTCTAGTGAGTCCAATTTTTTCTATATGAAGGAATTCAGTGCCACATTTGCTTCATGCACACTTCCATGCCACATGCCATTTCATCTGGCTGAATCTCTGCTGCTCTTTGTTGTACAGCAACAAAATGCAGTGGAATATCGGTGGGAAAATTCATTCTGCCTCTACTGTCATACCAACAACATGCACTGCTGAAGTCATGGGCCTACATAGTAAAATAGGAGGCATTACTCTTGGAGCACTCATAGGATCTGGAACTATGGGATGATAGGAAAAATTAGTGTCTCTTGAAAGCTTGTTCATAGCTTTGATTTTGAGAAAGAACAATTATTATAATAAGATATGAAAACAATTAGAAAATTGCAGCCATTCCTATAAACCATGCTTTATCAAGTCATTCTAGAAAACAGATGTGTGCTTTTTATCTCTTCTTAATGCTAAGCAAAGAATAAAATAAAATAAAATAAATCAATTGTTGAAGTGTACTGTTAAATAAATATTTAATATAATACAGTAGTTCTTTATTCCCTGTCCTAAACAAAATTAGAATGCCTCAAGTAAATGTTAAATGAAATGTCAACAGAGTGGAGGATGTTACTCAATTTCAGTTTTCATTTTTAATTGTGGCTTATTATTGTTTAAATTACAAAGAAAAGCAAAGATGAGGGCATTTATAAAAGATTCAGAAATCTGGGGATTAATATATTTTCAAGGTTCCACTTTTTTGCTCTGTACATAGACATCGGTCTTCTGCTTTCTATTTTTGCTTGACTGCCAAATACAGTTAGTATGTCTCCATCACTAGCTGGTGTGATACAGAGATGGAAGGGAAGCACTTCAGTTAGCTATGTCCAAAATATACAAAGGGCATACCAGGATACATTAATTTTGCCTAAGTTACATGCATTAGAATTTGTCATTCTAGACTGTATGAGTTAGATGTAGCTGAGTCTTACCTAAGTTCTTTCAACATATTATCTATTTGCATAGCAACCACAACTGTATGAATTTATATAGTGCAAATACAGTTAAGGGCCTATAAAATAATTTTGTAGAATCACAGAATCATAGAATAGCCTGGGTTGAAAAGGACCATAATGATTATCTAGTTTCAACCTCCCTATTATGTGCAGGGTCATCAGCAACTAGACCAGGCTGCTCAGAGCCACATCCAGCCTAGCTCTGAAGAAATTATCTGAAAGACAGAACATTGTTTTTAGGAGAAAAAACTGGAGATGCACAAGTGGTGGCTTAATTTCCTCTGAAGAACATGCATTCTTTGATAAGCCTACATGCCTGGCAGGGCTGGAATGAGTTGCTAGGTAACACAATACTGTAGTGAAACTAAGTAGGCTATTCAAAATAATTAAGCTAGGGAGAATGCGTGCTTTTTTGAATGCAGAAGATGGCAGTTACAAATGAAAAAAAAAAAAAAAAAAAGGTCAATTACTTTAAAAAAATTACTTTAAAAAAGGAAAGTTCAACCACTCCAGCACCTGCTGGAGAAGTAGCACAGCAAGCAGTAGGCAATCTAGAAGGCTCCTGAAATGCACTGAGGATAACCTCCTGAGTCAGGTAATTGATGGCCCCACCAGGGGGGATGCAATACTGGGCCCGCTTCTCACCAATGCAAATGATCTGATTGGTGACATCAGGCTTAGAAGCTGCCTGGGCTGTAGTGACCACACTATGATTGAGTTCATACATCCTGGGGATATGGGACAGACAAAAATTTAAATCAGGATGCTAAACTCTAAGAAAGCTGACTTACTTCCAGCTCTTCAGAGTAAATCAGCAAAGCATCCTGAGAATGTGCCCTCAAGGACAAGGGAGTGGAGCAGAGATGGAAGATCTTTAAGGAAGCTTTCCTTAGAGTCCAAGAGCTCTTCATCTTCAGGTATAGAACTCAGGAAAGAAAGGCAAGAGACCAGCGTCTCCAGACCAAACTGGAGAGCAAGAGGTTACTTTGATTACTCTTTTACATAATCACTAACATTTTGAGAGTATTAAAAGGATTTCTATTGTATATAAACTAAATGACAAATACAGAATAAATTAAGGAAGGAAAACAGACTTTCCCAGAATGTGTTTCTGTTGTCAATTAATGGTTGTATCTATCTGTCTTGGAATAATACTAACATATTTTAAATAAGATGTATGTTTTGGTGAGATAAACAATGCTGACACTAGGAAAAAAAATGCAAGTACAAAAAAAAAAAAAAAAAAAAAAAAGGGTGAAAGATGTGTAAATAAACATAGAGCAGAAAATTAATCTTAAAAAAAATGACGTCTTTATTAAGTACTTCACCACAGGTTCCATTAACATTTGCACTCTTTCCATTTGCTCAGTCTGCTGTGTAAGGTAAAACACTGGTAATTCCCTGTTTTTAAACAGGGCTTAGACATATTTTTCTCCATCCATCATTATTTCAGCAGGCTGTATTTTAGTGCCTTTTTCTCTTCCTGTTCTGCCTCCGGCAGAAGCTGCAGCAAGGAGTTAAATCTGGCATCTGCCCATTCCAGAGACTGAATCCTTGGCTACATATCTCACTAGCAACATTTGTTTTAAAACTGGCCTCACAGGTAGGTAAACTCGGCAAAGTGACTGTGGAGACAAATCGGTGTCAAATTTTATCTTTCAAAAAGATGCACTTGAAAATAGTTATTCCATGACTGCTCTCCAGTACATATAAGTTGCTTCACAGCATAGAAAACTGAAAGGAAATATAATTGTCAAGAAAAAAACAAACGTGACATTTCACTTTCAGATAAACTTTTAGTATTAAGGAAGGTTCAGAGATGTCACTGACCATTTTTAAAGTCCTCCCTGTGACAGAATTGAGTGAGAACAGACACAATAATACTAGACTAAACAATGAATACAATCAAGGAAATGAACTCAGCATATATTTCCATCCTTTCTTGGAGTGTGAGAAAAAAAAGAAAAAAAAAACAATACTTAAAAAACTGTTGAAATGGAACTGCAGAAATGAGGATGTAACTGTTGTTGAGCTTCGCTAAAGATAATAGCTTAGCTGAAAGTTTATTGCAGTGACTTTGGAAATGATCAGACGCACACTCAAAATAGAAAGGCCCATGTTAATAAGGAGCTAAAACCGTTGTAATTTAGAAAATTTTACCACTTAAACCAGTGAAGAGAAAACCTTTGTTTGAACATGTTAGTCTATAGATACTATGACAACACTCTCACACATTGGGATAGTTTTTTGAGTGGTCTTATGTGGAGCCAGGAGTTGGACTTGATGATTCTTATGGATGACTTGGGACATACTGCAATTTCATGAAAAGATTTCTGGAGCCACCTTCCTATAGGGAAAAAGTCACACAGTCCGAGCAGAAGAAAAAGAACAGCTGTTATTTTTTGTTGTTTTTGTTTGTTTGTTTCACAAGGAAGGTGAAGATGAATACAAAGGACCAGTCTGGTGTCTGTGGAAATGCATTCAGGGGGAGATGCTTTACAGATAATGCCATTTCAGCACAAGTTCACACTTGGTATAAATGTAATTTGTTTAGATGGAGAGTTGTGGGTTTTTTTGTTGTTATTGTAGTTGTTTGTTTGTTTTGTTTTCTTTGTTCCAGAAAATGTATTTTTTTCTTCTTATTTTATATTAGGATGGAACTCCTCCTGCTTGAGAAATCATTGTCTGATTCCTTACTTCTACATTAAGCAGTATCTTCTTTGGTCCTTGGACTAAACCTGGGAACAGGTTGTCCAGAGATGTGGATGCTTCATCCCTGGAGACAAGGTCAGGCTGGATGGAGCTCTCAGCAACCAGATGTATCTGGAGGTGTCCCTGTTCATTGCAGAGGAGTTGGACTAAACAGCCTTTAAATGTCCCTTCCAACTAAAATGACAAAGACAATTTATGTGAACTTTTTACATTTAAAAAAAACACATCATCAATTTAAGAAAACAATAATGCACAGAAACACCTTTTACCTAAAAATTCAGTTTTATTAAAGAAATTCAGCTTAAGAGAAAGCTTATAGAGCCTCAATGTTATGAAACGCCTATTCTTAGGGTGAAGGAAGGGCAGGAGGCAGATTCTATTGCTTTATGAAACTGACAAATTAGAAATCCTGAAAAAGGGAGAGAATAAGATAACAAGATTGTATGGGAAAATCTTTGAGCTGCATGAGTGACAGGGAAGGAAGAGTCATGACATGGAAATAAAAGTGTTCACCAGTGTTATCACAAAGGCTCAGGAATCCCTGCTGCTAAATCTGAAAGCCACATGAGCAGTTATTTCTGCTGTTCTATTGTCCCGAAGAAACGTCTTGTAAGAAAAGATTGACTTGGACTTAAAATACTGAGTGGAAGAGAGATGCCAGCAGATCCAGGCAGATTATCCTTCCCCTCTGTTCAGCAGTGACACCAAATCTAGTCTACTGTATCAAGGTATGAGCTCCAGTACAAGAATGATACTGATACTCTGGAATCTCACAGGAGCCACCAAGCTGACTGGGGAGCTGGAAGGAGCACACCGCAAAGGAAGGGAGGCTGAAAGTTTTGTATCTGTTTCTCCACAGTTGACATCTCAGTGCTGCCTGCAGACACCTGATCAGAAGAGAGAAAGACAAATTCTTTCTTGATTAGACAGAAGGAAAACTATGTTACTATGAAGGTGTTCAAATTCTGTAATGAAATGACTAGACAGGACATGAAGGGGACCTCTTTTGGAAGTGTTTAAGATTCTCTGAATCATGACCCTTAGAAAATTGCTCCACTTAGAGTTGGGAGAGCAGGGGGTTGGACTAGAAGATCTTGGAAGGTACTTCTCAACATAAATTTTTTTATCACTGATAGCACTAGTGGGAATGGCCTCAAGTTGTGCCAGGGGAGATTTAGGTTGAGCATTAGGAAAAATTTCTTCTCTGGAAGAGTGGTCAGGCACTGGAACAGGCTGCCCAGGGAGGTGGTGGAGTAATTGTCCCTGCAGGTGTTCAAGAAACGTTTAGATGCTGTGTTGAGGGACATGTTCTGTGGAGAAATGCTGGTGGTAGATGAATGATTGGACTGGATGATCTTGAGGTCTTTTCCAACCTTGATGATTATATAATTCTATAAATCAGACAGCTTTTGGAATGAAAGCAATGGAAGGTTGTACCCACAGTGCAAAGGCAGAGCAACTTTCTCTTACTTACAGAACTGAGTAAGATTCAAGCTCTATCACCTCATACATGAGGAAATCAAGCCAATATTCCCTTGGAGGGAGCAGCTCCTATCTTTTCATGCAGGGCAGATTGCCTATTACAGCAGTGAGCACCTTGCTGTATGCCAGCAGCAGCAGCTGAGCCATTCTGCTTTGCTCAGAAGCTGCCTCCAGAAAAACCCAGGGCTTTTCTGTAAGACAGCAGCTTATGGAGAGGAATACACCTGCAGGCCACAAAAATGTGTCCCACAGACAGAAACAAATAGGTTATAAAGTGGCAGCTGAGAAGTGAAATTCACTTCAAAATTCTTAAGGTATCCTTACCCTACATACCTTAAGGTATCTGTAGCTTAGTTAATTACAAAAGTTGATAGTGTTATGAGAGAATGGCACAATGGAGAATGGAGAATGTTTGGTAACTTATTCACAAGAGTGGGTACATCTGTGTGTATAAACACACATGCACATATGTGTTCTGTGTACCACAGTTCCAGGTGTTCATTACTTCTGTGATCCTTTCTCATGCTGAAGATATTTGTATTATACTTATGAAATACATAGGAGGATTTTTTTCCTGTATAATTTTTAACTATATACACATAGGTTGATCCAAAAGGGATGCCTCCTGTTTATTTCCATGTAAACTTCAGTAGATACAAAGAGCACAATAACACTATTTGACAGAGTGATAAAGCACATTCTCAGCCATGAATGCTACCTTTCAACACAGTCACCACCATTAGCTATTTATTTTCGCCAGTAATGAATAAGAGCCTGCATACCTCTCTCATAAAAATCTGCACCAGTGCAGGTGACCCACTGTCTCTGTTGCTGAAATGCACCACTCACCACCTCACTGTGCTCACATACACATGTTCACCAACCACCTATGAATATCAATGAGTGACATTTGGTTTTCATGGAGGAATTCTGTGATGCAACTTTTTGCTTCACCCACACTTCCATATCAGATGCCATTTTGTGAGACTGCCGTTTTGCTGACATTTGTCACAAGGCAACAAAATATAACATAACATTGGTGTAAAAGTTCAGCTTTAACTGCGCTACCACCAATGTCCACCACTGATGTCATGTGCCAACATAATAAAATAGGATGCATTACTTTCAGAGCAGCTCTCATGCAAACAATAGCATGGCATAGGAAGTCATGGCACTACTGCTGCTGAAGACTATATTCTACTACCCCCGCAAACTGTTGAAGTGATCTCTGTGATTCTCTGCATATTACTGCAGTGTACATTTATGTGATAGGAAACTGTTTCTTTTAATAGATGTGGGAAAGGTTTTCATACTAACCATACAAACGATTCATTATTTTTTATTTGAGCTGAACATATATCTGCAATGCTATTTCAGCCTATAGGTTTGAAAACACTTTAAAGAACTTTGTCCTTGGAAAGTCCTCAATGCTGTCTATCTAAGGGAAAAATATCCTATAAGAGCAGTTAGTGGTGTAGCACATCTGTGAATAAACTTCTGTGTTGGCTGTCAGCCAGCAGCCTTTGCTAACAAGGTGCTGAATGTCCTTTGGTCCCATTTAGTTTCAATGGGAACTGAAGTTAGCACATTACAAGATGTACCTGGCACACTTCAAGATAAGAGTATATGATTTGTAACAGCAAATCCTTATTTCTTCACAGCTTGTGTAGAAGTTGCTAGAAATTATTTCTTTCCTTTCACTTGAACAGAGAACCTCGTACAAGATTGGGGTTAAAACACAAAGAAACTAAATGCTATTTTGGGATCTTTTTTTCTTGTACCCCATGGTGATTCCAAGTCAAAGAGAAATTGTCAGAACTAATTTTAAAGTTGAATCATAGACTGTGCTCTTTCACAGAAGATACTATTAACCCTTATGATCATAAAACATTATCAGTCTTTCAATGCATTTCAAGAAGAGCTAGTAATATTTGCAAAATGTAACATCCACACCAACAAACAAAACAATTCTGTTGTAATGTACAACAGAAAAAAATAAAATAAATAAATAAATAAATAAAATCAGTAGCAAAAATAGCACTTCCTTAGTAAAAGTTTTGGTTATTACAAGATAATCACTAGAAAGCTGAGCTTATCATCTTCCCATATTGTGCAGGATCCTCAAAGTCTGAGCTTTGCTCTGTAAATTTAACATGTTAAGTAACTGACCAGGAATGTCAAAATGCTTATTAACACCAGTTTCAGTCCCCAAAACAGGATGATGAGCAGCTCACTTAATTCAAAGTGACAGCCCCTTCTCATGAGAATTTTAGGAGGCTTGATCTCGCTTGACTGCATTACAGAGATTTTAGTCTCTTTTCCTTCCTTCCAAAAGGGGACAGTGGCGTGTGTCTCTGAACATACTTTCTTTGAAAACCTCTGTTTTGATAAAGCTTGTTGTAACATTGATTTCTGGACAGAAACTTTAAAACTGAAACAACAAAAAGTCTCTCTCCCAATGAGATGTTAAAAGTCACCAAGGAACAAATGACCTTTAATCTTTATCTTAAGAGATCAAGTGTGAATGTTAATAATCAGATTAATTTTTCCTCAATGATCCCTTTTCAGAATTTTGTACCAAAAAGTTGCTGTTTCATGAGGAACTGGCTGGAAATGGTAGTGCAGATAGGCTCTATTAGTCAGGTATGGAGATTCAATTCCTTTGAGTGTGATCCTCTGGCTTTAGATTGGTTAATCACAGACATTGTAAAACTGCAGAAAAGGCAATTTCCAGATATGCCTTTTTCTGCAGGGTGTTCTGTCAAATAATTTCAAAAGGCAGTTACAGTAGCTGCAAGAATTAACTGCAAAGTCATGCAGGCTGCTAAGTAGGGTGCAGTAAGCTGAGATGGAAGCAGACTCTTACATAATTTAAATGCAGCAAAGGACTGAGAAATAACAGACGATGAAGCTTTTCCCACATTATCACCACACTGCGGGTGTTTTCTCCTTATCAGAGCTGCCAAAGCAACACAATTCAAGAACTCATATCCATTTTCCTATTAAGAGGATTCTGTTTAATATATCTGTCTCCTGCTAGTCAAACTATTCAAAGAAAAGAGGGTGTACAGAGACCAAGCAACCTAAAACAAATAAAGAAGCACGTAATTTTTAATAATAAAATAATAACAGCATATAATTAAAGGAAGGCTTTTTGAAGATGTTTAAAAAAATTTTTAGTCCTGGAATACTTTAAGAGGTCTGGTGGCAGCTTCTCTGGTGCCTTGTGGTCAGCTGAAGAATACATGATCAAAAGAAGTCAAAGCATCTTTTTCCTCCCAGCAAAACAAAGCAGGACTGACCTACATTTGCCTCCTCAGATAGGCCATAACGTGCACTACAGTGTCTTGGAAGATGGAAAGTGGAATAAACTGTGTAAGGGTAAACATGGGTGTTTGATATTAATTTCTACCCATCTTCATGGAAAGAAATTCATAGGAATGTATCCAAATCAAATACATCAGCCATCTTAAAAATATGCTCAGTTAATATCACCCATGGATGCTAGCCTTTGTTGTACAGAATCACAGTGTCATAGAATGGCTTAGGTTGGGAGAGAACTGAGCAGTGTGCCCTACGAGTTCAGCTGCCCAGCGCCCCATCCAACCTGGCCTCAAATGCCTCCAGGTGTGTGACATCCACAGCTTTTCTGGGTAGTCTGTGCCAGTACCTCACTGCTCTACATTAGGAGGTTATCACCTGCATAGAAGGTCTAATTTTTTTTCAGAGGCAGGTACAGATAGAGAACAGGGGCCAACTTCACATGATCTGAAACCTAGAAATCCATCACATTATTTCAGAGAAACATATGCTTTACAGTCCCAAACATCTATAGTCCTAAAGAACTCAGCTCAATTAACTTTTCTCCCACTTTCTATAAGATGTATTTCACACCTTTTCTTTTTTCTTCTTTCCTTTTTTTCTTTAACTTTCTGTAAGATTCCAGACCTAGCTATAAATAAATAAAGAACAGAAAGTGGTTATACTCAACAGTATAAAATGAAAATATATTTCAACATATTACAATAGTTTTCTCTTTGATTTCATGTATAAATTGTCGTTGATGACATTTAGGAGCTGATAAAGTCTCTGAGGAACATAAGGAACAATTTAGTCTTGTTATCTGCAAAACCATAAACATTGTTGAAGGGAAAAATAGCAAAAATCTTTACAGAGTCTTTTCCTGGAGCCAAGTCTTTTCCTGCTTATGAAACACATTGCACAAAACATAGCCAAGAGCATTTGTTGCAGCTCCCTTGATACTGTGTTTCAGAGGTTTATTTTCTATTCTTGTGAGCTAAGGTTAGTGTCACCCTGTTCCCCATCTTCTAAGGAAACATACAGAGCAATCATTATCATTATGAACCCTCCCTTTAAGTGCCTTTCTTAAGGGTGTCACAATAGCAAAAAATCATGCTGATAACATTCATTGTGACAGCTGTAAAGGACAGCACTGCCCCAGAAGTTCATCTTCTCAAGAGCAGATGAATGTCACATCTCCACCCTCATCATCACTTCTCAGTTCTCTTCTTCCTCACACAGATCCTGATACAGTGATATAAATGTTGTTGCTGCCTGCTTTTCTCCTACTACTTCCTCAGCAATATGCTGCCTGATATTTTTAGGGTGGATGTGAATGAACTGTAGCCATCCCACTCTGAACATCAGCATATGTTCAAGCTGTCTTTCACTAGACACAAGCTAACTTCTGTGTCATGCTGCACATTAGCTGCTTTGTGCATTCTTTATTTTATTTATTTATTTATTTATTTATTTTTAGAAGAGCCATTTTTCACACAGGGTGCATTAAATTATTCACTAGAGAGCAGCAGAATTTTGTCTTGAATTCACATGATCCTATTTAGGAAGCTCTCTGTAGATGAAGAGTTATGTGTTTTAGCTGAGACCCTAAGTGATCTCCTCTCTGTACACTGTAACATTTTAGGAGTTAAAGCAAGTCAGGTGAAAGAGAATCCACACAGTAAGTGTTTCTTCTGGATTCTGTATATTTCAATGCGCCTAACCAACTAATTTAATCATGGTAGAAATTTTGACTGTAAGATTTAGGCATCATGAAATAGAAATAAAGAGGGAAGATTTCATTCCTGAATATAGCTGCATACTCCTGTCTTAACAGGGATAATTCCTGATTTTTGGAGGAACTTAAAGGATAGTGTGGAGTATGATATGGTTTACCTTGAAATCTAGTTCTTTCCCTTCCCTTTCCCCTTTCCCTTCCCTTTCCCCTTCCCCTTCCCCTTCCCCTCTCCTCTCCTCTCCTCTCCTCTCCTCTCCTCTCCTCTCCTCTCCTCTCCTCTCCTCTCCTCTCCTCTCCTCTCCTCTCCTCTCCTCTCCTCTCCTCTCCTCTCCTCTCCTCTCCTCTCCTCTCCTCTCCTCTCCTCTCCTCTCCTCTCCTCTCCTCTCCTCTCCTCTCCTCTCCTCTCCTCTCCTCTTCTCTCCTCTCTTCCCCTTCCCCCTTCCCCCTTCCCCTTCCCCTTCCCCTTCCCCTTCCTTCCTTTTTTTTCTTTTTTTCATTCTAAATCAGGTATGTATTTCCACTCTGTCACCACAAGTAGCCCACGCAGATGCTGGCCAAACATTACATTGATGGATGTTTGTGATCATCTATTTGAAATATAGTTGAGAAATGATCCAGCTTTTATTTAACAGAAATACATCTAAGGATAATGAAACCCCGTATTGAACACAGTGCTCATAAGTCTTGGTATGTGAAGGAACATCATGGAACATGAACATATCATTAACAAACAAACAAACAAACAAACAAAACCTGATTGTGGTGAAGGTTGACTGTTTGATGTGTATTTTCATCACAGTTTAGGCTTTTAATCCATTAAGAATTTTTATATATATTTTCATAATTGCACATAATCCAAAGTGATGGAAAAAATATTTAGGAGATTTTGATGGTAGCATTCTGGAGGTTTTGATAACTTATTAAGAAGGATTTAAACTTTATATATATATAAGAGGCACATTTTTCATCCTGAAAGTGAAGAGGAGGGAAGATCCTCATTTTTATTTAATTTTCTAAAGGTCAGAAGAAAAGGTTGCACTTCAGAAGATGAATCTTTCAAATAGAAAAAATGTGAAAGAGAGCAGAAGAGAATGTGATGTATTTTTGCTATAGTAATTATTTTATAATTTATTTATTCTGTTTTGCTACAGTAGGATTTTGTTCTTTTTAAATAACAGCAACTTTAGAAAGTGGCATTAATTATCCACAAAAAAATATACAGTGGTTGTGTTAGTTTCTCTGGTATGTGATATTTCACCTCCTAATTCCACAAATTATTGTTGTTTTTTTGAACTAATTTCTTATCTGCTGAATGCATAAGGTCAAAAATAATTCTGTGAAGAAGAGGAGGGCCTGTCCAAAACTCCAGTTTTGTGAAGCATTCTGCATTTTACTTTCAAAACCCCAAAATGAACATAAGTTTATTAAGGTTGTTTTCCATAAGGGAAAACAGAGCCATCTTTGCTCCATTCAAGAAGCTGTAGTTTGAGCAACTGATGTGAAGTCTTGAAATCAGTATCACAGTAATTTTAATACAGGTGGTAGCTGCAATAGTGTTTTCAGTGACAGAGTTGGTGGTTTTTGTAAGGGTTGGTTTTATTTACCAGTATTTACTATTATGTTCTCCATAATCACAATCATTGTGTTCGTTAAGAGATGATTTTAATGATAGTAACATTAAAGCATTTTAAAATAAAGAAGAATAAGCTCTTAAACTCTGGAGTGCTATGAAGACAGGGAAACCTGTCAATATTTTTCCCAATTCATTTATCATTTAGATCCAGTTTCAATATTGTTGCTTGTTCAAGAGTTTTTTGTATTATTTTTGTTGTTGTTGTTGTTGTTTTTCCAACTACACACTTAGTTGACACAAAATGAGCATCTCTCTAAATACATGGCAATCTGCTACCATTATGCATTTAACTGGTATTGTACAGATGGACCCTTAGCCTGCTTGGTCAATGTGATAGTAATTGCGCAGTGCAGAAATTCAGTAAGTAAATTGGAGGACTAGAGAAGACATTCACTATCACTAAAATTTTGAACACACTCAAAATTATAGTACTTCATTTCTGCAGTGAGGTTATTTACTTGCTAACAACAGAACATGACCACAGAACAACAGAAAAAAAGTATTTCAAAATGTTTGCCTAGCCTTCTTGTACTGCACTTGTCCAGGACATACGTGGCTACAGTTCTCTGAGTTCCTTAAAGTCATGTGGCTTGACTGGTTTAGCCACACAGAAACTCCTCCTGATCAACTGAGAAACAATAATCTTGAAATCCAATAATCTTGGATGCAGCAAAAGGCTGAGCTTGAATCCATTTGAGTTTTACATGGCCAATAAGAATCTCAATGTTTTTCTCCAGATTAGTATCTTTTTATTTCCTACAGGGAGTCTCATAAAATTTCAGTAGTTTTATGTTTTCAAAGAACTATTTTCATGTTAATGGTATAAAATTGCTTGAGGCAAAGCATGCATTAACACTATCATCACTTTCAATTCTGTTCAAAAATGGTAACTTTGCTCAGTTTTCCTTTCCACTGGCACAAGCACACAGGAAATAAAAGGGCAAGTGGTTTACAGAAAATCAAGTGAATGCCTCATGTGCTCAAGGAATTATGTTGAATTCCAACTTGAGCTCTCTCATTATGTTGATCAACTCTTTTCTTTCTTCAGTTGTGTTAGTTTCCCAGAGAGCTGAAGGATTGCACACATTTTTTTCCTTGAAGAGAAAAGGGAAAAGGTAATGAAAAGGCACTGCAAAAGCAAATATATATATATATTTATAACAATATACTTTTCCAATGGAGAAAACTCTTATTTTGTATATGGGAATATATTTGACTTTTAAATGCAGACTTCCTGCTTCCCTGTCTGCAGTATCCCCAAAGATATTTTCCTTTCTCAATCTTGTCTACATTAATTGGCCATATTTTTTGTGTATCTATCCAGATCCTAAGAAGATAAAGTCTTTTCCACAGATTTGTCTCATGCATTCTGCTTAAGTAGATTATGTGTGTGTTAGGCCACAGGTCTGTATCCTAAAACATTGAACAATATAAGTCACCTAAAGTGACTGGGATTTTTCTTCTTTCCTAATATTTTTGCATGAAACTTAATGGAAAATTTTCAGTAGGAATAGTACCAAATGCAGTAAACAGAAGCTGTGGTAATGCCCTCCCACCCCCCTCCTTTGTTTTTATTGAGGAAAATTCCAAGTACTCTCAAAATCATATGAAAATGTACCTTATGACAGTAATAACTGAGATGTGCTACCAAACTAACAACAATCCTGACAATCAATCACTCTGCATTACATTCAGTAAAGTTCCATCCTACAGCAGCTTTCTTTTCAGATAGAGAAAGAATCACGTAATTGACTGCAGATTTCAGAAAAAAAAAAAAAAAAAGAAAAGAAGGAAAGAAAGGAAGAAAGAAAGAAAGAAAGAAAGAAAGAAAGAAAGAAAGAAAGAAAGAAAGAAAGAAAGAAAGAAAGAAAGAAAGAAAGAAAGAAAGAAAGAAAGAAAGAAAGAAAGAAAGAAAGAAAGAAAGAATAACCCAGAATATCCAGATTTCTGAGAATTCCCCACTATCTCTCCAAACTGATACAAATACCACTAAGCAAAATAATCCAGTCTACTGTCACTTGATTTATCCGGGCCACTACACAGAGCACTTCCTCACTGCCCAGTTTATCAAGTCAATATTCTTTACAGAATGTTGGAAAATAGAAGTTGTATGTATGTTCAATAATTTTTTAATTTCCATTTTTTCTAATTGTACCATTCTGTTTTAGCTTGTCAGTCTGTCATTTATCTACTGCTCCATAGCTTTTTCCTTTGTGATGATTAATATAAAATACTTTTAGTTGGTTTCTCTGACTTTCAGTTTATAATATAAACTGTAAAAATGCGTAAAGAAAGTCTTAAAATAACAAGCATTGAGCAGTATGGGACTACTTCTTGAGAACCATAGTCATAACCAGTCCTATATATAATTAGATTACAATCAGATAACAGATTAGATAACAATCAGCTATGAAGAAAACTGCAGAAAATGAGAAGTATGAGCTGAAAGTTTATGATAATAAGAAATTACCCCCCTCAAAACAGTAAAGTTCTCTTATCCATTAATTAGTAGGTTATTGCTGAAAGAGACGAAAGGGAAAAGTGAATAGGAAAGAGGGAATGAGGGAGAGATCATCAGATCATACCATGCTGAGGTCCCCTGGAAACTCCTATTTATTTATGTATCTGAATTCGCATCTTCCTTTCTGACCAGCTGTTTCTTGTTATCTACTGAAGTCTGTAACATAAAGCCCAAGCTAGGAAGAAGGCATAAATAACATGGTCTTCGCACACCCTAAACACAGCAATTTTCTATCTTTTCAACTTGTATTTAACTTGTTGCAGCTATTAACCAAACTTAATTTAAAGTATCTATAGGCGTATAGGGAATAAGAGATCCAACTGTAGAAACTTTAAGCTTAGCATAATGGTTGTTGTACTTATTCTATGGGGCTGGTCATCTTCCTTTAACAGTCTGAGTTATGGGGATTGCTGTGTGTGTCATTGTATCTCTGTGCTTCTTACTATTTGTGGTGATGAACCTTCAGTTGCAAAACCAAAGATGTATCTTTCAAGAAAATTCTCATAATATTTCAAATGGTAGAGAATCTTCTGCAGAAGATATAAAACTGATGTCTAGATTATTTATATGATATACACTTCAGAACACTAATTAATGTGATCCTGTTGCTTACAGACATGCAAACAGCAGGACCAGAAGAGAAGTAATTGAATGTAAAACCCCTATCCACGTGTTTTGAGAAGGACTGGCACCCAGCACCAGCTGAGTCATTCTGCAGATTCACAACTACAGCTTGTACAGTACTTCTTTCCAATGCAGATGTGAACTCTGTTTAGGACATTGGCATCAAATCCACATTTCTCTCTCATAAACTTGATTCCAGTTTTTACTGCCTATGAAGTGAATACACCTATTTTTCTCAATGGCGTTCACACCAAGGAAAATGCCTTATGAGTACCATGGAGCTGTCTTTTTTAGTCACAGATGTTCTTCATCTTAAGTAAATCCTCATTCCCTGAACTTTTAAGTTCTTCTGTAAGGACTCTCTTCCCAGCTTAGCCTTTCATCTTTTTATATAATTCCATCTTTTTATATAATTCCATCTTTTTATATAATTGACCATACAGATGACCAGTCTAAAGGAAACATCCTATCCTCCCCATCCTTGCAGGGGAGTTGGACTAGATGGGCTTAACATGTCCCTTACAACTCAAAACCACTCTGTGATTCTATAAAGAGATTTTAAAAAACTCATAAATATATAGAGGGACATTTTTAAGGATTCCATACATATTCTATTTTTTTCAAAATAATGTGTATACCTTTTTCCCTTAGCTTATAAAATCATTCTTATTTGCATGAAATAAAGGTAATTTTCGAGAATACTGAAGATTAAACTAGTGGAATGATGGCATGCTCCTAAAAATATTGGCACTTTGTATTAAACCAAGTGAGAGAAGAGACTGGCAGCATAATAGTTGCAGACTACGGCATTTCCAAGTACTGACACACGCGAAATCTCCCTTCTGCTCAGTTAATCAATCATATTCTGCTAGATGAACATATTATCCTTCCAAGGAAAGAATGCAAATAACAGATGCTAAGAAAGCTGAAATGCTTAATAAGATATTTTTCTGTGAATTTTTCTCACTCACATTCTATAAATACAGACACATGTTAAAATAGAGATCGAACACTTTGTGTAATAATTCTTCATCTAGCTAAAAAGAGAAGGGAGTGTCATGGCAAAGGAAGGTGAAAAAAAACATAGGCACAAATGAATCAGTATGAAAAATATTTGATAAAGTATATTATGCATCAGTGAGAAATGGCCTTATTTCTCCTAAAATTCTGTGGGAAGTTACTATATTGCAGGAAAGAGCTGTCTTAAATGGTTCATAAATTGTCAGATATTTTCAGAAATACATGTGGAAAGACAGAGGATATGGATAATCCAGTATTCAGTAGTTATTTTTAAGAAAAGGAAATAGAGATATAATGAAGGTGTCGGTGTCCCGTTGGTTCACTAGAAATAACAGTTCACATAATGAGGCATAAGATAATTATAAGGTAGTACATTTAAATTCAATACCTGCTAGTATAGCAGAGTTTTTGTGTATATCAATGAAAATGAGGAATTACTAATATACAATCAGATCTGAAATTACCATGACTCACTCAGAGACAGCTTACCTTGGTAAAAACATTCCTCTCTTTTTCTATATTCCAAAAGTTCCTAAGAAAAGGCAAAAAACTGCGAGTGAACAGAGCACAGGACTGATCTTTGTCTTTTTTTTTTTTTTTCCCATGTGAAAGGTAATGAAGATTGAGTGCTAAACTACGTCAAAATCCTCAGTATGAAAGCATCATGGTTCAAATTAAGGTGGGAAATATTTTGAGGTCTCATCTTTTAAAAATCACTACTAAAACTTTCATTCCACTTTTCAAATATAATGTTGATAAAAATTGTGTGAGCTTATATGAAGTCAAAACAGACAATAAATAGACTGCAGTCTTGTAAATCCCAATGCATAAGCGAAACGATTAGAAAATAAGATTCAATTAACACAAAGTGTTTTACGTAAGTCTTTACATAAGTTCTACTAGGACTGTTGTTTCCAGATCGGCCTCACTTCACTATATTTAAACACTGGTTTAATTCCTATTTGTAATTTCTGGGTTAATTTCTTTTTCTGTGACTGAGCAATTTTGCAAAATATAAGAATAAGCATTCTATAGAATAAATTATATTGCATAAGTGTTAATGTAAAATCCATGAAGATGAAGCATAAAGCTTTGCTTCCATGATCCTGAAGTTTTCCTGAAAGTTTTAGTACTTAAGATTAATCTTCAAGCAACATCCAGAAAAAAACCTAGGAATTATTTACATTTTTCTCAGCTTTTATTTTCAGATCTAGAATATAAAATTAGATCACATTTCCCATTATGTAGTAACTGCATCTTTGTGGACATTTCAATTTGCTCAGATTCTCATCTAAGTTGTTTAACTGTTGAATAATTATAGCCTAATTTCTTATTGATTTCTATACATACATAAGCATACATAAGCTACTGAAATATCAACAGCACACATGGTCACCCAATGAAGATTGAATGTCATCCAGAAATGATGGTAGCTGGAGAACTTGGGAGCATTACAATGATTTTTCCAAGGTCATTTGTCCAGCCTATTGTATTGGCTTACAGAAGGAGTGTAACACCAGAGGGGTGTGGGTAATGTGGGAAACTGCTGAGTTATCTGGTTCTGATATCTTGCTCATGACAGCCCTGCCTGGGGCATCCAAAGTGTTTTGTTTCTCCCACTCATTGTTAGGAATCATCTCTATTCATCAGTTGCTGACTTTTATACACAAATAAAATTAGAAAGGACAGCCAGTCACCAAGAATAGCTACTTGCAAAACAATGGATCTCAGTGGATGCCTTAAATAAGAAAATTGAATGGATGTTTTAATTAGGCAGTACACACTGCTAGGGTTGAAATTTGGTTCTACAACATAAAAAAGAGAGAATAAGAATGTTGATACTATGTGTTGAACCAATAAATGCAATTAGGCTATAGGCTTCTTACTCTCTTAATGTCACACCAAATGTGATACCTCCTATTTAGTTCAATGGAAACGGCAAGAGATACAAAGAGCACAGTAGCACTATTTATTAGAGCAAATTCTCAGCTACAAAACACTATCATTGTCCCACATAGGCACCACCATTAGCTATGCATTTCCACCATCACTGAACAAAAGCCTGCATGACATGTTCATACAAATCAGCATGACCACCTGGAACAAAGCTTGTTATTCATGTTGCTGCTGCCACTGCTGAAATCACAGAATCTTACAATCATAGAATGGCCTGGGTTGAAAGGGACCACAACGATCATCTAGTTTCAACCACCCTGCTATGTGCAGGGTTGCCAGCAACCAGACCAGGCTGCCCAGAGCCACATCCACGGAAATGCACCACCTGTTTCTTCACTGTGCTCACATCCAGTGTTTGGTCTCCATAAACTTTCAGTGTCAGTGGGTGCCATTTTTTTCCACATGGAGAAATTTCAGTGACACACTTTTGCTTCATCTGCACTTCCACGTCAGACATAATTTTGTCAGTGTCCCTTTGTTGCCATCTGTCACACAGCAACAAAATGTAATGTGATATAGGGATAATGTGATAATGTGATAGGGGAAGGTTCAACCCCTACTGCCATAACACCAACATCTGCCTCTTACATCATGGGCCACAATAACAAAATAAGAGTTTTTCAGAGCAGCCCTTGCAATTGAGAACTTTCTTCTAGTGGATTTTGATATCAGTTCTTAATACCATTGGTTAATACTGGTTAATCTTCAAGTAAAATGTTATATTTTTAGATCAATCTCACGTATATCTCCTTCCTCAATATTTTTTACACTGTCATTACAACAATATCAGATTCTTATCCCATCCCCTCTGACAGAAAGGAAGGATTCCATCCCAACCTCTCTTTTGCTGACTGTAGGCTACTCATCATTCATTAGAAGAATCCCTTCAGGTAGTTTCCTATGCTTTTGTTTACACAGAAAAAAAAAGAAAAGAAAAAAAAAAGAAAAAAAAAAGAAAAAAAAAGGAAGAAATTAGAAACTTAAAGCAAGAAAAGCACAAAGGAAGGTTTTTTTGTTTTTGTTTTTGTTTTTGTTTTTGTTTTTGTTTTTTTTGTTTGTTTGTTTTGTTTTTGTTTTTGGTTTGTTTTTGTTTTTTTTTTTTCTCAGATGAATTATAAATGGTTAAGTATGTACATCATTTTGATCAGTTTTCCTCTGCTCAACACAGTGATGTAGCCTGTTTCTCTCAGGCTTAATGAATCAGCACAAGAAAAGTCCATCTAAGTGTCATGTAACTATGGAAAAGATGACAGTGTTTAATAAAGAGGAGGAAGACCTCGCTTTTATTCAGTTACATGTGTCAAAATAGATTGGTTACAATCAGCTTCTGCAAGCATCTCTAGTAATTGTATTGTTTTATGTAAAGAATATTTACATTTCATAAAATCATCAAATTTACCTTTTCTACATCTTCTCATTCCCCCACTCCCCCTCCCCCCGGACCTTGTGCTGTGCTATTGGTCTTTGTTTAATGTGATGTTTTAGTAAGCAGGTGTTTTTTTGTTTTTTTTTTCTGTGCAATGTTAATGTCTATTAAAGTGCTGTGGCAAACTTCACTGACCACACTGATAATACATTACTTGATTCCTCTGCTTTAAAGACAATTCTGTTATATGGCTTATTTTTCTGCCTCAATAATGATTTCTGCTGAGTGATCATAGTGATATGCATCAGTATGTCAAAAGAATTTAAACTGATAAATCTGCCTATCTATATTGCAGAACAGAACTAATTGCCTTCAGTTCAGAAATTCAAAATGCTTTCCATTTTTATAGCCTATGAAATCCACTGAAGCCAAAATATTGCTTTGGATGGGTACAGTCAGCAAATTTTGGAAGTGAAGTGGGAACTGAAGGTGCTCTGAAGCTTTCTATTGTAGGAAGTGGTTCTGTTTTTTTTTAAATTATGTTGATTTACTGAACAACTGGAAGTAATATAATTTTCCTCCCTAAAGTGAAATTCTGCAGTCTATTTTCAGGCTGAGTAAAATAAAAACGAGTAAACATCATATCTGGTAATACTTCTGGTCAATAGTATTAAGGTAAATGTAATTGAATAAGTACAAACAAAATAAAACATTATTCTCTATAAAATTTTAAGGCTGTCACCTCAAACTTTGGTGTTAAAAATAAACACCGAAAAGTTGCATCAATCACTGAATAGCATAAAATAGAATCACAGAATCACACAATGGCCCTGGTTGGAAGTGACATCAAGGATAATGATGCTCCAACCCCGCCGCTACCAGCAGGGCCACCAGCCTAATACTAGACCAGGCTGCCCAGGGCACCATCCAATCTGGCCTTGAACACCTCCAGGAACAGGCCATCCACAGCCCCGCTATGCAGCTGTTCCAGCACCTCACCACTCTCATAGTAAAGAACTTCTTCATGATATCTTCCCTCCTTCAACTAAAAACCATTTTCCCTTGTCCTGCTGTTATCTGCAGAGTTGGCTCCCCTCCTGCTTGTAGGCTCCATTTCGTTACTGAAAGACTGCCATCAGGTCTTTTCTCCAGGCTGAACAAGCCTAGCTCCCTCAGCCAGTCTGATTAGCTAATGAGTATAATTACTTTTTAGCTGGTATTATGTGCTCATGAGGGTGACTTTGGGAAAGTGAGTCTGGAAAAAGAATTTGACATAATTTGGCAGACATTTTGTTGGTGACAGCTAGCAAAATCAAGGAAAAATCTGGCTAAAAAGACTGAGAAATGGTCATTTTTGTTCATTCAGTACTAAGTGTGTTCTGGGAGAGGTTTATCTGTTCCCTGCATACTCTGCTTGCAGGTTTCACTGCTGCTGCTGTCCCTAATGACAGTATCTCCCAAAGCACCCTAATATCTAACATAATTTCTTGATATCATCTCTTCAGTGAATGAGTAGAACAAATGTTCAGCAGTCTCTATCTCACGATATTTCAAGTATTTCAAGGAAAATTATCTTAGGCTGCTCTTTTCTAGTCTATAAAGGCTACTCCTATGGTGAATTATCAAGGGTTATATCTGATATTCTTGTGCTTCTCTGAACTCTTCCAGATTTGCCTGCATTTTATTTAGAAGCGTAGAGTCCAAACTGAAAAGACTTTTCAAAATGAGTTATCTATGAGATCAATGAACTCTTCTATCATATGTGTAATACTCATTAGAATTCAAAACTAGCTCCTATTATTGTCTTTACATTTCAGTGTTGTGGAAGAACATGATTTGACAGCACAGTTCCACTTACAATGCAGTTTTCATAATATTTTTTAATTAAAATTATTATTTTTATTTTTTTAATTAAATTAGATATTTTTAAACTTCTGTTTTTAAGGAATGCCATCTTGCTTTATTGTTTTAGTCAGCAACTCTCACTTTGAAGTCTATTTATTACTTTTTCTTTTCTAACTAATCCTAAATTTGAAGAATTTTGGAAGTGACTGAGGGTTCTAGAAAATATGACATATTAATAGAAAAAGAAAATAAGATATATTAATATACAGAGTGTAATGATGAAAACAAAACATTTAAATCTTTCAAAACTGCCAAATCAAAATTATGACACAGCTTATTTAATTTAATTAAATAAGCACACACAAAAATAATAATAATAATTATTATTATTATTATTTCATTTATTTATTTATTTTTAAGGAAAGAATTGGAACAATTTTTTCAGCAATTTTCTGAAAATTGAATTGTGATTTAAACATCCTGTTAGATTAAAAATCTGCACTTTCTCTTGCCCCTTCCTTTTCTTTGCCTCACAGTTATTAGAGGGGAGAAGACATAAAGTCTGTGGCCCAGGATTTGCTATTTTCTAGGTTGGGTTGCAGTTCTTTCTTCTGACATAGGCAGAAACAGTGGTTGTTGTAAATTCTAATATATATATATATAAACATATATATAAATATTATATATATTATTTATTTATATTTAATTATATATATATTTTTTAAATATTTATTTATTTATTTATTTATTTATTTATTTAAAGAAAGTTTTATCTACATATCTATCCAATATGGTCACTGAATAATAGATACCAAATATAGGGAAACCTCTGAAAATACCAGGGGTGCTGTTATTTAGGCAAAATAAAACTGTCTTCCTGCAGATACAATTGAGTAGAAGCATTTCTGCACAGTTGTCTTCTATCATGATCCCCATGGGGCTGTGCAACAAAGGATTGAGTCTGTTTTATCATTTACCATAACAATTTGCACTCCATACTTATTTCTAGCTTGAAATTGATTTCCTACAGAAATACTATACAATCATGTTGATTATATATATAGTTTTGCCCTAAGCAATTTCTAAACCCTTCATCCACTGTCAAAAACCCAATGTAGATCCCAGGGATAGTTAATTTCCTACAGTTTCTAGGGAATCTATAGTGGTAGACACCACCTGCAAAAGCAACAACAAAATATCAACAACAACAACAAAACACCATAAAAACAACAACAACAACAAAAAAAAAACCAGCTTTAGTCTGGAATGCATAGCAAAGAGTCATGACAGATTAATTTATCAAACCAATAAATAAGCTTCCTTGATTCTTCCTCTGTGCTAAGGTCTAGCTTTGGGTCTGCAGTTAACATGCATAGCAGCATGAGAGAAAGGGAAACATATTTTTCCAGGTCCGATGGCATAGATGTCTTTATAGCTCTGTAGCACCATAAATGTATTTTGGTGAAGATGAATGCAACAGGCATTTGCAACTTGATTAGGACATACCTCTGCACAGCCAGCTTCCCACCTTTCTTTGGAAGTTATAGATCACTTCTTGCAGAGAGGCTCCTGATGCCCTCACATCCTACTGTGCCACTTAATGGATTAGCTGTTATACGACATAGGAGAGCACTGATTTCCTGCTATTCAGTCTACAATAAATTAGGTGGTAATTAGTGCTACAAGGCATTTGTTAAGTGAGTGATAGGAGAGAACAAAATGTTATAAATTTTAGAGAATTTATGCTCTGTACTTTGCTTTAATAACCTTACACTAAATGCAATTTTTCTAAGGCATGTTATTAAAAATTATGCTGTTTTAACTTTAATTTTTTTATCAGTATCATTCTCTGTTCAATTTCCCATTCTCAGTGAGAAAAAATGCTGAGAGATTTAAAATTTAAATGAGATATAAAAGAACTAATCACCTTATTAAATATAAAGACAGAGCCTCATCTTTTCTGCAGTATGTTATATTGTTGCATGCTTGGGAACATTCTAGGATTTGAAGTATCACATAGGAAGATAAGATTAAAATGTCATTTGTGTCAGTCACTGAGGAAATGACTATTCTACTTTGTAACTGTACTGCAAATGTGTGGGAGGTGGTTTTGTGTGTGTGTGTGTGTGTGTGTGTTTGCTGTTTTTTTGGAAGAAAGGATGAGATGATTTGCAGTCTTGAGGATGCAATATTTAAAGTTTAAAGGTCAGTAGAAATACTCAGACAATTCTGGAGGTTTTTGAGATAGTGGAGGCTGGTCACATATTTCATTTATAAACATTAACATTGTGATATGCATTATTATTCAAAAGTATAGCTGAAAGGAGAAAGAATAATATCACTTGCTCCGGTCCTGAAGGAATGGAGAAACTATTTACAGAAGTACTGCTCTGGCTTGTGTAACCAGTTGAGTATACTAATTAATACCTAAGCACATCGTATTAGTACTTCTCTTTTCTACATTATCAGTCAGATAAGGCACATACAGGATGTTGGAGACAATGCTTATGATGTGCCACACTGCTGTAAAACATGGTAATATTTTACGTAGAGAAACAGTCCACATATTAAACTGCTTATCTTAATGTAACAGTCAGCGATGCAGATAAAAACAAACAAATGAAAAGATAATCCCTGACTCCAACTCCTAGGCAGTAATTACCATACAATATTAATTCTCTGCATTATAAAATTGTGGTGAAATCATGTGGCACCTTTGTTACCATAGTTATTCACAATCCATATTTTCAAAATGAAACTTCATTCCCAGGAATCCTCGTTTGTAAATGAGATCTCACATTTTATCATCTTTTTCATGTATTCTCCATTTTTATATTAGCTCCATGGGAAATATAAGATCGTCCTTAATATACGAAAATGAGGAATTCGTGTCAAAGAAGCTTCTATAGCAACGAGTGAGAGTATGAACTGCACAACTGGGGCAAAAGTGCATGAAAAAGCAATATTAAACAGATAGTATGTATATTTGTATTCATTATTTATGTACTCAATATGTTTCTGGATAGGAACTGCCAGTGCAAGTTGCAGTGGTTTTCATGAGAATTTCTTACTTGTGACAGAACAATACCAGGCTACAGTACATAATTTTCAGTCCTGCAGGATATAAAATCTTATGCAGGGTTCCAAACAAATTAAATAACTAAAAATGGTAAGTTACCTCATAGTACCGGTGGTGGCTTTGTTTCAGTTTCTAAATGCTCTTGACAAAAATATGTAGTTGTTTTCTTTGAGAACAACAGAAAAGAATTATTATAACAACATAGCTGTGTTGCAGCTTCCCAAATTGATACTAGACATATTCTTATGCCACATCCTTTTTTCAGTTATAAGATATTCTGTTACTTAGGGAGGAATGGGAAGGATTATTAAAAATATATATGTTCTAATCTCTTCTTCAAGAGTCTCTATTCCTACCTCTACATCTTCACAATAAACTAACATTAAAGAAATATGATAATAATGCACTGTTTTTTTCTTTCTCATTTCAAGTCTACTGCAATGATGTGCAGCTTGCTAAGCCAGCTCTAACCGAGAATCTCACACCCTCACTGAGTTATTAAGACAAAGTAGGTGAGGAAGGAAATACTTATAATAGGGTTCAATCCAATTCAGAACATCAGGTGATGCATCAGACCTAGCCTGTATTAGCATGGATGTTACTGCCTTGCTGAACACTGAAGCATATTCTTCCTCCAATTCCTCAAATACTGTTGATAACAACAATACTAATAAACAAAGTCTAATACTGATCATGTTGATTCTTTTTAAAAAATATAGAACAGTAAAAAATAGCATGACAGTCTCTACAAAACTCTGTTCACTTGCATGTTGTCAGATTATTTCACCATGACCAGAAAATAACATCATCCATTCTGAGTATGGCATACTCATTTCATCTCACTGTAGTAGTTCCCAATTGTATGTTTATAATTAAGAGAAATGTTCATAAGTCTAGCATCTCCTTACCAATGACAATTTTTATAAATTCTTACCTTTTTTCTTTCAAATGTCCAATGGAGTGTAATAGATTAAAAATAAATGCCAAATGGAAACAGAACTCATTTCTCAGTTGTGTCAGCTGCTCTAACTATCTAACTGTTTAAGTGGTCTATCTCTGATGATGTCCCTTCCTTGGTGTAATGCATTTTGGTAGGCAGCTCTCACTGCTCTAAGATTTGTGATCAAGGAAATCTCCTGCTTCAGTTCTCCAAGGTACACGCCACATTGTTCCAAATATTTTGAATTTCTTCACAAATCAAGATGTTAGTTGCCCTTTAACACATCATCTTCATGTTTTAACACTGAAGAAGCTCTAAGAGCTTCTCCCCTCCCCAGGAGAGGAAATTCTTGAAAATAATGTTCCAATTTTTGTTGTTGTTGTTTTTACTTAACATTGATTTTGAAACATAGCAAAAAGATTACTTTTTCTGAAACTTGAAATTTAATCAAACTTAGTTGCCTGTTACCCTGAGGAGAAAAGACAGTTTGCAGTCAAGATAAGGTCCATCTAATAGTGGAGCTTGATAAGCTGATGCTGTGTCAATACAAGAACCATTGAATATATGGCTGGAGTATGGTGACACCAATCAAAATGTTGAATATTTGACGTGAAACATTTCTGAAATAGCAGCTGAACAGGAGTAAAGGTTACTGGAAATTCTCTTTTATCATTTTTCAGTGGAATAATTGTAATTCAGCATGCATTTAAAATATATCCATTGAAATACAGCGCTGTCTCACATAAATGACCAGATTGTCAAACCTGGGAGAAAGACTTGTTATAAAGGATTCTGAAGCCTGAAAAATGATGGATCATCCTTAAGACTTTAAGACTTTATATCTGCTTGTTGCAAAGTCATATAGATGTGAATTAGCTATGAATAGATACATTCTTTGTCCATGGTATACTGGGCATTCTTTTACAGGCAAGGTCTGGGGGTAGCGCTCCATCTACTCGACTGAGGCTGTGCATTCCAGTTTTGCTTTCTGATTAATGAAATCAACATGCAGGAATTCATCCAGCCATTGATTCTGAATGTAAAACTATTTCTGGCCCCATGGAGATGTAATCCTCATTTCCCTCCTGCAAATCCTAAACCGATCCTCTTTGAGAGTATTTTCTATTTAATATAAACAAGTTCAAACTTCATTTAGATAAATTGACTTCTCCAGACTTCTGCAGTACAGTTTAAGGGTATTCAGCACTGAGTTTGGTGGGATCAAGTTTTGACGTATGCTGACATTAAATGCGTTAACAAAAATTTCTTCTGGAACACCGTGGTATAGTATACAAATGCACACTGAATGTATTTTTATTGAGTCTTTCACGTAGAGACTAGTTTAACTGACACAGCATTGCAGAGATTTTCTGCATGTGAACTTGAGATCCTCGTGAAATTTTGAGTTCTGTGAGCTCAAGAGGAAAATTATATTTTTGGAATACAGTGATAAAAATCTAAATGCAGCAACGTAACTTCAGATAGTTACATTTCCCACTCTCTCTCCAAAGATATTGCAGATACTGTGCGTTCCTATCTCTGTCTAAGATCAACATCATCAATTGCAAAAATATGGAAACAAACTCAGAAATCCAAGTTCTCATCAAACAATAAATACACATTTTCATAAACTGACCAGAAAGGAATTGGCAGAAAATATTGATAAACCTTGATAAACACTGAAAGTATGGGATCTGCGTTAAGTAATTAATTACATGTCATTTTTGAATGGTGGAAAACAAAAATCTGCCTTAGATGAAGATACAAAATTTAAAAAAAAAAAAATGTATTGCAGAAAATATGGAAAATTCACGGACTTTTGATGGTACTGTTTAAGCAATTTCTTCATCAGTAATAGCAATAGTATCCATTTCTGAACTTATAAATTGTGGTTTGTCCCAGATTCCATGATAAAGAACCTGTGAATAAATGAACACGTCATTAAATTAAATAATTATTTTCCTCTAATTATTTTATTTGTAGTTGGTAATCTAGTCTGCAAAAATTATAAATGATTTATATTTTATAATTGGAATAGTAAGGAGTTCTTGGCTGGAGATGGAAGAGATGCTGAAAGAGATGGAAAGCTGACTCATATCTTCCACAAAATGTTTACTGCTTGATAGGGGCTCCCAGATACCAAGAACTTTCTATTTAAAGCTATGGGAATACACACTGACAGAGTTTTTGATCCAAACCTCACTGAAAACCAGTTTAATCATCTTACTTTGAATGAACAGGATGGATTCTTCCATAGCAATAATGGTTACGTGTGTAACCAGGTTTTTAATCAGGTTATCTCAACTTACTGGCTCTAAAGAAAGCCCACAGAGATAAATGTTGATCTAATGTAAATTGCTGACATAAATAGACTCAAGACATAAAAAATCTTCCTTTTATTTAAACCTAATCTAAGTGCCTTTTTTTTTTTTTTTTTTTTTTTCCTAATTTTCAGACCACCAATGTGATAGAATTTGCCCAGGATGTCCAAAATGAGAAGGGGTTAGCTGCGGCACCAGGTTTTTATGCTGAGAGTGAAAATCTGAATAATTTCTGAATGCCATTTCTCTAGTCTGCAGTAGCAGTTCAGCTAGAATATCCAAAAGCGTATATCAAAGCATGTAAATAACAAGGGGTTCCTCTGATTCTACTCTGAGTGATACATAAACAAAGCTCCAGACTTTAAGGCCACTATCGAAAGATAATGAGAAGTTGCCTTCGTGACCTACAGAAGAAAAAAGGGTTTAAACTGCCAGAGGCTGTGTGGTTTTTTTTTCCCCACAAAATAAAACATAATTTCTGGATTGACATGTTTTTCTCTGTTTGTCCAGTTCAGGGTGTACGTGCACATCTGGTGGAAACACAGCAGACAGGCAAGGAAGTGAACTCTTCTGCTCCTGCTTTCATGTAGTTGTACATGGGGTTTACCTTATGAACTGTTGTGAGCATGAGAGATATTCAAGCACTAAAATGTCAACCAGTGTGCATGTCCCTTCTCAAACTGCTACAAATTTGTTATGTCCCTTAATGATCTAACAGGTAATTTTTCTTGTGTCTTTATTTATTTATCCATTTATTGGTGCAAGCACTTAGCTTTTCTGGTTTCTTACATTGCAGATATCCTGTAACATTCGTCATCTTCCACTCATTTTGTGTATCTGTTTGTCTTTTTCTCTTAGGACTGAAACAATATTTCTTTCACACTAAGTTCTAAAAACAATAAATAATGTCAGAATTCAAGAATTTGTGTCCAGTATTTATTTTGCATCTTTCATTTGAAATGGAATCTCAGTATCAATCTATCATTTTAGCAGTTGTTTCAGGAAATTTACGTGATAGACACTTGCTCATTGGTTCTGTTTACACATATTATAAGAGAATTAGTACAAACTAAGTAACTTAACTTATTATCAAGACAATGTTAATTTATTATCAAGACAATGTCAATATAAATAAAAAATATATCTTTTTCCATGCCTTTGTCATGCCCTTCATTTACTTGCTGGGGCAAAACAATTGATAAAATCAGTGTGCGAGGGAGAATGAGAGCAAAGAACATAAACTTTTATTTTCTTCATGCCACTGGTCAATTATCATTGAAGAATAAGGAATATTATTTCCATTTTATAAAACAGAAACAGTGAATCTTCATAATTTTTAATGAGGAACCTCTTTAACACCGTTGTTTTTGATAAAGAGATTTTGCATGCACACACACGATATCGGTATAAAGATAATGTACTTTTTTTGTGTGTGTAGGAATTATCATTAGCATTTAGATGATTAAACAAATTAATTGAGCTGCCATTAGCAAAGTGCTATTGGTGTCATGAACACATTCAAAACAAATGACTCCCTTTTCCCTGATATGAATCAGTATTTTTTCCCTTCTGTCTACGTCTCTTTGATTAGAATTTGAGCACTGTTCACTCCCCTGCAGGAATATTAACAAAAAGAAAAATAAAAAAAAAAGGGAACTGTAAATTTATTTCTTTCATGTAATTTATTGTACCTGATTGTGCTAGTTGAGCAGTCTTTTTGCTCAGTTTAGAAAAAGAGCTTTCTTTTACTTCGGGGATGAGAGCCAGTGCTGTTTCTCCTTGTGACCTGTGATAAAACATTTCTTGGAAAGGGACAATCAAGGTACATTATGCAAGGTATGTACCATAACATAGTGATGCAATCAATTTTTCTGTGATTTCAGTAAGAAAAGCAAACTAATGTTTTTCAATGAGGTAAACATAACAAAATGTTCTTTACCAGTAGTGTGAAAATTGAGAGGAAAAACACACCCAAGCACAATATGGGTACATTTCACAGTACACTAGTTGCACAGTGGAATGTTTTTCTGCATGTATTTGCCGTGTCTGTGAATGGTTATCCAATATTTAAAGAATCTTGTTTCAAAAGGCATAGAAATATTTCGTCATTTTTCAGTGTATTTCTTAAAAGAGCAAGAGATAAGCATAAAGTGTATTTGTGTACTGATAGATATGTACAGGAGGAGGTGAGAGAAGAACAGCCAAACAGTGGTCTGGTGTGAATGCATGTCTATTTTCCACTAAATGTTCCTAATTATATTCATAGTTTCCCCTTTCAGTCACACAGGAATACTTTCGTTTTAGTTTTGTTTTGTTTGATTGGTTGTTTTGTTTGTTTGTTCATTTCCCCCCCACACTTATTAATTACAGAGTTGTCTGTTACTCTGGCTACTCTTATTCATTTGAACAATTCCTTCTTTCTAAAGTACATTTACACACACATTTATAAGTGTATTTTTTCCAAAGTGAAATTTTCATTCTTCGCAGTTTAGTAAGTAGTGAGGAAGTTTGTTTGTTTTCTCATGCTTAAACCATAAATGTAAATAAATGGAGTGTTTTGTTTTTATTTTATATGATATGACATAAACAATTGCATCTTCATTACAGTATTAAAATATATCGTAGTAGAGAAAACCCTCATGGCACGGTCTTGTAGTACTGAGCTTTTTGGAAGAGATCCAAAACATTTTTTCTGCTATCATCAGTGCTGAAGGGAATTCAGGTGGCACTGGAAAAGTCTGAGAAATAAAGCATTGGCTTCTCCTAGAGATAAGTTCAAGATTGCTGTCTGAGCCTCCTCAGAGGTATTCAGAGCAACCAGACACTGAAATTGGCACTGAGGAAGTTTTTGGTGCAAAAAGGAAGGAGTAAGAGCAAGATAAGCACAATCAGAAACTGAATTCAGATACATTTGCCACAATAAAAACAGTCTTGCATGTTCTTGTTGAGAGGATTCTGAAAGCCTGTTTTGATTTGCAAACAAGGAAAACAATTTAAGGAGATACATTTCATTATCAGTGAGTCTTTCCTTTCAAAGAGTTGTGTGGCTGTATAATTTCTTCCTGGATATCTTTTCATTACCATTTCTTTTTATGTTTTGGATTTATGGATCTCAGCTTCATTTTCTCATACAAGCTGGCATTCTGGTGTGTGTACCAGACCAATGAAAAACACTTTATCTCTGGTATGCCTGGAATTGTCTCTAACACTTGCAAGATAAGACTATTGCCATGACAACATGCTAAGATGTGGTCAGAGGAGGGAGCCCTGTGGAGACAGGATGGCCAAAACTCTCCTGCTGAAGCAGAGTTGTTTACTGCAGAATATGGACCGTGAGGTTGTTGTGGTGAACTTGTTGACAGTGAACACGCTGACAATGAACTTGTTGATAAGTAACTTGTTGAGGGTGAACCCTATAAATCTAGCAGGCACAAAAGGATTTTCAAGATACTATTGTGTTTCCTTACGGGTTTTGAACTTGGAACTTCTAAATGAGTGCATTCACAGCCAAGGATGCCTGTCCTGTTTGGCTGGATGATGATGATGATGAAAAAAAGAAAAGGTTTGGAAATTTCTAATATAAAATTTGTAATATGTACTCTAGTAAATGGTACTGAGAAAGTCAGAATATAAATCAATGTACCCCAAAGCAAGGAACAGAAAGGAAATTCTAGGTATTTTGTTTATCTTCAAGTAATCCATGTTCATTTACAGTTTGTTGTAGCTTTCTGCACTTGGAAAGAAAATGTGAGAGTTAAGAATATATTCTCCATCCTTATTAGGTATGACTCTCAGATTACTGCGTAACATGTATGTAATAATTTATTGTTAGATCAACAAATGGAGAGTTGGAAAGTGATGAAGAAGCAGGAGCTGAAAACTTACATTTACTTTTTCTTACTTTGAATTCATAGTACACACCAAATGATTTGGACTTTTGGTTTGATTCCTGAAGCTATCTATAACACGCTGAATGTTTCTGAGATATTTCTTCCTGGTGTTTTTTCCTCTGGGTCTTGGCCTACTGCAAAGTGTGAGTTTCAAAGTATACAAACAGAGTTTACCATTGCCTCTTTAAAATCTCTTCTAAGATTAGTAAGTGAAACTGGCAATTTTTATAGCAACAAATGTTAGAAATTGAAATCCACTGAAATAATGAGACTCTTAAAGCACAAATATATCATTACATAAATTACACTTATATTCATTTTTGAAATACTGAATATCGAACAGCAAAGTCAAAGGATATCCCTGCAATTAATGTTAGGGAACAAGCAGTATAAAATAACTTGTTAAAGTTTTAGATCATTACTTATTTTCTATCTTCATTTTATTTTCTATTTGTACTGTTTCTATTTTATTTTCTTCCCTTCCCTTTTCCTGTTTTCTTTTTCCATTGCAATAAGAATGCATAATAAGGAAATTGATCTTGATTTGTAAATTTATGATATTAAGGTACTGAACCTACAATATCAGGCAACACAAGTATGCCCACCTCACCAGAACGGGATCCTATTTCACAAGGAAGGAACATTATTGTAGTAATACAGATTTATTCTTGTGTTTCATTCTGTTCAGCTTGGTTGATGATCACAGGTCATCATCGGCAAAGAATGGCATCTTCTCTTTCACCCAGTGTACAATAATATATCCCAAATGTGACTTCATTATTTACTGGAAAATACACCCCAATCTCATTATTCCTCAAATTTGTTATGTTTGACTTTGCAGGTATTTTGAAACCACATGCTTCTGAAAGGAGCATGCTTCATGGTTGTCAGATCTTATTAAGATCATCACAATCTATACAAGTCAAAATTAAAAATAATGCTTTAGTGCAGTGAAGGCTTAAGTACGAGATCATGAAATAGAAAACTGTTCTAAGGAATACCTACCCAGGAAAAGACTACATTTTGAAATGTCTGAGGTAAATTGCTACAACTTATATAGGATTCCTCATAATAAATGTAGTTTCCCAGAGCTGACTTAGTCCGAGCTAGCATTATTCTAATCATTGTTGGAAGTTATTAGAATGATAACGAATAGTAAATAATTAGTACTCAAGGAATTCCTGCACCTTCAAGCTTTTTATCATTCCTTTTTAGATTAGAAAACATTCTTGCTCAAATCGGGAGATAACATAAGGAATATACTAATTAGAAAAGAACGTGTATTTTAGGCATCAAATTTGTGTCAGTTATGGTATGCTTTCAAGGCTCTTGGTGACTACACTTATCATAGGCTTCAGCTACCCTTCTTGTGGTTATCATTTTTATGTAAAGACCATAAGAGCAGGAAGGGAAATCCATGTGTTTCAGAATGCAGCAGCACCCAGTTCTAACTTGTGCCGTCTCTCTGATGACCTACTCTCATATTTGAGCAGCAAACTGATACACCCAAACAGACAGCTCCTGAAGTTGCAGAACAAACAAACAAATAAATAAATAAATAAAAGTCAACATTCTTGTTCAGTGTGGTAGGCTTCCTTAGCAATGCAGAACCATAAATTGGCTTTTCAGTGGGATTTGGCATGTCTTACATATTTGAATTTTCAAGGGTATGTGAAGGAGTGATAAAAAATCCCATTCTTCCTCTTGGCCTTCAGTGCATGAACCTCTCTGTAAGGAGATTTGTTGATTTCTGTTTCATAAGTTTATTCACTGTAAATTCATATGGATGTCCTTGGTTTGTAGAAAGAGCTTTGCTGTACGGTATTTTTGTATTGCGTGTATTTGTTTTGGAAATGACTTTTCACAACCCGTTGTTAGATTTTCCAGAAGGCTTATATTCATTTCTGTTCTTGTAGGACTTCACTCATTACCTAAGCATCGCTAAAGCTAAGAGTTTTAAATCTTACCTTTTGTTTCCACAGGCTTGATGCAATATCTCTGTATGCTGTATAGACTCACTGCAGGATGTTAGGAAGAAAAGACTTACACCATAGCACTTCACAGTAACAAACAGTTCAAAAAGATTTACATGACCTTGATAATATCCAAGATTTGTGGAAATTTTTCCTATAAAACACCAGATACTATGCATATATCAGTCCAACCAGAGTGACTGGGAAAAGGCAAATTTACCACTATTATCACAGTTGCCCCTGATTAAACCCAAACTGTTTGAAGACAGTGAGCAGTGTCGTGTGTCATTTGATCACTTGGATACTTGTGCCTTTCTATTCATTTTCTGATCAACTACTTTCTTGATCTCTTGCTCCTCTTAACCTTTTCGAGTTGAAAGGTGAGTTAAAACATGCAATTACAGTTAATTTGGGTCCCAATTAAGCTGGGTTTATTTCGATTCCTGTGGTGTAGTGAATCCTCATTAATCTCTCTTTCATCCTGACCTTTATTTCTCCCTTAGGTGTTGACCCAGAAAAGGAATATTTGGGCACATATGCTTAGGACCATGTGAATACTGGAGTAAGATGTAGCAAAGATTTCTCCACTGGAACACTGGTTTCCACAAGTACCTGCAGAAAAGGTTGAGGCATTACAAAATTAAATGGCATACTTTTATCTAGAGAAACAAAAACAGTGAAAAGTTCATCAGGCAGCATGGTAGGAAATGTTTGCTGTGTTGTGGGATTTTTTTAGTGGTGATTCTTGTCATTAATAACAAAATAGGCTATTTCATAAGGACTAGAAATTCTGTAATTCTGTAGCACAGTATTAAATCATTCTATATCATATATAAATAGCATTTGATTTTCATATATATTGAGTAGCAAAACTACTCAGAATTGTTTCGTCCATGCAATGGAGATTGTTGGCCCAATATTTTGAAAATGTTCATAGTTGATTCAGACTTTAATGACGTTGTGTGACAAGCCTCAGTAGTTTGGATTTAGCACTGAACATAAGTCTTGAGGGCAATGTAGCATGCCTCCTTTTAAATCAGATGTGCTCCAAAAAACACTAAATTTGCATGACACTGAACTACATACTGATGACTAATATCTTTGCAATATGATCTATTGTCTAACAATTTTGAGGAATTAATTTAATTAGCTTCCCAAACTTCTCATTTTTTACTTATTTTATTTTATTTTATTTTATTTTATTTTATTTTATTTTTGTATATAAAATATTAGTTGTACTAACGAGACATTCTGTGTCCAGTTCTGGGCTCCCCAGTACAAAAAAGACAGGGATCTCTTGGAAAGAGTCCAGCGGAGGGCCACAAAGATGGTGAAGGGCCTGGACCATCTCCCCTATGAGGAGAGACTTAGGGAACTGGGTCTGTTTAGCCTTGAGAAAAGAAGGCTGAGAGGGGACTTGATCCAGGTTTATAAATACCTGAGGTGTGGGAGCTATAGTGGCGAGGCTGGTCTGTTTTCAGTAGTGCGTGGGGACAGGACTAGGGGCAATGGGCTGAAACTTCAGCATAGGAAGTTCTGCACGAATGTGCACAAGAACTTCTTTACGGTGAGGGTGACGGAGCACTGGAACAGGCTGCCCAGGGGGGTGGTGGAGTCTCCTTCTCTGGAGATATTCAAGACCCGCCTGGACGCCTACCTGTGCGACGTGGTGTAGGGAGCCTGCTTTGGCAGGGGGGTTGGACTCGGTGATCTCTAGAGGTCCCTTCCAACCCCTATAATTCTGTGATTCTGTGATTCTGTGATTCTGTGACATTCATCAGAGGAAAGGGAAACATTCTCAAATATCCAGTTCACAGTCATTCTCAGAGTTTTGCAAGCAATTACCAGGAATAATATATGAATGAACAGTGTATAGTGAAAGCATGATAGTAGTGATGTATGCTGATTGTTCTGAACTATTTTTGATCTGAAATTAAAAGAATGCCTTTTAAATGTTAATGTTAAGGAGACACATAAGTTATTATGATTCTTTCTGTGTGCAAATGATTGCATAACAATGGATGTCTGATGTAAACTGCATAGACATATGGCTCTCATAAAAAGAATTTTTCTATTTATATCTTGGTCTTTTGAAAAATCCTCTATATTGTTTCCATGAAAATTTGTAAGAAACTCCATTTTCTTACAGAACATGGATAGTTTCCTCTAAAGGCAGAAATACAGTGGTTTGGGAGTTATTTGGAGACTCACTAAATAATCTGGATTTTTTTGTTTAGTTTCAAATTTGGTATTTGCATCACACAGATGGCTCATCTTCCAAGAAGGATTTTAGTCTCAGAGCTCAGACTATTTTAATATTTTTTATTTATTATCTCTCCTTATTGTATTCCTCACCCTACTAATGTAGTGTGACCTCTAATTCACTGAGAAAGTAAACAATATTGGTTTTATTAGGAAACCAGAAGAGTTCCTGCTGTTATGCTGGCTCTCGTGTGTCTCAATTAAGGACAGTTTGCAGGTGCGAACTGAGCAGACTGCAGATGAGATCCCAAATGTAGGCTACTCTGATCATTCTTGTCCTTGTAACACTGCTTGTATTTCATGCATTCCATGCATTCTTGAAGAAATAAGTAATGAGTGTTTTCTGGATAATAATGTTTCTGACTGCCTATTCAAGGTATTTCTCATCATCTTCCAGTTAGAAAATAACAACAATTTGGAAAATGCTGAACTAGGTCAAGACAGTGGCTCATTGGGTTTCAGTGCATCTCTGCTCACTGGACATTACACAAGTACTGCGACCAAAAGAACTACTCATATTTTGCAATTCAGTTCCCAGCATGGGAAAATAACAGTGGCAGCTTCAAGAGTGTGACTCCTTCTGCAGTCAAAACAGGCAGAAGAAGAGCGAAGGAAACAGAATGATTTCTGCTGTTGAAGTGGATATAGAGCATAGGAAACACCAAAACATTCTAAGGAGGAACAATGAACCTTTTAGCAAGAACTTTGAATTAATTCCTTTTAGCAGAAGCTCTCAAAGCCCTCAGCAAAGTGCAAATTTTTCAAAGTGCATTTTAAAGAGAATAAAGAAGGGGGAGGGGGGGAAATAAATAAAAAGAAGAAATGAAAGGGAAAAAAAGGCTGATTTCAAAAGCACTATGAATATCTACCTTGAAAATAAGGAGATAGCCTATAAATTTTTTTGTAAGAAGATATATAACTGCATGTCTGACTGCAATCAGAGAAAACAAGGAATTATGATTCTCTTTCACATTGCTACCTACCAGCCATGAGTAGAAGTCATTTCTTACAACTCCTAAAATTGGTTTTAGAATTCTGTTTATCAGTTTAGGACAAAAATGTTCTGAAATAAGATATTTTGAAGTCTGCTATATCAACTAATTTAGAGAAAGAAATAATATTTCATTAAACAGAAAAATGTTATTCATGAATGCAATGCTTTTCACCTGAGGAATGTTGACTTCGGGTGTCTGCCAATGACTGTCATAATAAAGATGTGTCCCTTGCTTACAGTGACACAAATTTCTAACTTGTTCTTATATTTATTGAAAAAAATTGTGAGGAGCTAGGAAACCTGTGCTGATTTCATCAAGAGAAAAATACAGATTGCTCTTTAAAATGTATGTCTGCAGTATTTAGATTACAGATTATTTGGTGTAGAGAGTTGATAGCTTTGGATCTGTACCCTGCATGAGTCTCTGATGAAATTGCATGTACTCAAAGTATCTGGATTCAGGGAGTAATGTTGATAAGAAAATAAAAAAAGCAATCAATAGATTTATGCCACAGGTTAACCCAGCACTGTGAAACTTCTTGTACATTTTGTACACATGCAGTGGGTGGATTTCCGTCCAGAATGACACAATCACAATTCCTGTCAAATATAAATTACTTGATCCACTCTAATTAATCTGCTCTGTCAGGCTTTTGCTATTGATTATTATACATACGCATGCAGATTTTTGTATCCCTAAAATTAAGGTTTTCTTCTTCCTGTATTATATATATATTTTTTTCCTTTAGAAATCCATGTGTGCAATGTGTGCATTTATTTTAGCTGCAGGCAGAAAATCCATCATTCAAGAATGGAAAAATACTGAAACGTGTTCTGTTAGTCAATATCTCTCCCCTGCCTTCGTTCCTCTATGCATCTTAATTCAGGATTTCACAAAATCATGTAGTCCAAAATTCAGATTTGTATCTCATTGCAGGTGTCCTACTATCTCACTGTCGGGGGCCTTTGTATCCTCATATCTAATGGACCAATGTGTTCTACGACAGTATTCCCTTAATGAGCAGCCTGAAAAGTGGCACACCTGCTCTGCTGGAGAACTGCCAGTAAACAGATGCAGCGCTGTGCACTTCAGTGATGCTGAACACAGTCAGAGCAGCACGTGTGGTCTGTTGTTATAAGTAAAACAGGTGTTGTCTACAGGTATAGTCACTATCATTGACTGGTGGATAAGACTGGTGATTAAATGACACAAGCGTCATGAATTTTACTATAAATGATCAAAATAAGCCCTGTTCTTGATTTGCTATGACAGTTGAGGGCTCTGTTAGCTTAATCAAGTAACCTTAAAGAATCACGTCCTTTGTAATGTGCTTCCGACGGCCCCGTGGCCAAGTTACGCACTGCTTACACCAATGTGGTGGGTGGTAAAATGGCGTTTAATTAACCTCGTGAGTCCCTTATATAGGGCTCCTATTTCATCTAATACATATGCATTACTGAGCATGGGAAGACCTATCGCGTTACAGCACGAGATCTCGCTGATGCCTAATACAACATTTCCCCCTCCCCATGCTCAATAAAGTCATGTCCCGTTACAACGCGAACGCTAGTCCTAAACCTAATATATAAAAATGTTAGTCTCCATATAAATCTAAAATATATAAGTTATCTAAAAAGTGAGGTAGACAAGCTACAATTCATGCAGAGGTAGGTAGTGCAATGTCTAATAATATTAGTGGTTTTCTAATTATTATATCCAAGGCATCTTGGGTCTATACAGTTCCTTCTTCTTCTTAAAGCTTATCATATATCCGTTGGCACTCCATTTTGTCATTAAATATTCTTTCTATCATACGCTGTAAACAACCCTGGATACATTGAAACACACAAGGTAGGCAAATCATTAAAGCTAAGAAACTAAAATCCCTATAACAAACACAAATACATAAAAACACACAACAAGCGATACAACAAATGTCCTTCTCGTAGGTACAAGCAGTGGTTCTTTATCTGTTCCTTTCTTCTTTCCTGAAGAGTCACTTCGCGGTTGCGGCTGGCGGGTTCCCATCAACCATGCCTGAAAGGAAAGTACTCAGCTTTCGATTAGTTCTCTGTTTCTCCTAGATCACCCTTATTGGCGATTGCCGTATCAGGCTTTATCTTTCTTGACGGGACCCATAAAACTCTTCCCGATTCTCTGTCTTTTACTGCAGCATAACCTCTGCCCCATACTAACACAGACCACCCTGATTCCCAGGTACCATCATCCTTTTTTATCTTTACCGGTGGCCCCTCCTCGATGATTCTTGGTTGCCAATGCTTTTGCATCGGGGTACGTTTATTATCTCCTCGCTCAAAATGGTTGACTGCATAAAGTGCTCGTGCCAATACTTCTGCCTGCTGGGCAATTGGGATCCGGCCTCTGTGACCATCCCCCTCCCCAAGGACACGTATCTTATCTTTCAAGACACGGTTGGCCCTTTCGACAATTGCTTGCCCCTGGGAATTCCCAGGGATTCCTGTCGAATGTGATATTCCCCAACGCTCGAGCCATTCCTGGGTGGATCGTGAGATGAAGCACGAGCCATTATCAGTCTTGATATGCTGCGGCAAACCAAGGACCGCAATGGCAGTGGCCCAGTGTTGCTGAGCTGCAGGAGAGTTAGCACGTGCATGTTGTGTGGCTATGATGATTGTTGATGACGTGTCGATCGTGACCGCCAACCATTGCTTTGGAGCCATACGTTGTTCTACAGTAAAGTCAGTCTGCCAAACGTCTAGAGGAGAAAGCCCCCGAGGGTTAACTCCCGCCCCTAACACAGATGCTGAATTACAATGCGGGCAAGTTTGAACCACATCTCGAGCTGCAGACAAAGGAATGGAGCACGTTCGTGACAAGGCTCGTGCTCCAATGTGCAGGGTAGAATGTAAATCACGTGCCTTCTGAAGGGTGAACACCTGTCCACCTGCTACCCGGTCAGCCACTGCATTTCCAGTTGTAAAAAACCCCGGTACCTCCGAATGACTGCGGACATGAAGAATAGCCACAGATGCAGATCGGGAGGCCAGAGCCTCTTCCAGCAGGAAAGCGATTTCAGTGCTAGGCACACCCTCATTGCCCATGCGAAGCAACAATTTTGCCACAAAGGCTGAATCAGTGACCACATTACACGGAATTTCTGGCCACAATCGTAAGGCTATTGCTACAGCCCTGGCTTCAAGCACCTGAACACTGACTGTTTTGTCTGTGATCATCTTGTGCTCCCATTTATTGGATGAATTCTGCCAGACCACTGCTCCCTGACCAGTGGCAGAAGAGGCATCTGTAAATACAGTTGGTCCCTCCATCGGGGTGTCAAATACCCTGAGTTTTAATGAAATTTGAAGGGGTTTTGCAAGATCAAATATCGGCAATGAATCCGAGTAGAAGATTTTACCCCCAAAACCTTGCAAAGCAAGTAGAATGGCATCAGGTAGAGGGTTAACATTTCTAAAAGCACTTGGCATGTATAAAACATCTGGTTCTTTTCCCAAGGCTCTCACAGCAGCGAGCCTGATTTTTTGAAGCAAAGTGGATAGCTGCTCAAGCCAGGAGGTGAATGCTCTCACTGGCTGTACAGAGAATAACCACCAGAGCGGACGTGGCCGGGAACCCAAAGTTTGTCCGAGAATCCCTACCGCCCCATCTTGGCATTTGGTAACTGCCCCCTCCAAGGGTAAATCAGGATTCCATCGAGCAAGAGCATTTGAGGAGCAAGCCTGCAGGATTTCCCGCCAGGCCGAGTCCATCTCCTGTGTCCATGCTCTCTCCTCTCTGGGATCCGATCCCTTCAACTGGTCATAAAATGGTTTCATAATTCGTGGAGGTAGACCGAGGGCATTGCGCACCCACTGAATAGCCCCCACTAGCTTCTGGACATCCCACAAAGTCCTAATGTGGGGTTTAATATCCAAGCCTTGGGGTGCTACCATTGTGGGTCCAAAACGGTATCCCAAAAATTCAATCCCTGGCCCCCTTTGAATCTTCTCTTGGGAAATAGTAAAGCCCGCTGTAGTGAGAGCCTCAACCATCCGCCTTTCCAGGTCATGCAATTGAACCTCACTAGGAGCTGCAAGCAACAGGTCATCCATATAGTGAGCAATTCGACAATCAGGTAACAATATTCGGACTGGTTCAATCACCTTGCCCACAACAAGTTGGCAGATTGTGGGAGAACATGCCATACCCTGAGGGAGCACCTTCCAGTGATACCTCTCAGCAGGCTCTTGATTATTAAGGGTGGGTACAGTGAAAGCAAAGGCCTCTCGATCCTGGGCAGCCAAAGGAATGGAAAAGAAGCAATCCTTAAGATCAATAACCACCAAAGGCCAACCTTCTGGTACAGCTGATAATAGAGGACTGCCCTGCTGCACCGGACCAAAGAGGATAAGCTGTGCATTAACCATGCGAAGGTCATGTAGGAGCCGAAATGACCCTGAGGATTTTCGAATAACAAAAACAGGAGTGTTCCAAGAACTAAGAGAGGGCTCCAAATGGCCCAAAAGAAGTTCTCGTGAAACCAACTGCTTGAGCGCTGTTAATTTTTTATAAGGAAGGGGCCACTGATCTACCCACACAGGACGAGCATCCTGCTTCCAGCGCAAAGGAATGGCATGATTCATTGCCAATAGGTAGACAGTGGCCCTCTCTATAAATTTGTCATGCGGACCCCTAAGGCATCAAGGAAGTCCCGGCCCAAAATTGTGCCTGGAACAGACCCAATCAGAAGCTCCATAATGACAGGCTTGTCCAAGGAGCCATCCCTATTGATAACAGTGATCTCTACCAATTCCGCTGACTCGCCAGTTGACATTGTACCCCCAACCCCAGAGATGGTTGTCGCTGAGTTAAGCACAGGCCAATCTGGTGGCCAGTCCTTTTTTGCTACCACCGTAACATCTGCCCCTGAATCAAGCAAGGCAGTGGTAAGGATGGAGCGAGGGATCTTGTCATATTGCAAATATCCCATATAAGTCAAGATTATATCGATTAGGGGGCGTTGGCTAAGATCCATAGTTAACGCCACCGTGGGCGAGAGATTTGGTCTCTCCCCCTGCCTGAGTTCGACGGGGTGACTGGCCCAACTTCTTGATCGTGGGAAGGACCCTGGGCCCAAGGTGCCTTCCCAATTTCGTTTCCCTGCGGCATGAGAGTAAATCTTCGGCAGAATCGGGCTTCATGACCCAGCTTCCCGCAGGCTTGGCATTTTTCTCTAACCTTATACCGTCTCTCTGGAGCTGTACACTGGTTCTTGTAATGACCTATCTGGCCACATTTAAAGCAGGGGTTCTTAGATTGATTATTTTGTGCGGTCATAACCGAAAGCCATGCCTTTGTCAGGCCATCACTGGGCAATGGTGTTGCTTGTTGTTTGTCCAGCACATACTTAATAATTTCACCCGGAGTCTCCAGATCATCAGGAGCCGCCCGAATGATATCTCTAATATTCTGATGAGACTTTTGCTTAAGACAATCTTTTATAACGGAAGATAATGCTTCCTTAGGTAGTTCTGATCCTTCTACTGCCTGTATCAATCGATTGGCAAATTCAGAGAATGTTTCTGAGGGACCCTGCTTTATCTCTGACCACGGGGAAACAGGTTCTGCTTTTCTTACAAAGTTTCTAAAAGCAGTAGAAGCCGCCCCCGTGGAGGCAAGTAATTCTCCCGGACGGAGGAGCCTAAGCTGCTTCTCTGCAGATCCAGCCAGATCTGCATCCGTTCCTAAAAGCCTCATTAAACTAGTTTTCGGATCTCCCTCCTTCCCATTCGCTGGGTGGTTCGGATCACAAGCAGTCTGTGCTACAACAGCCTTAAGTTGTACCGTCCACTCCTCCTTCCACACAGTAAACTGTACTGGTTCAAGGACAACTCTCATAAGGCTTTCAATATCATATGGCAGTAGGGGACCCGGGGCCATAAGAGCCTCAAAGGTACTCATAGTCATCGGGGACCTCAAGCCCTTTTTCTCAATTGCCTCTATAAACCGAGTCACTGCTTTCGCTTCCAAAGGCACCCAAACTGGTCCTTTCTTCTGGACGACTATCGGAAACACCGCCCAGTCCCGTTCCTTAAGCCCCAACCCTCTCATTGATTCACGGATAACCGACCAATCGGTGGGCTTGCGAGAATCCTCTCGCTCCTCCCTCCTCCGGGGAGACGCGACCAATTGGGTGGGGGTAGGCGGAACCTTTCGTTCCTCCTCTTTTTCCTCCCCCTTCTGGGGAGGCGGGACCGACAGGGCAGGGGTAGGCATTTCCTTTCTTTCCGTCCCTCTCTCCTCCCCCTTCTGGGGAAACGGGACCGGCAGGGTGGGGGCAGGCAATTCCTTTCTCTCCACCCCTCTCTCCTCCCCCTCCTCGGGAGATAAGACAAACAGGGTGGGGATAGGCAATTTTCTTTCCTCCGCTTTTTTCTCACCCTTCTCGGGACGAGATCCCTCCTCCGGAGGTGGGTCTGGGGGTGGCTCAACGCCTCCACGGCGCGCCTCCCCACACGACTCTCCCTCCCTCGGACAAATTCCATCCCCCTCAGGCGAGTAAAAGCTTTGCAAAGAGGGGTATAGGCGGGGATAATATGGTGGCGCCTCCCCAGATGACACAACTTCCGCCTTCTCTTCCGGAGTTGTTTCGGGCGCGGCCATGGCCATTGTGAAAACGGCCGGCGTGGCCGGCGCCATTTTGGGTGCAGAGTCGCCGCCAGAAAGCGATTCCTCCGCACCCCCCGGGACCCCGGACGTCCCAGTATCCAGACCAAAAACCCCAGTCGCGATGGCCTGGACTTGTTTCTCCTCCTTAGCGGCTTTAAGAGCACCCAGGACCAAACCCCAGGTTTTTAACTCCTCCGCTTTATACTCGTGCATTGCTCTATGGAGCATGGCAGCGGTGAAAGAATCCCACCGCTCCGAATCGAGCAGATTACTAGGGGAGGGTAAAATCTGCGCCACCTCCAAACAGGAGATGACGGCAGCTATATCCTTCTTAGAAGGAACATTTCTAACGCAGTGAATTTTACAAACTCGTGATACTACCTTAATGACGGAATCCATTGTTTTTTCTGGTGCGCGACACCGTACGTCCTTGCACCCTTTGTATATACTCGAGACCTGTAGTCCCGCAGTCTTCCACGGTCCTCGTTTTCTTACGACCGAACCGCAGGTAGCAGCTGCTTCAATTTCCGCCCACCGAGGCGCTTCTACGGGATCTAACCGTAGGACTTGCGTCCGCCACGCAGTTAGCCGTCGCACACTACCCCCAGGACGTGCCTCAGAGAGGGCACCAAATGTTAGCTTAATCAAGTAACCTTAAAGAATCACGTCCTTTGTAATGTGCTTCCGACGGCCCCGTGGCCAAGTTACGCACTGCTTACACCAATGTGGTGGGTGGTAAAATGGCGTTTAATTAACCTCGTGAGTCCCTTATATAGGGCTCCTATTTCATCTAATACATATGCATTACTGAGCATGGGAAGACCTATCGCGTTACAGCACGAGATCTCGCTGATGCCTAATACAACAGGGCTCACCCAATGTTTGCTGGCAGTCAGCCTGCCTCTATTATTCTGAGAGTTGTAAGTGTACAAGAAGTACAATACTAGTCCAGAAATAAGTAACTTAATTAAAGGCCTGAAATCTACAGGACTGATTTTAGGGAAAGATCCCCTTGAATGAGAAGTTATTCAACTGTAATTATTACTTTACTGATCAAGACATAAGAAGACAAGGCCTGAGCCCTGAAACTAATCTTTCAGAGCTTTGTTCGCACAGCCTACCACATATTCTTGCTGTTCTCTAGATGTCAAAAGAGCCATGGGTATTGCAGTGAAAGAAAGAAAGACAAAAAGAAAAAAGTGAAAGAAAGAAAAAGACAAAAATTTAGCTTTTCTTAATATATGTATCCTCCATGTTGTTGCTCTGTGGAGTCCCTCTCTGTAAATATATATTTGCCTCATGTGCAAAGCCTCCTCCACCTTTCTTCATACCTCATTTTCTAGCAGCTCATGTGCACGATGCCTAGAGACCTGAGGAAGACACAAATGGACCTACAACAGATCATGCAGTCAGGTTAGCTGTCGCACCATGTTCTGGAAAGGCCTTATCAATATATCAAAGCAATGAGTAGTGGGAAACAGGAATTTGGAAGGGGGATAGATCTGTTTTGGAGTGGGATAAAACTGAGGCCCTTACCATCAAAGCCAAGACCAGTGATGTAGAAAGGCTGCTCTACTTCTGCTAGTCCTCCACCAAAGAACAGGATAGTGGTTGTCATTGTAATAGTCACTTTAATGTCCTTCAGAGATAAGCAAACCACTCATTTCTCAAGCAGGAAAATTTGATAGTGGAAAATGGCATTGAAGCCTGCTTTTAAAATACAAAATATGTACTATATTACCCTGATTACGAAGAAGAAGGAAAAAAGAAATTAAGTTTACTTTTTAAAAAATCACTATTTTAATGGATAAATAAAACAACCTTATTTACAATTTCTCATGTTTAAGATGTCTAGGTTCCAGGAATGCTCAGAAAGTATTACATTTCTAATGAAACCGTGTGCATTAAAAACATTAAGGACTAAATATAGATTTATTTGGAATATGTGATTTTGAAGTTCCTGACCTGTATGATTAGAGATTAGCAAGGTTTTTAACAAGTTCTTATGAAACATGGTAAAAGATATCCAACTCAAAGCTGTGAAATTTAGTGTTGAAGACTGAAAACTCCTTAATTTGAAGAAATATGGTTTGAAACTAATTACAGTGGATAGAAAAATTGAGAGGGATGCAAAGAACTTCTCAATAGGTAGAAGGAGCATATTATTTAAGAAAGAATAATGTAACAGCCAGAGAAAAAAAATGAATAGAACAGGTATATACATGCCTAGAAATAGCTATTAATACCACAGAATTATGCACTACTCAGTCATTAACATCACATTGCACCTGGCACTTTAACATTTTAGTTCTTTGAGAAAGAAATTAAGAGCTCAATTATGGATCTGAGGCATGCTGAGAAGGGAGAAAGATAAATACTGTTTTGTGGTGCTCTGGGAAGCCATATGTCTCTGGAAGGCATAAAAAAGTCATCCATCTCTACAGTGATCCATCTCTACACAAACCATGCTGGTTGACCAACCTCTGCTGAAAAATGTATTCTCCATGGAAACTCATTAAAATTCATTCTGAGTGTTAGGAAACAGTGTCAGAAGTACAAAGTTTTCCTTTTCCTTTTCTTATGCCTCTTCAATAGAGGTAGTTTCAAGTGATGTTTCAGTGTAAATTACATGTGATCAGGAACTGAAGATTTAAGTAGCTATACCTGGTCTCACAAAGGATGTGGTTCTGTTTCGGTTTTCAGTCTGCTGAATGTGAAAGCAGTGCTTTCAAAATGTGCAGCACTGTGGATTTTGCCACACTGCATGATCCTGTAATCTTCAGATACAGGTCACAATGAAAATATGTCCCTGATTCCAGTAATTAAGGCAAAATTGTGCATTATTTATTTGAGCTTTGATCCGAGAGCTCAAGATTTGATTTGTGAGGCCATGCTTGGTGAGCTGCCTTCTACTTTTCTAGTGATCCACATCTCATATCCTTGGTACTGTCCTTCTCGGTAGATTTACAGTAAGATCTACTTGTTTTCATTTGTAATTAAAGATTTTTTTTTTTTCATTATTTATAATTTGTCTTAACACCATCATATATGTTCTCAACAATCAAATATTTTCCTTTATGAAATACTTATATATATTACATATGCAGTAAATCATTATTCAAGCAATTCAGAATTATCTTTGCCACTTCATTTTTGTCTGCCTAATCATATTTTTAGCTTTGTGAAATGTACCTTTCTGGAATACTGAGAACACATTTATTGATCACAAGCTATATTTTTTCAAATTATAAATACAATTTTATTACAGTCACATAAATTCTCAGCATTATCTTTAGAATGACCAGTTGTTTTCCTCTCTTGGCGGTGAAGTTTTAATAAGCAAAATATTTTTAAGATATCAGACCTTTAAACTTGAATGCTATTATCCATCTGTTCTGTGCCATTACATTTTTCATTTTATGATTTTTTAAGTGAATCTTCAATTATTCTTTCATGATGAGAGATCCATATTCATCACCTGTGCTGTAACTTCTCTGTCAGAAGTCAGCTCCCAAATATTCCAGTTTTCTGAAATGTCAGTATATATGAAAGGACTATATATTATTTTTCATGTGGAATACAGTCCCTCCTTGTCAAACCTTTTTGTAAGAGGAGCAGGTGAAACTGAAACATAATAGAGGTGGTTGGAAAGCTGAAGAAATAGGACTGTTTTTCTTATCTCAGAGATCAGAACACCAGCCCAGATACTGGACTAAGCTGCAGGCATCACAGTTCGCAAGTTTTCAACAACAGAAAAAAATCTGTCTAAGAATCTGAGTAGAAAATATTCAGATGATATGTATAAATATTTAAAAGCTCCATGTTTGGTTCCCTATTCTAACTATTTTTATTACAGAGGTTTTCAATCCTAGATAGCAATGGCTCTGATAACAGTGATTATTTTCATCTATATTCTAGATCATTTTTAGTACACTGCAGTGAATATGGTAAGAAAACTTTTGAGGAAGTAAGTTAAATGAAATAAATAAATTCACAATCTACAGAGGATGGATGCTGCTTTTCAATTCAAGTGTTAAAAATGCCTATAGGGGCTAGAGACAGTTATTTGAATAGCTATGTGAAATTCTACTGAACAATTAGCAAGTGCCATTAATGCAATTAGCTTTTGAGAAGGTATCCCATTTCTTAATGCTGAAAGAATACTTTATGTTGGACCTATTAAAAATTACCTCTTAGGCTAAACTAGCTATCTGTTTTTCTGCTCTAGAAAATGAAAAGAGAAAGTCAGTCCTGTGAGATGATTTATTTTTATCTGTTCCAGGACGGTGCATCATCCTCCACTGGATGTAAAGTTTTCTTCATTGACTATAGAAAGTGGTGTGAAATCTAAAACCTTCAGTCAGAGATTCTTCTTCAGTGATAAAAGCAGCTGCATTCATCTCTGTGGGCTTTTTAGTAATCCCTTTTTTTAGTAATCTCTCTGGTCAATGATTTCCTTTTAATAAAATCATTAAGGTTTGAAAAGACCACCAGGATCATATAGTCCAGTTGTCAACCCACCACCTTCATGTCCTTCAGGGCTATACATATTTCTTGATAACCTCCAGATATGGTGACTCCACCACTTCCCTAGGAAGCCTGTTGCAGTAGTCTTGGTGTAGTCCAAGCATTTCTAGTCCTTCCAACACACTGTGTAGGGGGCTGAGGTTCCCCCTACATCTAAGCAGCAACCAGGAGAACATCTGTGAATTGTAGCATTTGCCTTTTGGTGTCTAAGATATTCAGTGAGTCTAGACATAAGTGAGAAACATGCTGCTTAGAAAGTAGTACTTTACAAGGTGCAATAGTATTTCATTAGTCTGCAGATAGTTCAATGAACATAAAGTGATTTATCCTATATCACCTTTACCACTTGCTCAAAGGTAACTGAATCCCTATCATAAAAGCATAAGGCAATTATTCTCAGTTACAACATTTATAACTTAGTGAAGCTTAAAATTAATTACAAACACACACAATTTGTTTGGTTCAATCTTAGTCCACATGTCGTGAATGAGAACTTCAGTAACTATGAATAAATCTTCCACTGACATGATCAGTAAACCCATGACTGAGATGACAAAAGACCTATAAACACCTGTTCTGACTAGAGTATCTTTATTCTCTGAGCTTCGTTTGAGCCAAAATTAAGTGGAACTGCATGCACTGTCTCCAACTGTCAGATGCACTAATGGATTTATTTGGAAAGCAATCTCATTCCCTGGGTTAAAATGTTTTCCCTACAGCAGAATTAAAGAAAAAAATTTTTAATCAATTTTTCTTCTGGTCTGGACAACTTTTACACTCAGATATAACCCAGGAGAGATGCAGACAAAGAAATTTCTGATATTAGATGGCTTGAGACCTCACTTTTCAAGTTGTCCTAGGAAAAAAATTCATAAGTTTCAAATATTCTCTTGATGGGATCTACATATATTTTTTTTCTCAGAGGCAGCATCCATCTCTATCTGATCACCATTGCTGAGATTACATTCAGCTGGTGAAATGATTGATCATAGCTACTCTGTAATATTATTACAGTTTATCAAATCATTTGTATATGTAAAAATCCTCAGCACCATATAAACTTATCCCTAGCTTGATATTCGTATTTATTTATAGTCATGACCTGGTATCAAAAACAGAACAACAACAAACAAACAAACACAACAAACAAACAAACAAGAAGCTTTCCTTCCTAACCGGACCCATGGTCTTTTTGCTTGGGAATACACTCTTCAAAACTTTCCTTTGGTACTGCACTTTTGATGGATATCGATAAGATTCCCTGAGCCTTCTCTTCTCTAGGCTGAACAGCACCATCTCTCAGTCTCTCCTCATAGCAGAGGTGATGCAGGCCCTTCAGCATCTTCATGATTCTCCATTTGACTCTCTATGGTATGTCCGCCTCTCTCTTCTTTCGGAGGAGTCAGAACTGGACACAGCATTCCTGGTGTGGTCTCATCAGGGCTGGGCAGAAGAGAAAGATCACTTCTCTTGACCTGCTAGCAATCCTTTGCCTAATGCATCCAAGAATACCATTAGTCTTCTTAGTACGAGGGCACATTGTTGGACCATGTTCGATTTGATGCCCACCAGGATCTCCAGGTCATTTTCTTCAGAGGTGCTTTCTAGCTGGGTGCCCACCAGCACGTCCTGTCACCCAAGGCTGTTATTTCTCAGGTGAAGGAATATGCACTTCTTGTTGAAATTCACAAGATTCTTGTTAGCTTACCTTTCTAGCCTGTCCAAGTTCCTCTGGATGGATGTGAGGACATCTGCTGAGCTGCCATGAAGTGTGCTTCACCTGCAAATTTACTGAGAGTGAACTCTTCATTAGAGATCTAAACAATGAGATAGATTGTAAACAGGAACAGATTCCATATTGATTCCTGGAGTACATTGTTTGTTGATGGTGGTGTCCAACTAGTGTTTACACCGCTGAACACCACCCTCTGGGTCTAGCCATTTGGCTAGATCCACTGTCTGTTAATTCAGCCCATATTTATAGAATCACAGATTCATAGAATCATTAGAGTTGGAAGAACCCTTTAAAGGTCATCTGCTTCAACTTCACTGCAATTAGCAGGGACATGCACAGCTAGATCTCATTGCCCAGGACCTTATCCAGCCTTGCCTTGAAAGTCTCCAGGGACAGAACATTCACCACATTTCTGGGCAACCTGTTCCAGTACTTCACCGCCCTCAGTGTAAAAGACTTTTTCCTTATATCCAACCTAAATCTACTCTCTTTAAGTTTTACAACATTTCCCTTTGTTCTATCACCACAGACCCTGCTAAAGAGTCTGTCCTCTTCTTTCCTGTAGCTTCCCTTTAGATACTGAAAGGCTGCTTGCTATCAGGTCACCTCACAGCCTTTTCTTCTCCAGACTGAACAGCCCTAGGTCTCTCAGCCTGTCCTCACAGGAGAGATGGTCCCTCCCTTGGATCATCTTTGTGGCACTCCTTCAGACACACTCCAACAGATCTATGTCTCTCCCATACTTTGACACTCAGATCTTTGCTAGTAATTACCGATGAATGCACTCCATCCTTTCACTAAGTGCATGGTAACTTATTCCTTGGTGAAAAGAGACAAGTTATTTCAGAGTTGCTGAGGAATAAATGTTTGAACACTGACAGTTAGCAAGAGAACCAATTTACTCACGGCTTTTTGCTTAGTTGATAGTACATTAACTTGTCTGTGGGACTATTTCTTGAGCAATAATAAAGATAATAGCACACTCTTAAATTCATCTCCTTTAAATTCATCTCCTTTAAATTCATCAAAATACTTTTGGCATGTTTCCCTTTATGTTTCCTGATGCTTGCTTTCATGCAGTATCAGTATTATCTTGCTCTCTTCACTTTGATCTTTTTGGCATTTGAGCAAGATTCTAAATTCGATAGCTGCTCTGGAAGTAATGCCTCCTATTTTGTGATCTTGACCAACAATGTCAGAGATGGTTTCTAGTGGTATGGCAGTAGAGGCTGAACCTTCCCACCAATACTCTAGTTTTATCTAGCAACATATACAGTAGTTTTGTTGCTATGTGACAGATGGCAGCAGCAGAGCAGTCTGACAGAATGGAGTCTCACATGGAAGGGTAGATGAAACAAAGGTGTACCACTGAAATCCTCCACATGGAAAAAAATGTCACCCACTGACATTCATGAAATGTTGTTAAATATTCATGGACATCAAAGAGTGGATGTGTGCACAATGATGCAGTGGGTGGTGTGTTTCAGCAGCGGTGACAGTAACAGGGGGTCACTTCTGCTGGTGAGTGAGTGAGTGATGGTGACAGTGAGTGATGCTGGTGATTCTGGTGCCAGTGGGTTTACATTTTTATGAGCCTGGCATGCAGGCTATTGTTCATCATTGGTGAAAATGCAGAGCTAATGGCAGTGACTGTGTCAAAAAAACATTTTACACTGAAAATTTGTTCTATCAAAAAGTATTATTTTCCTCTTTGTCTGTGTTGTAGCTTCCATGAAAATAAACAGGAGGCATAACTTTCCAAGTTACCTGCATATGTGCAATTCCAGTTGCTCATGCTCAGTAAGGGAATCAAGATTCAAAAAGATGTAAAAGTGGTTTGCAGGGATTCCCTGTCTCTAGCAAAATAATTAGAGATCAGACCAATTTTTTTGCATATGTTTTCAGTATTACGTTTCCTCCTTTCACTAGGGAAGAGAAATGAGGACCAAGAGTATGCTACTTCTCTATATGCAATATCCTGCTCAAATAAAATGATGTCTTCCAACTTAAAGTATTTCCTGACATTTCACTCTCACAGAAGGAATTATTCATGCTATTAGTCCTCATCCATTTTTGTATATTTTTTTCCAGATTTTTTCAGGGTTCTTGAGTTTTCACATCTCCAAACTGCAATGAGTCACTACAACAATGGAAGAATATAAAAAGTCACACTGAAATCTGTTTCTTCTTTTATGCTTTGTTAAACTTCACCATTCAAGGACTACACTATTTGAATATACTATAGTTATGAAAGAAATATGATAGTGCTTCTGCAGTGGAATATTTCTTTATTGTCATAAACCACCTGGTATTTTATTCAAATTCTTCAGCTATGAGAATTTGCTACTGCAAATATATTTCACACAATCTCTGTATATAAAATCATTTATTGTTGTCATTTGCTGCTCTTGACTTTTTGTACTTCAGCACGTTGATTGTAAGGCTGCTAGCTTTTGTGCCCATCTCTTTTCACGTTAACACTTGCTTTTTCTGCAAGTTTTCATCCTAGACACTACAGTCAATTGGAACCCTGCAAAATAGCTCCACCCTCATGGCTATGAATACTTAGTGCTAAGAAGATGATCTAAGTAGCTGACAGGCTTTATTGCTTTTTATGCTATTTGGATGGTTTGACTGGATAATCTTGGAGTTCTTTTCCATCCTTGGTGATTCTGTGATTCTGCTCCTCATCTACTATTTGATGTTTTTGTATGCTTAATCTAAGGTCTTGGATTAAGGGGCCATGCTTTATTATGCATTACACTTTCTAGCAGAATAGGGTAGGAGTATGGCTGTGTACTGCAAGTAAACAGCACCTTGATGGGAGTGTAGTAACTGTGTTAGCTTCTCCACTTATGAAAGATGCTGCTGTGGTCCTCATTTACATACAGGCAGATCCCACACTTTTTGCTGTGGAAGCAGTCCACCCTCAAACATTTGCTTGGTTTAAAGAGAGAAAAGTAGAGCTGAATTCAGTGCAGTGAAGAATCATTTTATTACTCCTCATACATTGCCTTTAAAGATCAAGACAGAAGCATAAATACCATTTATGATTTATTTTCACAGGGAAAAGGAATTTATTTATTCTGAAAAATAGGACTCAAATGTTTTGTCTGTTTCTGGCAAGTGGAGAACTCTCATCCTACTAGATATAGAATGGTCCCTGGCAGGAGCTGCCATTTCTCATCCTCTGATAGGGCATCTCTCCTATATTTGTTGGCTTTCAGAGCTACATGTGGTGCTTCGTGTAAAAAACGAAAAACTCTTATCTTCTTGGAACTGTGTAGGAAGATGAATTCTTGTCTACTTTTAGGGCTTTTGTTGTCTTAGGATTTTGAACAGCTGTTCTGTTAGTAGCCTAATTTAACATTATATATTACAGTGCCCAAAGTTTTTCTAGCAGCACTTACCAAGCATGAAATAATATTAGGATCATCTACATACCATAATCAGATGAATGTGCACATTACGATGGAAAACATAATCACTATTTACATTTAATGTTAAACAATGAGAAGCACTAAGTTTTTTCTTCTGTGTTTTTTGTTGTTGCTGTTGTGTGTTGCTTTTTTTAAGTTTGGAGGATCAGAGAAATCTAAATGTAATAATGCGTGAAGTCTGCTATCTCGTATTTTCAAAGCCACAAAATATGACAGTGAATGTCAGGCAAATCTAACAGATTCAAAGCAGAACCATAGCTCTAGAGAACAGAACATTGAAGTATACTATCATCTTCACTTGTTTTATCTAAACTTTAGAACAAGGTCAGGAGCTAGATTGGGCTAACCAGGGAGGTGGTAGAGTCACTGTTCCTGGAGGTGTTTAATAAATGTCTAGATATGGTACTAGGGTATGATTTAGTGGGGAAATACTGGTGGTAGGTTGACAGTTGGACTGGATGATCTTGGAAGTCTTTCACAACCTTGGAGATTCTATGATTCTATGATTCATTTGGTTTCTCATTATTTCCTTTACAATTTCCTTTTGTGAATTCATGGATTAGCTGTCCATCATAATCTCTCTTTTTCTCTTCAGAAATATGAACAGGGAGGAGAAAGAAACTCTTGAAAGGTAACTTGAGAACATTAAACATTCACTGTAAGATATTCTGTGTTATTCTATTAACTCCTCTGAAAGCAAGAATTCTGCGATAGAAATGTCTGGAAGAAATCCTACTTAAAATGGATGGTTCTTTATTCTTCAGCAACTATAACAGACTGGAAAAAGGGTTATGGTGGAAGTCACATACTAATTGAACACCCCTGCCAAGATAATCTCTGGGTTTTGAAACCAGGAATGCACTACTTTCATGACATACTTGGAAATGGCTGAGATTCTGAGTGCTTTCCCTCACTACAGTTCCAGCAAGAACCTCATATTTGATTGAGCTACTCACTTTTTGACTTGGTTCAGGTAAGGGTTTTGAAATTAGGTTTCCCATCCTACAGGGAACAGTCAAGACACAAGGAACTATATCTTTCATCTTTCTTAAAATACAATCCTTACTCTGGAACAAAGGTATTAGTGTTAAAATTGCATTAAATATTCAAATACCTAGTAAGCTTCTCTTACATATCAGAAGTTCCTCTGGCATGGCCTTTTTCTTTCAAAGTGAAACACAACTTACCATCTTATCAGCAATACCCTCAGTTTAATTTTTTTTTTTTTTTTAGTTATATTTATTTCTAATCTCACTGCATGTTTTGTTTTTTTCCACTTTTTTCCCCCTTTTTCCAATTCACATTCTTACTGTATTTAATACTACTTTAATATCTCCTTGTCTTGCTACTAGTGCTCTGCAGTTTCCTGCCGTGCAAATCGGCCCTTTAAATGCAGGCACTTCATGTAAGTGACTAACAGCCACCCCTAGTGAGATACTTAAAGATACAATTGCACTAAACCATACTTCTTGCTTTGAAGAAAAATTAGATAGAAGGAAAAAGTCTCCAGCTAACAGATTATAATTCACATTTCATAAAAGTACAAATCCATTTAAAGACTTCAACACTTGCAAAACTGCAAGAGGCTTTTCACAGTTAAAGAGAAAGGTTAAATATTTTAGAATCTGGGTTCAGAGTCAGTGAAACCTTAGAGTGCTATCAAAACTTTATGACTCCTAAAATGTCTGCCTTGCCATCTTTATTCTGCAATTATGCTGTTCTATCCTACTTGGAATAGCCATTGAAGTCAATTTAATTTTGATATTTTGTTGCCTTTATCCCCCAGGATAGACAACCGAACGTTATGGTTCTAATTCTGGATTGTTCATGGTTGCTTGGGACCTTTGTGACAAAACTGATTTTCATTGGCAAAGACCAGTTTGACAAATGTTGGACTGACGTTTTCTCAAGATTTTCACTTTCATTTACAGAAAGAGCAGATTTTTAGGAGCATTTTTGTTTTTCAGCTAGAAAGGAGGAAGCAATGTATATGCCAGTGAGATGGATCAGTGACGATGTTTGTCAACTGAAAACCAATTCCATACCTGAAATGAGCAATGGATTAATGGTTACTTTATGATGGTCTAATTTTGCTCTTTTGTGTTTGGTTTTTTTTTTTTCCTTTGTTTTATCCTTTTTTGTTGTTAATAATTTTCCCTGCTAAGTTACAAAGCTTTGTATATGTATTTGTATATAGCTCAGAAACTGGAGTGCTTTGCTAAGGTAATTCTTTTCAACCATTTCTTATGATCACTCCTGAAAGTGCACAGGTCACCTCTACTATAGAAAGAAAAGTGTGATACAGTTCCAAGGGAAGAAATTGTCATCGCTGTGCTAAAAGAAGATTCCTTTTTGTCTCTGATATTATTACATGCCCTATCCTCTTCTTTCTCTCTTTGGTTGTATGCTAAGACCTTAAGAATTGCAGATTTTGCAGCTTGAGATCTTTTCTTAGAGTAGGTAGAGTGTGGCCACTGTTGTCTTTACTTTTTATACTTCTAAAGATAGCTATTTCTTTCAAATTCAAATTTATATATATATTGAGTCCCACTACAATGCTATTGAATGGTCAAGTTCATGTCCTTGAGGTTAACTCATCTAATCAAAGCCATCCGGCTGAATGGATGAAAATTAGTTTTCCCTCCTTGGTGGAGAAATCCTATCTTGATTTAATTCATTTTGTTTTATGCTGAAATTTTGTTTATTTTTAAGACACATCAAACTGAAATAAAGCTGAAAGCACAGAAAAAGAAGATGTCAACAGTTGATAATAAATGTATATTTACTAGATTACAAATTTGGGGAAAGTAATCCAATAACAACATTACAAATTAAGGTACATTAAAGTGGAGATACATTTATAATTGCATATCATCTTCTGGTATTTGACTGACATTATTGAGGATAAGAGGAAACAAATTCCTAAGCAGAGAACGAAACAAAAAGAAGTGTTAAAATAATTTGTGACAGTGTCAGCAATAAAGAGATAGATAGTGAAGCCACTTTGCCTGTTTCATTAACATTTTATTGTATGTTAAGTTAAAAAGATGTTATGATAAAAGATCCTTGAGGATCCTTTTTTTTTTTTTTTTTTTTTTTTTTTTTTAAATAGTGATTTTATTTTTATTTTTAAATTGGAGCTATTTATTTATTCATCTACTGTTTTCTCTCCCAGGTACCACAACTGAAAACATGGGAACTGCAGTGCATTCACAAGGAGCTCCAGATGTGCCCTCTTCTTGTCAGGTGGTGGGGAGGCTTCAGTATTTCTTGTGTGCAGAGATTATACAAAGCCCTGAAAAAAAGAAATTAACAGATAGACTGACAAACAGACAGACATAGAAATATATATGTCTCTATTAAAGCACATATACATAGAAAACTATATGAGTGTAATGGAATAATTAAACATAAAATGTTTTCTTTTAACTGAATTTTTGGACATTTTTGTTCTAAAAGCCACTGTAAACTGATCCTCCTCCTTAGTTATTATTACTGTACTTTTTCTAAGGACTATACAATAGATATTACTGAAGAAAAATATCTTTTCAAATAAACACTACTTCCTTCTTCCACAGTTCACTTGCAGACAGGATCAACTTTTAGCGGACTGACTGCACATCAGTGAACTACAGCAGACCATGAATAATATTTTTTTGTCTATAGATAATGTTGGATAATAATTATTATGAAAAGATTATTGTATCTATTATCCCCACAATCAATCCTTTCTCTGAAGTGTATAAATACTGGTATGAGACTGCAGCTAAGAAGAAAAAAGAAAGAGAGCAATGGTTAATTAAGACGTGGCAGCACAACTTCTTAGTATAAGGATTAACTCTGAAGATGTCTCAGCTTTGGTTTCTGGGACAATTCAGACCTCTTATTTTCAGAGGAAGCAGCAGTTGTCAGCTAAAACACAACAGCATGTAAACATCTTGAAAGAGGGAGAACTAAAAATGAGGCAAATGGTTGCCAGTACAAGTGATTAGTGTCAGAAGTCTCTAAGGAAGCAGAAATAACAGTAAAAGATGATAAGCCTACTCCTCTCTCTTGGATTTCAGGTGTTGTAGCACTTTTTATTTCCACTTAGTGGGAAAAGTAATGATGACTGTCACTTTATTTTGAGGCTCAGGAGTTACGAGGTGCCCAGTGTCAAAGTACACTTCATATAAAAATATAAAATTAATATCAAAATATCCACTGGGACCAGCTAAGCAACTGAAGACTCTCATTCAGCTAATTCTGGTTATTCTTACCTTGACCATTGGCTCCCTCTCTCTCTAGCTTAATTGTCTATTTTAAAATACACATCAGATGTTCAAAATGACCTGCTTTTCACTGCAGGTTATGTATGCATTTTATGGTTTTCTTTTTCTTACATTAGCAGTCTAAAATTTAAGACTTTGGGCTTCTCACGAATTTTGTCATCTCAAGAAGAGGCAGAATAGGCAGAAGCCTCTGAGTCTTTAGGACCATCAGCTCTTCATGTGAGTTTAAATTAAAAAAAATAATAATAATAAATTAAAATATATATATATAGAGAGAGAGAAAAAAAAGGGGGGGGGGGGGGGGGGGGGAAGTTTTGCACCATCTTGTACAAATGGCTGGATTTAACATTTTTAGCTCTTATCTGAAAGGACTGTTTGAAGTTCTGTGCTCCACATCAGTTACAGGAATTGAACAGAAGTGATTTCAGTGATGACAGTCACCTCACAATCAAAGCAGTTTTTCCTCAGTTACTCAAACGCCTGCTCCGGTATTATGTTTCTCTATGAATAGTAGCAAATCCTAGGTCCACAAAGTAATTCTACCCTAGAACCCTCCATTTTGATTGTGGGTCTTTTTTCCGTGGTAAGTAATAATGCTCTCTGCTTTTTACATTTGTGCCTATACTTTTTCACAGACTGTTCCTCAGAAGCCTATAGCCATTTTCTAAGAGGCCAGCCTTGAATTACAGTATGCAAGAACAGACTTCATCAGCACTCTTCATTACGTGAGATTGTTCCTACACAAAGCCCATAGACAGGACATCAACAAAAGGTTCCCAGACCCACTAGTTCTGTAGCATGCCCCATCCTTTCATGTGAAAAAGTAATATAGAATGGATCCTAGGAATAACAAAAATATTGTTATTCTCTTTATAAAACTTTCCAAAGTGAAAATTTAAAAAAAAGAAGGAAAAAAAAAAAAAAAAAAAAAAAAAAAAGGATTTTAAAAACGTCTTGAAATAATAGGATCTCAAATGAGAGATGTTACTTTTGCAAAGATGAGTTACACACTGTATCACTGTGAAATGACTCATACAGTATCTACTGTCCTGCCACAGGCGATGAATCAGATGCTTTCAGTCAAGCATACGCTGATAGAAAAAACAGCACCTGCAAAAAGACATTCATGATTACATTATGTTGACCACAGGAGCACTAAAAGTGTTGTCAAACTCTAGATAAGTATTAACAAAGTCTTTATAACAACATAATCGAGAGCTGTAGTGCTCTAGAGGGGTTCATTACCCCTCAAAGAACAGGTGGACAAGTTTTCTTCTACTCTGGATAATTTCAAGACTGCACCAGGAGATTCTTGTGTCCAACAAAGAAAACAAAATAAAATTTGAAAAACATTTGAATAGCAAAGGGATGTTTTAATAATGAAATCAAGGTGCATGTAAACCTACTCTAAGTCTGTTTTGTGAACTATGAAGCAAATTACAGGAAGCTGAAACAAAATGAATCTTTCCTAGGGAAAAAAAAAAAATAAAAATGCTGTGAATGTCCTGGCTTTTTATTTAGAATGTCATTCTAGAACAAAAATTTATTCTCTGGCTTCCACTAATTCCCCTTGAGAGAAGTCATAGTTATTTAATCACAGCCCAGTAATGGGCCTGCTTACTTTGCACTTCTGAGCAGGCCCTGACACCAGTGATTCACACCAGAATCCAAAACTCTTCAACAAGGGTGTTGATCACAACTCAAAGAAGTAAGCGGAATTAAGCAAACACTCCATTTGTGTACATCCTGTTATCATCTATTGAAAATTGTATTCAGTAACCAAAGCTTTCTGCAATTCCTCTGTACAGACTCACTAAGATGCAGAGCAAGGAATTTTAGCTAGAAGCTTGTCGACCTAATAAATGTAAGAGTTGCCATCAGGACCTTCTTCACAAAGTTCCCTCTGTTTTAGCATTTGCTTCAAACTCCATTCTGAAACAACCTTAATTTCCATGCTAATTGCAGCCTGCAGCTCATTGTTTTTTCAGTGGTGTTTAAAATGGGCTGCAGTTATATAAAAGGGTCATTTTGAAGGAGATTTCTTCTGTGCTCTTTGCCTCACTACCCCAATTATTCTGTTATCATTCTAATAGTCATATTAATAGAATATGATAGATTAGAATAGAATAGAATAACATAACATAGAATAGATTAGAATACTTCTACTATTCAGAGAAATTTAGTGCTCTTTAATCTTTTCCTTGTTTGAGTTTATTTGATTTTTCAGGTGCTCTAGAAGTGGTTGACTTCTAGAAGTGTTTGAAGATCAAGGGAGACCTCCTGTTGCATCTTCTGCTGCTTGTACCCTTGCAAAGCACTGGCAATGACCTACCAGGTTCAGAGAGAAATCTTGCTTCTTCAGAAGCTCCCATTTCTCCCAGTTCACTAAATCTACACAGGACTGGATTTTGACCCCACACTGCCTAGATGATCATATGAGGAGAAAATTATTTATTTCTGAATTTCATCACCACCGAAACTCCAGGATTACTTTCTGCCTTCCATGAGTGGCAGTATGATGAAGATGGATGGGCATTAAGTGAGAGTGTAGAGAATAAGCTGAGCATGGAGTAGCTCAGCAGCTCCTTTTGGAGCATCAGAGAATCAGAGCAATTGCTTCTTTCCAGGAAAGGACTATCACGCTGAGATGAGCTCTTTTGAGGCAGTCTGCTTTCCTGGGTTTTACAGGAAGATTTTGCTTCTTCTTGTCGCTCTTTTACATTTCCTCATCCATCTCACGTTTGCTTTAACACAACACTACAGCGACATTAAAATCCTCTATTTTTTAACTGCTTAAAACAGGACATAAAACTTCATATCTGAATTAATGGAGAAATGACTTATGCTCCTGGTTTTTTACATCATTCAGTTATGTATGGGCAGTGAGTGGTGAGATGTATGAAACACATGGAAAGCTTAGAATAGAGGGGGCTGCAGGATATAGTGCCTATTGACAAGACATTACCCAACTAATTCTTGCAGCCTTCCCACTGATATAAGTGGACCTGGTTGACAGTGGCTAATAATAAATGCATCTATTAAGACAGAGTAGGAGTGGACCACCTGCGTCCCTTTTGTGTTGGCACAGTGGTGACAGAAAAGTTAAGACTTCAAACATAAATTGGTAACTCTTTCTTTAAAATTAGCTTTATTCTTTAGCCCTTCTTTATTAAGAAAGAAAATGAGTTTTTGTCAGAAGTGCTGAGGTCATGTGGAGAAGGTAAAAAGGCAGTGTTTTTTTAAGGGGAAAATGCTCTGAGTCACAAATAATGAGGGCAGAGGAGTACTGTATCAGGCAAAAAAATAAAAAATAAACATGACAGAACTATGGTGGCTCCTGTTCTTCCAAGGAAAGGAAATGTAGCAAAAAGAAGGAGGGAGAGAAGCATACTTTCTGAGTGATGCAAAGATGAGCTAGGAAGTGAGTATATGACCCAGGTCTTATCACCATTTGTTGTTTGTTGTTTTTTTTTTTTGGCCCTTTTTCCTAACAAGGGCAACAAATTATGTAAACATTGCTGGTCATCTCATGTTTAATTTGAGTTCATAATGAGAAGTGATGTAGAATACAGTGGTAAATTAGACAAAATTGAACTCCTTCACCCTTGCAGGTATATGTGACACACATTCATTTTCTGTATTTAAAGTGCCTGACAACCATCCCACGTCATCGTATGTTTTGAAGAAAGTTTCCAAATTAAATAGGAAGCATTACCTTAATAACTTATTAAGGATATGCTCTCATATGTATTGCAAAAAACCATACTGCTCACCTCAAGGAAGAAAATCAAGAATTTAGAAAAGATGGTATAACTGCTATCACATACACTCTGACTACTCATCTTTGCCTCTGGTGCCTGAGGTAAATCAGACTTTTTCTACTGAAAAAAAACACAAAACAAAACAAAATCATTGTGCCTTATTTAATCACAAGGCTCAAAGCCATTCCAAGAATCTTTACACAGGTGCTCCTGATTTTTTGTCTTCATTTTTACTGACCTAATCAGCTTGGGTCAGTACTGTCATAAAATCTGATTGATACGGGCTTCAGAAGGACCAGTGATCTGACAGTCAGTCCTCCAAATCTTATTAAGCATTTGTAGAATTGATAAAGCTTTCAGAAGACTTAGTTAGGTTATTATAAACAATATGGCTGGGCTCTTACAACAGATGTTTGTGACAAAACCAATATAATATAAACAGTATTACAAAGATTTAACTGGCCTCATGTTAAACTGCAGCAATTCAATAGACATTTTCTTATTTCTTTAGGCCACAGGGATGGTGTGCAGACTTTCTTGAAAAAGCTATCTCTCTACACATGCCTTTAACTTCTAACAAGCTTTTAGATAGCCAAGGGCACTATTGACATTTTCCATGTTTCTGTAAAAAAAAAAAAGATTCGATTTAGAACTGGGTGCTTTCTGAGGAAAATATCAGCAATACCACAAACATACAGAATTAGCTGCTGACAAATGGATAGTGACTTTATGTTGAGCTGCTTTTGTGACTTGATACCTAAAACTGCAGAAAAAGTAATCTGTCTGCCTTTTAGACGTCTCTGCTGTTCCCCAGTTTGCTCCATCTGAAGAGATATTATTTCATTTCTGCTTCTTCCCGCAGCTATCTTCTATTAGTCTAATTATGATTCAAATTCATTTAATGGGTAAAGATCTGAATCAGAACCTCCTACCTATTGAGCAGATGCTTTAGTCTCTGCAGCATGGGATATTTTCCTACAAACTCACTGAATACATTTCTCATTGCAGTATATACTCCCATCTGAGAAAGACTGATATCTTGCAGTTCACCTGCAGGTCATAATATAAAACTGAATGACACCACAAAAAGAGGGAACAGTTAGCAGAAAAATAGTAGATCTTGCTTCATGCTTCTTTAGTTGGGAAACCCAATGCAACTTCTTCAGCCAATAAGCTGCCAGCTCTGTCTTCTGTGAAGCTAGTTCTTTTTTTAGCTATGAATCAATTGACACTTTCTGCTCACAAAATAATAGAATCATAGAATCATATTATCATATAATCATACCATGATTCTATGATTCCATGATCTAAAGTTAATAAGACTTGACATTAAAAGGATAACATTTTATCAATCTCTTCCAGCAGTAAAGCCCATTATACTGCCAGTGAGAGGGTTTCAAAATCTGCTCATATCCTAAAAGCAAGAGTTGACCATCACAAAGAAAGAAAGAACCAAAACATTGTATAAGATAATCTGTAGCTGTATATTTTAGATACAACTTCAAACCTTAGTTTGTTAGAAAGTACTTAAAACTTAGTGAGCAATAATGTAGATATTATCATTCCAGTAATTCTTCATTATAATACAATAGCATACATTCATAACAGCTTGGAAACCCACCAGCATGCAATGCCAGTGCCTGTCTATGTATGTTCCAGTCAGCATTAATATCAGAAATGGGAGCAAACAGCAAGGAATTTGAACAGTGGAAAATAGATATACCTAGGGGAAAACAATGGTATTGATCATAGTAGATATGACTAACTAGAACTCTATACTTTAGCAGGGAATTTGAATTTCTCTACAAGACCCAGAAGCTTTACTGACCGCAACAGGAAAGTAACTCAACATATATGTAAATCCTTACATACAGACACCTTTAGAAGTTGTATGTATGACCTGAATCCCACTTGTAGGACAGTGTTCAGGTATATAAAAATGGACACCTACTGCTTCTCAGGCACATTGGTCCAGTGCAGAAGGGTAGGTGGAGATCACATGGAAGTCTTGCAACATTCTCATGAGACGCCTACATTTGAACAACCAAACTGATTCCACATTGCCCGAGCTTAAAACTAAAAATCAGCTCTACCGTTTGTGATGTGCTAAGTATTTTCTGTGTGGCCAGTTAACCTGTCCCTGGGTCCCATCAATCTCTCTCTTCCTTGTCATGTATATATTTCTATCATATTTATTTATTTATTTATTTAAATATGCATATCCCATTGATAACTCTTCTAAACCCTCTACCAGTACTGGGTTCCCTGCTTCTTTACCAGTGTTTTTTGGTATTCTTCTTATTCTCCTTAACCTGTTAAAATCCCATTTGTAAATAAAAATCATTTGCTGTTACTTCCATGAACTCAGTTTCCTCTCAATATATATATTTCTGTTCAAATTAAAACAGCAATGTCTTTGACATTTTCTTATCATTGTGTAGCTTAGAGCTCAGAATCAACAAAATCTAGTTTCTTATCCCTAGCTGTCTCCTACCTCATTTTCTTAAATGTGTACCTATTTGTGTTTGTACTGATTATGCTGCCTGAAATTTGGGTATCCTATTAAACTCTGAATTTAATGTTTTTAGACGTGAACTATGCCTGGATTTTGAATATTTTCCGTATATGATATCTCTTAGATACAGGGTGTTTTGTTTTTTGTTTTTTGTCTTTATATATATCTATACATACTGTCACATTTCATTAGGACTGCTTTCTCTAAGCTTAGCAGATGCAGACTTGTCCCAGACAGACCTATACCATAGCTATGGGCATCCTCCACTTATGCAGCTCATTCAAGCTTGTCTTTCTTTAAATAACTGCTCTATATCCCATTCGCTATTTACATGCTTTCTCAAAGCCTCTCTTTAGAATGTAAGCTCCTTACAGCAGGCACTTTCTAATTGCCTTCTGCAACAAATCAGTCCTATTTCACAATTAGTAATTTTTGCAAGTGAAAGTGCGTACCTTAAAGACATTCCAAAGCTTCCTCACTCCTCGTGTTAAACTGTAGCAGATTGTAATTTGTTTCTCTACTGGCAGGTAAAGGTAGCTGGGCTGGCATCTGAGCAAAATGCTATTTGGTAGATTTCCATTTCACCCAGGGATCTAGCAATGGAATGTTATCCAGGCAATTATTTTAATTGGAGATAATGACTTGGGAAATGGATGGATGAATTAATCAATTCCAGTTAATTGGGAAAATGACATTATTTATGCTTGTCGCTTTTTAAAAAAACAAAACAAAACAAAACAAAAAAACACCATCTGTAGGATGGTGATACAATACAAGACCCTATTCTACTATACAAATGTTGCTCTGAAAGTAATGCCTTCGGTTTTATTTTGTTGGCCCAAAATGTCTGAGGCAAACGTTGGTGATATGGCAGTAAAGTTTGAACTTTCCCATCAATATTCCATTCCATTTAGTTGCTGTGCAACAGATGGCAGCAGAGGGGGCAGTCTGACAAAATGACATCCGACACAGGAGTGCAGTTGAAGCTGTTTTGTTACTGAGAATTTGCTCTCTGTGAAATAGTGTAATTGTGCGCTTTGCAGCTGTTCTAGTTTTCATGAAAATAAATAGGAGGCATTACTTTCGGTGCAAGCTATATACATATTCACTGAAGTTATTTCAGTTAAAGCAGGAATTTATTTGTAAGTTTAGAATAAATTGTAAATTCAGAACAAATTGCCTCACATTTCTGGAGTAACCATGTATGCAGATGACCTGGGAATACTACAAATTACTCACTTTATTCCACTGTTGCAATCCTGTCATTAGCATTGTTGCAACAGGAGCTGTTCTTGGCACTTGTTCTAACAGAAATATATAACTTTTGTTTTGTTTGCATACTTAACACAGCTCATTACTATGTGAAAAACAATCTGCAGCTTAGCATTTGTTAATGGGATATGGAACAAGGAAGAAACAGATGGACTAATGGGATACTGAATGCATAATAAGTTTATTGTGGAAGTCCTTGTGTGATTTTCATCTCAAGACAGTGGTTAAATTCCACTGCAAAACTGAGCCGAAGCCATGCTTGTATTCAGGCAGTGAAGGCACGCTCCACCACATTAAACAGACTTAAGGGTTAAGCATTGTCAGCTCCCAGTTACATTTTAAAGGGAAACAAGAGAAAACATTTTGCTTTTTGATAAATTATTCATTTTCATGCCTTTTTATTTTGTTTGGTTTTGTTCCAACTGATCTAACAGTAACCTTTGCTTTGATAGTCTCCTACCTGTTTCCACCTCTGACAAAAAAGAAGCAGAGTTCTGAACTTCATCCTCTGTTCCCTTGTGCAAAAGAATTTCTGTATGATCAGTCTGTCCATCCTCACCTGCACATCAGACTGAGAGGCTTTTCAAGTCTGACAGCTTAAATCCAAGATCTTTTCAAAGATTAAGACTAGATTGTTCTATGACACTCCCTATTGGACCAGGGTACATCAAGCCATGGGTTCCTCTGTGACTGCAGCATGGAATTAGCTTTTTTGCCAGGGAAGTACAGTCAGACAGCTCAGATCCTAAGAGCCTTTCACTGCTGCAGAATGAATCTCTGACTCATCTAACACAGGCTTGTTTAATGCAGAGTAACCTTTCAAACTGATGGAAAATGGCAATGTGTGGCAAGGAGTTAACAGCATCATGGCAACCAAATCCTACATAGCTGCAGAACAGTTTACTGCAAACACTACATGAGATTAGTACAAGACAAATGAGAAATCTTTGTAATTTGAACAGCAAGTTAAAGTATGCTGTTGTACAAGAAAAATAGTTGGAAAATGTAAAGACAGGCATTAAGACTGGAATTTCTGCCAGGCTTTTGGTTTCTTCATTACAGAATCATCCTGAATTCAGGTATGGTGCGCTATTTGATGATGAAAGAGAAAGCATCATTTGTAAAAAGTCATTGCCTTGGGATTGACTTGGTTTTGCACTGGTTTTCCTGCTTCCCTTGGAGCCATTCCAACAAAGATAGCATCTGTGACCAACAGCATGAGAGCTCTGAAGGGAGATGATGTTTTCAGCTAAATGGGACCCAACAGGCTCCTGTGTATGCAGCTTCTGTTTTCTTGTCCATAGTGATCTTCTCTCCAGCAGAGCTTAGGGATGTTGTAAGAGGCCACCAGAGACACTGCATAGATCCTTATTCTGTGTGCTGACTAATGCAGGGGGTCAGGACATTACATCTACAAACATGCTTGGTCAGCAAACACACCCATGAACCTAGCAGAAGAATGCAGTGTGTCATAGGAAGAATACAGGAGGATGTTCATCTGCATACAAGATTCCTGAATCTTTGTCAGTAAAATTCCTTTGCAAAATTTCCTGCTATTTAGAAATGAAAAATCCCTATGGACCCAAAATCTAATGGCTGTTTTAAGGTTTCACTGCATGTTGAGCACGGTTAGCATCCAAACACTTGAGAATATATAATATTACTAGGAATCAATTTAAATTAAATCCTATACATACCTATAGTTCTGAACTTATTTAATGGTACTTAGTGATCTTATTTATACAGAATAAATATATCTCACCTCAGCCATTGCTCTACTGAACTAAACAAATCAAATTCACTCAGTACATTTACAAAAGATTCTTAGCACTCTGTTGGCATCTTTTCCAGTTGTAGTAGTTGTTGGTGGCCAGAAAAGTTTGAACGCTTTCAAATGAAGCTCTGTCTGTATTTTCTGCAGCAGTATTAATTATTTCCTGGCTTTGTTATAAATAAATAAATAAACATGAAAGATGTGAAGATACAGTTTTAACACTTATTTTGATAAGGTCAAGATTGAACTCCCACATACGTAAAAACAAACAAACAAACAAAACAAAAAACAGCAACCCAAAAAGAACTTTTAAATCTCTTTGTGATACATAAAACACCTCCTTGAGTTTAATACCAAATCTTTTTATAAGTGCCCGGCTTAAGCAAGCTATGTGCACTGAAGCATTGCTTGGGTGTCAAATAGAATACTGAACACCTGCATCCTGAAATGAAGTGCATTTACATTTGCTTTTCCTCCTCTCAGCTCATTAACTACGATGGTACAAATATGTAAATGCTAAAGACAAATTAAAAAAAATCAAACAAAACATACAAAAATTCATAATAGAATACAAATTCCATTCTGTGACTAAGAAACTGATTCACCAGTAGAAAAGCTTATGTAAACCACTGGCATTCTGACATTCCAGGAATTATCATTTTTAGTCTGAATGCAGAGGAGTAGAAGAGTTAAAGCCTGCTCATGCTGAAGAAGAGAGTATTAATTTTATTTTAGATCTATAAATAAATAAATCTGAATAACAAGCCTGAAGTAAAAAAAAAAAAAATAGGACTATAGGGCTTTCATGTTTCTTCAGGCATCACCAGAACATTATGAGATTTGTGTGAAATGTTTGTTTGTTTGTTTGTTGTCCCTTGTGTAGTTGGCAGAGCTTTACATTTTCTTTGGGAAATAAACATTTAACTTCTAACCAAGTGAGGTTCCCAAATGAGGGAGATGCCTTGTTGGTGTGCTCCATCAGCGCATGAGTACACAACTACACGTCTCCCTTGGAAGCATCTCAGCTGCCCTCTTGCAACTGCTGTGCTCAGATGGGTCCTGTCTCCATGGAAACATTTCAGCAAGCACGGTACCCCCTGGCAACAGAACCGAGACTTTTCTATTTCTTAGGAGAAGAGATGAATTCTGAGCCATATTGAAAAGAGCAACTTCCCTTGGCCCTGGATCTGTAGCAACCGTAAGACCAGAGACTTCATAACTTTCAAGTAGGTCAGGAAAAAGGATACATAGTTTTTTATGAAAAATATTTATATTTATAGTCAGATCCAAAATCTCGAAGTCAAATTCAAAATTACAGCTCTTCCCTTAGAGAAATGAAGTGGTTACATTGCTCAGCAGCATTCACTGCAGTGTTTTAAACTGTGCCAGTGTGTTTGCTGAAATTAAGATTAGGATTCGAGCTCAGTGATCCATTCCAACTCAGGTTATTCTATGATTTTATGATCCTAGAGTGAGAGAAAGAAACAAAGCCTGTGGACGTACATTGTATTAAAGAACAGTAACCTCCTGGTCCACTTTTGTATCAGATACTAGGAACTGAATAATTGCATAGCGACAAGAGTGTTTAGTGCCTGTAAACTGTGTTCAGGTCCAGACACTGCAGAGCTGCATTAAAAGAATAGGGAAAAAAGCAATCTGTATCAGATCCAGAAAAATACAGGAAGAAAGAGAACAACTAAAGTATTCCTGACTTTTCTTCCAAGTTACAAAGCAAGGAAGACAGAGTTAAGCCATACCTAATTCAGCCTTTGGAATGATTCCTTTAGGTACTTGTAATTCGAAATCAGATTGAACTCATTAAAACCCAAGATTTTCTGCACATTCCTTTTGAAGTCTTTTGGTGGTCATGTGAGAGAGAGCACTAATTCTCTCTTTTTCTGTGTTATATAGTCACATATGAAAAGCATATGCCATCACAGGAAGAATTTCATTTGTACTTATTGGTAACATGGGGGCAAATCTCTTTGCTTTTTTTCCTTTTACTAAGAACATAGGATAGCAAAATTTCTCCAGTCCTCTTCAGGAAAGTAGGATACTGATCTTATCCAGATCCTGATAAGTACACTGCTTGTATGTTTACTGTGCCACCCTTCTGTTTTCACTAATACAAAATAGGCCTTGCTAAACAGCAAAGAGAAAATACTAGTTTGATTACCACTAAAAGTCTGTGTCTTTTGCATTTAAAAAACATCCCGCAATTACATTTGTCAAGCGTGACAGAACACACGTTATTTAGTTTATAAAATAATTATCACACTGATAGTGTCAGCTTTGTTTACCCAACATTAGTATTTTAGCAATTTATAATGATTATATTTCATTCTAATTATAACAGAGGCTTCATCTGAAGTTCTCTGCTCAAATGATTTAGGTCAAAAGCTGATGCACCTTGTGTTAGATTGATCTCAGATAAACAAGAGTGCTGATACTCTTTCTGAAGAACACATGCTCTATTATTTTTTTCTTAGGAGACTAAGTCAACTTCATAATCCCAATAAATAAATAATAATAAAATAAAATAATAACAGAGAGAAATTAACTCTGGTATTCCAGGTTACTTGGGCAGGTGGAGGTCTGTTCTGCAATCTCCTGAGATAACCCACCATGGTGCTCCTTCTGGAGCTGGCAAGTGCTGTATTGGTGATGGTAGTAGAGCCTGAAGTGTCAAATCCTGCTTCTGAGCATGATTCTTCTTAGCTGAAACTTAGCAAATGCCATGTCTTTGCATCAAAGCAGCCTTACATCTGGTCTTGAACTGCATTCACATGCCTGCAGAATATGTGCAGAAGACCAATGCACAGTCAGCCGCTCCACACATGGGAAAGAAACTTTTCCAAGCTCACACTCAGAAGTGTTTTCTTAGAATGTTTCACCTTACCTGGGATCTCAACAAAAATGAAATTTGGCTATATGTTCACAGTAAGCGGGGATTCTGGCACCTGACTTATGCAGAGAATTCCTGGTGGTTTTTGATGTCAAAAGATGCAAACCTTTCATAAGAGACATCCCGCTGTGTTTAGCTGCGTATCAGCAAGGAGGAATGATTTGCTGCGCTTCCTGACTTCTGGGTGGATTCACTACTGCTTTCATAATCTGAAAAAGATATTGTAACAGAGACCAAGAAATACAGGAATGAGTAAGAAAATCTGCTTAAAACAATCTTGCAAACAGTGACTGTGGAGAATATTTCTAATAGTAGGATAAACATTTTTATTAATATTGCATGGATTTTACTTTTTTTGCCTACAAAGCAGTTGACAATTATATGTTTCTTTGTTTTCATCCACCAAATTGGGCTTAATATTTAAAAAACAAAATGTTAATTGTTACTAGCAGAGGAATAATTTTAGATATGTATATTTTGATATAATTCAACTGAGTGAGGGGAAAAGTATGCTCCTCTTCTCACTTTTGCAATTATCAAAGAAAACCAAAAGAGTTGTCTTTGTATTTTCAACTTTTTGAATGGGAAAATTATTTCCAAGGAATATCATGAAAAGGAAATACACTTGAAAAAAGTGAAACTGATGTGAAAGAAATGGCCATTATGCAGCACCTGACACTTGGCCCTATTGAAACACATGCTGTTAACCTTGGCCCATTGATCCAGTCTATCCAGGTCCCTCTGTAGTGCCTTTCTCCCCTGTGGCAGATCAACACTCCCTCCCAACTTGGTGTCATCTGCAAACTTACTGAGGGTGCACTCAATCCCCTCATCAAGATCATTAACAAAGATGTTCAATAAAAGTGGCTCTAGTACTGAGCCCTGGGGGACACTGCTCGTGACTGGCTGCCGACAGGATTTAACTCCATTGACCACAAGTTTTTGGCCTGGCCATCCATCCAGTGTTTCACCCAGCGGAGCATAAGCCCATCCAAATCATGAGCAGCCAGCTTCTCCATGAGGATGTTGTGGGGGACAGTGTCAAAGGCTTTGCTGGCCAATGACATCCTGGCTTATATCAGGAATGGTGTGGTGAGCAGGACTAGGGAAGTCATCCTGCCCCTGTACTTGGTGTTGATGAGGACTCACCTCAAGTACTGTGTTCAGTTTTGGGCACCTCGTTGCAGAAAAGACATGGAAGTGCTGGAGCAGGTCCAAAGAAGGGCAATAAAGCTTGTGAAGGGCTTGGAGAGGCTTAGGGAACTGGGGCTGTTTAGTCTGGAGATAAGGAGGCTGAGGGGAGACCTTATTGCTCTCTTCCAATATCTGAAAAGTGCTCACAGCAAGAGTAGGGCTGCTCTCTTCTTACTGGTGACAGGTGACAGGACAAGTGGAAATGGCCTCAAGTTGTGCCAGAGGGTGTTTAGGTTGGATATTAGGAAGCACTTCTTTACAGAAAGTTCTGTTAAGCACTGGAATATTCTCCCAGGTAGGTGGTTGAGTCACCATCCCTGGATGTGTTTAGAAACCATTTGGATGTGATGCTGAGACAGGATTTAGTGGAGGGTTGTTAGAGTTAGGGTAACATGGTTTGTTTGTGGTTGGACTCGATGATCTTTAAGATCTGGGCAATTCTATGATTCCATGATTCTATGATTAGAAATTATACTCTAACTATTCCATGGTTGATATTTATATTTGAAAATACTTACTGATGATATTCTAGATACTTTATTGCATAGCTAAGAAGAGTTTTTCACAGTGTTGCACAGACTACAAATCAAGATTTTTCATTTCAATGAACAATAATATTCTAAAATGCTCAGATAACTTTTTTTTCTTCACTTTTTGAAATCAAACTTAGGTCTTCTTGTTTTGGTTTGGTTTGGTTTGCTTTGTTCTTTTTTGCTGTTTTCATCTTTTTTTTTCCAGTAGAAAAAAAGGTGAGTTAAAAAGTGGGAGGAAAATAAAAAACTGAAGGCAAGGCTGAGTTATACATCAAGGTGACACAAAACTTCATTTCAAATGATAAACAAACCACAGAAGGTACTCTTTAATTAGTTTTCACAAAAGGCAAAAGTTGACATAATTAATTTAATCCTAGATGCATGCATGCAAGCTACTTGATAGTCACATAGCCAGTGGAACAGGAGAAAATTATTTAAAGTTACTAATCTAAAGAAAAAAATAAATAGAAAAGGTGAAATCTGAATTACTCTCTGTGTTGTGGCTCATTTCTAACCTTCCTTTGCCAACATCCAGAACTGGAATTTCTACACTTCTGGACTGTAATTTTCAGTCCTCATCTATGTCTTCAACTCTTCAACTCACTTGTGTCATTTTCTTACTGAGTGAATTCATTTAGAGCCTGTCTTGAGTACAGTATCAGATACTGAAATTTAGGATCATATTCCTAAGTTACTGAAAAATCAGAAAGTTCTTCTACACTCTATCATATTCATTTTTGTTTACTTTAGATGACTATTCACAATCTTGCATTTCAGTTCAAGACTGAGAAAATGTTAGAAGGTAGAACTGACTGGATATTTTCCTTAAAATGTTTCAGAATTGATTCAGTTTCTGTGGAAATGTGACATTATTCCCCTAGATTTATTCATGGCAATGATAAAAATAAGTGAAGAATACTTTATATATGTAGAAAGTATGAAATATTTATTATATCCCAATAGATACATATAAACTAGAAGCATAAACAGACAGCGTCTTATATTTATCTGAGAGGAGCAAATGTCAAGATTTGACAGTCTTCAGCAGGGCAGAGGAAGCTGTCTTGTAGCCCCTTGCGGTAGATGAATAGGATTTTGTTGCCCTGGAGATATGCTTAGCCACCTACCACAAATACAGCTACTATTTTCAGATTTGCCTGAACTTTTCATAACAAATAGTTTTTCATATCTGTGCATTCCGCGTATGCCATTTTAAGTATTCAACTACAGAGTCATTACAGGTTTAAAGAGGATTATGTCAGAACTGGAATAAATATGATGTGGAAAAGATGTACAAGGCAGTACTGGCTGACAGTAATGCGGCATATGCCTAAATACTTCCTTATGGTAGCTTCAATGACATTCAAATAATTACAGTAGTTAAGCAGTTAAATAGTTAAAGCCCTTTCTAAATATGTGTAAATTAGCAGTCTGTTAACTGATGCAGTTGGTTTCAAAGATGCTGTATCCGTGCTTTGAGTCAAATGCTAGTCTAGACTCATAACTTGGTAGAATGCTGATCAGTTTCCAAATGCATATCTTCAGTTTTGTTTTAAATATTTATCTCTCTTTTTTACAGTGGAAAAATACCAACTTTACATTATTCATTCATTGCCATTGAGTCACTCGAGCAGCAAGGGAAACTTCAGAGTTCCAAAGGTGTTAGCTAATAAGGATGGCAGTTTTTATCTCCTAGTAAAGCTGTTAAACTGCAATTTAAATTATCTAAAAAATATTTCCCTTTTTTCTTTTTCTTTTTAAATCAGCACATCAAATATAATTTTATTCCTTGTTTTTTAAAGTTTTTGAATCTGTAGTTCTTCACTTCTAAAGTAACAGAAATTTAATTTCCTCTTCCATTTTCTATTTTAGAATTACTTTTGAAATGAAGCTTGGTACATTTTATCTTTTCATCTACTGCATGAGCTGCAGTAATTTGAGGGAGAATTGAACACTGCTATAAAATAAACAAATGTTCTTCTTACGGTCTCTTTTGCTCCCTTGCTCTTTATTTTACTGAACCTGAAAACAATTGTGTGAAAGAAATTACAGCTTAATGAGTCTGTACTTTTCAGAACTGAAAAGAAAGAAAAAATACTATTTAAGACAGCCTTTAGTTCAGAACTGAGACTGTAAGTAAGCAAAGACTGTTCTGTCATTTCTGTAGAACCACTGCTCTCAAATATTTTCAAGTATATCTAGTTTGCCTCCTATGAATATTTTACAGAAATTCCTTCATCACATTATTAATTCACGTAAGGTGAATTTTCACCCAATCATTCTAAGAATTTGCAATTGAGTTTATCCTGGATTGTCTAATTTAACCTTTATCAAATGGAGCCACCTTCAGGAAGGTCTATGGATCTGTGAATACTTGTCATTCCCATGTTCAGAGAAGACCTGCAGCATCCATCTTCACCTGGTAGAAAAATTCAGGGAGCTAAGAGGGTTGCTAATGTATAACCACATTTCAGCATTTCATTTGTTTTAATTCTCTGTTTATATGTGTCATAGGACTTTTAAATTAAAATTCCACAGGCTTTGTTTTTTCTTATTATCCAGTCTTGCTTGTACAAGCATGAATATAAATGACTGGAGGGAATGAGATATAATACTAGACTAGCAAAAAATATGAATTAATAACTGTAAATTTTTAAGTGACATGTCAGGATTTGTTTTTGCAGCACAGGCTTTTATGTTTTTACTGGCAGAAATAATGAAATGGCATTTCCACCTCTGCATAAATAACAAATAGAAAATATTGTGTTAATGGAGACACAGACAATAATTATTTAATAGATTAATATCTTCATGCAAACCAGCTGCTCCTGTGTTTTACAGAATAATTTCAATATTTAGATAGACATTCTCTCAGACTGATTATCACTACTACTTTAATTGTTAGTTGTGAATGGCTCATTGTGCCGTTAACGGCTATTTAACTTGTAAAATTATTCCTAGGTCACAGTTGATTTCTTTGGAACAAGTGGCTCCTTCACGAAAATTTTTCATATTTGTCTTCCCAAGTAAACATAATTAAAACTAGTAAAAAGACTGTTCCTCAAAGAAGCAGCTTAGAGTTTCTGATGGGTAATACCCTTCCTTGGCTACACAAATTTCATTTACTTACTGTAGCTTAAATTAGAAAAAAAATTGTTCTTATGTTCACCCAGATACTGTGATTGCCTTCTTGTAGCTCTAGATTTATACTTACATATACTAATTCTTCTATTACTTATTACAAAGCTTACAATTTATTCCTGTGTGATTCAAGTTGTTGCAAATTGGCCCAGTATAAGAAAGTGGAGAGAAAAAGAGAGCAAATTAGAGCAAGAGAGAAAAAGAAAGGACAGAAAACAAGAGACATCTAAGTAATGATATTGAAAGGCAGTATTTCAGTCATAACACAATGAGATAAAACAACAGGATTATTGGAAGACAGATAATAAACGATACTGTAAATTAGAGTTAATGGATATGGTTAGTTCTTGTAACCACAGTAAAACAGAGGAAGCAACTGGATCATCAGTTTCTTAGCACCATAAAACTATTGGAATTCAGACTGTGGAAATATGAACAAAATATCCTGCTTCAGTAGAATGGATACCAGGGAACAGAGAGGAAGTTCTGGGTGATTTCCCAGAAATGATTGTCAAAAGAAATACCTGCCCGATATTCTGTACTTGAAACTTCAGTTGCTTGATAGGAATATAAACTTGGACAAGATCTCGTTTAGTTAAATTCAACAGAGATAACCCATATCTTCGAATACTTACAAATAAAATGCAGTTAAGAAGCAATGAATAAGTATAAGCAAAAAGATGCATGAGTCTAGCAGAATAATGAAAATAAGTTAATCAGCAAAACTTTTTGTTTTCAGCTCATCAAAGAGAAATAGATAGGTCTAAAAGCTGCTAATCACTGTAGGGACAAGAGGCCAAGATGAAATTAAATAAAACTGAACAGGTGAGAATAACAGTACCACCAATACAAAATGAGAGAGAAACAGACAAAAATATTTCAAAAGGATTTTGCTATTTGTTCTAAAATGTTCATACAGTGCCAGTCCAAAAGCTAAATATCCTATATTTGACAACTACAAAAATAAATGCAGGTTTCATATTCAAGTGGTTCAGGAAGGCATAATTTATCTGTACAAAGTTTGATAGAGATTTGATGTCATCTCTTTGTTGTGCAGCGTAAAAAGTATTCCAAGAGATGATGGGATAAAGCTCAACAAAATCTCATTGGTGTTTAAATATGCTACTATTCTTACACTTCCATGTCAGATGTTTCTGTTTCATTACCACCATGGGCTTCACACAGACTGATATCTTGAAATGTTTATTAGATGTATTATAGGTTTTAATGACTCATTTCCATAGTTGTTTCTGACAAAGGAAGTAATAGTAAGCGTTCCACAACAGTTCCATCAAGCACTGCAAACATTTCAGCAGAAGTCATGATGATAAAATGAGACAAATGAGACTGGATTTAATCCAGTACAGAAAGTAATAAAAATAAAGTCATGACAATTAGTATCCCAAACATCATTCTGAAACGGACATTGAATTGGCCTGTCTTGAAACTTCTTTGCTCTGTTAAACATTTAATTTGGCATTATGTTGCATTTTAGCTTTCTTCAAGTAGTAGACTATCAAAATATTTTATTCTGTTGATGGAATGTTACTTTTTCCTGACATTTCATAGAATTGCAGAATCACAGAATTGTAGGGAATGGAAATGATCTCCTAATTAAGATTTCATTTATTCTCTACACAGAGGTGCAAAAAGAAAATTTTAAGTTTAAAAACTGTCGGTTTGATTACTGCTAAAAGAAAGACTAAATGTTAGATATTTTAAGTTCAAACTGAGCTTTTTCTTTCTCTCTTTCTCTCTTTCTCTCTTTCTCTCTTTCTCTCTTTCTTTCTCTCTTTCTCTCTTTCTCTCTTTCTCTCTCTCTTTCTCTCTCTCTTTCTCTCTCTCTTTCTCTCTCTCTTTCTCTCTCTCTTTCTCTCTCTCTTTCTCTCTTTCTTTCTTTCTTTCTTTCTTTCTTTCTTTCTTTCTTTCTTTCTTTCTTTCTTTCTTTCTTTCTTTCTTTCTTTCTTTCTTTCTTTCTTTCTTTCTTTCTTTCTTTCTTTCTTTCTTTCTTTCTTTCTTTCTTTCTTTTATACTTCTCCCAATGCAATATTAAAGGATAATTTGATATCTTATGACACAGTTAACCAGTAATAGTTGCCTATATTGTATTATTTCACGGCACATGTTAACCCATACGTAGCTATGCTAATGGTTCTCTTTGAGCAAGTTTCTTGTACATGCATAGTGAAATGCACTAAAATGAAAGTATAACCAGAAGAAAACAAAGCAGTATCTAAGATAAGAATAAACAATGAATGAAATGGAATTCATCTATAAAAACTTCACAGATTGCAATGCAGACAATGTCATTACTTATGTCTCATATTACATGACAAGATAATACAAATTATTGGCATCTGAATTTTTGTATAAAAACAATATATTCCCATAAATTGTTTTTCTCAAATGGAAAGTATGGTTGCAGATGCAACATACATATAGATGTAAGATGTAACATACATATAGATGTAAGGCCTCTCCATTAGCAAAATTCTGATCACCAACCAACCAGAGATTGATGGATTAAGCTCTTTTTGTGCAGTATATTCTCTAGAATTATTTTCCCATCTTAGCACAATGAGATCATAATGCTCAGTCCATTCATTACAGTTAAAGAAGTCAAAGGCCTCTGAAATTTCAAAAGTTCTTTAAAATATTACAGTTCTTCAGCATCTCCCCCAGGAGCAAACAACTTTGGCAGAGGGCGAAGTTGAAAAGGGTCATGAGCAAGAGCAAACTGACTCATTTAGTACAACTTGTACTGTGCCCTAGGGAAAGGAAATATATTTGCCAAAGCGTCTGCTGTCATGATTTGTGGAAGTATTCTATATAAAGGTACTCTGTAACTCTTGAACTTTATCATTTTGCAGAGGAAATAAAGTAAGAGAACAGATCTGGTGAATTCCCTTTTTCCCACCATGTTCCTTCTCCACTCTCCAAAGCATTACCATTCCAAAGCAAGTGAAGCTCTGTTGGCTTAAGGTAACTACGTTAGACCTGAGTCATAAAACCTGTGCTGAAAGATCACATGGCCTCCTGACTTAGGCTTAGACATCCAGTTTCTGGCCAGGATGCCTTTCAGCACCAAATGTTTTTCTGCATCTGGCCCATGTGTGTTTTGGATATAGCTGTCAGCTCTTCAGTTGCAAAGTAAGTGGAATTTTGAGATGACTGATGATGTGATAAATGAATTTTGCAGCTTAGCAGTTCAGAAATTCAGCAATTTCCAGAAAAAGAAAAAAAAAAAAAAAGAAACCAACAACAAAATAAAACAAAACCACACACACACAACAAAACAAAAACAAACAAAAAAAAAAATTCAGTTTTCTACACATCACCTGTATTTTAAAAGAAAATGTAGGAGCTATGGTTAACTAGATAACTAGCCATCTGAAAATCATATAAACAGTACTAATTGATTAACTCATATATTTAGATCTGCTGCTTTCAAGAGAAAGATAATTTCTTACCTTTACTTAGTAAATGATAACTAATAAAAAGCTAGTAAGATTGAGAATTGGAGTAGGTACAAAATAACAAGTAAAATAGCATCCTCTTTCTACCCTTGTTACTGCTGAGGCACTCAAGAAAACAAAGGGATGTGGAAGAGTGATTTATTTGATCCCCAGCTTACGCAAATGGATTTATTCCTTATAAAGTCATCATTTTCAATTTGAAGTAAAATCCTGAGGGTTATTTGAATAACAAAATAAAATAACTGTTTTGTTCCTTAGTTATATTCCTTGGGGAGATCTGAAGATTTTACCTTTTAATTACAAAACCTAAGGACAGAAAATCATGAATTATCTTCTCATGGAATCATTATTTCAAATGAGGTTTCTGGTCAGATTTTATGACCAGTCCTTTGTCATAATCCTTGAGGTTTTTTTCACCTGAGTACTTGTAAAATGTGAGATTCTTTCCTTTCCTCCTAAATATGCAGCTTCTCACCCCTAAGATGCCTTACAAAATATCCCTTTGATCAATTGGGTCAGCTGTCCGAGCTATGTTCCCTCTCATTTCATTGTACACCCCCAGCCTCCTTGCTGTCAGGGCAGCATGAAAAGCTGAATAGTCTTTGATTTGTAGTCACTGCTCTGTAACAACTAAAACATCAGTGTTACTTCCCTTTCTGCTTCATTTTCAGCTATTTTAGAGTAAGATAGACCTGATAAAGGAAGATATGCAAACCTTTAGTTTGTAAATTTTGACAATATTTTATATCTAAAGATTGGAGGGAAAAAATCACTGATTCAAACAAGTAAGTAACGAGAAATATCATTAATAATTAATACATTTATGAAAAAAAAACATTTTTTTTTTTTTTTTTTTCTGAAAAATTGTTACCACATAAACCTTCAGTTTAGCTAGTGAGGTAAGTGCAGACACATTCGACATAAGACAAATGACTAGCTTTGTTCCCATAAGTGTCTGTGTTAAACTATAAGTTCTCTGTCTCTTATATTTTATACACTACAAACATACACTTTCTCTTAGGAAATGGATCAAAGTTTATATTTCAGTATAAGGTATTCATCTGTTCTATGAAACATTTCTCTGAGTAATTATGAAGAAAGGGTAAAAGATACAAGAAAACAACATCAGACATAGTAAAATAAATATCATAATATATTTACTGGAAATAAAATCAATCACAGTGATGGAATGGGTAAATTGCATACTTCAAAAACAATTCACTGAAGTTATCAGGTCAGAACAGAGATGGAATTCATCAAAAGTAGGAGTTTGCATTTATATTTGATCCTTTTCCTTTCCCTAGAAAAGGATCAAATGCCCAGTAAAACTGCTTCCTAGCTACCAAGGACCATTGTTCTGTTCTTTGCAAAGAAAAATTAGAAACTATACAAGCATATTTTGCTCCTGCTGTCATTAGTGGCTAATTTTATCCACATACACTAAGAATTTTCCAAGTTGGTGGAAGGTTTTTTCTCATTAGATAAGATAAACAAGTTTCTTACCAACCTATGTGATAAACTGGGGAAACATCTTTTTCTAGCTATTTCATGTGAAAGCAGATAAGTGAAAGCATGAAATAACCAGTTAGATCAAACATCATCAGGTAAAAGAAACCAGGTGACTATTCAGGTGACAGAAAAGGAAGGACAGGACAAAATCAAGAGGAGTGATTTGCAGACATCTGTCCATGAAAATGTGAAAGGGCTCACATTATCAGAGCAGTATCTCCCAGGCAACAAATCCTCAGACAGAAGTGACAAGTTCAAGATACTGCTACTGTTTATAGCACGTAAATAATACTCCATTTATTCATTTGTTTGTCTAAAATATGTATTCCTGGTGAAATACCAACAGGATTTGTAATTGCTCACTATTTAATTATCTGGATAATAGAATGTAAATAGACTTCAGCCAGCTGTATATAATTTACATTTCTGTATTATAAGACCATTAGAAATCTAATATCCAGTGCAGAGTGTAAACAAAATAAAAGTGTAATGCTTATTTACAGATGGAATCATGAATATGTATCTATGCACACATACATGTCCGTATGCATAATATATCTTAGATGTTCTAAATATATTAATGTTCATTTATGCTAACTACATGTGTATGCACACACATGCACAGACACGCATATATGCTCTGATGCATCTTGTTCTGGCCAGAAAAGAAAAATGTAAGAAATCTTACATGGAATAGTTTGTGGTGTTTTTGCCTTCTTGAGCTATAGAATTATTTGGTTACTTATGATTTTCTAAGGGGTAGTTCTTATAGTATGTACATACACCTTGGTTTTAATTCACTACATATTTACTTATTGAGAATAAGAAGTTTAATAGCCACTTTAACGTTCAGTTTTAATAAAATATGCTGAAATTTCTTTGGGTAATGGAACTCTAAAGGGAATAGTAAGTAACTATCCAATTTTCAATCCTACTGGAACTTGGAACTCATCCCAGAATTGTGGATACTCTGAATCTTGAAATGCCTAAGATTTGCTTTACATGAATTTAAGGATTCAGATTCTCAGTGTCACTTAGGAGCTTACATACAGTTTCAATTAAATTTAAAAGGAAGTTGACTTGTAAATATGTACATAGGTTTCCAAAATAGAAACTCATAAGGTGAAATCCCTTCCTACCTGTCTAACTGTCCTAGTGCCAATGGGATTGTAATTACATTAGAAGGAGCCTGAGCTTACAGCATACTACGTATTCTGAGAAATGACAGCATCTTATTTTATTCAAGATTTAAAAAACTGAGTGTCTTTTTATAACTCAGCATCAGCCTGGTGAGTGAACATGAATCAATTATTGGAAGACCTAAATTTTAGACTTTTGGCAGCAGGAAGGAGCTTTGAACAGTGATCTTCTGCTACCACTTAAGATATTGCCAGAGCAGGGTTAATAAGAAAAAGGAAAAGCCTGATTCAAAGATGTTAATCAAGACTGGTTATTTTACTGTATAGTTTCTTGGTTTTTTTTTGTTTTTTTTTTTGTTTTGTTTTTTTTTTGAGATTGTTGCACAATTTGGACTAAAAGTCTGATGAAAAAGGCTTTTAATCCTAGCTTAGCCCTCCTTCCCCTTCCCCTTCCCCTTCCCCTTCTCCTTCCCATTCCCCTTCTATCCCCTTTCCCCTTTCTTCTTTCGTTTTCCAGGTTTTAACAAATGAAGGTCTGGTATCTACTCTTCTTGCCAAATGAAGCCTATTGAGTAGAGCTATACAAGTTAAATACTTTCAGTGGTTCAAAGTCATGAGCAGTAACATATGCTTTCCTTCTTCTTCACTATGCTGCAAAGTATTTGCAAAGTGATTAGCCCTGTCTCATGCCAGCCCTTTCTTTCAAGTGGCTCTACAGATCTTGCCCCAAGCAGTGCATTTTGTCAAGTGAGGACAGTAGGGGAAGAGACATCACCAGGGCGACTGACCTTAACCTACCAGATTTATATTCCATATCATATGGTGGCATACTCCACAATAAAAAACTGGGAAGGGGATGAAGAAAGGGAGAGGCTGTTGTGTATTAAACATATGTTCTCCTAAATAACTGCTATGTGTATTGTGGCCCAGATATGGTCAAACAACTCTTACTAATTTGTAGTAAGAATAATTGTTTTTTCTCTTTCTTTGCATACCCATGGCCTCTGCTTGTTTGTTACTTTTTGGGATTTTTTTTTCTTTTTTCTTTTTTCTTTTTTCTTTTTTGAATGTGTGTGTGTTTTTTCTCTTTCTTTTTCCCTCAATTAAATTGGTCTTATGTCAACTCATGAGCTTTGTTTTTTTTTTCCTTCATATTTTCTTACCCACTCTTCCTTTGAGTAAGGGGCATAAGAGAATGGTGTGGTGGACTATAGCTGTCCATTAGGGTTAAAACATCACAACTGGGTAATCAGACAGAAAGTGTCAGTACGAAATCCCATTAGGTTGCACACTGCACATTACAACACAAAACTGTGGAAGATAAATGAATTCCAGCATCACAGACTGTTGCTCATACTTGGCCAAAAGCCCTGTATTCCCCAGTGACTTCATGTATAATGTTCATTTGACAAGAGAAACAGCAGATCACATCCCTGGATATCATCCTTATCATCTTCCTGCAGTTAAGGGCAAGGGGGAAAAAGTCTTGAATAATTTTGTCTTTTCAAGAGAGAGTGAGGGAATGCATCAAAATCTCAGTGAAATATCCTAGCCTTGTCTGGAGCTTCTGAATAAGTATCTGAGCATAGATGTTCCCATATTCAGGGGCCTCAAAAATAGGTTTGTTCTTGTTTTAATTTTGTTATTAATTATGGTGTAGGCATTTCAGTTTCTGAAATACCCTTAGCAAGCCACAGACGTAAATCTACTCACATAGGTGATTGTGCAGCTGTAATACCCAGAGAAGCAACACTGAAATGGCATCAAACTGCCAGAGAGAAATGCAGAGCTGCTGTTCCCAGGGCTTGTGCTAGTAATGGCATCCTGGCAAGTAGCGTTGCTGCTAATATAAAAGGACAGTATAGGCCTGTGGCTTCATCTGAACTTTGAGCAGCCCATGAACAGAATTCAGTTTTTATCTCTCTTTTCTGTAACTATGCAAAGTCATGGCCCCTCCTCCAGGTTTGCCTCTTCCCCTCTATGTAAACAGCCCAGCCCTGTCTAGACTTTTGCTTTTGATCCTTGGAAAGCAAAATTGAGATTGTTCTGCAGTGGGAGGCTTAAAGAGCTGGTGTGCACTTTTTTTTTCCATCATCTGACTCTAGTAGTTCTTTTATTCACTACACATGGTCGGTACTTTTTTAGGTCATAAACTTTGATAACTACATAACCCTTCTAAGTATTTAAAAGTGCTCACTATGGATTTCCTCTGGGAATTGCCAAGTTTTATACTTAATAGTTCCCTTTCTTCTTTTAAACATACAATATCTTTTGATAAATTTGCAAGCTAACAGGGAAAAACAAAACAAACAACAAAAAACAAAAAAAACAAAAAACAAACAAAAAACAAACAAACAAAAAAAAAAACACTCCAGATCTCTGCAACGTTCTCCAGTTCATCAAAACACTAATACAGCTTTTCACTTTAGAGGAAAAGTTAACTATGATGTGCCTTTGAGACAGGAGAAGGTGTTTGTTTTTTTGGTCATTAGGTAACCAGAAAAAAAGTACTGTGTTATGTCAATCTGTAGCACTGTTGACTTTGTTCAGAGGAATGGTAAGATGTTTTGACACTGACTGATGAACATGTCTTAGTACAGCATATATCAAAGATTTGTGTTGATACCAATCATGTTGAATTATGTCACTGCAACCTGAAGTGGCTTTGATAAATTGTTTGCAAATATTTGTGACCCTCATGATATTGTAAATATAGAAGGGAGGAAAATGAAAGGCAATTGAAGTTTAAGCACATAAAAAGGTAGAGGCATTGTGCTGTATCAGGCAAAAAACAACAACAACAAAAAAAAAACAAAAACAAAAAAAAACCCACTATTTATTGGAGGAAATATTAAAAAAAAAAAAAATCTGACAAATGATTCTTTTATTTTTTTAACAGATGCTTTTGGCAGTACTGACATATATGCCTGTTAGTAATTTTATTTTGCCATTTAAAATAAGTTTTGAGAGTTATCCAGAAAACAAACAGCCAGTACATCTTTGCTTTTCATTCTTAAGGAATGCAGATAATTGTCACCTAATTCAGGGAAATTATCGTACCAACTTGGATTAGTGAATGCGTTTGACAGTGATCAAGAGAAACGGGACTCCTGAAGCTTAGTAAACTTTGAAAAAGTTTTTAGTTCATGATGTTGTTTCAGTTCATAGTGATTAATTATCAATATTTTGTTAATGGAGTTTACTTGAGCAGAACTCCCTGTTCTTTATCAAAACATTTCTAAAAGGAGTGAACAGGAAACTGCTTAATTAAAGCCATTTTAACAGTTCACAGATATTCAGATAAACAGCAAAGTGGTTTTCACACATGAAAATAACTTTGATGTGGCATCTTAGCAAAAAAATATAATGGTAGTAAGCAGACTGTTGCCTCATTCTAGCTGTTCACATACTGTGCAACACCTATTTGTGTGTCCAATTTTTTCTTCAGAAACAGGTTTAAGTACAATCCATTACTTCATCTTTAGTGGCACTTAATAAAACCCAAGATTATTTCAAGCTCCATTTTCTGCAGTACAGCCTGTCAGTCATGCTATAGTACTTTTGAAAATGTCAAACAGAAATTTGAATATGCTTGAGACATGTCACATGCTAAAAGAATTCCACCATTAGTTTATTGTAATTGCTGTGGTTTATGTTTTACTTTCTTACTTCAAGACTTAAAAATGGCCTTTTTATCTTGAAATTACAGACATTCAGCTGCACCATAGTTCTACAGTTCTTCCTCTCTTCTGAGGATAAAAGTGACCATACTGAATAAGCAATTATCTATTTCTATGACAATGTCGTACATTTTTTCTTATGGAGTACAAGCATCATTTTTTGTCAGTTCAGATTATCTCACGTTCTCTTACTTTTTATAATTCGATGCTATATCCACCATCTGCAAAGCTATTGCGATTATTTAATAAGCTGCCTACTTCTTCTAGGCAATAAATTTCTTCTGTTGTCAGTACATCTTGACAGTTACACAGATTAGTCTGATGAAATTGGGGAACTTTCTGTTCCACCGCTTTGTTCTTGCAGAATCTTTGAAAGCTCTTGGGCATTCAGTCTAGTGGAACCAAATTTCTTGGCTAGACTTTCTTGGCTGTTATTATCACAGCCTCCTGGAATTTCCATATTCTCATAGGCTCAAGACTAAACTGCAGGTGCATAACTCCCATTTATTGGAGTCAAGAGGGCTTAAACCAGCTCCCAAAACATCTGGTAAAATATTCTGAGCAACATGTACTTCATGACAGTGTTTCTGTCATGGGGCCACGAAGGCCTTTCCATGTTTCTGTCATGGGGCCACGAAGGTCATGGGGCCATGGGGCCTTTCTGTCAGAGGGCCACGAAGATGATCAGGGGGCTGGAGCACCTCCCCTATGAGGACAGGCTGAGGGAGTTGGGTTTGTTCAGCCTGGAGAAGAGAAGGTTGCGGGGTGACCTCATTGCAGCCTTTCAATACCTGAAGGGAACTTACTCCCAGGAGGGGAGCAAACTCTTCGAAAGGGCTGATAATAGCAGGACTAGGGGAAATGGTTTTAAGTTAAAAGAGGGAAGATTTAGGTTGGATGTTAGGGGGAAGTTCTTTACTAGGAGAGTGGTTAGGTCCTGGAACAGGCTGCCCAGGGAGGTTGTGGATGCCCCGTCCTTGGAGGTGTTCAAGACCAGGTTGGACGGGGCTCTGGGCAACCTGATCTAGTAAAGGCGTATGTTTGGTGGCCCTGCTAGGCAGGGGGGTTGGAACTACATGATCCTTGAGGTCCCTTCCAACCCGGGTGATTCTGTGATTCTGTGATTCTGTGATTTCTGTTTCCAGGAACTGTGTTGCTAAGACTAGAACATGCTTCTCCAGGATCACCAGTGGCCTCTCCATGCCCACTCTTTCAGATCAGAATGACCAAATTTCCACATTGCAATTTAAAATGTTTAATAGCCATGCTTTTAACTGGAAGCACATGATAGATCCTGATGGCTTCAATGTAGCTTCTAAATGGGAATGCTATCATCTAATTCTTTTTGGGCTCTTGCTTGCATAGACTTTTTTTCCTCTAGAATAATGAAATCATGAAATCACAGGATTGCTCAGGTTGGAAAACACCTTAAAGATCATCAAGTCCAACGGCAACCTAACCAAACTACCCTAACAAACCTCTGCTAAATCATGTCCCTGAGCACCACATCCAACTGGTTTTTAAACACATTTGGGGTTGTTATCGCATTCAGGGTTTTAAACACATTCAGGGTTCTTGTTGCTTTCCACTGGCAAGTCTACAGTAAGTCTATAAGGATCAGTTGTTGAATTGCCAGTTTGATTAGAAGGTATTACTGCTATCAGTGGTTTGATATACCTGCACTACAAAGAAAAATCTCTTAAGCTCATCATCAGGACAGAGTCTAATTTCATCATAAATGAAATGAATAAATAAATGTATTATACACCTTATTACATTGTTGTTTAAAATAATAATAATAATAGTACTTGTTTCTCAAAAATAACTGATAGAAATATATTTTTAAAAGTTGGGAGAGGGAAGGAACAAAGAAATTCTTGATGGTGTGGAGGGAGTGGTATAATGTGGTATGGATGAAAATTATTTGGTAAACAGTTTGGGTTTGAGACAATTGCTGCATTTCCACAAAATCATTTTTTATATTTATTTATTTTCTCTGTGGTGGAAACAAAAAATTCAAAATCCTCTTAACAGCTGGCATTTTTTTCAGTTTTAACTTCTATACAAGACTGTTAATTCAGCTGATAGATCAAAAATACTAAACAGCATTTTAAAAAGCTTGGCTTTAATTTTGTTCTTTCACAGATAATAACTTCACTTTTTACAGTGAGGGTGGTGAGGCACTGGAACAGGTTGCCCAGAGATGTGGTTGATGCCCAGTCCTTGGGGACTTCCGAAGTGTTGATGGATCAGGCACTGGGCAATGATCTGTGGTGTCCCTATTCATTGCAAGGCAGTTGGACTATATGGCCTTTAAATGTCCCTTCCAACTCTAAGGGTTCTATGATTCTTAATGTTTCCTCATGTTTAATATTGTGTCAGACCGTGGACATTTATATCTCCCTCTGCACTGCTTTACCATTTAAGACTGTAAAGCCTGCCAGACCCAGGGAAAAATAGTGTCAGAAGCACGCAGATGGATTTCATCCCCTTCTGTATGCCACTTTGCTACCCCAACCTAAATGATGCATATCTGAGATCAAGAAATGCCTGAGTTTGAATTTCCTGGACTCTAGAGGATTCTGCAAACCAGTATAGGTATCCACACCCAGGCTAAGCACCTCAGCTTCACACATACAGTAAGTAAACAGTTTGCAGGTGTAACTTTTCATAAACTGTAACTATGTCCCATCTTAAATTAAGTTTATAAAACAAGTGAAATGAATCATCTTCATCATTTGCCTGTGCTGACTACAGAAAGTGTCTGGGTGACTAAATGCAGAGTCTTATTTTTAGAACTTAAGTTGGGTGCAGCAGATCCAAACCTTGCAGTTTTATCTTTATCTTGTCTTTACTAAAGACACAAGATATCCAACTGCTAACATGAATTCCAGTATAATTTGCAAACTAGGTAGAGCTGTGAGTCTTTTGATTGTTCATTTTTAATTTTTTTATTTTGTTTTTTAAATGCCTTAAAATGCTCAGTGAAAGCTTCTGTAGAAGTGCAAAACTATTGTTGTCCTGATCTACACATCTTCAGTTTCTTATATTTTGCTAAGATATTATTTCTAATGTCAGTGTTCTTTTAGTCTGAAATGGTATCTTTCATGTTAAAGTGATTTGCTTCGTAATGTTCTTTTACTTAATATTTATCTGTTCTAACTCTTAAAAACAACTGATTGATTTCATGGTGCTCCTCGATCAGTGTTCTTTTGGCAACAGTTAAACATTTAGCTTTCTCAAGCTGATTATTTTTACTATATTTTTCTGAGTTCCTTCTGCATGCCTGTCTGTGTTGACCTATTAAGACAATCTATATTACCGTCAAAGTACATTCTGAAAAGTCTGCTGTGACTTCAGGGTAGATAGGGACAGAAGTGAGCGGTAACAGTTTTTCTCTACATTTTCAACTAGAAATTTCAACTTGCTTTGGAACTGAATTTATGCCAGAGAAGAGAAGGGTCTGAACTTCTTGAAATGCTTTCTTTTAGTGCACAGAAAAATGCTCTGTGAGGACAGAACACTTTGGTTCAGTATTTTGTTCCAGTTTTCATTTATTATTTTTTATGTAACTTTAAACATTCTCGCAGTAACTTTATTTGAAAACTAAAGAATGACGGTTTTATCTATCCATAACTTTCAGTATCTTTTTATTGTAATTTTTGAGTTATTCCTTAACCCCAAGGATTCTACAACATTGCCATTGAATAATTTTTTTAGCAGAGGTTTCTGGAGTATGGTTGAATATAAAATCTTTATCTTCAGAATAATCTTTTCTTTATGATGAGTTCCAAGTTGAAGGAAGTATTCGAATTCAATGAAGTGGAAAAAAAAAAAAAAAAAAAAAAAAAAGTCGAAAAAGAAAAAAAAAATGAGAGAGAGAGAGAGAAAAGGAAAAGAAATTGGAAAATGAGGAAATTAAGACTTTTTTTTTTCTTTTTTTTTTTAAACTTGACTTTATGTGCCAAATCCCCAGCCTTCAGTTACCTGAAGAGTCACGCAGCCTAGAGACATCAATGTGTGAGATATCAAAATGAGCATCAATGATTTTTCCTGAGAACTGTTTAATTCCCAGAGTTGAAAAGCTGGTTAGTGGAGTAGGTAGTTGTGTGGTAATGTTGCTGTGATGGCCAAGGAAAAACAGCAGAAGACCAACCAAACATCCACCTTTCTATGAATCAAAACATTTTAGAAATAGTTGCACATCCTCCTGAGATTGCTTTCCTCCACTACACTATTTTATATCACAGTGGAAAATGTTCAGTGACTGCTGGATTTTGGTCTTTGAAAGCTGAAGACCTTTATAATTTCTGAAGAGGGACAGGTACTGTCATTTTCCCACCAGGAAAAATGTTATTTACCAGACATGGAGATGTACAAATACTTTATATTCACACAGCACAGTCTAGTCCTTAAGTCCACATCCCCAAATCTGACATTCTTAAGGTCTACCCTTAAGATACTTATGCACATTTTATATGTAGAACCAGACAGACCAAAGGAATCTTGCGATGCCTCTGCTACAGCATTCATGTTCCTCTCAGAGGGAATATTTACAATACTATCTTGAGTGAACAAATGGATAGATGTTGAAATCTCTTGGCTATATTTGAGCATTTTTTGAGGTGCACTGCCTAAAATAAATCTTAAAGCTTACCTGATTCAAAAGGAAAAAGCAGCAACGATAAAGCAAAATGAAATTGCAATGTTTTGGGTAATACATATATCCTAAATTAATGTAAAATGCAATGCTTTGCGTTCAGTAAAGCAAACTGGGAGCTGGATAAGTCAGTGAGAAATCTTTCATACAAGCTAGCTTTTATTCTCCATGTTATTGATGCTACCAAACATTCTCCCTTGTCAACATTTTCAAGAATAGCACGGGGTGTACTGCTTGAATGATGGTGGACATATTCATTCACACGTTTTCAAAGTGGAAAGATCTACACACAGTCCTGTTTTTGAAATGTTGCATCAGCACATAAAGACAGTGGGATCTGGGGGCAAAGTAGGGACTGACAAAGAAGAAGTATGGCCTCAGGCTATTTGTAGAAAAGTATGACAGACTCTTCAGCTTGCTAATATGAAGAAAAAAAAAAAAAAAAAAAAGAAAGAAAGAAAGAAAAAAAGGTACTGTACAGTTTGGAAAACTATTCCATTGCTTCTGGGTATTACTAGCCTGCTTTTCATTGCAGCAAGAGCAGAGAAGTCACAGAAATCACAGAATCATTTGGGTTGGAAAAGACCACTAAGATCATCTAGTTCAATCATCAACCCATCCTCACCGTGCCCACTAACCATGTCCCTAAGTACCACATTTACTCATTTCGTGAACATCTCCAGGGATAGTGACTCCATGAACTCACTGGGCAGCCTGTTCCAGTGCCCAGTCACTCTTTCTGAGAAGAAATTCTTCCTCATATCCAACCTGAATCTCCCCTAGGGCCACTTAAGGCCATTATCATCATATCATAGTATCATAGTATCGTGCGAGTTGGAAGGGACCTTAGAGATCATTGAGTCCAACTCCCGGGATTCGAGCCCTCTAGTGTAGCAGAGCGGCAGTTTTACCCCTTGCGCCACAAGGGGGATTCGAACCCGGGCCCTCTGGTGTTGCAAGCGGCGGTTCTAACACCGTGCTCTCTCATTCTATCAGTTACCTGGGAGAAGAGGCTGGCCCCCACATCACTAAAACCACCTTTTAGGTTGTAGAGAGTGATGAAGTCTCCCATGAGGATGGGGATGCTGACTGAGATTTCATTTGGTGGATTATTTCATTTCTTTCCCACTTTGGCCTTCATAGATAATTATTCTCACAGAAAAAAAGAGAAAGAGAAATTCAAAATCACCAAAGGCTGTATAAGCCACTTCCAAACAAGAAGGAATATGCATAAAGCCACAATAGATTAGGTGATGATGGTGACAACACAATAATGAATTACTTCATCCCTCTTCCCAGCTTGAGGGGACTCAAGCCCATGCATTCAGATTTATTGGCAGAAATCCCCACACACAGCGAGGACAGAGGAACAGGAGCTACATGCAGATTCCTGTGATTTAGAGTCAGCAGAAATCTAAGCCTGGAAAAGTTGATGATAGAAGTGAATATAAACCAGGGATTCTAATTCGTAGCTTAGTGACTGCACCACAGTTCCGTGAGGGATCCATTGCAGATGTGAATCAAAACCAGCAAGAAGGAAAGGATTTTTGTTTCCCCCAGCTCTCATCCCAAACTTTGCATAATACTATTAGTTTAACCAGAGCCCCAAATAAGACACTATAATGCAAAAATTATGCTAACTGTGTAGGGGGATGGGGATCTCTTCACATTTTCAGAAAGCAACAGCCATTTTTCAGAGCTCACAAACCATGCGAACAGAATTACAAGGAACTGAAGACTGCCAGCATGTGCCACTACTGTGCCTTATGTTTGGTTTTCATTTCCTTCACATCAGACATAAAGGCAGTTTACAATAGTAGACAGTGACTACTGAGATCTGATTTATTTTGGAATTCTATTTGTTCTGTAAAATATTGTGGAAAAACTGCAATTATACAGGTTCTCAGCCTTGCCTGCAGTGAACTGCCTTGTTGAATATTAATGAAAATTAATGCACAAAATAAAGTTTCAGACAGAAATTACAATTGGGTTACAATGCAAGACAATCATTTCTTTACTACAGAAAAAAAAGAAAAAAAAAAGAAAAGAAAAGAAAAGAAAAAAGAGAGAAAAAGAAAGAAGAAAGGAAAAGATGAGATGAGATGAGAGAGAGGAGAGGAGAGGAGAGGAGAGGAGAGGAGAGGAGAGGAGAGGAGAGGAGAGGAGAGGAGAGGAGAGGAGAGGAGAGGAGAGGAGAGGAGAGGAGAGGAGAGGAGAGGAGAGGAGAGGAGAGGAGAGGAGAGGAGAGGAGAGGAGAGGAGAGGAGAGGAGAGGAGAGGAGAGGAGAAGAGAAGAGAAGAGAAGAGAAGAGAAGAGAAGAGAAGAGAAGAGAAGAGAAGAGAAGAGAAGAGAAGAGAAGAGAAGAGAAGAGAAGAGAAGAGAAGAGAAGAGAAGAGAAGAGAAGAGAAGAGAAGAGAAGGTTTATTATAGAGGATAAATAAGCAAATATATTAGATGACTGACTTAAAAATATATATAATTTAGGAATAAAACAGATAATTGTTTATTGTTTATGATCTGTTACACTTATGAGTGAAATAAAGCATGCAAAACACTTCAAAAAAAAGCCCCATATGTTTATATGCTAAGCAGCATAATGACAGTCAGAACAGCACAGAACAGCAATAGCACATTATGCATAGAGGCAAATCTGCTTGAGTAGAGTTAAAGGTTGAGACAGCTGTATTATCTACATTAGCTCATATGTCTTTTCCCTTTTTTTGGAAGATCCTTTAGGTCTTTTCCTTGGTGATTCTATGATTTATAAATTTTATTTCTCTGTTATTCTGGAGAGTTATTCCTTCTTTCTAGCCAGCTATAGATTGCAATGGTACTTTAGAATACATCAACATCTTCAGGTTTTCCCAGTATAAGTGCCATAGAGTTACAGAGTCTAAAGTTTTTAAGGATATCAAGGATAACATTGATTAAACAGATAGTTCTTATGCCATTTATTAAATAATGACCTCCAAATATATTTGATTTATTGTAAAGATATTGTGCACTCATGCATTTGTTTTATTAATACCATTTTGTTAGTCCTTGGCTACTATGGATGAATACAAAAGGCATTTTGGGCATATGTATTTTAATATTGACATGATTGCTTGTGACTGCAATGAGTGAACTCAAGGGAAAAATATTGTTGATATTAAACAAAAGAGAAATTCTTCTAGCAACATCTGGTAAAGAGTGAAGATTGCATAACTTAGAGCTGCCTACGGTCACATCAAGTTTTCATCCTGTCTGCTAAAAGCACTTGATCACCCTGTAGTGAATTCTGTGAATCCTGCTGGGCTCAGTAGTGTTGCTATAGAAATATTTAGACATTTGTCAGCACAGATGAGCCCAAGCCCTAAATTCAAAACAAACTCAATCCCAGAATTAGTATATTTTACAAATCATTCTAACACAATCAGATATATATATATATATATATTCACTTATAAATTGCTTTAATAATGATGATGCAATTTCATGTATTACCCTGCAAAGGTTGAAATTTGGCTTTCTAAACAACTCCGTGTTTTTTAAAGCAATTATTTTTCTGCTTTTTTTTTTTTTTTTTTAAATGATTGGTTTTTTTCCTTATTTTGGATCTATTTTATGAAAATATATAGCTTCTGAAAATAGTAGTGCACCTGGAAATGTAAAGAAAGAAAAGGATATCATGGAAGATAATTTGCTTCTTTGCAGGGAACAAGGAGTGATGGAGTAGAAAGGAAGAAAGAAGTTGCAGTATTCAGATTCAAAGTGTGTTGTGCATAGTGTTGTATTCTCTGGAGGGTTCTGTGGCTTGTCAGTCTACAATATGACAGTAGAATGGAATTTCTCAATAGACACTGCAGTCAGGTTTCTTCTTTTATAACTTCTTGAAAGATACTTTAAAACAAACAAACAAACAAAACAAACACAAAACAAAACAAAAAACACACCATAAACAGAGATGCTTCAACAGCCATTGGAAGCAATCGTGAGATCTGTATGAATAGACAATATGTGCCACTCTTAAATCTTTTTTACTCTCTGCATTAGGAAAAAACATATTTATCCCACTCCTGCATGGAAGCCGAGAATTCCATGAAGACATGAAGAGTTGTGCTCTTATTCTTCCCTCCAAAACAGTGAGGATGTGCAAAGAAGAGATGAAGGAGATGAAAGAAATGACTGACACACTGAGAAAGAACAGAACTGGGTGGTTTTACTCATTGGGTGATTTTACCAACTTCATTATGAAAATGGGGCAGTCAAAGCAGAATGAACTTCTGCAAAGCTATTTTATAGTAACACTGCAAGAAAAATTAACAATTGTAATCAGTGACGTAATTTTTTTCATGGCTTGCCACACATTTCTCATAAAAAATTCCAGAATTCATTTCTTTGTGACAATCTCAAACATGTTGAGATCTCATTATTTATTCCCTGGAACTGGGAAATTTTCAATAACAAACTGGTTAAGGATAGACTTAAAGGAAGGTTTCCTAAATAATCTACTGCCTCAGTACCTGCTTTCTTCAGCAGTTATTCATAGTCAAAAAGCCAACTCTGTGCAATATCTGATCAGTAATACACAGATGACACCTGAAATGGCCCTTGGTGCCTTTATTTAAGAACCAGTCTTCTAGACACTTGGCACATTTGGAAATGACGACACTTCTGCTTAGTGATTTTAAACTCCATACTTCAACATATGAAATTAATGCCATTATATATGCGTGACAGTATCTCTCTTGGCCTTCAGCAATATATCAGTAGGACTCAGGTCATTCACACATCCAGTCTCAGGGAGGTGAATATTACAGCATTTAAACTGAGAATCTTGCAGTTTTTTGTTGGCACAAATACTTTTTAACCCCATTAGTTCTACTGGCTGTTGACATCACTTTTGTGAATGCTGATGGCTTTTTCTAGCTGTTCTCATACACATCTCTAATGTCGTTTGAAATTCTGCTGGAGTGGGCCCAGAGGAGAGTCATAAAGATGATCAAGGGGCTGGAGGTTCTCTCTTATGAAGAAAGACTGAGGGAACTGGTCTTATTCAGCCTGGAGAAGAAAAAGCTCTGAGCAGTTCCACTGCTGCCTTACAGCACCTAACAGGAACCTTCAAGAAAGCTGTAGAAAGTTATCATGGGATGTAGAGATACAGCAAGATGTAAAGGTTTTAAATCAAAAGAGGGTAGGAAAATTCTTCACTATGATGGTGGTAAGGAACTGGAATATGTTGCTCAGAGAATCATAGAATCATAGAATTATCCAGGTTGGAGAAGACCTTGAAGATCATCAAGTCCAACCGCAGCCTAACCAGTACCCCATCTCTAAGAAAAAAAAAAAAAAAAAAAAAAAAAAAAAACCAACCTCTGCTAAATCATATCCCTGAGTACCACATCCAAACGGCTCTTAAACACATCCAGGGATGGCGATTCAACCACCTCCCTGGGGAGCCCATTCCAGTACCTAACCACCCTTTCTGTAAAGAAGTTCTTCCTAATATCCAACCTAAACTTGCCCTGGCGCAACTTGAGGCCATTTCCCCTCGTCCTGTCACTTGTCACTAGTGAGAAGAGACCTGCCCCACTCTCACTGTAAGAACCTTTCAGGTACTGGAAGACAGCAATAAGGTCTCCCCTCAGCCTCCTCTTCCTCAGGCTAAACAGCCCCAGCTTCCTTAGCCTCTCCTCATAGGGCTGATTCTCCAAGCCCTTCACGAGCCTCGTTGCCCTTCTCTGGACCTGCTCCAGTACCTCCATATCTTTCTTGTGCTGAGGTGCCCAAAACTGGACACAGTACTCGAGGTGAGGCCTCACCAATGCCGAGTACAGGGGCAGGATGACTTCCTTAGTCCTGCTCAGCACACCATTCTTGATACAAGCCAGGATGCCGTTGGCCTTCTTGGCCACCCGGGCACACTGTCGGCTCATGTTAGAAGAAGAAGAAGAGAGAAGCTGTGGGTATCCCCTGCTTGCAAGTGTTGAAGGCCACATTGGATGGGGCTTTGGCAAATGTGTCTAGGGGAAGGTGCCCCTGCTCGTGGCAGGAGGTTTGGGACTAGGTGGTCTTTAAAGTCCCCTCCAACTAAAACCATTCTGTGATTCTGTGATTCTTTGAGTCTATGATTTATCGTAATACAAGGAATAGATTTTGTCTAAAAATCCATAATAAACTTTCTAGTGTCATTTATTTAGAATAAAATAATAATAAAAATAATAATGAAATCATATATACATACTGAATAATTGAAAATATTTAATCAAAAAGAAGATTGGCCATCTTCTGAAATAAATGCTCAAGGAAGTCTTTAACTTAATTCTTTTGAATGTGTCAAGCTCACCAGACAGCAGAATAGACTTCAGTGAAAAAACTCTGGGTCAAATCCATTCCAGAATGTTATGTAAAAAGGTAATATATACTTACTCCCTCTTTCCTTTTTAGTTCCTTTGCCTGGAGGCTCAATTACAAATGACATGGCTCTTTGCTTCTTGGATATGTATCTTGATGAATCTATTATGATTTTTTTATTTTTTCTTTCTTTTGAATTAGCATGCGTTGTTCGAATAAATTGAGTTGCTTCCCTGTTTAACATTTTAGGATTTATTTATTGTTCTCAGAGCCCTCTGGGCACTGGAACAAATTGATGAAAAGTAAGTTATTAATGTACTTTCAGTCAGGCATATCTAATCAGCTCAAATTAAAATAATTATATCTTCTATAAACAAGTACTGTATATATTTAAATATTTACCACAACATTTTATGAAGAGGATGCAGAATAACCACTCTGTTTTGAAGTTTCTGAAATGATGAAATCCAGCATCCATCAGCTCATAGTCTCAATAAAGAGAACAACAAATAGGTGAATAGGTAGAGAATAGATTTATTTATGGTTAATTAGGTTATGCTGTCTGAAGAAAGTCATAATGATCTGTTGTAATAATGAGGTTAAACAGTTTATTCCTGAGAGAATCATTAATCTCAGGGCATTTTACTTTTAATTTGAAACACTTTTTTGAAAACATGCTAAATGACTGGGTGAGAAGATGCAGAACATGTGAAGTTCCTTCCTTGTTAAAATTCACTTACCATTTACTCTTGATCAAATTAAATGGAAAGACATGAACTCTGTGATAGGATTGAGGAAAGATGCCTGTACTTCAAAAAATGACAACGATTTCTTGTTGCTGTATTCGTGGAAAACATACCAGAGCCTTTATATTGTCCTTAAAAAGTCACCACAGGTCATCATTAAAACCGATGTAAAACTGCTAACGGTCTATTTAAGATCTTCTTTGAAAATCATATTTTTACAGAAATTCTAGTGGAAAGGATATTATGCCAATAAGATATTCCAAAGAAGTAAATAATATTAACTAGAGCAAGTCAACACTGGTATCCACTTTTACTTCTTTCCTTTATTAAACTTTCTGTTTTAAAAATATTTTTGGCAATGTTTGTTACATGTTAATTTTCATATTTCAGCTTTAAAAATGAAACAGAAATAGAAAATATTTCTTGTTTTGTGCTGTAAGAAAAGCACTCTTTTCTCAAATCTGTTTTTCTTTCTTCATTTCTGTCTGTATTCCCTTGAGCAAAGAAGGCAAAAGTTAAAAACAAAAATTCCTAGCATACTTTGAAATATTTTTTTAATAACTTTCAAACTGACAAAAAGTTGATAATGAAGTGGAACACCTAATTTATAAAATTATTTATGAAAGTACAGTAGTAAATCCATGTTTCTTCTTTGTCTTCTACAAACATTTACCTTTGTTGAAATATCAAAGACCTTACTATTATTTAAATATTTTCAATTTAAAATCTATCACTGAAACAGTTGTTTAATAACAGTTGTTTAAAAATGTTATTTAAAAAAATCTGTATGCATGTGAATAACGGTCAGTCTAGGAACATTTCTAATATCTCTTCAATTGAATGTTTTACAAATGTATAGGGAGACAACACCACAAAAAGATGTTATATAAAGGTACATAAAAGTATGTGAATATGCAGATTTAGGAGATAATACTAACATAAAGAAATTCAGCGGTCAGCAAAATATCATTAACTATTCTTTGTTTTCTAAGTAAGTTCTGTTATTAAAGATAGAGCAAATATCACGTCTACATAAATGTAGCAAACACCAGAAGGAAGGCCTCTTCCATTTAGGACATGATTATGTTTCATGTTACATGACTGCTTACTCAACAAGACACAATCTTTTCATGCAAGAATGTTGCAGAGGTCAATTGAGATATTAGCAAGACTGAAATTTCAGCCTTGTATGTAAAGTGCGACAGTGTATTATTATGAAAGGACATGGGAGGAAGCAGAGAGGCACCAATCTCTTCTCCGTATTTACCAGTGTAGAATACCAGAGAACAGTAGAAAGCTGCAACAGAGGATGTTCAGACTGGACATTAGAAAACAGTTCTGTACTGCGAGAGCCTTTAAACACTGGAACAGGCTTTCTAGAGAGGTGTTTTTTGCCCTATACCCATTAGATCAAGAGGCATTTGGATAATGCCTCCACATGCTGAGACACTGGGACATGAATACCTTTGCACATTCTTCCAATTGAACTATTCTTTCCTGTTATAATAGTGTTCTTACATTTGTGTTCTCAACAAAGGATTGGCATAGGATCAGGATTTAGGTAGGATCACCTGGTTAAACTCATAGGTTACAGCTCTACCATTTTCTCTTTTGTTTACATATCCTAGTTGGTTGAGTAGAGCATTTAAGTACTTTATTTACAGTATAAATAATTGTTGATTAAAAATGAAATGTTAGTAATCATGCTTAAATATTTGGAGTTCCCAATCTATTCCAGTGCTCATCTTTGTACCTCTTAATAAGAATGAAACTTTTGACACTTTTGACTCAGTACTTGTTAATTTAGCTGATATACAACATATCAAAACTAAATTATTTTAGACAATTTATACTTAAATAAGAATAAAGTTGGCTTTGGATTTCATCTTATAAGAAAGAAAATACAAATCTGGAAGATTTTAGAGTGGCTGGGAAGGATAACTCGCACATAAAAATGCTAAGAATTTTCTATTACGAAATGGCCTCTCCAACAGAACATGAAGAAACAGATGTATCCCATTTGCTTTAGCTAGATATTGTCCAGTTTGGATGGGGCTTTGAGCAACCTTGTCTAGAGGGAGATGTCCCTGCCATTGGGACATCTAGCAGGTTGGGGTTGGAACTTGATGATCTTAAAGGTCCCTTCCAACCGAAACCATTCTATGACTCTATGATTCTATCATCTATTCTCTGTCTATATGTGTCCATGCACTTCCTCCTGTAGGAGGTTTCTAAGTGATGTGGCTTGGAATTCATTAGCTTACATAGATCATGGTAGTGGTTTTTTTTTTGTTTTGTTTTTGTTTTTTTTTCATTAGTTTATTTGTTTGTTGGTTTGTTGTGTTGTTTTTATGCATTGTTTTTGTTTGTTTTTTAACAGGAACTATGGTTACCACAACATATGGTGGATGTTTCCTTCACAAAATAAGTCAGTTTAATTACGAATAATTGGTCCAGTTTAGGAATCATATTGTGGCAGTGGCTGTCACCTCATGGACAATTGTGAAGAATTTCGATACGATACGATACTTTTTTGTATATGTTCTGATACGTGTTCTGCCATTTTCTAAATTTATATGTGACCACATTTGAAATTAATGCTTCAGTGACAAGAAATGAGAAGTTTATTAGAGAATGGTGGGTTACAAATAGATTTATGATTTATTTCTTATGCATAGGCTTATATTCCATCACACCCCGAGTTTGAGAAATAGAGAGTTGATAGACTTGAAAGAAAATTCTCAGACAACTCAACTGTTTCTGAATCAGATTCATTAACAGAGAAAAATAACAAGAGACTACTTAGAAGAGTGTTTGAAGCCCACATTAACCTAGAAAACACATCTTAAGCAAATAAACCATTATTCTTAAAGCTCTACATCAGTAAATGTGTTTTTAAACATTTCTTTCTGGAGAACTGCTTTGCTATGGACCAAAAAACAAATGTAAATACTTGTGACCTGTGGAAGGTGGCTGGATCCAACTTGTAATTTCCTGCAAAGTCATGAGTTTTAACAAACTTCCCAGAAACCACAAGTCAAAAGCAGAATAAGTGCTAGGTCTATTTGTTCTCCCAATGAGGTACCTGAGAGAGAGGCATAATATAATTCTTGACACTAAACACTGCAGGGTAAATAACTCCTTTTGTAGGCTGTGTGGTTGTGGAATAATAAAAATACAGCAGCTTTTCTCCTCATGTTCCTGACTCTTGCTCATTAACAATACATAAGGAAGAATTAAACATGAGATTGGGAAAACTGAGATTCTAATTTTCTTGTGAGTTTATGCATTAATTTTTTGCCAGGATAAATATTATAATCTCAGTAAATTCTTTCAGGTTACTTGCACAGGGCATTCAGCATCTTAAAACACATTACCCTAATGAGCACTGTACAGTTAAATACTACACAGTAACAAGCAATGTCGCTGAGGGGAAAAATGTAATTTAATAATTTCAAATGTAAAGCTGAATCTCATTCAACTGTAAAAAAATAAAAATAAAAATAGATCTGGGGGCTCCGCATGAATGAAAGAAACTCTGATATTACAGATCTTTCAGGAAGTGAGAGGCCAATTTAGTTTAATACCAAACGCTGCACTGTTCAGAAAAGGTCCCCACAAAATATGGTTCATGTAAGCCTCCATTTAAAAATGCAGTGGCTGTTGTATTTTCTCTCCAATAACATATAATTAAACTATCCTTTCAACCCAGCTGCTAGGACCCCGATCACTGAAAATATTTGAGCAAATCTGACAGGAGAGGTAAGAATATTGTTTACCTCTGGGTTGTATTCAGTTTTGATTTCCTTCCTCTGCAGTTCGGAAGCTTCTGCCTTGGAGGATCAGGAACATGACAGGCAGTGCATTCATTACAATATTTTCGTGAGGTCATTGGTTCTAATCTTTCTGTGACTCTTGGTACACACAGATTAAACACTGATAAGATTTTCTGCTTATCCATGCCTTTTTGTAGTACTTATCTTGGAGAATATGCAAAAACAATTTCACAGCCCTTTTACATACCAGGTTGAGGTAGCTTGATTGTTTCATGTCCCTATCTTATACCAATCACAAAAAGTATAAGAATGGAAAAGAAAGATAGGGGAAGAGCTAGGGTGGAGGTTTGAAATATATTATCTCCCATACACACTGTAAGTATACATAAAAATTGGGAAGAATTATGTAGGGCCAGACCTACATAAGACCTCTAAGATCATCTAGTCCAACCATTCACATACCACCAGTTTTGCCCACTAAACCCTAAGAACTGCATCAATTATTTCACCAGAAGCCTCCAGGGACAGTGACTGTACCACTACCCAAGGCAACTTGTTCCAGTGCTTAACTACTCTTTCTAAGAAGAAATTTTTCCTAATATCCAATCTGTATATCTTATTTTAGCAACTCTTCCACCTATAACAGGAAAAAAAATCTGGTATCCAGACTGAAGGAAAGGATTGCATGCAATTTCCTTACATTCAACATGAGAATTCTGAGTACTTTTTTAGACCAAAAACTATTTTAGTTATTAGAGTTTGTCATGGTTTTGCAGTATACTAACATTTGGCCTCATTCCAAATTATATGGAAAGTGATTATTTATTCAACAGCTAAAGCTGAGATACAGACCAGATCATAATTCATGGTACTAAAATAGGCTACATGAATGCAGTATTTCCTAGGGGGCTGATTAATTGATTCTAGTGAGCTAAAGGACAAATTCTGAAGGAGACTTGGATCCATGCTTTCTTTTTTTATATCTGCTGTACAATGTGAGGGTGCAGAGAGCCTCTAGCTTAACACATGAGGATGCTCCATGCAGAAACAGCATGGGAAACAAATTGAGAGCTTATGCGTTGCCAACAAGTATGAATGTGATTGTTTGCTTTGCCCAGAAAATTTGCATCTCACTTTTCCAGGAAACCAGATTTGCATTTAAAAGAAAATAATTTTAGGTGGACAGTTCCACTGTTTCTTCCATTCCCTCAGCTGAATCCCAGTGCAGAACACCAGAACCTAGACAGCTATTTTACAGAAGGTCTCAATAAGAAGCTTTTCCCTGACCAGAGAAGGAGATTTTTGCCAAAGTGTAAAACTTTGAGTGAATACTCAAAGAACTTTGCACAGGACTGAGAACTAGTCATTTGCCTCTCCCATATCCATAAACCTGGTTTATAAAAAGAAAGAAGTATTAGCAAATTATATGTTAAAAACACCATTATTTATTTATTTATTTATTTATTTATTTTCCTGTGGGTTTTCTCATATCTCAGAGAATAGTTTCCTAACTGTGTTACTTATTATAAATGCTTGAATATCTGCAATACCTGCAACTGTATCAGTGTAACTATCTGGTATAAATAGGAATGCTGGAGCAGCATCTGTCTTACAGCTATTACTATTATAATGACAACATTTCAATTTAAAAAATCTGATGATAATTGGAAAAATACCTTGAATCTACTTTCTAGTTGTAATCCTTTTCAAGGATTTTATTTTCCTGAACACCTTGCAAGATCGCCATTGTTTTCCTGATGCAACACAGAGTGGTTTTTAAAGAAAAAGAGTGATCTTAATTGTAGACTCATTTCATAAAACTTTAATAATAAATACTTTATTATAATCCAATATACAAATATACAAGTATACAAATATACACCTTTTATGTAGTAACTCACACTAACAAAAATGTTGCATAAATCTGTATGATAAATAAAAAGAGGAAGTTGATTCTTTTTTATTATTCTTTAACTTCCCAGTTGTCTCTCCTAGAAGAGCTAGGAAATGTACTGAGATTTAAGATGTGATTTCAGGTTGTCCTTAAACACATATTTGTCATTTGGACATAGACAAACAGGTTGATAGCAAAAATCTCAAGGAATCTGGACATTTCTAGTTACATATAGTTAGTTGGAGGAAAAATTAGAGTACCTAGGATTTTGCTTGATGTTTTGAATGTAGTTGTGTCATTAGCCATGCAATTATGATGCAAGCTAAATTAACAGAAGCCACAGGACAAAGATTTAAGGAAAGATAAGGTTTTCTGTCTGTCCCTTCTTAGAAAAAGATAATTTTCTTTCATCCTATAAATTGTACTTTATTGATACATAAAAATTAAACCCATAATATCTTGTGTTGAGAATTTGTATATTTCCAGTAGATTTTTGATCCAGAAGAGCACCTGTACCTACTATTGGACAGACCTTAACAAATTGTATTGGAATTGATGCATAAATTCTGTGGTCTTAAAATCATCTTCTGGAGATAGTGTGGTTTCTGTGGCTACAAATGCATATGGCTTTTATGTACATAGGCCAAGCCATATGGTATATGTGATTTGTTTAGTTTTTAAGTCAATATTACTGTCTCGGAGGCAATTCTTAGAAAAGCAGCATGGAAAGAAAATTATTCATGCATGCTAGTAAGTTTATAAATTGGTGAAAAAAAGTACTTCATTTATTCAGTACTGGGAAACACTTTTTCTAAAAGGGTTTTCTCTGTAGAAATTAAAACATTCAAAAAGACTTCAAAGGTAATTAGATACTTCCTCAGTTAGTCAGGTGCCTTGTAGGATTTGCAGAAGCTTGTAAATTCTTTGTGCAGTTGACACAATGGAAGGATATGACATCATCCAGAGGGACTTAGACACACTCAAGAATCCAATGAGGCTTTAACAAGGTCTAGTGTACGGTGTTTTACCTGGGTTGAGGCAATCTCAGATACTGGAAGAAGAAGTCATGAGAGCATCCCTGTGGAGAAGGAGCTGAGGGTCCTGATGGACAAAAACTGGACAGGAACCAGAAGTGTGCTCTTACAGCCCAGGCAGCTAATAATACTCTGGGCTGCATCAGAAGAGGTGTGATCAATCATAGAATCATAGAATTACCCAGGTTGGAAAAGACCTTAAAGTCCAAACGCAGCCTAACCAGTACCCTAACTCTAAAAACCCTCTGCTAAATCATTTCCCTGAGTACCACATCCAAACAGCTCTTTAACACATCCAGGGATGGCGATTCAACCACCTCCCTGGGGAGCCTATTCCAGTACATAACTACCCTTTCTGTAAAGAAGTTCTTCCTAATATCCAACCTAAACTTGCCCTGGCGCAACTTGAGGCCATTTCCCCTCGTCCTGTCACATGTCACTAGTGAGAAGAGACCTGCCCCACTCTCACTGTAAGAACCTTTCAGGTACTGGAAGAGCGCGAGAAGGTCTTCCCTCAGCCTCCTTCTCCCCAGACTAAACAGCCCCAGCTTCCTTAGCCTCTCCTCATAGGGCTGATTCTCCAAGCCCTTAACGAGCCTCGTTGTCCTTCTCTGGACCTGCTCCAGTACCTCCATATCTTTCTTGTGCTGAGGTGCCCAAAACTGGACACAGTACTCAAGGTGAGGCCTCACCAATGCCGAGTACAGGGGCAGGATGACTTCCTTAGTCCTGCTCACCACACCATTCTTGATACAAGCCAGGATGCCATTGGCCCTCTTGGCCACCTGGACACACTGCTGGCTCATATTCAGCCTACTGTCCATCAGCACACCAAGGTCCCTTTCCGTCTAGAAGCTTTCCAGCCACACTTCCCCAAGCCTGTAGGGTTGCTCGGGGTAAACATGGTAAATACGGAGAGGGAGGTAATTGCCCCCTTTTTCTGCCCTCATGAGGCCCCATCTGGAGTAGCCTGGGGCTCCCAGCACAGTAAGAATGCTGAGCTATTGGAAAGGTTCCAGAGGAGGGCTGTGAAGATGATCAAAGGTTTGGAGCACCTCTCCCATGAGTAAAGGTTGAGGGAGTTGGACTTGTTGAGCTTGGAGAAGAGATGGCTCCAGGGAGACCTCATTGCAACCTTCCAGTACTTGAAGCCAGCTTTCCAGCTTATAAGCCAGAAAGGGACTGACTTTTTACATATCTGATCGTGATAAGACAGGGAGGAATGGCTTTAAACTAAAAGAGAGGAGATGTAAAGGGAAGATTTAGGTGTGATATTAGGAAGAACTTTTTAACTCAGAAGGTGAAACTAGGTTATCTCTAAGGTCCCTTACAACCTACACACTATAATTCTATGATCTTTCCCTCACTGAAAGTTAAACATCTGAAAGTTAACATTTTGTTTCAGCAAGACATGATAGATCTTTCCACTGTCAAGGGAGGCAATGAAGCAGCTTGAAAAAGCTATTCAGATAATCCTTTGGACAGATTGTAGCATGGAATGAGTCCTCCTCTGAAGCCTTTTAGTTATATTTTCCCTAACTTTGACTATAAAGGGAATTGTTTAGCAGCTAGCTGGATTCACTCTTGCAAACACTGAAATAGTGTAATTAACGGCATTCCTCACCTAATTCAATGTTTCATCCAACTGTTAGGTGACATGGGAAGAAAAATAATCCTCTACTTCCATGTTGGTATGCAAGCAATGTATGGAAACTATTAACTGCCAAGGATAAATTTTCTTGGAGAACAAAACAGGATTTGCCAACACAAAATAGAAATGAAAGGAAGAGCAAATTGATACAGATTTGTAAATGTACAACTAGTGGTGTCAGAAATATTGCTCTCTTTTGACCCCTGCTCACATCAATTTTTTTTATTATTATTTTTATTTTATTTTATTTTTTGCAATCCTATGTCCAGATTAAGACCTGTATTTAACTCTAAACAAGAAACAGCAGCCATCACCATGACTTGTCAAGAGAACTGCAAAAGATGCATCCAGTTCTAGTGAAATCTCTGCATATGGGAACTCTAAACCCATTGTTTTCACATTTTCCCAGTTACAATATTAATTAATTACCTTTCCTCAGCTTTTGGGAAAATAACTGTAACATTATTTTTCACACTCCTAGTTTTCCTCCATGTAATCCCAAATTTTATTAAGAGGGATCAACCAATCACGAAACTAACATCTCAAAGCAGTGGAATAGAACAAACACATTGGAAGTCTACCAAATACATGTGCTACTGGGTCTAGGGAGCCTGTTTTGCCAGGGGTGGTGGACTCGATCTCTAGAGGTCCCTTCCAACCCCTACAATTCTGTGATTCTGTGAAATATTTCCAAGAAATGGGAATTTTACAAAAATTAAACTTGTGTCAAACAGCAGGACATTTCTTCATGACATCATATTAATTTTCTATATTTAAAAATCAGCTTTATGAAAATTGTTCTGTATTACATTCAGAATGATGAAAAAAAAAATCACTTTCTTGCATCCTTAATAAGATTCCTTCTGACATTCATAATGTCACTTTATTGGAAGCTGAACAGAAATGTGGTTCAATTTGTACAGTGTTTGAAACATATTAACATCAGACTGAATAAATAAATAATTCATTAAAAAGAGAACTATAGTGAAAAAAATGAATATAAAATTTAGAATTTTCTTTGAAAATGTGTCATTCTCACTGTTTAGAATAATTAGAAATCTTTTTATTTGTAGTACTGTTTTAGAATATGTATAATATTATATATAGTATAATTTTATATAAGGTACACTAAGTGGTAAACAGCAGATAACAGTAATCATGCCATTTTATATAAAGGCAAGTACCTGTGATAAGTCCTTGTCTTACAAAAATCAAAGAAAAAAAAAATCCCTTCTGAATTCAACTGTTTTTGAATCTGATGTTAACAAATAGTTTTAACAACTATTTTAGACCAAGAATTGTGACAGGTAAGTGTGCCTTGTTGCCTGTGAGATTTTGATGCAATTCACAGATATCTGAGCAGTAGATATGTAGAAACAACGCATTTTCAAATACAAAACATAAGTCAGTACAAAGTTTTTTCACATATTCTAGAAAGTTTGTTTTCTTTGTATGAATGAAGACAATACATTAGTTAATAGAGTCCTTGTAACTATTACAATTGCATATTATATATCCTTCAAATTTTTAATACCTGATATAGTATAAAGAAGGAGGACTATACTGGATGATAAAATCAACTAGAACTCTCTGGTGGGATTTAACACCTATTAAATATGTATTTATTTTTTACTCACCCAGTAAATATTTTATATCTTGAAAATGTGCTATGTTTCAGCATTTGCAGTAAAATCAAAAAGGTGAACCTGTGACTAAATAAATTGAACAGTAAAACCTACAGAAAAGTAATAAGCCTCTTGCAGCTGTTGTCAGGTCCTGAAAATTGCTATTTATAATCTCAGCAAAGATATGAACACAAATAAGGTCTATCATTCATCTTCAGTAAAATGGTGACATGAATAATGGAAGCTCCGATCAACATACTAAATTAGTAATTATTTCCTTATGCTAAAGCCAATCCAATCAGTCACATGTTTTTTATATGCTTATATGTTTTTTATATGTCTATAACAGATAAGGCAAACCACAGGATTTGGAAAAATAATATCAGATCTGGCAATAAAATAACTTACAAATAAAAAGAAAGCATATGGGTTATGAATAATTAAAAATATTTATCATGAAGTTAGATTCAGATTCAGGGCTACATGCTCCATTGTGGGGTAGATCTTTGACCAGACACTGGAAAATTTGTCACAAAAATCTCAGTCTTAGCAGAACAGAATGTGAGAAGTAAATGTATTAATAAACTTGATTTTATTTCATCAGGTGCATGGCAACAAGTAATACTGATTAGTAACTCTTTAACAGTTTCCATGTACAACACAGTCTGGCAAAATGGATGACCAGTAGTTCATGAAATAAACCAGGCGTATCTCCTTCTTATGTATTTTCTACATCTATTATCTACTTTTTGTATATATTTAGCTGAAATTTCCCAGTATGAAACTAATTAGAATATTTAATACTTGTATTAGTGTTCTTCACTTATGGCTTGGAGGTGCAATACAACCTTGCAAATGACCTCATTTTACAAAACTAAGAGCATTTCCTAGCAAATTATTAAAAAAAAAAAAAAAAAAGATAAAAGGAAAATACAAATTATAAATTAATGGATCTTTTCTAAACACTACAATTTTACTCTTTGGTAAGCAGGTGACTTCCAACAGGTGCATATCACCACCTCAACGTCCCATGTCAAGAAAATCTTTTCTCCTTTTATGAAACTGAGGTGTCAAAATTGCAAATAGCAGATTTGTTCTAGGGCATCTTTGCATGTTTTATCAAAATGAATTAAATTGTCTTGCTTCTACCTGTATTTCCAAATGACAGCGTTTCACTTTATTTTCAGAAGAAATCTGTATTTGACTAACAGCTTGGAGAAGAGTGCATTCCCTTGGGCATAACAGCCATCTCTTTACCTTATACCTGCAGTCCAGACTCTAAAGCTGCATGTAGACATTCATCCTAAGTATTACACATTCTGATGGCCTTCCAAAAAGTTTTCAGTCACCTCATACTCTTTTAGGTATAGATCTCTAGATTCAACCCTTTTCCACTCAGTACTGAAACAGGAACAATGCAGAAAGTTTTCATTTTGTCTAAACTGATAAAAAAACTTTCTGAATGATTAATCCATATTAAAATCAATAAGCTTATTTGATTGCCTGCTTTTGGTAATATATTCTAATGTTGACATTCCTACTTTATTAATGTCTATTGACAGAAAAGGAAAAAAAAAAAAAAAAAGAAAGAAAAAAAAAAAGAAGAAAAAGAAAAAAAGGTAATTTACTGAATACTAAATATACAAAATACAATAAAATTAAAAAAAAAAAAAAAAAAAAAGAAGCCTGTGAAAGAAAGGATAAGTGAAGGTCTCAAACTTGTGAAATTGAATCCTTGCAAGATATCTTTTATTATCTTTATAGTCCTTAAGAGGAATACATAGAATTTTCTAATATCTTATGAACTCATGAGTTAGACCAAGTGGAATAGGTCATAAAATTAGGTATTTTTCCAGCAGCTGAGAAATGAGAACTAATTAATGCATAATTTTACTTTGTGTGGACCAAAGTCAAGCTGTTAAACAGCACTGCAGGTTTTTATTACAATTTACTCTGTCAAACTCAGTTTCAGTGTAGAAAGTGATGGAGAAAGCTATGTGTTTAAATAACTTTAATGATGTTTTATATTTTTTAAAATGTCATTAAATCCTCTTTTGCTTTATTTTGATTCTTGACTGATCTTATTTTATTTTTCTACTTTGTGAAGACTTCAGGAAAAAGCATTGACAAGTAAGGAAGTTCACTGCACTATATACCAAAATTTGTGCAAGTTAATAGAAAAATTATCACTAGATTAATACTATTCAGAAATACAACTATTCATTGTATTATTATCTAGTCCATGATTGTTACAGAATACTGAGGGCAAATATAAGGAAATTATTTGATGAACTTCTATTGAAGGATGTTTGGCCATCGTGCTGTGTAGCAGCATTACCTAATAAAGTTAAGAAAAATTCAGAATATAAGCACAAAAGATCAGTTGGAATAATCAGTATTTAATTGATGAATGGAAATACTAATAAATACCATTCTCTCTCCCTTTGCCCTTTGTCACCTTAAGTCTGTCTCATTTAGAGATTATATTTGCCTTACTAAGAGGCAAATGTGATATAACACAACCTCTATCAAGCCCTTCTTAGCTGCCATGGAGTACTGGCCATATTCTGAAACCTTAGGCTAGATCTGAACTCATATACTAAAATTCTATCTCTAAAATATGACAATGTATGCACTCTGATGATAAATTTAAACTACTGACAGTCATTCAAATTCTAACAGAGGCTTCTGTCAGAATTCAGGACATACTGAGATTTCTTCCATACCCACATTTGACTACAAGGGAGCACACTAATTTGTAGTGCTTAGGCACTGGTAAAGCCTAACAACAATTAACACCTAGGCTTCCAGTTGATTTAGGTGTAAACACATGGAGCTCTTTAATTTGTATGCATGTAAAAACAATAAATGTACACACATAAGCTGTAAATACATTATATCTGTATATATATGCGTATTTATATTTTATATATATCATATATACATATTCACAACTATAATAATAATCCTCTGGAACTGTTATAACAATCAGCTAGTAATTCTTTTTGAATGATGTAAAGATTGCTTGAACTGGGTATCAGAATTATAATCTACAGCACTTCCAGACACTATATTTTGTATATATCTATATGTGTGTATATTTATATATATATAAGGTAAACTGGCATATTCCCAGAGGTTTTGTTATAACTTTTTTTGCTTTTCTTTCAAGCTGATGAAACTGAGTATCGCTGGGGTTCCCACACAAAACAGTTTACTGGTGGTCCTTTAACGGGTAATGTTGTTCTCTTTGTGGCTACATAGCAGTGTCAAATGTGATTGTGCTGCCATCTCAGCAGTAACAGCTGCTGCAGCATCAGCACTGCTTCTGTGGAAGAACTGCCATATTAATATATCGGATGCTTAAATCTTTACATGTCTCATGGCATTTTCAAGAGTACAGAGAGGGATTGGCCTGGGTATCCATCTGAATTGCAAACATGAGATTTTGCCTAGTTAAAATTCCTCTGTAGCCCCAATCTAAAACTGTACCACAACACCATTGCATGTCGGACAGAAGATACTTAAGTATTTTGATAGTAAAGCTGATATTTTGCATGCTAGATATGATTTTTCTTCAAGGGAAACACTATTCATAGAATCACTGAATATCCTGAGTTGGAAGACACCTATAAGGATCATCAAGTCCAACTCCTGGCTTCACATAGGACACCCCATAAATCTGATCATATTTCTGAGAATGCTGTCCAAATGACATTCATTCCTTTTACTGGAGTTTTGATATGAATAGTTATACCTTTCCCTTTCCCAAGATGGAAAAATAACAAAAGAGAGCTTAAGTTTTGCTCATTATTAACTTGATGTTTGCAAGAACTGTTGTTTTGTGAATCCTTTGAGTTTAGTCTATAGCAAAATAGGGATTTTATATTCATGTCTGTATAAAGTGTATATGAATATTAGATGAGCATATCACGTATTTTCATTTATCAATGATTCTTAATATGGTTTATGGACAATATGTTCTATGTAAGATCCTACACCAGCCAAAGGAAGCTGTTGGTAAACCTGTAATAAATTTAGGCAGATAAAAAGTCAGTACTTTCTAAGTACTGCAGCGAGCAAGTTAAAAAATAAGGAGAGCACTGACTGAAACAGAACAGAAAACTGTTAGTTTGTTTTAATGTAAGCTCCTCTGCTTTAGTAGCTATCATAGGATTCTTTCTAACTAACATACAGCTGAGATGAAGAAAGGCAAAGAATGTGTTCAAGGTCTCAAACCCTGATTAGGAAACCAAACTTCTCCTGCTGATTAAATGCAATCCAATTTCTTCATTTTACCTTAGACATAATTTATTTCTAGTACACTCAGAACATTATAAAATTAATGACTGAAGATGTTTGATGAAATTAAAGGGTGTGGTACATGGCTGGTGTTTAGCAGTAACAGTTGTTTTGTTCTGTCTGATCACGTGTAATCTCATGGCGCATGCAAAGAAAAAAAAAAAAATCAGCATTTTTCAGTCATTTTACCAATAGTTATTTAGGTGGGTTTTTTTTGTTTGTTTTTTTGTTTTTGTTTGTTTGGGTTTTTTTTTGTGTGTGTGTGTGTGTGTCTGCTACGTAAATTCATTCAAAAATAAAACTTTTAGATTCTTTATCTGCTTCATAATATGACCCTACTTTTGCCACCCCACATACAAATTATGACAAATATTTCATTTGTATACTTCAACTAAGGGATTTAAGCCTGTGGGGCTGTCTCAGAGTAACAGGAAATTGCAACTTGACTGCTGTGGTCACAATATAAAAACAACAGGTTGAAGTCTGGACTCCTGTCATAGTACTAGAAAATATTACATTCCATGCCTGTCCTGCTGTAGGGTACTATTGAAACCTTTTCATTATTGCTGACTGCATTCAGCAAATTTTGAAGTGCCCTTCAGTCACCTCTTTCAAATACAGACCAGAACTGCAGACCTTTGCAAGATGGACAAATTGAAGGTGCAGGTTAAAAAAATAAAAGAAGTGATCAATTCCACTCACATGGGTAACAAAAGTATTATAGTGGCAGCTGAAGAGAACACAAATGCATTTAAAAGAAATACATGCTACTTCTTTCAGTGTTGTAAAAATAAAATAACATAATTTTTTTTATTTAATTTTTTGTTAAATAGATTATAGACACATTCCTTCTGCCAGTCCTCGTAAGGACTGGAATGGTGAATGATTTCACCACTCAGAACTGGTGAAGACTACAAGACTACAAGATGAAATTATGTAATTTCAGATTTAGGAAGGGAGCTATGTATGTTGAACATACATACTCCAGACAAGTTCAGATCTTAGTCCACTAGAGCTTTTCTGCAAGGCTATGAGGACCTCTGTCTTAGTTTCAGCTAGGACAAAACTGTTTTCTTCAGAGTGTCTGGTATGAAGCTGTGTTTTGGTTCAAGGAGAAAAAACATGTTGATAACATGTTTATTGTTGCTGCTAAGAAGTGTCACACACAGACAAGTTCATATGCAGCAATAGGCCCAGGGGGCTGGGATGGAACAGAATTAGGACAGTGAACTTAAACTGGTCAAGGGAATATTTCATATCATATGACTTGAAGCGGAATGAGCTTTGAAGGTGTAGGAGTTCATTTCATTCTCTTCCATTGCATGAGAGGCTAGCTGGAAATCAGTCAGAGGGTGTAGAGCAACTGCTTGTGCATCACTTGTTATATACATTCAATTATATATATTGTCATTATTATTATCCTTTTCCTTTTCTCTACCTTAGTAAATAAATTTATCTCAACACACAAGTTTTGCTTTGTTTGTTGTTGTTTTTTTCAGTTCTCTCCTTTATCCCACTGGGAAAGTGGGGAGTGGGCAAATGATTGAGTTTGGCTGAGCCAACTGTTGGGTTAAACCACAACCACATCAAGAAAAAAAATCAGCTTGTGATGCTCAACTAACTGGATCATTCAAGACATTTCTATCTTTTTTACTCCTATTTCCATTGCTTGCCAGAAGTGATATAATGAGGTCTTTGAACAAAGTAATTAAGATTTCTAATTAATAGGGGAAAATCACATTTACATATGGTATCACACCCAAATTCAATTAATTGCATTCGGCAAGAATTTATTCTAAATTCTCATCCTGACAAGCTGAAGAAGTCTTTACTAATTATTCTTTATTTCAAACATGATATCCTGACAGAAGCAGAGAGTTTGTATTATGCTAGCATCAGATAGCAATCGAAGTTTAAAGAACAGAATGTGGGCATGCCAAAACTTTGATGTCTGTAAGGGAATTTAAAAATCAGTAACAATTCTGTCATTTCTCAGATTACTACTGAGTTAAGAACCTAGTTCTGCTGGAAATTACTGTATTTTTTTCCTGGTGACAGAGAACAGAAATCAAATTGTTTCTAGGAATATACTTACCTATATCACAATGTTTATTTATCTGCTATAGGATCAATCAAAACATCTTAATATTATTTCCCAAGAAAATAGGATCAGATCTCTGCACCTGTGGACAAACTGACTTTGCAGGAATTTGTCTGGACTTGTTTATCCAGGGGGTATCATCCTTAATGCTTAACAAAATGAACATATGATATGCTGAGATTAGTTTATTGGTTTAGGTTCATTTCCAGTGAGAAAACTGAGATTAACCCTCCACCAATCATAAATCCCCCTGCATAGTCAGACAATCCTCATTCACTGACAGAATTTCACCAGGATGCAGACCAATGTAATATGTAAGGTTTTAAGGTGCTGCTGATTTGAGACTAATTCACAGTACTTAGTTACTGGTCTTGTAATTAACTGAATTAAGAGAATATGAGTAAAGTCTCATTATTTTCTAACTGCATAGATTCTCTAAGATTGATTAATGTTAATTTTCAATTATTAGTCTGTGGGCCCCCTACTAAATAAGGTGGGTGCTCTAGAAACAGGAGACACTGAGAAGGTGAAGATTCTGAATGCCTTCTTTACTACAGTCTTAAATGCTAAGACTAGCCCTCAGGAATCCAAGACCCCCACTGTCTATCATCGTTGGAAGGCTTTGGCAGATGGGAGAGGTGCTTGAAGAGTGGAGAATAGCCAGTGTCACTCCAGTCTTCTAAAAGGGCAAAGAGAAGGATCTGCAAAGCTACAGGTGAGTCAGCCTCCTGTCTGTCCCTGGAAATGTGATGGAACAACTTTTTCTGGATGTCATCTACAAGCAATTGGAAGAGAAGAAAGTTATCAAGAGTAGTCAGCATGGATTCGCCCAGGAGAAATCATGCTGGACCAACTTGATAGCCTTCTATGATTTCATCACTGTCTGAGTAGACGCGGGGAGAGTAGTGGATGTTGCGTACCTTGACGTCAGCAAGTTGTTTGATAGCATCTGCCACAACACCCTTTTAATGAAACTTAGAAAATATGGGATTGATGAGTGGATGGTGAAGTGGCTTGAGGACTGGCTGACCGACAGAGCTCTGAGAGTTGTCATCAGTGGCGCAGATTCTGTTTTGAGGCCTGTATGTAGTGTTTTTCCCCAGGGGACTGTGCTGGGTCTGGTCTTGTTCAACATCTTCATCAATGACCTGGATGAAGAGATAGAGTCCAGTCTCAGCAATAAAGTTGGGAGGAGTGTCTGACTCACCAGAAGGATGTATCACCATTCAACAGGAACTGGACAGACTGGAGAGTTCGGTAGGCAGAAATCTGATGAGAATTAACAAGAGCAAGTGTGGAGTCTTGCACCTGAGGAGGAATAACCACCGGCATCAGTGCAGGTTAGGGGATGACCTGCTGGAGATGAGCTCTGCAGAAAAGGACCTGGGTGTACTGGTGGACAACACGGTGTCCATGGGCCAGCAATATGCCCTTGTGGCCAGGAAGGCCAATGGCATCCTGGGGTGCATTAAAAAGAGCATGGTCAACAGGTTGAGGGAAGGAGATCCTTTTATCTAATCTGCCTTGGTGACTCCTCACCAGGAGCTGGAAGAACTTTACATTAAGGGTGACAGAGAGGCTGTGGAGTCTCCTTCTATAAAGATAACTCAAGACACATCTGTCTGCTTACCTGTGCAACCTATTGTGTGGTACCTGCTTTAGCAGGGGGTTGGATTCAATGGTCTCCTGAGGTCACTTCCAATCTCCACAATTCAGTATTTCTGTGATTCTGTACAATTGTTATCTGGAATACATTTTTTTCTTCTGATTCATATTCACCCCTGCATAAAATTCACTACACACTGTTACTAAGCAATTGTTGAAGAACACTGAGTAGAAGTTAAGGATCCATCTGATCTTAAAATCCCCGTGAAGCATCGATCTCATCTTTGACACCTGAATATTCTTTGGTAATCTGGCTCTAAACTGGAACTCTTCCAAATTAACAGACTACAATTAGTTGTCTGAGCACCATTAAGCATCCTAATTTATCCTAACTTGCACCATAATCAGTGGAGAGGACAGGATATTATCTACAGTAAGACTAATCTACCACTGCCCTATTTAGGTTTAGGGAGGCTTCTATGGTCAGTTTAGGCTTCAGCATTTGAATTACATAAGATAAAATTTTATTTGAAACTACAGCTGTTCCACTACTGTATCCATGAAATAAATAGTGCCAACCATCTGGGCTGTTTAATTATTACAAGAGTCCCTGGCACAACATCTTCCCTGGGCAAACAGCACTTTCCAAAACAGTTTCTGGAAAGATCCTGGGCTTGGATGGGCCAGGAACAAACTACGATAGAAATTTTGCATGCAGTGTATATTTTTTTTGAGATTAAGAGAATTTAATAGTATGGATGTGGCCTGCCTGTGCCAGCTGGCTCAGGGAAAAGGTCCTGGCATAGCTCTCAGCTCAGAAGCATAGGCATACTCTAATCCTGCAGTTCAAGTTTTAATTCACTCCCAGGCTAAGTACCAAAATGTCTAACTTTTAAGTGCAAGACACTGAATATAGCTATAAAAATATCTATATTTATACTAAATATATAAATGCAGTCTCTCCCCTAGAGAGCGGATACCTTAAATGTGTACTTCAGGTAGGAGACAAACAAATCACACCTACTTTTAAAAAATGTTAAAATGTTAAAATGCTAGTCAATGGAGACATCTATGAATAGAAATGCATTTAAATCTCATCTCTTCTAGATTTTAGGTGTATAAAGTGCTCAATATTTGGCAAGTCGCTTTTATTTATTTATTATTTCAGTCAAAATACTGACTAATTGAAATTGCATAACCCATCCAGTAAAACAGAGCCCAGGACTTCTCTCTCTTTTCCTTTTTTCCCCCCCCCTTTTTCCTTAGCAGGAGAATTGGACTTGATGATCTCCAGAGGTTCGTTCCAACTTCCGTGATTCAGTGATTCTGTGATATGTAATGGGGAAAAACAACCAACCAACCAAACCAACCAACCAAACAAACAAATCCAAAAAAGCAAACACCTTTATGGAGTCCTTTTTTAAAAAACATATTGCTGCCCATAGGAAGATACATTCTCGTGGATGTTTATGACAATACTTTAATTCATTACCTCACATTCTTCAGAGTTGGAGAACAGGACAGCTTTTTCTGCTGTTTTAGGCTTTATCCTACCACATGTTTGAAGACGGGTAGATTATCAACCCTTTCACTAAGAAATTTTATGAACTGTGTATCTCTTAATAAAGGAAAACAAATTATCAGGGAAAACTGCAGAGGCTAACTGGTGTAGGTAATGTTGGATCACTCTCTATTTGTCACATGGCTATGCCAGCAATTTTTTTCTGTCACAGATGACATATTCTTAATGTTAATGTTTCACGCTCCGCTGGGTGAAGAACTGGTTGGATGGCCGGGCCCAGAGAGTTGTGGTCAATGGAGTGGAATCCAGTTGGCGGCCGGTCACAAGTGGCGTCCCCCAGGGCTCGGTGCTTGGGCCGCTTCTGTTTAACATCTTCATTGATGATTTGGATGAGGGGATTGAGTGCACCCTCAGTAAGTTCGCAGACGACACTAAGCTGGGAGGGAGTGTTGATCTGCCTGAGGGGAGAAGGGCACTACAGAGAGACCTGGATAGACTTGATCGATGGGCCAAGGTTAATGGAATGAGTTTCAACAGGGCCAAGTGTCAGGTCCTGCATTTTGGTCATAACAACCCCAGGCAACCCTACAGGCTTGGGGAGGTGTGGCTGGAAAGCTCCCAGACAGAAAGGGACCTTGGTGTGCTGATGGACAGTCGGCTGAATATGAGCCAGCAGTGTGCCCAGGTGGCCAAGAAGGCCAATGGCATCCTGGCTTGTATCAGGAATGGTGTGGTGAGCAGGACTAAGGAAGTCATCCTGCCCCTGTACTCAGCATTGGTGAGGCCTCACCTCGAGTACTGTGTCCAGTTTTGGGCACCTCAGCACAAGAAGGACATGGAGGTACTGGAGCAGGTCCAGAGAAGGGCAACGAGGCTTGTTAAGGGCTTGGAGAATCAGCCCTATGAGGAGAGACTAAGGAAGCTGGGGCTGTTCAGTCTGAGGAAGAGGAGGCTGAGGGGAGACCTTATTGCTGTCTTCCAGTACCTGAAAGGTTCTTACAGTGAGAGTGGGGCAGGTCTCTTCTCACTACTGACTTGTGACAGGACGAGGGGAAATGGCCTCAAGTTGCGCCAAGGCAAGTTTAGGTTGGATATTAGAAAGAACTTCTTTACAGAAAGGGTGGTTAGGTACTGGAATGGGCTCCCCAAGGAGGTGGTTGAATCGCCATCCCTGGATGTGTTTAAGAGTCGCTTGGATGTGATACTCAGGGATATGATTTAGCAGAGGTTTGTTGTTGTGGTATTGTTTTGTGGTTGTTTTTTAAGAGATAGGCTACTGGTTAGGCTGCGGTTGGACTTGATGATCTTCAAGGTCTTTTCCAACCTGAGTAATTCTATGATTCTATGATTAAGTTGCAGTGAAAACCTAGAAGTGGGAAACAGCCAACCGCAAGTAGAGAAAGATCAGCTCTTAATACTGTTATACTGTTTTTTTTGTTTTTGTTTTTGTTTTTGTTTTTGTTTTTGTTTTTTTTAATTGTAGCTGCAAACTTCTAGTGACATGTAGTACTTGACTCTGAAAGCGACAGGTGAATAATTTCTTTGGTGACTGGCTTAAGAGAGAGAGAAAAAAAATAAGATCACATAGAGTCAAGATTAATTCTGTTTCAAGGGATCATTTTTCCCAGTGGTACAAGTAGTATTTCTACAAGCTTTATTTCTTTTCTAAAAGAGTAGAAGGGGTCAGCAGAAACCAGCAGCTAGTGTTAAATTGCATTTCAAAACCTTACGTTTCCTTGCTAGAGATTCATCGTTTCTGTGGAAACTTTCTTTTCCTCTAGCAACATTATACATCACTCCACTAACACCGTAGCCAACTGCCAAAGGTTCTGAACAAATATGGTATTAAGGGTGTTGTATATTCACACATTTTACTGTGGGGAAAATCAGTGCTGACAACTCTTCTTTCAGAGGCAAGAAATTCCTCTGAAATAGCTTTCAGTATCAGTCTCCAAAGACCATGAAGTTGTATGTTTGGTAGTTTAGAGAGAGTGACGCATATTCACCGAAGGGACAGTCTTAGTAATGGTAAGGGACAGACCCAGGTGATGTCCTGGGAGATGTCTTAGTCACCCCTGCAAAAGCCCTAAGCAATACACAAGAAACAGTTATTTGTTAAGGAGAAATAACAGCACAGGTGCACTATTTCAGTAGAGAGCAATTAATGGTCATGGCTAAAGACACTGTGGATTAATTTGTTTGGGATTTTTTTCCCCCCCGAAGTTATTTATCAATATACTGCTACATTGGTTTGGCTGAAGAAGTCTGACATAAAGATTTTTGTAAGCTACTGATGGTACAGTCCCTTTGAAAAGATGTTCTTGGTCTCTTTCAGGAGGAAGCTTGCATTCCAGTGAATCAATACGTACGTTTGGTGGAGTATATATATCATTTACTGAGGTCTAATGTACTTCTGCATGTTTGCCCAGGTTCATTCCTTCAATGCATTATGTCAGAAGGACTTTATTTTGGTTGCTGGTCAAAATGCTAAAGATGATTATAGAAGTCTACAGTGTTATATATAGATGATGTTCTACTTAAAATCAGTGGTAAAGAAGGAAAAATAATGTTTCATGCTGATAGAAACCTGTAACAGGCTTTTATATATCCTCTTATAAGTTATTTTTAAGCAAACTGAATAACAACAATATTTCCCCATAGCTTTTTTAATGATAGACAATAAAAATGGAAAACATGACTACAAACAAAAGAGGCATCACTACAATATAGTGTGTGAATCATTTCCCATAAAAATTTTCATTAAATTTAAAAACAGGAAGGAGAAAAAATACTTTTCACCTCATCAGTATTTTATGACTTTTTATTTATTTATTTTTTCCCTGACAGTTCAAATCTGCTTTCAGCAATGTAACATTTCTCAGAGAATATCAGCATAACATAGAGGTAATGGTCAGTCCTCCTACAAATGCCACATTTTGTCCTTCAGAGTAAGCAGAGAGTTCTGTATACTCTTTTGTCCCAGCCATGTTCTTCAATAACTGTTTACTGTTAAAAGGTACACAGACTAAAAATGCTGTATTTCTTAGGACACTAATCATAGAATCATAGAATTACCCAGGTTGGAAAAGACCTTGAAGATCATCAAGTCCAACTGCAGCCTAACCAGTAGCCTATCTCTAAAAACCCTCTGCTAAATCATATCCCTGAGTACCACATCCAAACGGCTCTTAAACACATCCAGGGATGGCGAGACATCTCCTGAATGATGCACCTCAGACATATATCTAACCATAGTACAAGGATGTGGGGGAAGTGTAATGGTTTCATACTTTTTCTTAGCATGGACTTGAAGCACAAAATGCCTTACCTATGCTCTTCAATAAGACAGTAAGACATAAACTTATCAGAAGAATTGAATGCTTTCATGCATCACAATATTTGGAGTATTATATGAATGGGAATGGAATAGTTATGTAAACCTTAGAAAGAAAATTTTGTTTTTTGGTTTTATTTTAGTAATCTGAATAGCTATAATCTCAGGATAGTAAAGGGCTAAAATAATTTGATCAGTTACTCTGAAGGTGCTTCTATGTAGGGTTTGAATATTTTGGTTCCAGAGAGTGGCTCCAGAAACACGACTATCAGACAAATTGCAATAAATTTCCACCCGACCATGTAACTCCATATGCATTATATTAGGTTTACAAGCAGTTAGTGAAATGTCTTGACTAGTGAACCACACACTTTCATAATTGCCTTGATCTTTTCCAGTCTTCTGCTTTTTGTGGTTAACAGCTGGTTCATCTTCTGATATTCTAGCTTAATTAAATGCTCTGTGGTTTTTGTATGAGCTCTTCTACACAAACATTACCTTGCTTTCATAGTGTGGAAAGCCTGGAAAGACACAATGGATAGCTTAAAAATATCTCTGTCTTAAAAAACAAACAAAACATCTGGGAAATTAGTTAAAATAGACTGCTGTTTGTAAATATATATGCATACATACAAAGCCTTGTTTGTTGTAACATACCAGAGAAATGGACTAGTCAGCATGCTTGATTTCTTACAACCTTAATGAACATAAATAAGCTTTGAATAATGAGTAGGTCCCATAAAATGTAACAACTGTACACAGAGTCATAGAACCTTGAGAGATGGAAGGGGCCTTTAAAGGCCATCTAGTCACACTCCTCTGCAGTGAACAGGGACACCACAGCTAAATCAGGCTTCCCAGGGCTTCATCCAGGATGGCCTTGAAATTCTCCAGGGATGGGGCATCAACCACAACACTAGGTAACCTCTTCCAGTGCCTCACCACCCTCACTGTAAATGACTTTTTCCTTGTATCTAACCTAAATCTGCTCTCCTTGAGCTTGAAGCCATTTCCCCTTGTTCTATCACCACAGACCCTGCTAAAGAGAGTGTGCCCTTCCTTCCTGTAGCTCCCCTTAGATATTGAAAGGAACACACTGGAAGCTTTGTACAGTGCCTGTTTATGTCATAAAAAAAGAGTCATTTCATTGTTCGAGGGACTGAACGTTCTCATAAAGATATAAAAGGGGCAGACTGGCATAAAAGCAGAAAATAAGAAAATGAGTCTACTGCTCAAGATGGATGTACCTTTAAGATGTACCTTTCTGTGAAGTGGGTGACATACTGTGTCCATATGTGTGTGATAGCAGACATCATAAGTAGATAAGCTTCAAGAGAGCAACTCATAATATGACATTAGGAAGAAGAAATTTAAGCTCATCAGTTCATTAGGTAAATGCTGAACAAAGGGGAAATGTTTGAAAACAGATGAGTGTAAGTTTTCTGGAAAAATAATTAGACTTGTGAAAAATAATGAAACAGAAAAAAATAATGAAAAAAAAAAAAAAGAACCTTTCAACTCAATGTAGAAAACACAGATGTAACAGTGAGGCAAAAGAAAGTCATAAAATGACGTGCAGCCTAAAAAGTTAACATTCAGACAGCAGAAACATCAAACCTTACACAGATAGCAAAGCAAATGAACATTACCCTGAAAAACGAATGGAATATGTTTACAATGAAGATTTATATATGAAATGGGTAGAATCTTCTCAAGACATTATAAATAGTTGAGGACTATCTTTACAGGTTCTGCATTGTTCAACTGACCTTTTTTATTGGCATAGAATTATGCACTACAAAGTAAACTGCAAATGGTACTAAGTTAAAGACAGAAATTTTCTAATATTGACAGAAGGTAAGAAATTTCTGAAGGTGACAAAATATGTTTGTCTAAACAAATAATGAAACAATATCAAAAAAGATAATGTAATAACTAGAATAGTTTTAATTCTCTAGATGCTGAAGAAAATGTATTTGTCAAATTGCAATTGTTTTTGCAGCACAGCTTACTAACATTACCAACTAATTTTTAGCCAGTTTTTAGTCTACAGTAGAAGAAACTGAAGACAAAAAGCAAAAATGAAAAGTATGACATTTCAGAGGAGGAAGACTATGTGCTCGACAAAAAAATAAATAAAACAAAATAAAATAAAATCTGTACTGTGAATCATATAGAAAAGCTTGAAAATAAATCTCTAGTCATCAACAGTTGTATTCATTTTGATGCTTCAATGCTCTTCACCAGTGTATTTATGAAGAATAATAGATAGATATAGAAAAAAGTACAGAGCTCCTTAGTAATGAGAAAGACAGCAGAATGCTCACACCTCACCTTTATTTTTTGACAAATGATAATTTTTCTGAATAAGCTGCAAAGTAGCTTGAAATATAAACAGAAGACAAGCAGTAGCACTAAGCATTATTCTTCCTATTTAAACTGGTTTTACTTTGACTCGTGAGAGTGGGGAAACTGCAATCCTTTGACATGGTGTGCCAATGCAAAAGTCAAAGATATGTGGGCCATGATGCATCTGCAGAAACTGAATAGTAGCAAGAATGGCAAAAGCAATGGAATTACAAATAAATCTCTATTTAAATATATATTTTTAAATGTGACAGTATGCATAGAATTGGAACTAATTATGCAATATTATGAATACCAAAGAGGTAGAGCAAAACTGTATGCTTATATTGTTGGCCAGCAAGTTTTGATTAGCAGTGTGGAGCAGATCACACACTGGTGAGTGAATGAGTACTGAAAAGGGAGTTGTCCTCATTTATTACATTCACACAATGGATTCCATAAAAAGAATTAAAATAATGATGATAAAGAGCAACCAGATTATGACAGTGTGTCTTTAGCAAAGATAAGACATAAAAGCAGAAGAACAGCGAATGTGATATTTTTGGAAAATCACCCAACACTCCATGCCTCAGGATCAAGAAAATAATATTAAAGGTGAACCTCATCTCCATACAAAATGAACCCCTCACACTGCCATCTCAGACTCTAAGGTCACATTCTGCTCAAGGTTGAATTCCATCCTGACATAGTTTGTTGCACAATTTTGGAATTGGAATTGCTGAAGCATGAAAACTGACATTTAATTCATTTACTGTAAATGATTCTTGCCTGCAAGCAGTACACTAAGGAGCTGTGAAGCACAAACATGATAAGGAGGAAAAAGATCAGTTTGTCTTCCAAATGGTGATTTTACAAGCTAAATCAAAAGATCAAAAAGGAGACTTGAAGAAATAATCCGTAAACCTAAGAGTCTTCATAAAAATAGTGGTTTACCACCAGAAAGTCATAGAAAGATTAACTCACCTAAACTTCGATATCTAGAAGTTTTCTAGTTTAGGGATTAGAACTCCCTCATTAGTTCCTGGAAAAATAAAGGAAGCTTTCCCCACTCTTATGAAGGCATACGTTTAGATGGTATGGGTCTCCCACCTGAGTTGCTATTGTCTAGTAATATAGTCTAGTAATATTGTCTAGTAATATAGTAACTATTGTCTAGTAGATTACACTAATTATTTACCATTTAAGTTCCCAAATCCATCTTATCCTTGGTGTTGAATCAATCAGTGTAAAAATAGGTATTTCCTGTGTGCATCGCTTCTGTTAGACAAGTAGGGTCTTGGAGGGGCCAGGGAAGATCCTTTTGGTACTCTAGAAGACGAAACTGTACTGAGTGCCTATGGAAGCCAAATATCATATTAACATTGAAGTATTTGTGATGCAACATGGGCATTAATGTGATCTCTTTATTTCATAGTGTTAATATTACAGGGCATAATGCCAGCCTGACAGATAAGTCCTTGAGGCCAATATGGTATTGATAAGCAGGCTTTCTTTTTATTATATTGTTGAATGCATGTATAGGCATGATAGGCAGTTATCCCCCATGCTTCTGACACTATAATAAAAATAATGTCTGCTTAACACCATAGTGATCTTAAGGAGTTCTCTATCAAATCAGCATTATTATTTTATTTTATGCCTCCAACCTGTCTACATCTGTTTTCCTTACTGAAACCAAAACCAACTATAATTAAGACCCAACATACTCTGGCGTATTACTGTGGAACCTGGATCAAGTTAGTTCCTGGCTTTTTCAATATATTGATCCACCCCTTCATAATAAATACACATGAACATAAAGGAACTGTCTTCTTTGGAGTGTTTCACTTGTCACAACTCAAAGAGCTAAGTTTTTAAGAGGAATCTTTTCAATTTCTTAACCTTTAAAATATATATCTGTACTTGCAATATATATTCATGACAAGTGGGAACAATGTTGATTTCTTTACTCTCTACATGCATTTTTGACAAAGAACAGTCGAAGACATTATTCTCTTTCATTTCAATTCTAAGAAGCTTCATGACAGTGTAGAAAAAAACAGATGTTTTTGCTCCATCCCATCTGTCAACATTCTCCTTCAGAATGAGTTCTATCAGCTATTAAATATATTTTCTTAAATAGAATAATTTGTATATTTCTTGCATACTGCTTATAGATAATGCCAATTTTTATATGCAACACCAATCCCCTAGATATTTATTTTGGTAATTTATTCTCAGTTTGATTAATAGGTAACCATTCATATATTAGAAAGCTTGCCAATACATCATTCATTCACTGAGTGATTTAGGTTCTTTCTTTTCTACATTGTGCCACAGAGGAAACACTTTTTGGGTTTGAGAAACTGCTTCTGAATATAGGAGTGGCTTGTTCATAATTTTTTCAGTACAGTTCTACCAAGCACTGTGCTGCAAACAAGAATATAAAGGAATATTGTTGGTTTTAAGTTTAAAATGCTCTTCTATTTTAAATTTATGAATACTACTCAAAATCATTTTCATAAAAGGATAATTAAGTTTACTGAAATGAATTGATATAAAAAGTATGACAAAAGAATGGTTTACAGCTGAAAACATGCTACGAAGAGCTTAATAGAGAATAATGTTGTGTCATTATGATGATATAAAATGATGCTAAATGGCTTCTTCAGGGTTTGATTTCTGTACATAAGAATACTAAACCAAACTCAGTTATATGGCTACAAAAGAAAACTTAGGGGAGATACAAAAAAAAAAAAGAGGTTTATATTGAGTAATAATTATTACTGCAAAACAAAGAAACAAACAAACAGATGTAGTCTAGGTCTGAATAATGATAAGATCAACACAGGAATTAAGTACGTTCTCTGACTTTCTTTACTATTGTTTTAATCATTGAGCATATTGTATAAAAGAGGTCTCCACTACAGTCATAGATGTCCATATGCTCTGAGAACTTTTCTGCACTATTATGTTAGCAGACACAGAAAAAAAAAAAAAAAAAAAAAAAAAAGAAAAAAAATCTGATACTTATAGTTTTCAAGAGGGAAGCAAGAAGCTGATGTACATGAGCAAAAGCAAATTGTTAATGTGACTTCCTTCTAATATTTTTTACAATTGCAGACCTGCTGTTTCTAGACTTGAATACTACCTGAAAAGTGTCTTGTGAATTTCAGTTATAGATAGAAAATTCTAAAATGGCAGCTGAACAACTCAAGATAACTTTAATTTTAGATTCACAGACTAGATTTGATCATGAGCCCCAAAACCACTGAATTACACTATTTGCATACAATTCAGGAACCAGAAATAAATGGGTGTATTTATAGAATGTACCCACTGTATAGAAGTCCTGTAGAAAAAACGTACTACAATATTCATTGTAATTGGTGAAGCATTCAGTTCAGAAAACTGAGAGATAAATATGTCTCTTCCACACATTAGTCCCAATTAACATTCAAGAGATGTAACATTCAAGAAATGTGAAGCTTTGTTCAGTTGTACACACTTATTATTCTAGATGCTCTAAGGTATCTGTCAGTTTCTGATCCCTAGGGATACAAGTTCCCTGTATTAGATGAATTGGCCTCATATTGATGGCTTGGTTGTGCTATATTATGTTAGACAATATGTCTATATGTTAGCAATTGAATCAAAGATTTAGATATTTTCTTTAGTGTCAATTTCTGGTAGAGTTCTGAGTTACACAGGCCGTATTATTCAGATATCTCTTGACGTCACAAGGGTTTAGATGTGTGGCATACCTACAGACACTTATACATACAGAACTAAATTTAGATGTTTTAATTTTGATCTGAATTCTGACATAGAAGTTTGATGCTGAAACACATAAAAGTCATCATTTATATATCACCTTACAGAAAACACTTCTTTTTCTTCCAAGAAGAATGTACGTATAATCCTATAGAAAATGTACCTCTTTAGTAGAAACCTGTGATAATTGTATCAGACAAAAATATTATGCATGAGCGTCAGAAGATGTGTCTCTGAAAAGAACAAAAACATTTTTAAAATGCCTGTGTTCAGTTATGTCTAATGTATGAAAAAAAGGAATACCTAATGAAGTGATGATTCAGCTAAATGTAGTCAACATTGCTTATTCCAGCATAAATTCAACAGAGTGATGGATCTAGCCTTCATTGACCTAAATGTATGTGAGCGTATCAGTTATTCACTAGGGATTGCACTGCAGTCTTTCTTCTCTCTGAAATCTGAAGCACTAAATAAATTAAAAATAAAAAATAAAAAATAAAAAAATCTGCTGAAGGATTTTGAAGTACAAGTCTCATAAAAAAAGGCTGACTGATTTGTCAGGCTTGCAGGATAAAATAAGAATGCTTTTTTATCCTAACCAAATTTTGCTGTTATTGCAAAATTAGTGTGTAAGGGAAGGAATACTTCAAGGTGATGTGCAGCAGTCGTAAAAAGGTTTTGATATATAACAGTCATCTGTGTTTCTATCTTCTGTGTGACTTTCTCAGTTCATACTTAATTCTAGTCCCTGTGTGTTGAAATTGGGAAGTCAAAGCCCAGAATTTGTATTGTGTTTCTCATTCATTTTCTTTTTTGTGAAAGCTACTAAGATGACTTAATGAGATAATCTCTCTTCCTGGGATTCCATGAAGACTAAGGGGGACTATTTTCAAAAGGGTACAGTATCTATTTGGGATTATAGACTAAAGAGGACCTTGGGTTGGAGCAGAGATAATTTAAAGATGTTATAAAATTTACAGGGTATCTTCAGGGGAGGAAGATTGTGCAAAATACATGGGAAAGGACTAAACCTTGGAAAAAAGGAATTATCAATTTGGGTCAGACAGGAAAAATATTAAAAAGGGCAAATAATCTGTAATCAAAAATCCAGTAAAACTTGGTGCCTTATTACTATGGACTGTCCTAATTTCTTATTAAACTCATTGTAACTATTTTGTTTTGGAGTCACTACCCATTCTGAGCTTGCATGGACAAACTGCTAATGAACTTTACATTAGACCAGCTGGTGAGTAGGAAGATCTCCACACTCAAGGTGTGATTGGATGGTTTTAAGTCTACTTTAGCACTAAAGGAACCTGCAAATGTTTGTGAATAAAGTGTGCAAATATTCTGACTGTAATTCCCATCACCCTGGAAGGAAGAACAGGAGATGGTTGTTTGTGCTGTTTATGACTGCATGAGCATCATGATCATCTATTTGGGTGCTCATAAGGGCACTGAACTGTCTCAGCACTGGCCTGAGTACTTGGCCATGTGCGCACTATGTGTGTGTGTGCACAAACACCACCTGGCAATACACCCTCAGCTTTGCTGCTAGTATGTTAAGAACACGGACCACCAGCAGCTTCCCTTTTATCACACTGGAACAAAAGGATCCCTGGGGGATTCATATAACCATATGATAACAGTAAATTATTAAATGCAAATTTAGCATTTTCTTGGTGTGCTTCCAGAGGGAAGCTGGCTAGATTCAGCTCCTCTGGATCAATGTTAAATTTAACATTTAACCCCAACTAGCAAGTAGGTGTTGAGGCGTTTTAGCTAGGGAATTCAAAGCATGTGAGAGCTGGCTGATCTCAAACCGGATATATAACTCCATTTCTGAAAACAGGATGATTAAAAGCTCTGAGATTAAGTACATTTCATTGCCAAGTATGTTGGCCATGAGCAGGCATTGAAGAAATGAAGTTAGCCACTTGGTTTTAATGGTCACCCAGGCTGTGACCATATGTTCATTACTTAGATGAACAGCAATAAGAGTTTGGAGAGAAAATGACCCAAGAAACAGACTGTGGGAGGGAACTTATGCCTCCCTGCAGATATTTCTCATGAAAAAAAAAAAACCAACCCTATTTTAGTTTTATGATTATGGTGCTTTTTTTCATGCTGCAAAGAGGGTAGGGATTACAAATCTGAAGATGTCATCATTGCATCTCTGAAACAAGACTGTAGAGGGTTATGTTGTGCCCAGATTGACCAGCCAGAATAAGCCCTGCTATTTCATTGCACATCTGTTACTGACTCCAAAAAAAGAGTATCATCCAAGTTGCTTACACCATTGTGTTGAAGGCCCTACATTCTTTGTAAAAGTCTGTCATCAAAGTATTGTCTCACCCCATTCCTGCTTAACTGGAGGACCAGATGGGATCAAGCATTTCAGCTCTTTCCAGCATGTGCAGCGCTGCCAAAATTAACAAATGTGTGCCATTCCTGCAGTTACACTGTTGACAGAAAACTGACATTCTTGCTAGAGGCACTGTGGAAAGTGCTCTTGGAATTAACTTATTGACAGATATCTATCAATTAAAAACAGTAACAGCAATATGTTAGAAAATGATGTTCTGCTGACAGTCTACTGTTTGAGCTTCAGTTATGAGAAGAACTCAGCAGAGTTATGTAGTGTACAAATTTAGATTGGAAATACTCATGTAAAACAACTCCATTCTTTTGATCTACTCATCTGCTTGCATTCATTTCTGTTGCCTGGGAGGGACTGCTAAGTTTGGTGTGAATTTCTCTGACTTCATCACTCAAAAGCAAAGGCTATGTGTTGTTTATTTTCTGTTTCTCTCTGCAGAATTCATTTGCTTTACATATTGCTTTAAATTTTAAAACCTGCAAAACTATCACCGTTGCTCACTCTGAGTTAGTATATTTTAGGATAGTTTGCTAAATGTCTGGCATGTTTTTTACTTAAACTTCAACACCCCATCCAATTCTTTCATCACTACGTCCATCTTCATTAAATTAAGATTTTAAAATGCTGGAATTATGATATCTGGCCTCTAATAATGCAGCTCAACTTGTTCATTTATCTGATTTCTTTCCAGTTTTGTCTTGATCTACTGTTTTCTTCTATAGTTTCAGAATTGGTGTAGTTATTGGGAGACACAATTGCATACTCTCTAGAATGTAATAAGCACCGTGAAAATCCTAGTTGTTCCTACAACTTGTTCTCAAGTGAAATGAATAATGCTTTGGGACAAAACTAAGTATGTTTAAGTGAAAGGAAAGGTAAAATGGGAGTTCAATAGGAACAGTAATGCCTGTTTTTTGTGCAGGGACTACAGGAGACACCAGTGGTAAACTCCAGGGTTGGTGACAGAACACACTCATGCAACAGAGAAGCCATGACAGTTGATGGCACAAAGTGAAAGGCTACATCCTCACTGTTCATGCAGAACAAAGAAACTGCTAAGCATGCAACACTGGAAATGCATAGATTGCTCCAAAGGTAGTGCCTCCTATCTGTTTCCATGGAAACTAAATTGGCTCCAAACAGCACAATAAGACTATTTGGTAGAGCAAATTCTTAACTATAAAAGACTATTTTTCAACCTACTTACCACTATTAGCTATGTATTTTTGCCAGCGATGAATGAGAGACTGCATGTTGTACTTGTACAAATCTTAGCACCAGTGGAGAAGACCTGCTGCTGCTCCTGCTGGAATGCACCACCCACCACTTCACTGTGCTCACATCCACTATTTCATCTCCAGAAATGTTCAGCAAGTATTGAAGCATGCCATTTTTTCCACAAGAAGAAATTCAGTTCCAAACTTTGCTTCATCTGCAGATTAATGTCAGATGCCATTTTGTACACTGTCCCTCTGCTGCCATCTGTCACACAGCAACAACATGTAATACGATATTGGTGGGAATGTTCAACCTCTGCTGCCATCCCACCAGGATCTGCCTCTGATATCGTGGGCCGTCATAAAATAGGAGGCATTATTTTCAGAACAGACCTCATACAAAGCAGGTCCATCACCATCTTGACCTGGAATGAGGAAGAATTAATTTTCTTTTGTCCCTGTGTATCCCCTGGCTATTTGGATTGCCAGTATGAACATCCATATGCTCAGCTTCAGATACTCAACCACCTCTCTCAAGTGCAAAATTGCTGGAAGTTCTCTGGAAGCAGTGCAGAAGTCACAACTGCATATGACAAGAACATAAGAATGAGAAACAGAAAAGGATGATGAAGGAAAAATATCATAGTATACCTACATACATCCAAAGCATTCTGGAATAAATGGGAAATAAATTTCTACAGTAATTCATCCTGCTTTTATGATAGATTTACATTTAAAAAGCACGTTGGTAAAGCTTTCTGCAATAACTCCATGCCTCAGCATTTAACCTTGGCAGTATGCTTTCTCTTCCAGATAATAGCAGCATAAATAATTTCCTACAGTTGTTAGCAGGAGAATGACTTGTTATTCTTTCAGATTAGTGGGAGTTTCAGCAATTTTCCAGAAACCTAAATCAGAACCTTGAAAGTTTGTGAAAGGCAAATTTGGTGCATCAGTTGTACTATTTAATGGTTGTAATACAGAAAGAACTCTGAACAAACCAGGAAAAGAAAGAAAGAAAGAAAGAAAGAAAGAAAGAAAGAAAGAAAGAAAGAAAGAAAGAAAGAAAGAAAGAAAGAAAGAAAGAAAGAAAGAAAGAAAGAAAGAAAGAAAGAAAGAAAGAAAGAAAGAAAGAAAGAAAGAAAGAAAGAAAGAAAGAAAGAAAGAAAGAAAGAAAGAGAGAAAGAGAGAAAGAAAGAAAGAAAGAAAGAAAGAGAGAAAGAAAGAAAGAAAGAAAGAAAGAAAGAAAGAAAGAAAGAAAGAAAGAAAGAAAGAAAGAAAGAAAGAAAGAAAGAAAAAGAAAGAAAGAGAGAAAGAGAGAAAGAAAGAAAGAAAGAAAGAAAGAAAGAGAGAAAGAAAGAAAGAAAGAAAGAAAGAAAGAAAGAAAGAAAGAAAGAAAGAAAGAAAGAAAGAAAGAAGGAAAGAAAGAAGGAAATAAATAAATAAATTAGGTTAAAGTTAATTAAAAGTTTGTCTTTCTGTTGCTAAAACACAAAACCCTTTAGAATTCGACATTAGCATAAATTGCAAGTTACCCTGATTAGATGAAGAGTTCTGGTACTAGTTTGGCTGTGATAGAGTTAATGCTCTTCAGCTTTATTGAGTTCTGTGTTTTGATGAAAGCAATGTTGATAACTCACTGATGTTTTAGTTGTTGCTGAGTGGTGTTTCACAGAGCCAAGGATATTTCCGTTTTTCACACTGTCTTGCCAGCAAGGAGCTGGGAGTGCACAAGGAGATGCAAGGGCTCAAAACCAGAACAGCTGACCTACACTGGCCAAAGGGATATTTCATATGATATGGAATCCTGCTGAAAAGAAAAAGATGGGGGGGGGGAGGACATTCATAGTGATGGCATTCTTCTGCCCAAGAAACTGTTAAATATGATGATCCCTGCTTTCTTTGAAGTCGCTGAACATCTGCCTGCTTATGGGAAGAAGAGAACGAATTCCTTGTTTTGCTTTGCTCGTGTGCACAGTCTTTTCTTTGCACAGTAATTTATCTTTATCTCCTCCCATGATTTCTCACACTTTTATCTTTCTGATTCTCTCTCTAATCCCAACCATAACAGTGAGTGAGCAGTTGGGTTGTGCTAACAGCTGGAGTTAAAGCACAACAGACACTGTGCACCAATAATTTCAAAGGCAGAGTATTAGACAGTGCAATTGGAAAGCATATGCTCTTAATTCCTTACTATCAGAAACTAGGCAGGTTGCTCCAAAAGTAGTGCCTCCTATTTATTTCTATGGAAATTACAACAAATAGCACAATAACACTGTGCGATAGAGAAACTTCTTAGCTACAAAATACTGTTTTTTAACATAGTCAACAATATTAGCTATGTGTTTTTGCCAGTGACGAACAAGAGTCTGCGCTCACACAATTCTACACAAGTAGAAGTGCCCACTACTTAGGTTACCAATGTTGGAATGCATCACTTAGTGCTTCACTGTGTTCACATGCACTGTATCTATATTGTTCAGCATTTTAGTAACCATAAATGTTCAGCAAGCATCAATGAATGTCAACGGGTGCTATTTTTTCTGTAAGGAGTTCAGTGACACAAATTTTCTTCATACACACTTTCACATCAGATGCCATTTTTCAGACTGCCCTTCTGCCACCACCAGTCACACAGCACCAAAATGTAATGGAATACTTGTGGGAAGGTGCAGCTTCAACTGCCATAGATCTGCTTATGACATAGTAGGCCAACATCATAAAATAGGAGGCATTTATTTTGGAGAAGTCCTCATAAAAAAGGAAAAATCTTTCAATAGCAGAAGTTACTCAGGAAGTCTGCAATCTGCATTAGCTCAAAGCAGAGGGAAAAATATCATCCTTCTCTGCTGAAAAGATCAGCTAGAAGAACTGCAGAAGGCCTTAAAAGAGTACGAGAGCAAAATGAGCTGCAAATAGCAGTGAGGCTACTTAAAGAGCTACAGCAACTCAAGTGATGTAATGGTGACCGTGTGACAATACAGAAAAGGCAACAAAACTAGTCCTCAGTTTGTGGCACACCTGTGACAGGAAATAAAAGGGGGAAAAAAGGAGGTATAACATTAGTGATAATCAGTTTAATGATTAATGGGATTCAGCATCCATTTTCCTTCTGATCCAGTTTTTATTATTATTATTTTATTTTATTTTTATCATTAATCTTATAATATCTTACAGATTTACAGAACAGTGCACAGTTAAACCATAAAAGAGACTGTGCTCACCTTAATTCTCATGTTCTGCCAGCATGGTATAAAAATGATAGTGAAAATTACTTTCTGGATTGTTTTATTGGTATTTTAATTGCAGTAATATACTTCTGCTGTCTTAAAATTTTGGATAGGATTTAAATTTGGTGGAGCAATGAGATATAAACTGTGTGAGGAGAGAGATTTATAGTAAATTCAGCAATGAACTAGGAGATTAATGAAAAATGAAGCATACTGGCTGCAACATTAATCTCTGGAACTGCATTAATAATGTTCTAGAGAAAAAAAAATGATATTTTATATTACAATCAAAATTTCATTAGCATTTCAATAAATTGAAAGTCAGCGCTTTAAAGGCCAGCAAAACTAATCATGTATGAAGTCCACTGTAGGTCAGAAAAGTGTTTGGTTCATTTATTCTAAATGTTCTCTTCTGCCTTAGAAGAAAAAAAAAAAATGTTTAAAAAACCTTAAGGTGCACTATTGCAATTTGAAGATGCTACAAATAAAGAGCAAAACAGATCCACTGTATCCATCTCCACCACTTGCACTTGTGAGGTAACACATTTGAGATAAGAGAGCATGGGGATCCCTTCCAACCCCTACGATTCTGTGTCTCTGTGATTCTGTAATCTCGTTTTCATATTGAAATGCCACTGTGTATTTGAGATTAAGAGTGCAGGAGATGTTCCTGAGTGATACACCACTGAAATCAGTGACCTAACATTTCTGGGCTATTTTTTCTGCCTAACTTAGTTTTAGGTTCTATAAAGATCCTATCAACAAATAAATATTTGCTTTTGCATACTGAAGTCCAAGCAGATCTGCCTTAATGTCAGTGGGGAGCAACACGCTTCTGACGGTGATTCATCTCATCTAGTAGGTGTCTGAAGTTAGGTGAGAGGCGATACATTCCTGGGCCCAACCCATGTCACTTCAGGCACCCACTTCCTTGACGGCCTCATGTGGTCTGATTCCTCTCCTAGGCCTGTGTTTTAGAATGAGACAGTCATCTTTCAGTTCTCAGTTGGCTGAGGAGATCCACATTATGGAACTTTAATTTGTATATATGGTCATCCTCCTTCCTGACACCCTGCAAAATACTGTGCTTCCAGGTACTTCCATTCACCACACTGTCAGTGCAGAGGATCCTCAGTCACATGCAAGCACCTCCCTACAGGCTAAAACAAAATGCCAATGGGAAAATGAGACCAGCACACAGCTGCCACAAGTTCTTGATTGAGAAAGGAAAGGGTCGCCAGGTCTCCATCCATCCAGGCAATGTCCCTAATGAGGAAATCCTTTAAGGACGTGGTTCGAGTCAGAGACCTGAATGTGTACTGAAACTGATCAAATCAGGGTTGGTGTGTCTGAGACTATTTTTGTTTCTAGATTAAACACACTTTAGGGGAAGAATGAAAAGTGCTGTGGATCAGGAAATTAGCATTAGAAGAATACTTCTTGTCTCCAACATGATCACGGTGAGAAGATTACAATGAAAGATGCCTCTTTCAGTCAGTGATGTAAGAAATCTTCCTCCCCCAAATCTTTTCTTCCAATTCTTTTTCTGTTCAGTGTTATATTTCATAGCAGGTAACTAAATGACAGCAACTACAACAACAAACAAATTGTTCTAGAATCTTTAGTATTTATTCCTTTTCTTCTTTTTTAGCCAGTATTACATAAAATCTGTTTTTTCACTTTTTTCTTTCTTTTTGGAATTGTGAGTTGTATCCCCCAACTCATAGAAGTAACAAGGTGGCAGGCATGAGATCAAACTTTGATTTATGTAGAAGAAATGAAAATTGCACTTCCATAACTGAGTGGTTTTTTGTTCTTGCAGCAATGTGAACCCATGAAGAGTCACATCTCTCAAGTAACTTGTTTTTAATAAAACAGTAAGCAGATGTTATTATAATCATTGTTTCTTGAAGTTTCTGCAGTATCTGCTATAATGACGTAGAAGAGAAATAAAATCTTGTTTATTCTCAGAATCATTTAACTTTTACTAAAAATTAAAACATATCTTTATTGTGGATTTTAGAATGAAGTATATTACTAACATGAAATCTCATGTAAGATAGGTCTGAGACAGCACAGCATTATGCTTAGTGCCAGTTTTATGGTGTTATCCAGGATTTAGTTATGAAAATATCCCCATTATTTATAGAAAATAATCCTGATTTTCAAAAGCAGAGCTGTTGGACAGCCTGTGCTCTCACACAGGTAATTTGCAATGAACCCAAAAAAAAAACGGGGGGGGGGGGGGGGGGGTAGATACTTTCCTGTTTTTTAACTGTGCATCATGCAAGAGGCTTCAGACAGCCCATAAAAGTACCTGCCAGGGGAGACCCCCAATTAGTTCCAGCAGCCTATTGCCCCAAAACTCTGGAAGTACCTCACTTCTCTTGCTCCTGTGGTTCCTAAACCACTGTAGTCAAAATGAGCTGAGCTACCTAAGACCTAGTTATTTTTTGAGCCTGCTCTGTCTAAAGCAGTCAAAGGCATGCTACTATTAACAGTTCAAGGCTCGGGTTGGAGGCAGAAAGAAGCAGCAAGAAGGAGGAGAGCACAATAGTGATTAGCAAGGGAAGGCTGACTTTTTTTTAATTTCCACTGGCAGCATTTGTGTGACCTGATAAGTTGACTCTTCAAACTCCTGCTCCTTTTTATCACTTCAAATATAACCAGCAGTCTTGTACTATGCAGTTTTCTGCAGCTAACAAAAGCTATGAAAATCAGTTACCAACTAGTTTAGTCAAGAGGCACGTGAAGCTAAAGGTTGGTTCTTTTCCCATTAAAGACCAAAACTATATTTTATGCTATTTACAAAACTATTTCCTTCCCTCAAATATTATTGTGGCAGCCAAATTGCCTTTCACTATCTCAGACACTGACCTCTAATTGTTATCTTAATGATTAAGATCAAGCAAACATTTAATTAAATTTAATGCAGAGGTGCACACTTGCTTGGAAGTGTGAGTATCTGATAGGTTGCCAGATGATAAATTTGATAACACACCTGCTGCGTTCTGCTCAAATGAGTGAGAAAACTGCCACGAGGGTTTTCACTATGATTTCTCCTGGTATCAGGTGGGTTTGTGGAAACAAATTTGCACAAAGACTTAATTTGATCTAGTCTACCAAATAAATAAATTAATAAATAAGGCAAATAAATATTCTTTCTTCTCATTTCTAACTGCACTCAGGCTGCATTCCACCTCAATGACAGATTTAAGTGTTTCATTAATCTTGGTTTTCTATTACTTCGTGATATTCTCAGCACTTTTGATCTTATACTTTTTTTTTTTCAGGTTTTTCCATTTTACACTTGGAAAATGTCTGAAGAGGTTAATACTATCTTAAAAATTGAGCACAGATTCAGGTAGAAGTAAATGCATATCTCATCATAGCCTGCAGAATGGCACCTTCAACTGCTAAGAGGTATTTTCTAAAATCATATCTTATTTTTAGGGGGAGATTGGCTCTGAGCTCTGCTCTCCACCTTCTCTGTCAGCTGCTGACAATCTCTTAAACCCAGAACATTTCACAGGACTTTTTTTTTTTTTTTTTTTTTTTTTTAATCTGAATTCATTAAAGGCGGGTGGAAAGAGAGATGAGATCTCAGTATTTCTCACTATTTGGAACAGACTGGTCTGATTTTTAGTCTAAACCTCAGCTGGAGTGGTGTGGTGTGATCACTCTCGGGAAGTCAGTGCATTTGAAATAAGACCAGACCAAGTGGGAGCAGATTGAGTTTGTGCCAACAGGGTTGTACTGCCACTGCACTCTATGCAACAGCCCTGCAAATAGTAGAAAGCAGAAAAAATTAAGAAGGGTGTGGAGTAAAAAAAAAAAAAAAAAGAGGTTTTTGGTATTACCACAACTGAATAGTATAACTCCCTGCTTTTAACTACAGGGCCTGGCAGTGTCCCAGTAATAGGAAAAACCATAACCATTTTCACACTTTTGTTAAAATCTCCACCGTATTTGTAGCACCATATTAAATAATCCAAATTCTTGTGCATTCTGTTCTGCATGCCCACACACATAATAACTTTAATGAAAATCAGTAATCTCTGCTCTACAGTTACCCCACAGTCTTTGAAAGTGTGAACACCATTTCCTCTATGTTGTGAGGCTGATTGCAGCAAATGGTCTCATAGAGGACTTACTATTTATGTTAAAATTCATGGGTGAGCAGGTGCTGCTGATACACACTTTACCAGTTCATTTAAAAGTTCTTCATTCTGAGCTTTTTACAGTTGTGTAGATGAAGAATCTCTATAATTTTAATCTGCATATTTTAAGGTCACAATAAGGAGAGTGATCTGGAGTATGCATATATTTTATCAACAAAGACCTTTTCACATCCTTAAAAGAGTAAGAATTCAGGACGTACATTCACAGAATGATTTTATTTGGACCTATACTCTCATTTGAAAAGTTAGATTGAAGACAACATCAGTATTTCAAAATTTTGAAATATAATTCAATGAAGTGCAGAACTAAGAGTTAATTTCACTGCGCTGCTACAAGCACCTGTACTGCAATATATATATATGTATTCATAAGCTAAGAATAAGCTTTCCTTTTATTTTTCAAAAGCAAAGAGTACGTCCTTTCTGATAAAAAGTAAAAAAAGTAAGATAAAAAGTAAAAGCAGAAAAGATGTAGAAAAAATTACCTTTTCATAAGTTTCCTGTTCTTAATTGGATGTAGAAAATTAGCTGTGCTTTATGATTGATGTAGCTGAAGGTAAATCAGCAATTTAATACTACTTCAATTTCAAGTGCCACCGAACACCACTTCCTGGGTACGATCTTGTACCCAGTCCCTTGTTCACTGAACAGCCTCCCATTAAATCCATACGTTTCCAATTTGAAGAGAAGGATATTATGAGGGTCCATGTCTTGGCCCTACTTTAGTCCAAATATATTATTACATCAGTGTCTCTTCCCTTGTCCACTAATGCAGTTATGCTATCATAGAAGGCCACTAGGTTGGGGAGGCAGGACTTGCATTTGGTGAAGCCATGCTGGCTGTTCCATATTACTTCCCTGACCTCCTGCTGCTCTATTTATCATAGATATCCTAAACTGTTAAGATTATATTTATTTTGTCTAGGAGATAAAATGCATATGGTGATTTTAACATCAAAGCAAGTTTTAATATCCAAGTTAAAATAAGAATAATAATGAAAGGTATTTTTTTCATTAAAAAGTATGTTATCAGCTACTTAGCCTTAGTTTTGACCTCCCTGAAGACAAAAATCATGCATCTTCATTAGAAACTGTTTGTGTGCATTGTAATTAAAATATTGAATCCATGTAGAACAGATAAATGTAAACATCCTTGAAATAAATTTAGGTGCTATCCAGGTATTTATATGATAAGTGCACTTTTAGATAGTAGAATAGCTTTCAGTGAGGGATAAAAGTAATTGCTTTGTTGCTTGCTTGTTTTCACTGTAAATCCATATGAAGCCTGAAAAGATTGCTTTAGTCAATTACATAAAGCAAGCTTTCATTAGAGATATACTGGGCAGCGCTTTAATCAGTACATGAATCCACCAATTTCAGATAATTGCTGTTAATCATCATTTCTCAATATAAAAGGACCCGAGGAAGGATTTTTGACAGCAGCTTAATGCAGGAAGATACAAGGCTGTCATGGAGAGGCACAAGTTCACCCTATCTTTTGGAACCTAGACTGAACTTGTGCTAGGTGCACCATAGACATAGATTAATTAAAATTATAAATATGAAATTCTGAATCTGAGGCACCTGAAAAGAGATCAGTTGTCCAGATGTAGGCACACAATCTATGTTTCTATAGCAAGAAAGCAGTCCAGGGACCACCCCCATCCCTGACTGACAGCTGGCATAGCATGGCTTGTGCTCAAGCAGCCATATTTACTTCCTCCTCATCAAAACAGAATGAATGCATGCAGTATGCCTTTTCAGGGCGTTTCTTTCTCCTTCCTCCACCCTGAGCTGTGATGAAGCATTGTCTGGCAGGGCATTAGTTGGGATGGGTCACAGTTGTGCCATGGACTGTGCTACCACTTCAGCAGTATGGATTAGGAAAGTCCTTCCTATTTTAAGAAATGTTGGCCATTTTATTTAAAGATCTACTCTGTACTTCTTGGAACATTTGTTTGAAAAGAAAAAACAATAAGTGCAATAACTTTGTTAGCCCTGTGAGAAATGAAATACACAGTTGTGTCTCTGAAAGTGTTGAATTTCTTCAGATTACTCTGGATTTTCCCACGGAAAAAGGCCAATTACAAGGCAATAAAATAATGACCTACATGTGGCAGACATATGCTGCTTCACAGGGGGGCGTTAAGTTTGCAGTAAGACAACTGTGAACTAACAAACTGTACTTGAATATAGCCTTACCCCCTGTTCATGCTGCAAATCTTGTAACGTCAGAACGCAGACCCCAAGCAGAGTGGAGTACACAACAGTGTACCCTGTTGTGGATCTTGTTCATAAGGTTTGGGCTATAATCCAGCCTCAGTAGTGCTGCCAGTGTCCCCATCTGACCCAAACAACAGGCTTTTGGTCAAGATTCATACCTGGAACTGAAGTATAACAGGTTTGAATCACTTCAAGTCCGAAGAGAAATTCAACCTGTCTCTCTTTCTTTTCTTCAGGGTAAGTGCTTTAAATCACAGTTTACGATATGAAAAGGTGGATTCAGTACACTTCAGTAGTTTTAAACTTAAGCCTCTGCACTGAATTTTTTAGCCAGAATGATCATGCGGGCATTCACTATTGGGTGGTACAAACACTTCCTAAAAGAGGTCTCACCACAGAGAGTGTTATGAGATACCCAGTTGTGCTACATGTCCAGTCCAAGGAACTGGATTAGTGAAAGCGTGTCTTTACAAATAAATATCCTGGAGTTTAACATGCAAATAATATTTTACGTTTGAGATTTCAATTAGCTGAGTCCTGTTTTATACTTCTCTGATTACTGCGATGAGAAAAAGATGGCATTCGTATAACAACAGTATGCAGGGCATGGTCTCACTTGTTAAGTCAAAAACTGACAAATATTGCCCCAAAGTGTTTCTCGGCGCTGCTCCACAGGACAGGAAATTTTCTTCTCACCAATGTCTAATCTAAGGCATCTTTTAGTTAAGAACATAGGAACTGTCTTCCTGGATCAGCTTAGTAATTCTGGCAGCAATGTAAGATGCATAGCACTGCATCTGACAGATCAATGCAAAGTCATTATCAATGAGAAATCATGAAGATTTTGGCTACATATAAAACAGCATTCTTCTTTACATTTAAGATCCCATAGGTACAAGGTTTTGTATTATTTTTATATATCTTATAGTCTTACGTGTCCTTCATTTTTAATTATTACAAAGTAGACAAAATTTAAACTGAAAGCCGCTGAGCAAAATAGCACCCTGTCCAGAAACAGCTTTCTGTCTGCAAGATGGAGTAATCATTCTTTCCACTGCAAATAAGGGCTGTCTGAAATGCCTGTGAAAAACTGGAGATGAGAACAGAGGGACAAGGTGGTGTTTTATGGCTAAAAATCTATGTATGACACACAATTCTGCAAGGATGCATTGTAAAATCTTTAACTTTCTGAAATCTATGTGGACTTATCTGTATGAGTAAACGGCATTATATGCTGCCTGCCATTTTGCAAGGGCCAAACAGAACAAGAGTTTAAGAATTTCTTAGGCACATCTGAATGGAGAAAGCGTTACATTTTTGATGCAGCACATGGAGATTTACCCACCTGTCTCCAATTACACTCAGTGTAACTGCAAGATTAAAATGACATCTACTTCACCGTGAAAATATGTCCTGTAGCAGCATCTCCTTTCAGCTCAGGAGCACTAATAATAATAACAGCCCAACAGAGAATCAATTTTATTTTTATACTTAAAGTGATTAGTTATATAGAGCCTTCATAAGAAATCTCAAAGTCAAAATTGGTCTTGAAGACATGTACTGACAGTGGGAAAAAGCTGCATCTGAAGCAGTATGTACTAATTCAATAACAAGCACAAATGGTGGCCAAGAGAACAACATTCACTTGAGAAATTCCTATGTGAAATCAAAGAAGCTGTGAAATAACTACTCTGACAGGTATTTAACATGGTAAGTTAAATTAGCACACTGCATATTTTTTAAACTATTGTTTATTTTTATTATTATTATTAGAGAGCAGAGCAAACACCTCTTGAAATTTAACAAATCTATGCAAAAACAACCAGTGCTTTGGGAATACTGTAGACACATTTTATAAGTGGCATCATGTCAAATTTTCTAGCCTTGTTTCTTTCTTATTCTGAGTCACCATGCTCTGAAGCAGTAACGAACATAAGAAATAAGAGGCATGTCATATCCAAAGCTTTTTCACAACCTTTCCATTTGATAGTTTTAAGTATTATATCTGCAAGTCCACACCTTGAAACTAAAAAAGAACAAAACTGAACTGACTTGAGAGCTCAGGAGGCACTACGGAAAGTATCATTTTTCTGTTTAGAGTGCTTATATAAGAATTCTGATTTTAATTGTCAGAATTTTTATTCCTATCTACAAATGGTCTCTTTTTTATCAACCACAGCTGCCTAGCGTTTGATGTGTTGCTTCACAACTACTCCTGTTCAAATTCTTTTATTGACAAAAAGTCCTAAATAGACCCTCAAGGAGGAATAATTTGCCTGCAGACAAATAACCATTGGATGCTACTCAGTAATTTTTACCCTACATGTTTAATGCAAAATTCTGATCCTACAATGGAGCAGAGTTAAGACTGTCTTTATTGCCACATACTGTAATAGCCTTTAGAAATGTTAATTCAGGGGAATGTTAACAAGGCAAGAATTGGATATCTTCTTAGCAGGGGTCTTTGTATTATCTTTAATCCAACATATTTATTTATTTATTTATTCATTCATTTATTCAGATAATAATTCTTAACAAGCAAGTCATGAAAGAAATTTACCAGTCCGCATTTGGTATGAATAGCATTAGAGGTATTAATTGTATAAAAAAGTGTATATTAGAAAAAAAAGTCATTTTTGTATTTTACTGCTTGTCAATTTTGTTCCTTAATGCTTGAGCATTAAGCATTTAAACAATTATTGCCTTTAGAAAAGTTAAAAGACTGATTTTCAAATGATTAAAAGGAGATGTGCAGAACTGAATCCCTGCATGGAAACAGCGAGGAGGACCATAATCCACAAAATATTTCATTGTTGAGAATTTTAATATATAACCTCCTTGTCTGGTGCAGAAAGACTGTGACAGAGATGGAAAAAACTTTCAGGTCTCTCCTGTACCTTCATATTATGTTTCATCCTTCAGTGCTGCACTCTCAATGAAAGAATAAATTCACTAAGAAAAGAGACGAGTGGTCTATCTGCATTACCATCATTTTGCAGAAAAACACAATTCTGATGCCATTTCCTGCTAAAAAGAAAGGCTGTGATCTGTGCCATGATGATGGTATTCAAACAAATGGATCTGGAAGATCATGTGTATGAAATGTAATTCAGCGTAGCACTGTTTAAGCTACTGAAAACATCAAAAATGTTGAGGACTCTGCACAGATATTTAGCATGGCTGTTTTCAATCTGCGGAAGCCAGGAACTTTGCTATATCTTCTAGTTGCTAATGAGGTTGTTGATTTGCTCTTAGTGCATGCCTCAACACTTCCTTTTAATCTGCCTTTGTGCTCACTAGAATTTAAGAATTGCTAATCCACTGCCATCTCTTTAACCAGCTTTACCTTTATTACCTGTTACTGACATTTTGTGCAGAATCAGTACTGGAAAGTTTCTGATACTGCTGTTGAGACTCAGCAAAGGGAAAATTTTTTGTGCATCTAAACGACTTTTCTTTACAGAAACTTTACATTAACTGTATGAGGTGACACACTACAGTTAAAAGAGATTTAAACTAGATAGAATGTTTTCATAACTCATTCCACTATTATGATGGGTTCTGTCTTTTATTATAAGTATTATTGTTATCCTGAGTCTGGCATAATGTAATGTGGTCACTTCTGTTCCTGTATCACTTGAAGAGAAACAGGTTTCTCAGTTAATTATTTGGATATACAGGAGTACAGGAGAGTATCTCTGAGCAAAGTCTTCATCATTCCTCTCTTACTGGAATTAAGATAGTAAATGTTATCAATAATGAATGTTCTTTGGCAATAAAATGATGCTACTCATTGTCCTTCAGTTCATATCATTTTCTCGTTCCCCTTTTCAAGCTCTATCTCATTCCTATATGCTGTTTATCATTGTACTTTTGAACAAACAATGGGAAACAAGATTTTGGTTCTGATAAGTTTTGCCTCTTTCTTTAGACTGCAGTCGTAGACATGTTTACACATATTAGGGCTTTCAGATATTTGAAAGTAGCTGGCTTGTATACTTTCAAAATAAGTATTACCTTTGCAGTGACATCACATCATCAAAGCCAAATAGAGGTTCCTTCACAGGAACACAGATTCTTTTTGCTGCAGGAAATGATAGTCTTGATAGACAAACAGCCTGGAAGGGCAATGACTGTATAAATCCATTGAAATTTAAAGCAAGAGAATTTTCCAGCATTAGCTTGAAAAACCTTGGAAAATACATAGAATTTAACATTTAAGAACTTCTTTTTCTGAAAAGTGAAACAGACACTCAAGTGGGCACTGCCAAGTCCTTTTCCACACCCCAGAACGGTGTGCAGCCCAGTGGCACAGCTGGTTCCAAGATACAGAAGCAAAGCAGTTGTGTTGGCTCAGCATTACACCCAAAGAAATCCTAACACAATTCCCAGCACAGTGGCAGTGCATGGATAATGAAGCCTGGATGGTCTAACCTCATAAGAAGAACCAATTGTGCAATGTAGACATATTTCATTCTAGCTGAGCAGCAGTATAACAAGTGATATCCAATTATTTTTTTATCTCTGATTTGGAAAGACTATAGGACCACAAAGAGATTGTTTTTTTTTTTATCTTCTTCAATACTGCACTTTCACATCCTTCTTATGTTAATAAAAATAGCTCCCTACTACTCTCTTCTATGACTAGTCCTTCAAATTGTTTTCACATGTGGAGAACAAGTAAATGAAATATTATACTTTTCAGTAACAGAGAATGCATTCTCACTCAGGTTATTTTTGGTAACGCCATACGCCTAACTTGTTTAGTCTCATTTAAATATAAATACATTTACAAATAGCAGAATTCTCTAGTTTAATGCCTAGAGAATGTATCCTCTCTCCAAGGATATTTATAAAATGGATATGTAATGAATGTCAAAACCCTTGCCAATTGAGATTTTTCTGAACTTCTGGGCTTTTGGCCATTTGCTGTTTTCTATTGCCCTTGCTTCTTGTTGTGAAGCTGTGTGACTCATGGTCAGGAAGGACTGGAAGGAGAACTCAAAAGTACTGTCTGTTGGTTTTGAACCTGTAATAAAGGTAAGTTTTTTTTCTTTCTCGCTAATTAAGTGTTTGAAATGCTAGAAATGATACATTTATCTTATGAAATCTAATGGTAAAAAATAAAAATGAAAAAAAAAATCAAAGCCAACTGATCTAAGATTTAGTGAGAATAAAGTCCCATCTAATAAAACCTGACTGCTGCAGAGGTTGTGTTAATAACTGTCAAGTAAATTCACATATCAAAGGAAAGTATCAGGTCAGAACTGGCTGCTATACATGTGGAAGATCACTAGATGTACTGACAATAGAAGAACAGTTTTTAATCCTTAATTCACTCTGACATATGAATGTATTCGTGTATATTGAGAAGACTTATTTTCCTATTACTTCTAAATGAAATAAATGCTGTGCTTCACAAAACATCCTTCTGTAATATCGTGTCTTCAGATCTACTTCTTTTCTAGGCTCAGACACCACAGCCAGACCAAAATGGGTTATACCTTCTGTATATCAACGATGGACCGACATCATAGACCGCTGTCATATACTCTCCTTATTGTTCTCTGAACGATATGGTTGGGTCTGATAATTCTCACATTAACAAATTTGCTAACTATACTGAGAATTTTAAGATAGCAGCTTTGAGTAGAACAAGAGCCAAATTTATGAAAGCACAAAGAGTAACAAAAACAAATGTCAGCAAAAGCAGGATACTTTGCAGTACGTATTGAAGCAAGCTCAACTGACACCGTACAGTCTCAATTCACAGGATTCTGAGCTTCTTCAGAAAACTGACTACCTTTTGTGGCATGGTTTTCTTCTCATTATATTTTAAATTTTTGTAGTTTACAAGCATTAAAAAAACGCAGTAGACATTGTATAGTCATTGGATATCGGTTTTATCTTGGTCATTACATATTCTCAGTTGTGTTTTTTTATTTCATAACTACAGAAAACTTTTAAAACTACTGAAAGTATATTGTGTATTTTTTTCCTCTGTCTTCACCTCACACACCTACAGTCGTGTAGTTAGTCATAGCTTGAACAATTCATATATGTTCCTTCTGCAGTCAGTGATAAGATACAGATGCCTCCAGTGAATGATTTTTCCCATCAAAGCTCAGAAATTAGGATGGTGCATATATATCTTCTGGAAGTGCTTGACCATGAAAACAGCAATGGTGATGAGCTTAAATTGAATGTTCAGCCTTTAGGTTGCTAAATTGAGAATTGAAATGGTAACAGTTTATATCTCTTATCTTAAACCATTGATATGAAATATCCCACAGATCATAACCCAGTCCTTCAACATGTATTGATGTGAATATATTATACTTCAAGTAAGAGTTGGTAGACATGAATGGAACTGCCAACCTCCAACTACTTCAGTAAAGGAATGGTCAATGGCAGAGCTGAGACATTGGCACAAACTTACACTGATCTGTCCCCTCAGAAATCAAATCCAACTGCAACTGCTCTGACAAAGGCCACTGTCATCTTACATTAACAATTTAAGATTTTATATGCATGCTTCTCTATGTAATAAAGTGGTGACAGAGCACTGAGTCCATTTAATAACAAGTTCAGTAATAATTACCAACAACTGCTAGAGAGTGGTTTGGATTGGTTTGCTTGTAGCATATTAAGCCAGATGCCCTTGTGAAGTCAAAGTAATTAATTCTACAGCGTTTTCAATCTACCTATGCTGCTTTGAGTTATCTTGCAATTTTGCTGATAAAATAAGCATTTGTGTTCCCTAATTAGTTTGGAAAAATAATTAGTGCAGTCTTTGGTTTATAATACTGGCAGCTGCACATACAAATGTGCATTTCATAGAATCATAGAATCATAGAATCATAGAATTACTCAGGTTGGAAAAGACCTTGAAGATCATCAAGTCCAACCGCAGCCTAACCAGTAGCCTATCTCTTAAAAAACAACCACAAAACAATACCACAACAACAAACCTCTGCTAAATCATATCCCTGAGTACCACATCCAAGCGGCTCTTAAACACATCCAGGGATGGCGATTCAACCACCTCCTTGGGGAGCCCATTCCAGTACCTAACCACCCTTTCTGTAAAGAAGTTCTTTCTAATATCCAACCTAAACTTGCCCTGGCGCAACTTGAGGCCATTTCCCCTCGTCCTGTCACAAGTCAGTAGTGAGAAGAGACCTGCCCCACTCTCACTGTAAGAACCTTTCAGGTACTGGAAGACAGCAATAAGGTCTCCCCTCAGCCTCCTCTTCCTCAGACTAAACAGCCCCAGCTTCCTTAGTCTCTCCTCATAGGGCTGATTCTCCAAGCCCTTAACGAGCCTCGTTGCCCTTCTCTGGACCTGCTCCAGTACCTCCATGTCCTTCTTGTGCTGAGGTGCCCAAAACTGGACACAGTACTCGAGGTGAGGCCTCACCAATGCTGAGTACAGGGGCAGGATGACTTCCTTAGTCCTGCTCACCACACCATTCCTGATACAAGCCAGGATGCCATTGGCCTTCTTGGCCACCTGGGCACACTGCTGGCTCATATTCAGCCGACTGTCCATCAGCACACCAAGGTCCCTTTCCGTCTGGGAGCTTTCCAGCCACACCTCCCCAAGCCTGTAGGATTGCCTGGGGTTGTTATGACCAAAATGCAGGACCCGACACTTGGCCCTGTTGAAACTCATTCCATTAACCTTGGCCCATCGATCAAGTCTATCCAGGTCTCTCTGTAGTGCCCTTCTCCCCTCAGGCAGATCAACACTCCCTCCCAGCTTAGTGTCGTCTGCGAACTTACTGAGGGTGCACTCAATCCCCTCATCCAAATCATCAATGAAGATGTTAAACAGAAGCGGCCCAAGCACCGAGCCCTGGGGGACGCCACTTGTGACCGGCCGCCAACTGGATTCCACTCCATTGACCACAACTCTCTGGGCCCGGCCATCCAACCAGTTCTTCACCCAGCGGAGCGTGCACCCATCCAAACCACGGGCAGCCAGCTTCTCTACCAGAATGTTATGGGGGACAGTGTCAAAGGCCTTACTGAAGTCCAGGTAGACCACGTCGACAGCCTTTCCCTCATCTACAAAGCGGGTCACCTTGTCATAGAATGAAATCAGGTTAGTCAGGCAGGATCTACCATTCATAAACCCATGCTGACTAGGCCCGATCCCATGGCTGACCTTTAGTTCGTCCATGATGATACCTGAGATTATCCTTTCCATAACCTTCCCAGGCACCGAGGTGAGACTGATGGGCCTGTAGCTGCCAGGATCATCTTTCCGGCCCTTTTTGAAGATAGGCGTCACATTTGCCAGTCTCCAATCCACCGGGACATCCCCAGTCAGCCAAGACTGCTGAAAAATTATGGACAGTGGTTTGGCGACCACATCCGCCAACTCCCTCAGAACTCTAGGGTGCAACCCATCCGGCCCCATGGACTTATAAACATTCAGCTTTCTAAGTAGATCCAGGACCATCTCATCACGGATCACGCAAGGCTCTTTTGGTTCCCCCTTCCTGTCTACCAGTGTAGGGGGCTGCGTTCCCAGGGAGTTACAAGCATAACTATTGAAGACCGAGGCAAAGAAGGTATTAAGTACCTCAGCCTTGTCCCGATCCTCAGTGACCAAGTTGCCCTCAGAATCCAACAAGGGATGGGGATTTTCCTTAGCCTTCCTCTTGGTATTGATGTGTTTATAAAAACATTTACTATTCTCCTTAACCTTAGAAGCCAAGCTCAGTTCTAGCTGCGCCTTGGCCTTCCTAATTTTCTCCCTGCACAGCCTCACTACAAACCTGTAATCCTCATAAGTAGCTCCCCCATTCTTCCAGAGACCATAAACTCTCTTTTTGTTCTTTAGATCAAGCCAAAGGTCTCTGGTCAGCCAGCCCGGCCTCCTCACCCGTCGGCTCATCTTTCGCGATTTTGGGACAGTCAGCTCCTGCGCCTTTAGGACAATTTCCTTAAAGTATTCCCAACCTTCCTGGGCTCCCACACTCTCCAAAGATACTCCCCAGGGGGCCCTCTCAACCATAGTCCTGAGGAGGTTGAAGTCCGCCCTCCGGAAGTCCAAGGTGGCAGTTCTGCTGACTCCCCTCCGCGGTTCGACAAGGATCGAGAAATCTAGCATTTCATGATCACTTTGTCCCAGACGGCCTCCAACCTTTACATCCCTCACCAGACCATCTCTGTTAACAAACAGCAGGTCCAGAGTTTTGTTTCCCCTCGTCGGCTCCTTCACCAACTGTGTCAGGAAGTTATCTCCCACACACTCTAGGAACCTCTGAGACTGTTCCCTGTCTGCTGTATTGTAATCCCAGCAGATGTCTGGGAAGTTGAAATCCCCCACCAGAATGAGGGGGAGTGACCTTGAGACCTCCCCCAATTGCCTATAAAGCATCTCATCCACCTCATCATCCTGGGTAGGTGGCCTGTAGCAAACTCCCACAATAACATCGGTATTGTTGGCCTTGGTTTTTATTCTGATCCATAAGCTTTCAACCCTGTCATCATCATTATTGATTTCCACGCATTCACAATCTTTTTTAACATAGAGAGCTACACCACCACCTTTCCTACCTAGCCTATTTTTTTTAAAAAGTTGGTAGCCCTCAATCACTGCACTCCATGTGTGGGAGTCATTCCACCATGTTTCAGTGACGGCAACTATATCAAAATTTTCTGAACAAACAATGACCTCCAGCTCCTCTTGTTTATTACCCATGCTGCGTGCATTAGCATAAAGGCACCTGAGCTTGGCCTCCTTGCGATCAGCAGCAGCCCTAATAGCCTTGTGACTACTATTAGGCGTTTCCACAGCCACCAGCTTAACACCAGCCCTCGTGTTTTTCCTACAAGGAGGCAAGTCATCCTCCTCCTTCACCAAGGGCCAAGACCTTAGGGGTTTAGAAGCACACCCCTCTCCTGCAAGCACAGGGACATTGCATGCAGTTTCCATTTTGGTGACCCCAGCTACTGCCCCACCCCCCTTCATAACTAGTTTTAAGCCCTCTGGCTTTGGTATGAGATGTCCTCAAAACTTGTTAGAGTACTAAATATATACTAACTGTCATCTAAATTCCCTACTGATAGCTGTTTTACAGTGCCAGTTCACCTATTAGTATCCTCAATTGTGCATCCTGAATTATAAGCACATTATCGTAACTGTTAAATTGGGAAACTTCTAAAATGCTTTGTAAATGGCAAGAACTATTATAGAAAATATTCACTGAGAACACAATAAGGGAAAACTTTACACAAATGTAGTCTTTGGTACTGCAAAACAAAGTCAAGGTAAGAAAAACCTGTCCCACAGAAGGCAATAACAGTGCTGTGATGAACACCAAAAGGAACATGAATTCATTTTGTTTGTATCAAGTATCTGTCAGTAAATTTGTCAGTAAATCAATGCTAATTAAAAAAAAAGAAAAAAAAAAAAATCTTCAAAATTCAGAGTAAAGGAGTAGGGTACAAATTGTCTTGCAAGGTTAGAGGAGATATTGTCACATTGAAGTGAAAAATGACAGCTGCTACTTCTCTCCCAACACTGCCTTTCAACCAGTGAGAAAGGGACAATATTTCTGTGCTAAATGCTACGAGAATTTGAGTTGTCACAGGAAGAAACAGGAGTAAACATCACATTTAGTTTGTAAATAAACATTGTTTTTCTTGTCTCTGTATGAGAGAGCTTTGGTTTCTTCATCAGTACGAAATAAGAGCTCTGAAATTCAATTGCTACTTCCTTTCTATTCTCTGCTAGCATAATTTGGTAGCTACTAAATGAACTTGAATTTTTCACTTAAATCTTCCCATCAAAGTTTACTTTTACTCCACAATTGTGTTTTGATGTCATAAAGTTCAGAAGCTTCAAATTTCAAATTCCGCCTAACTCAAACAGTTGTACAGGTGATAAAGTCCCAAAGTATGTGCTTTCTTGACAGCACCAAACACTGTTCTTGGTCACTCCCTTCGTCATTAGACTGAGAGAAAACTGTTGGGCTGAGGGGGTGCCCTATGAATGGCTGGTTTGCTATTCTGTTGATGCTATTTTGTTGTCATCTGTGTTCGTGAAGAATATTTGAGCTGCAGGTGCATCTGCAGTTGATTTAGATGTATGCCCCTGGTGGTGCACGGTATTAGAACCGCCGCTTGCAACGCTGGAGGGCCTGGGTTCGAATCCCCCCTGTGGCGCAAGTGGTAGAACTGCTGCTCTGCTACACTAGACGGCTCGAATCCCGGGAGTTGGACTCGATGATCTCTAAGGTCCCTTCCAACTCGCACGATACTGTGATACTGTGATACTGTATATTCAGAAAACCAGTACCAAAAGGACCTTCACCCTGAAGATAATTGCTAGCACTGATTTTGCCAAAAAAATTATTTGCTCTGTATTAAATGAGCTGAGATAATGCATGAATGATCACACAGAAGGAGATGCTGATATTTAAAGTAGCAAGTATATCTTTGGAAACAACAACAACAACAAAAAAACAATAAAAAAAATATTTACTTCATGACACATTGTTGTAAGTGGGGGATTTGTGGAAACAAACTCAGAGAATGAAAAAAATACAGTATTGCAGAAAATGAGAGCTTTTCATTCATTTATGTGGAATGATGAAAGGGATAACATGCATTACCTTGATGGACTTCAAAGGTCTGGTGAGTCATCTGTGTGGTTGTTCATTGAGTCATCATACATTTTAGGCTGGCTCTGTAAACTAAGAAAAAGTTACTGAGAAAAAGCAGAGTGTGTAAGAAAAACTAAGAAAATCCTCATCATAATTTTGCCTACAAGAGAGAAAAAACAGCCTCCATGCTCACAGCTAGGAAAAGACATGAGTAACAGAAAGCTAAGGAGTACATTGGAAAGTTCAAGGTGCCTCTGGGCAACTTTGCTGGTGATAAAATCAATATAGAGAGCTCAGTTGCTCTCTATAGCATGAAGTGCATGTTGGCTAGTGCTAACAGAGCAGCAAAAACTTCTACAGCCCACTCTACTCTGACTTCAGCGTGAATGGTGTGCATTCATAACTGTGGGCAAACAAAATACTTTATGACAGATATAAATGGCTTAACACATATATTATCCAGGTATAAAGCAGTTTAACACATTACTAAATTGTCTTCTGAAAAACAGCAAACATAGTTAATCATTTGTAAGTCATTAAAGGCTGATCTGTGGTGCTCTCTTATTAGATATTGGCAGTGGAGTCTGGTGGCTGAATTTTGACTGTTGATATAATTGATAATTCTCAGGAGGCACAGTGTGGCAGAAGACACACTATGTAAAAGCACAGGCAAATCTACAGGCTTTCATTCTAGGAAGACAATGAACCAAGGTTGGTACGAGATGAAGTAGATTTGTAGGTGACAACTGAATTTCTGAAGGTAAATTTGCTTCATCTCAGCAGAGTCAGTAGAGATAATTTACACTATCTCAAGGCAAAACCCAGAGTCAAAATTAAATTCAAGACACTTCTTGAGGGTTAAAATCATAAATGATTTTCGTGAAGGCAGCACCTGATTCTTGAATGTAACCTCAATTCAGCAGTATGAGGCTTTTCTGTTCTTTCACACCAAAACAACTTTGTACAGACTGTCAAGATATAGTCTTTTAAAACCAACACACTAAAGCTTTTTCTCAGTTAAAATTTAGGATGTCAGCTTTAACATATATTTATCCTATTTTTGTTTAATCCAAATTATTAACTCCGTTGTTGTTTTGTTTTTTTGTTTTGTTTTTTTGTTGTTGTTGTTTTGTTTTGGTTTGTTTTTTTTTTTTTTCAGTAGTGACTCACTGTTATTTAACTGCTGAATAAAATGACCCTAAAGGTTTTGCACATTCATAAAAACTAATTAGATTACTCTGGGTTCTCTACTCCAGTGAGCTCAGTTGTTATGACAACAGAATTTTTATCACTTTCTTAACATCTGTCCTGATTTCTACAGTTATCTGTCTGTCTACATATATATGACTAAGTTTAGGAAAAATATACTTCATTTCCAATATTTGTAGACATACAGTTAACTTACAGCAACAATGATCCAGCTATACAACTTTCTTTAAGCCTTCTAAGAAACAGTTCTTCTATGGGCAGCTGAAGTCTCAGTTCAAAATGTGAACATTCCCTTCCCAGAATGGCCTGTTCAACATCTTCATTAAGGCTGTAAGGAGCCTGGTAGCTGTGTCCTGTCCTTCACAAAGTTAATTGTCTCTATAGGAAAATGCAGCTAAGTCTGAAACAGTATTTAATTCTCATTTTAGATGCCTGTGAATTTATGTGAGATGTTTGTGAGTCTGGTTTTGTTCCCTAATTAGCAAGTTAATATGTTATAATTTTGCATTAATTTTTTGTCTTGCTTTTCTTTGTGTCTCTGTGTGAGGATAAGGAGTGACAACCTAGAAAAGTATTTGGGGATAAAAATATTATTTCATACTCAGTGACATCAGTCATTTCATCTTTAATTTGTCACCAGATACATGCCAAGTCTTAGAGGAATTAAGGAATACTATAAAATGTCACTGCAATATCATTCTCTTATTTCCATTAGTTTTCAAAGCCACGTATGCTCATGTTCAAATGTTTAATGACTTAAATATGGGATTAAATTCAAGAATTCAAATCTACATTTTTTTTCTGGTGCAGCCTACCAGGTAATGAAGACGCACCCAGATGATTTTGTAATCATAGGCACTTGCCCTTCTTTTATATGGGGAAAGATAAATACATAGAAATATCCATTTTATCATTTATTTATTTATTTATTAATGTACTAAGGATATGGAGAATTAATTGAAAGAAGAGTAAGGTCCTACATGCGCAACCCTCATAGATTACCTTTGTGTGTAGATGGGAAACAAGCTTTTTCAGAGTCTCTAAATATGCTAAAAAAATACTCAAAATATGCTGCTGCTTTTTTGACTACAAATTCTCAGCCAAACATGCAGACACATGAACAGCCTTTGTAATTCCTTCAAGAATGCATGGTAACTCACACCAAGAACAGGAAACAGAATTGCAATAATATCTTACGTACTAATATTTTAATGGTATTTTTATCATATTTTATGGCTTTATTCTGCTTTTCATGATCCTGTCAGCATTATGATGAAGACAAAAGGAATCTATTTGACTGCCCTTGTCTGTCAGCCTTGACTCACTTGTCTGCCCTATGAACTTTGAATGGTTTCTGCTATTGTATTTTAATCAGAGCATGCACAGAGAAAATAGCTGCTACTCCTTTTTGCTCATCATTCACGCTATCTTCGTTTTGCCTCCTGTTCAAGCTTTCATAAGCTGAAGATAGTGCTATTTAGTGAACAACCCGTCTTTTGCTGACAAACAGATCATACTGGCTGCAATCTTTCCAGATGCACTTCTTCTTCATTTATATGCACTACAGCCACTCCTTTCTCTGCAGACTAGATCAATCTCAGCATTACAGAGATTATATTCGTGTCAGTAAACCTTCTTTTTTTTCCTCACTTTGCTGTAGCACAAAGCTACACATAGAAGACTAGATGAGCTTGACATTTCATTTCACTCATTCAGTATGCCAGAAAGAAATTCTGCTTGAAGAAAAAAGTGATTCCAATAGACAGACCATTATGTAGTTACTGGAAACAGTACGCCTTCCTTGTGATCAGGTTAAAGACAAAGATTCTCCATAATATAGGTGTCGTTGACACAGAACTCATTTAATAGTTAGCCAAAACTAGTGTTATAGAATCCTGTAGGCAATATTTGGTAGTGAAATGGGAAAAAATGGGAAACAGATTCAGGTTCTCTGAGTTATAATCCTAGCTTTGACTCAGTCTGAGTGTGGTTTATTCTGTTTCAAAGGATGTCTTTCATCTCTAAAATGGGTAAGAATCTTCTAAGACCTTGATTTTTGATGAAATCTAGCCTCATCAAAATTATTTGAGTTTAATGACAGTCTGAAAATAAAATACATAAACATACCTAATTTGTCTTCCCAACAACTCTGCATAAACACAGTTTTGTGTATTCTGCTACATGAGATTAGAATAGATGCTGCAAAACAAACTTCAAACCCTACATTTCATTATAAAAGAGCTGTCTGTTAGTAATGTAGCTCAGTAGCTTAGTGATTTCTGGATATTATTTCCTACTGAAAATAAATTTTCTAATGAAAATTTACCATCCCCAACTCACCCACCCCCCAACAAATGTAAGATCAGTAGTAGTCTCACATACAGAATTGGGTATTAAAAAAATGAAAAAAAAAGTACATAGAGGAAAAACAATTAGAAGCTTTGCCCAAGGCAACTGGATTATTTCCAGATTGTTTAAAAAGGAAGCCAGGATGTGATTAGGGGTGAAAGAAGCATTTAGTTTAACAGTCACGTGCTCTGTCAGCACATAACTTTTATATCTTTTACTTCTCATGGCATTAATTTGCTCACTTGGTTTGACTGTTCTGGTTTTAAAAAGTAGGATGTAGAAAGAAAAAATTCTCTGCCTAAACCTTCCCAGAGAACTTATCATAGAATCATAGAATAACAGAGAGGCCTGGGTTGAAAAGGACCTCAAAGACCATCTAGTTTCAATCCCCCTGCTACATGCAGGGTCGCCAACCACTTCTGACTGCTTCCCTTGGAACTGTATGCATTACTTGATTTTGTTCATAGCATAATTGCTCTTTTAATATGCTTATGCAGGTGTGTAAAAGTTTTTGAAGTGGACTGGGGATACAGGAGCTGGTACTAAAATTTGCACATTCATTTACTATGTAAATGCACAAGAATACTAAATGCATACATAAATATACTAAATGCATACATAATCATGGGGCAGACCATGGCAGCCTGTGGACTTGAGAGTTTGGGGATAAATCTGCAGTCAGAAATGTTCTAAGAGGGTAGAAAATGCCAGTGAGATGTTAATGAAAGACAGTGTACTAGTCATACGTAACTGATGTTTCCATTTGGCTGTTTGTTCATTCATATTGTGATCAGCATTATTAAATATCCATGCTTTTCTCATTAGAAATGTTGTAAATCCTTGCTGATTTTAGTAAGGGCAGCATCTTCATAACAGCTGCTGATGAAATTCATTGCCGAATACTGAGACCACAAAAATTTGTGGGCTAGATGTTCAACCTCCAAAGCACCTGCCATGTGTCTGGTTTGGGATTGCATCACTATGCTCTGCAGCAGTGGGAAGAACTTAATTGCTAGGTGAGTTCTGAAAGAAATGTGAAAATTTAATTCTACATTCTCCATTGGAATTTCTGGCAAATATAAATGGAAGTAGAGCCCTGTGGTAATAGGAAAATTACAATGTTCCTGTGTGTCTGTCCTCATCGGAGCATAAAGTATGCAGTGAAGCAGAGCATTATCTACCAAGTAGGTTTGGGAGGATGAATTCTCTACTCACTTCATTCTACCTTGGGTCATCCTAGACACTGCTTCCTTGCTCTTCCTTTTCTACTTGATTGCACTTAATGAGATTATCCTCAAAAATGTGCACAGTTATGCAATTACTAGTTATGGAAAGCTTCATATTTGTTATTAGTTGTGCAATTATCTTTAGCTATGCATGCAAATAACTCTACCTTCTCTTCCACATAGGTATTTAATGTTTAATTATGCGTATAGGTTTTCTTGAAGGTAGAACTTCTCATTCAGCAACTCCTAATTGATGCTTCTCTTTTTCCACAGCAAGATTCTCAAAAGCATTCAACACAGTCATATGCGTCTCGAATATGTGGCAGTTTGCAAGAGCCCAGTTTCACTTTGAGGTACTTGAGATAAATTCTCAGTTCGCAGCCCTGAGCCTGAATGTCAGAAATTCTAAACTGAGATTTTCTTTTTGGGTTAATGAGATAACTGGCTGAAGGAAGCTGGGGAAACGTGACTAGTCCTTTTCTGAATCTAATTACTTCCATGTGTGCTGAACTCTGACAGTAAAAGGAGGATTTTTATTACAGTTCTTTGTGTGTTGTTTTTTTTTTCCCTATTGACATTATGACCTATGGTAATAAAGCTACTTTTAGCAGATAGAAAAAAGATGTCACAAAGAAAGCCAAAAATGGATTTAATAGAATAATAGCAAGTTAAGAAGACCTCTCAATTCATGTACTGCATAGGTCTTTCTGAGTGAATAACTGGAGAGCACAGTTACTTTCCACAGTACAGAGTTGCAGGAATTATATGAAAATACTTGGCAAGTTCCTATTTGTGTGAAAATCCCCATTCAAATGAACAGGAAATAGGAGTTAGCTATTGCCAACATTTAATTATAGTGCCTAAAATGTGACTTCAACTCTGATTTTCCTTCTTTCCACAAGTATTCAACTCAGAGCATGATCCTTTTAAACTAGTTACACTGAGTGCTTTCTCCTGTTCCCTTTCAAACCTTGGCTGATGGGTACATGAATATTTGCTTGAGCAATTACACAAACACAACTAGGATAATTTCAGTTTAAGCGTACACAATATATTTGGCTTATATGAGCCATTTCAAATAAACCAGAATTGATGGAGTTGCAATTGTCAATAAAGATGTTGGCTTCATGGGAATTGCCCTGTGAGGCAGGATGAGTTTTGGGTTCCACTGAGGTTACCAAATGGAATCCCTAAGCAGATTTTCTTCCACTGAAAGAGTCCTCCTGGTACTCACCGGTCCCTAAGCTGCACATATTAATCGTGCGTTCTTCATTGCTTAAAACATACAGGGTTACTTTTAGAAAAGCAGACTCTGGGTGTCTGTTAGTTATGCTGTTGTTCTTAATATGCTTTAAGTTTTGAATTTATGCTTCCAGTACAATAAATTATGCAAAAGCTTTTTAAAAATTAAAGACCATGCTCGCTCAACAGCACAGAGCAGTCCTTGCTTATGGTCCACATATAATCAATTTCATAAGCTTCTCTGATATATGTAAGTGCTTTGTCAGCACAAGAAAAAATTACCGATTTGATTTTGATGGTTTTGTAAAGGTGGGACAAAATCATCCATGGTCCTACTTGCAGATGGAAGTTTATACCCAGATGGCCATCAAATTCTGTTCTTCATTTTTTTATGTTATTTATGTATTAATATATTAACTCATAGGTCAACCCTAAGTGAAGTTTGAAATCTGAATTGCTATTGCAAATCTTGTTCCTCAGTTGCATTCTAACCTGTGCTAATGGATTCAATTGCTACACAAAGCACTGCAGCCTTCCAGTGCACTGTAAATTCTTCTGTTTACTGACTAAATTCTACAGAGGTCAAGGCTCAGAATGTTATTATTCTTGTGCCATCACAGACTAAATCCTTTGCACTGTAAATGCAAAAGAATGGTAAAATCAATTGCCTTCCTAATGTAGAGCTTTTGAATACATATTAACTGAAAATCTATTTTTCCATTAGGATATGCATCCTCTCTTCACTAATATATATATATATATATATATACACTTATATATATAATTTTGAATTTAATGGCATGAGGACACAGTTTAGATGTCTAAACATGGATATATATGGACATTTGATAGGAAAAAGGGGAACTGTTTTAAACTAAGACAGGGGAGGTTTAGGTTAGATATTAGAGGAAGTTTTTTACCCAGAGGCTGGTGATGCACTGGAACAGGTTGCCCAAGGAGGTTGTGGATGCCTCATCCCTGGAGGCATTCAAGGCCAGGCTGGGTGTGGCTCTGGGCAGGGGGGTCTGATGGGTGGCAACCCTGCCTATGGCAGGGGGGTTGAAACAAGATGATCTTGTACTGGAGTGTCTGGCCTGCTGTGGAAAGATGGAGGTCTCCCAGACAAGCAGTTTGAGATGCAGTGTCTCACACGAATGACAGCAGTCAATGTCTAAGCTTTGCAAATTTGAAACCAGCCTTTACGTTTTGCTGCAAATTTAACCTAAAATTTGAAAATGTTAGATTATTACTTTTATGATTGTCTTTCCCTCCTATTGAAAAAATATATATATAGTTTAAAGCTCCTAGTTTTTGCACTTTGTAAAACATGGAGCAAATATTCTCCATAAAAACTAGAAAGCATGAAGACAAAGCTTAGCTAAAGAGGAAAATTCTTTCACATGTTGTAGAAACATTATCAGTTCTCAAGTGAATCCTTGATGGTTAATATGAGTGCACCATGACACCTGAGATTCAACATCTTGCTCTGAAGAGGTTGACAGAAAGGATTTTTTCACTAAGTTCACAACGGAGGGAAGGAAAAAGGACATAAGATTTACCAACATTCATTTTTAGAACTAAGTTACTGAAGAGTATTTTTAAAAGAACACTTTTGTCCTAGCAAGATGAAGCAATGTCCTTCGAACAGAAGGACAAAAGACCCTTTTGAGGTTTTCTTACAGTTCAGCTAGCTCAGTACAAATGCATCACTAAAAGTATAAACTAAAAGATGTCTCCTCAAAACCTGTCTTTCACTGTTAGTTGTTCAAGTAGTGTGAGAATAAACAAATGCCTGACAAACCTGTTGTGTAGGATGTTTATTTTTCCCATGGGTTTTCTGAGTTTGGGAACATATACTGTCAAAGATGCCACTGACTTTGCCTCAGAGCTAAAAGGTACAACAAAAGTATACATTGGATCTGCCTCAGCAGTTCGTTCTGTAAATCACCAAACACAACCTTCACTGACAGTGCATTGGTTCCATAAAAAAAACAGTGTGGTGGTTGTGTCTGTGTTAGCAGCGTTACACACAGCCATTTTGTAATGCTGACAAAGAAAACAAAATTAAACTGAAGTAAACACATAGCAAGATCAAGACTACAGAAAAGGCTCCCCATGGAGGTGGTTGAGTCACCGCCCCTGGATGTGTTTAAAAACCATTTGGATGTGGTGCTCAGAGACATGATTTAAGGGAGGGTTGCTATAGTTAGGGTACTATGGTTAGGTCATGATTGGACTTGATGATCTTTAAGGTCTTTTCCAACCTGAGTAATTCTATGATTCTATGAAAAATCTGCAGACAGTAAGTCAGAATTTAGACAGTCAGAGCATAGACAAAAGAAGGGTGGTAATTTCCTAAATAAAAAGACAATTCTTCATCACAATTTGATTTTGATTTGTGTTTTTCTTCCAGAAAAATCAGGGCATGCTATCTAGCTCACCTCAGACGTCCTAGTGGAACAGGATCTACCAGCCATGTGCAGTGGGTGTCAGACTGACCACGGTGCTGTCATTAGTTCAGATCTATCAACACAGTATTTTGGGAATGACCATAAAGCTGCATGACCTCATTACATTTCTTCCTGAGACACATTAGAACAGAGCAATTCTTCCTTACCAGAGAGAGAAAAGGAAAACAGAACATTAGTTAATGTCTGGGAGAAGTATATTTACATCACAATAGTATTGTAAAAGTAGTAGCATTTTAGTTTACATAACCAAACTTTCCATGTCAGAACACAAGACTGCCATAATGCAATGCCAAATTCTCAGGCACATACCCATAGCCCCTCACAGAATATTTGCTGCAGCACAGCTCCCCCTAGGCAGGAGCGGAGCACTGTACGGTCAGGGGCAGACAGGCTGCAATCTCCAGAAACATGCAGCAGCATGAAGGGAAAATTAAGGGGAAAAATATATATATTATTATTGCTTCTATGGTAACTGAACAAAGGACAATAATTACTCACCAGTTTCTTCTGATTTCTACAGTAATCAAGCCGAAAAGGCTGAGATTTCAAGGGCAATAACTAAATATTTTGTTATTTTGGGTTTTACCAGTATATTATCTTGGAGTTGTTTCATTTCTAAGTCCTTGTGAATTCTTTTTTACTGAAAGCTAATGTTTTGTGGGCTTTTTTTTGTGTGTTGTTGTGTTTTTAAAAAGAAGCATGCTGTTCTGAACAGGCAATTAATTTCTTATGGGGGAAAAAGACTGAATAGTTGTTCTGGTCCTGAAATTGGAAATGTATTTACTGCATTTTATTTATATGTATCTGTGAAGACTTCTGTAAAAAGAAGAAACCTTGAGTTTATACGTGTCCTTCTCATTGCTTAGCACCTGGGAGCTGTAAGAAATGAAACATCATTCTTTAGATGTTTATCATCATGCAATTATGGCCACTGTGGTTACATCTGTGACTTCTGAGAATATCTTGCTTCTGACTCTACTGGGTTTATATGCCAAGGTTTTGGTAGCAGGGGGCTGCAGTTGTGGTCTCTGTGAGCAGAGCCCAGCACTGCCCCATGTCCAACCAGAGCCAGCTCCAGTTGCTCCAGCAGGGACACACCACTGAGCAGAGCTGAGCCAGGAGCGACGCTGGGTGTGCTCTGGGAGAGCAGATTTAGGAAAGGGAAATCTTCAGCACAACAGCAGCCAAGTAATAAACTAAGTCATACAATTTTATTTTAGTAACCTGTACGTTGTCCTTCATCTGAAAATGAAGATTCATTTGATGTAGGGCATAGAGTATGAATTTAAATATGGTTTCAACCATATTTTCCTGTTCAGAGAACAGTAAGTGAATCCTAGTTACCGAAATAAAATGGTGACAGCCGCTACTTAGACTGGAATGATTTGTTATTTGATAAAATTTAGAACAGCACAAGAAAAATAAAGCACAGGAAAAAATATCTACAGGGAAAGAAGTGTCTAGAATTTTCTGGCAACCAAAAGGTGAGAGAATTCACTTCTGTTCTCCTCTGAGCTTACAGTGGGAGTTCTGGTTGGAAAAAAATATACCTTTTCAATAAAGGATGGACATCTTCCATTATTGCATTTTTTTTCCAGAATGCTCACTACTCCCAGACAGCAACTCCTTCATCTTACCCAGTCAAACACTTTTGGTATTCTTCCAAGTAATTCTCCCTGCAAGATGTTAATTTGACTTTGCATAAGATGAAAATATATAGTTTTAATATCTCTCAGCTCTAATTTATGTTACAGTGCCTCACTGAAATGAGTATCCTTGCTGCGGGGGTGGAGAGGGAAGGAAAGACAATGCGTTAGATAGAACAGGTGCTGGATGTCTTTTAAACCTGAAGGACTCTTCCATTATAAACTATTTAATAGTTGCCCAATACAATTTTAAAGTATCGCTTCATGTAGATTAGATATATATCATAGATAGAGTTATGTATCAAGGTCTGAATAAAAATAAGGAATCATAAAATCATAGAAATCACAGATGGAAGAGGAGGCAGATCATTTCCTAGAAAGAGGTGGTGATTTTCCTACAATATCATTTCTAAATTGTCTTGCAAGTGCACCTTAAGCACAATGAGTGTGATAATCTGGAGGAGGAGATGCTGTCATTCAAAACAGTGGCAGCTATTAATACCAAACCTCTTAAAGTTAACACTGAAATTTCCAAGTAGCTTCAATCTAATGAGGCTCTTTCCTACTGAAGTGCTTCATAAATTTGATTCAGCCATTTAATCTATGCAGTTTCTAATGAGATCTTTCATGGAAAGGTTTATTAATGTAATATAAATGTGACCGTGTTCTTATTTTGTATTTTCAAGATGAAAAACTCTAAGATCTTCTTCTGTCAAGCGTGCATAATTCAGGAGATCTGCTGCTGTTATAGCATATAGTATCAGAAAGGCTGTGATATGAATTACGAGATTCCAAATGTATCCTTCATTCTTTTCAGCACAGCAGAGAACACAAATGGCAACCATAGCTGCTGTTTTAGTGTTTGGGGTCGTTTAGCTAGTTGATTTGGGGCTGTTTTGTTGTTGTTGTTCTGTGGTTTTCTTTGTTTATGTATTTTTAATTTGCAGACCAATTACGGCAATACTCTGCCTCACTTCTGTCACTCCATGGCCTCAGACAATAAGTTGTCAGATAAGTTTGGAAATTTAAGTTACCTATAAAACCATATTATTGTAGCATTGCAGAACTGCAGGAGTAGGTGGATACAAGCACAAATTTCAAATGAAATAACAGATTCATTACCTTGTTATTTTATTATCATCACAAACTCAGTAGAGTATCTCTCTGCCATATCTAAAGCTATATCTTTAAAAAGTTGCTTCACGTCTCGTTTGTTGTTGCTGTTGTTTTCCATTTCTTAGTAAATTCAATTAATTCTGTTTTGTACTGACAGCAATGGAATGCATCAGTATTGCATCTGCAATTAATGACTTGTCTGTGCAACATACAGAGTCAGACAAATCACACAATATACTGATGCAAATAATAGTGGATGTGCACTAAATATTCTCTCTTGGTTCTACTGAAATAAGTAGGGATATTCTCAAAATACCCAATCTTTTATTTGCAAGGTAAGTAGGCATAGAGAAGGGGGAATCTCTGCATTTAACAGAGATATTCACAACACAAATCAGCTTAGCTTTGCCATGCAGTGAGTGGAAGGGACTTGATAATCTCTGCAGCCCTAAACATAGCTCCACTAAATTTGTCTGTGATCCTATCAAGGCTAATCATAATTTTGCCTAGTGTAGAATATGTTTATTGCATGTCAGCAGATCTGACACAAAAGTGCAGGTGGATTTTTGGCTCTAAGAAATTGAAGGGTAAAATGCTTACTATTTTTAGAGCCAGTATTACACTCTGCATTTTCAGATGTTTTCAGAATAAAGATTTCAGGTATGTTGGTTTGCAGAAAGTGATTTCCCTTAGGCCAGATTTCCTTTGAAAGTGTGTCACAGCATGAAGGGTAGTTACAACTTTCTGTGGCAAGGTTATGTTTTCAAAGGTATGATTTATAGCAAACATCCTGATTGGGAGAAAAAAAATAATATATATATATATAATATATAATATGTAATATATAATATATAATATATAATATATAATATATAATATATAATATATAATATATAATATATAATATATAATATATAATATATAATATATAATATATAATATATAATATATAATATATATCATATATCATATATCATATATTACATATTATATATTATATATTATATATATTTAAAAATAATATATAATATACTGATAACATATGTTTCACAACGATTTGACTATGTAAGTTTGTTAAAAATTACAAACTGGCATATTTTGTTCTGGCTGTAGGTTTGAAAATAAGAGATTCATGTGATTGTCTATTTATTCTGGCTGCTGAGAGTTCATTAATTTCTCACTTTTGCCCAGAAAGGTGGTGGATGCTACGTCCTTGGAAACAAGACAGTGCTCTTAGCACCTTGATGGTGTCCTGTTCACTGCAGGGGAATTAGACTAGATGGCCTTTAAGGGTCCCTTACAAATCAAACAGTTCTGTGATTCTAGGACCTTCTGCCTTGTTTGGTCATGCATAACATCATAAATGGAAAGAACAGCTTCTACATTGAGGATTCTCTGTGTAAAAGCTAATAAGAAAGGAAAAGTAGGAGTATGTGTTATTATTCCAGAAATAGTTATATACGTACATACATATATAAATATGTACATGTATTATTTTAAATGTTACTGTTAGTTTTTGTTTAAGTATTACATAATTATCTCAAACATCTTTGTAATGCTTAAGATGATGTTAACATCTTTTTTTTTCATAGTGATTAACTGATATGATCTGTATTTAACACTGACTGAATCGTTCATATCTTAACTTTCATATTCACTGATTATTACTCCCAGGTCCTGAGTATATATTTGTCAGCTAGTAGTTGGAGCAAGATTTAAAGCACTGAAACAATATCTTTACATGTAAAGTGTAATGCAGGATGGTTTCTCATAGCAAATTGAGACTATGAGAGTTCTGCATCTAAGTCAAGATCTAAGAGTAGGTTAAGAGAATGCCATTAGTTTTCCTCATTCCAGTCCTTGAATAAAGCTGTTCTGCAAAGCAGGCCTGAGTCTAGGCCAGCAGACTGCACAAGCTGATGTTCGCAGTTTCAAATTAGACAACTGACACTTTCAGTTAAAGTGTTCAATAATTGATGTTAAGTGTTCCTCCATCTGCTGAATAACCTGTGCTTCCCTCTCTAACAGATACAGTGGAACCAAGGAGGGAAGAAATCATGGAGAGTTATTATGAAGTACTAAAGAAAAAAGTAAAAACAACTCAATAATTTTCCACTGAAAAATAGGAATTTGCATGAATATTTCTCTTCTAGTTAGAAGAGATTCCATCTTCTTGGGAGAACTGGCATTACAAATTGTTTCAGATTTTTTGTTTCTGACATGAAACATATTTGACCTGGTTTTATCTTGACTTTTCCACTCTGGTATTTCATAATTCTCTCAAATGAAATGCTTGATGAATGTGGATCACTTTCTTTCCATTTTCTTATCTTATTTTTCTTTCTTAATAAAGTTAGATTATTTTCATTTTTCTTCTTCTTTGCAAAAACAGGGCATAGGCCTGAGCACCACGATATATCATCCACCCTCTCCATCTGCCCAGCTCTCTGGCATAGCTTGGCTTCAGCTTACTAATATGTCTTTAGATGTTGCTTGGGCAGACTTCAGGGTTAACACCTGTCAGGAGAATGAGACACAGAAAGTTTGGATATGAACAGTTTTATGGGAATTTGTAGGACCAACTACAAGGACACAGGGTGTGTCGTGATCAAGAACATGCCTATTTGCCCAAATATTGTGAAGGAGAATAGAGAAGACCTACTCTTGGAAATTTCTGTATAGAAGTAGAATACTCACTAGATAAAAATTGTACTTCTGTAACAAGACTCATGAGATTTCACTAATATTAGTGTTATTTTGTATAACGTTAAACTGAACAGCACTGCAGTAGATTCCGCTCTCATGTCAAATTGTCTTGCCGGGGCCTGAGAAAAAAAGGGAATATTCAAGCTACTGGATTTAGAAGTTACTTGTTCTTCTGAATACATGTAAAGCCAAAAGACCAGAAAATGGTACAAGGGTATGTGTTATGCTGGAGGCATGATTTGCCACATCAAACAAGAAAGAAAAAATAGCTAAGTATCAGGGAGAAAAAAAAGATATTATTATGTTTTAAGTAATTATTTCTCTTTTTGGTTTGGATTTGTTTTTGTGTTGTTGTTTCATTAGGGATTTTTTTTGTTTGTTTGTTTTTCTTCTTTTAGGTAGTAATGCTCCTGTCATATCCCTTATTTTTTTTTCTTTTCAGGCCTGTTGTTTTGGTCTCCATCATTTAGAAGGAAGTTATGCAGTGCTTTGTCTCCTCTTGTCAAGCGAAAGCCTGGTATTTTATCTTCATTATTTGCTACACTTATTCAGATAAGAATGCATTGTGAATATAACCCTGTGTGAGGAGATTTACTGCAAGTTGTGCTCTCTGCACAAGGTTACAAATGCCAGTAAGATACTGGGGGCTCAAAGATAACATTCAGCTTTCTGCAGCCAATATGTAAGAGTCAGCTAGATTAGTGAAAGGCAGATTGTTTTACATCAGATTGATAATTTCCATTTCATTTGGCATTTTGTCCCTGCTAAATTATACACTTCATTTAAATTATGGAAAAATATGACTATCGTATTTCATTACTTTTTTTTTTAATTTATTTATTTTTTTAGTTGAATCTAAAATAATTAAAATCATTTCCATGAAAAAGAGTGGATTTTTATTTCATTTCTATTGAATATCATGCTAATGTAAGTAACAACAGTGTAAAGACCACCTATATTGTCTTTTTTTCCTCTCAGAGTGCAAGCAGGCACAATATCAGCACATTTTACTTGCAAATTCCTCATACAGATCTTAGTGCTGTTCAATTGTAGTCAGCTCCAAACAGGATCAAAGTAGGACATCACCATCCATCTGCCTTCACTGGGTTATTCAAGGTTGCTGTTGTATAAGATCTGCTTACCCTGACTCCATTACTTCCCTTCAATCCAATAAGTCCAACCTACATATATATAAAAGCAAATGAAAGTAGGGAGGGTAAATAGACATGCATACTAGAGCATTTAAATCACACATTGATTACATGACTTCCTTGTGCACTGGAGTAGATAGTGCAGTGAGATAAAGGAGCTAGTTGGGTTAACATACTGGCTCCCTACACAACCTCCTTGTCCTATGCGTCCAGATGACACTGCCCTATAGGAAGGCTGGGTAACCATCAAAACTATTCTTGCTGTTCCAGCTATCTTTTGTTACATCAGCACTCTCGGTTTATCCTTACCTTAGGACTGGCTAAAGAACACAATTGCAGAATTGCAGAGGTTGAGGTTAGGAGGGACCTCTGGTTCCCTCTTATCCAATTCCTACACAAACAGGGACACCTGTGGCTCAGAACCATGTTTAAGAAGCTTTGAAGATCTACAGAGAGGAGATTCTGTAACACCTCTAGGCAACCTTTGGAATCCTTGAAATCCTGCATCGATTTCTTTTGACACATACTGAGTACTGGGAAGAATTCCTCCCTAATGATGCTTAAAGCAAAATGTTAATTTTTGCTTTTCCTTAAATATTTATGCTATCTTTGAAACGACAGGATTACAATTTAAACCCAGTGGGAACAGTAGTCCTGTCCCCTGATTGTTGGATCTTAAGGAGGGAACACCTGAAAACATACAGATCATTAAAAAAGCAGAAAACTTCAGCAGCAATATTTCTATAGTCTCATACCTAAATCTTACTGAAAAGGCTTTAACCCATGGTTTATGAAAAAAGATGACATCACTGACAAGGATTCAACACATATATATATTTTACCCAGTCCTAGCAGGAGGTTCTGAATTTCAGTTTGGACTGCATTAAACAGTGTGTTTTTCCTTCTTGCACTTGCCTTTCAAATTCTAATGCCTTAAGTTGGAAGATTTGTAACCAAGGAAACATCAAGTTCTTTTCTCTTATTATTCACAAAATTTGACACAAATGACAAAAAGCATCTCTCTATTAGCACTTTAAAGCAAGAATGTTTTCCTACTTCCTTTCCCAAAATTTGTCACTGCCTTTGATAAATGGCTTATTGCTTCAATGTCAAATATCACAGATATACAGGTCATGGGAGGACAAATTATTTTTAAAAAAAGGTAATAATTTTTCTTGGTTTATACGATGAAAGATTTATGATTTCTGTTTCCTCCACAGATTAAATGTTACTTGCAGAACTATAGAATATTACATAGCAGTTCCCTCAGCAGAGGGCCATAATGGGGAGTCACAGATTCAGATATGTTGTGATTATCTTTGTCTTTAATTATTAACAGTTTTGATAGCTTTCAGCTTTGACATTCTAACAAAACACTGATAAGAATATTGATTACATAATTAACACACAATCAGAACAGGGAAGACTGAAGTTAATCCTATAACTTGGCTACAGAATTCTCTGTTCTGTTTAAATTAATCTTCAAGATTTCTTAATGTTCTGAGCTAGACCCAAGCCAGGCTGAGTACTGAAGACAGCATGAATATGATTTTTTAGTGAACCAGATATGGCTATTAAAACTAATTAACATCAGGTGAACTCTTTGTCTTTCACTGCAGAAGAAAAAGTCACATCCTTCATGACTTGCACACTTTCCATTGCTTTTTCCAGTGGATAAACAGGAAAATAGATTTTGTGCACATAGAAACTCAGCGAGCCTTCTGGCGTAGGTGTAGCAGATTGATTATATGATTTATGAACTGGTAATTAAATCTGCCTATCTCTTTTCATTGAATACATGACTATAAATATCTTTACATTGATAGCAGATAGCCAAGTCATAGCTTATATGATGACTATACCTTGTATGGTGAAAAAACTGGACGCAACAAAACACCTTAGCATCCTATGTCTAGGCTTCTGAGTTGAGACCACACATATGTACATTTTCAGAATGTAAATCATCGCAGTTATTTGAATCTGTGACTATGCGTTGTCATTGTCCCCATCCCACCCCCATTCTTCCCTCAGCTTCCTTCTTTGGCCTAGCCTTGCACAGAAAGACAATGAACAACAGTACTGATAACACAGTTGCAGACAGCTGAGTACCAATTATGCATGCACTTAAAAAACAACCTGTGACTATGAGTCATACCCTATCTTATCCCATAAATTATGAGCATCCCAAGAGACCCTTTAGCTCTTTTGCATACTTGGTGTCTTCATAATAGGATTGCCTTTTGTGTAGGGATACCTCTTAAGGCTATACCTCCACAGAGATCCTTTATAACTTGATATCAAGATACCTAGCCAATATAGATCCTTGGTAAGTGGTGAATTGTTTGTTTTAGGATTTATTGGCTTTACTAAGATTCATTCTTAAGATTACTTGTGCATATATAATCCCGTAAAGTACTGATTAAGTCTGGGACTAGGAGCGTGATCCAGCCACATCCAAACTCCTTATCTCTGTGGTTCAAGTTTAGAAAGCAGAGAGGTCCATTCTGAGCCTTGTGATTCAATGGAAGGGTCTCCTGTGCGTGTGTGTTTAACCCTACCATCTATGCAGCAAAGAATCAAGTACATCCAGACAACTTCAGTCTTCCTAAGTTGCTGTTAAATTACTACACTATATCTATACTACATTCATAAGCATATTCCTGCTTTTTCATCAGCAAGGTGTACTGTGTAGATATTTCCATCAACAACAGAGCCTCATAACTCTCAGTGATGGAACCACATTGAGAAGTACCTTTTTTCTGCATTTAGTAGCTCAATGATTTCATTCAGTTCATTTGCCACTAAATTTTCATTCGTCATAATGCCCAAACTTGAAAAACTTGCTGAAATAGTAAAACTCCCACTTCCTCTGAAAAGCTCTCTTGCCATTAAAAAACCTGGGTCTTCAACTAGGAGAAAGTCATTAGAGAAAAACTAGGAACTGTGAGATCTCATCTCCTATGGCACACTTCTTAAAAAGTGGGACAGGTATGCATTTTGTACTTATATGTTATATTATTTTACATGCTAAAACAGAAGACTACGCACTTTGGGGAAGTAAATTCTACAGGAAAATGTGTAATTATGTGAATTAATGACCACAAAAGGTTTATTTTGCATGAGAGACCGTGGCTCTGACATCCTGGCAATTAAGCATTACTGAAAAATTTCATCAATTCCTGGAATCACAGAATTGTAGGGGCTGCAAGGGACCTTTAGAGATAGCGGACTCTTACCCTTTGCTAAAGTAGGTTTCCTACAGCAGGTTGCACAGGTAGATATCCAGACAGGTCTTGAATATCTTCAGAGAAGGAGACTCCACAACATCTCTTGGCACTGTTTTAGTGCTCTGTCACTCTGACAGTAAAGTTCTTCCTTGCATTAGTATGGAACTTCCTATGTGCCACTTTCTGTCTGTTGTCCCTTATTATATTGTTACTCGTTACACCCAAAAGAGTTTGTCCCCATCAACTTGTCTCCACACTTAAGATATTTATAATCACCTTAACTCCTTTGTTGTGTTCCTTTCTTGTGGACTACAACATAGAATTGCAGAAATTCTGAAACTTCTTTTCATTATGAGACCATTATTGAGACCATTATTGAGATTTCAAGAATCACATTTCACTCTAATTTTACATGAGTTTCGTGACACAGTGGACATACAGAGATAAGATAGGATTCAGTGTGAGATTAAAATACCTACATTTCAATCTTGTGCTTAGCTGTCATTGGAAAGATGTAGGCAGTTCAAACAGTGGAGCTTAGTAAAGTACCAACCAGTATGGAGTTATTCTCTGTGCAGCCAGGAGAAGCTCAAGTTAGTTCTATCACCTGGAATGCCCTTGGTTACTTAAGACATTTTGCTTTAGGTGAACACAAGCTTCACTGTGTTTGACTAGTTCCCTACTGCATGTAACAGGAAGTCAGACATCTCTAGTTCAACACAGTGGTACACACATACATGTTCAAAGCACAAGACCACAGGGTATATCTACAAAGGGCTAACAGGTTGTTGCAAATGGGGACTAAAGTGCTGCACACATTTCGATCATAAGAGAAAGGCAGAAAGGTCATACAACTTAGAACTGGATTTATTGAGCCAGGTGTCTGAGCACCCAGTTTGAGACAGTACGGTGGCTGTTAATGGTCTCTGGTGAAACCCTGATTGTTGTCAGTCCTAAGTACGAGGCCTTGTGTGTACAATCATGTGTATTAGGCCTTGGGCATAACAGCCAGGCTGTGTGTGGGGTCAAGGAGTGCACTGCCACACAGATGTGGCACAGGACCTGTAGGGGACACAGCTTTCTTTCTAGAGGGTCAGCTGCATATCTGACAGGATAGTCCTTGGCATCTGAAATGATCAATCTAGGAAACCGTACTCCACCCAACAAATACAGTAGGACTTCCCCTTCTCCTTTCTTACTCAAAAGTCAGAAAAATAACCTGAGTTAGATTTCAACATCCAGCTTAAAGATTTTCATTTTTAATTCACAGTAATAGCTTGGGCAGTAGGCTACAGCATCCTCTTAGTCTATCCTGCTTGAGATATTCAAATCTGTTCTTTCCTGCTCTTTTGAGAAGAGATTTGAACAATGGTTTCTGGTTTCTCAGAGGGCTGCCTTGAACATCAGCCTCATAGTCCCACACCTCCCACTCCCATCCCAGAGAGGGACTAGCAAAGCTCCACTACAGTCACCGCAGTCATACTACAGTCTTTTAAGTAATGTAAGAGAGGAACCCAAGTATTCTTTTGCAGGTTTTGGTAGGAAGAATATGGCTACAAGTATTAAATCCTATGAAAGCTGGGTTATACTGCGAAAGAAAGTTTATTTCAGTACAGTCCACACTTTGAAAAGAGCATACACACTCATACAAGTACTGCATCTTTTCAAGACATTTTCCTTCTGACCTTCCTCGCACAGACATCTGCTTTGATCTTTCTATGGAAAAGCAAACACAAGGCAGCGAACCCCAAACAGGAGGTGTGAATTCTGTAGGAACAGCAGCCATTTCTTTGTTATATTTAGATGGCCAAACCTTGCTACTGGAGAATAAATTTAAAATCCATGACCTTAAATTTCATAGCCTGTTGTTCCATCTGATAACGAGGAGTTCTTATTAAAAAAAATAAAACATCGGAAGAATTGTTGAAAATTCTTTGTGTCAGAGAGGATCATTATTGGTTGAATCCAAAGCAATTACTCAAACTGCTAATAATCCATTGCTAATTAGTACAACATGGTTTTTTATAAAGCATGTGGGTGTGGGTGTTAATTTTTTAACAGCTGTTAGTGATTCCCTGCTGTATTCTTGTATTTCATTGTTGTAATCCATGTATCTCTTGAATATTATAAGCATTTTAATACACACAGTTACCAAGCAACTGCTTAAGACAGCCTTAGTACAAGCTTTTTTATTTTATTTTATTTTTCCTGGTTCATGAGACAGCTCTGTGAAGGGAACTATCAAAGCAAGGGAACAGAAGACAACCCCGGATAAGGAGATCAGCTAAGGGGAACAGCAATTTTGGAGGACTAATTCTATGAAAATAATTCTTATAAACCTCAAAGACTCAAAAAGCGAGCAGGCTGTTATCTGCCTGCAGCAACAGGCATCAAACTTTGCTGTGTTGGGCTGACTGCAAGCTTTTCACCACAAATGAGTTTTAAAAAGATTTAAGTGCTTCTGCTTTAACCCTAAACCTAGAATTGTGTGGAACACAAACTCAAAGACACAGCCTTTAGAACAAATCTCATCCAAAAGTGGTTGCAGAGAAGCCACCATGTACATATTTCACGTATATTTGTCAACACATTTTGGCTTTGTTTGGATTCTAAAGAATTGACATAATATGGTACTCTTAGAAAACATCAGTTTATCTGCACACTAACGTGGGACTATGTCAACAATGCAATTTAATTTAATGAGAGATATGAAAGGATGGCAAATATTTCTGTCTGAAAAATGAAGTGTTTCTGAGAATGATACCAAATGAGATCATGCCATCAAAGTGCATATATGAGACATGAACCTTATTTTTTCATTTGAGGGAATTTCTTTTTAATGGAATTTCTTACTTCTGAAGGAGCCTTTTGTTTTCTTAAGTCTGAAAACGGAACGCATCATTTCTTTGTTTCTGAAATGCTAACTCCACGTGCGGTGCAGCATTATAGCACAAATATAGTATTGTGGGTTTTTGTGTGTGTGTTTTGTTTTTGTTGTTTGTTTTGCTTGTTGTTTCTTTTTTACTAGGAATAACACACATAAGAGGATCTGCAGGAGCTACCATATGTCCTGCAGGGTTTGTATTCAGGCAAAAATAATAAATCCTTCTGGATAAGAGCTGACGTGCAACAGAGCCACGTGTCTTTTCAGTGTAACCTCTTGGACTCCAGCTTCCAGGAACACAGTTTACTGCTGCGGTAATGGGAAAGTTATCAGCTCGCTGCTACACACAGTTGTCTTGGGCTGTGCTAAGTGGTTACACTGCTAACCTTGGAAGGAAAATAAATGCATTTACACGCTATTGTGTTTGAACTCGTGGTCCAAGCAAAGAAGGCTACAGTGTCTAATCCTCAAGCTGGAGAAATTCTCTGTGGATAAATGAGTTTGTCATTTATAAATGCTGCAGAATCCTTCCTTGCACTTAATCACAGGGGATGTGAATATGCTGAAAAGCTGCAACATCCGTATTTCTCATTAAAAGGATGCCCAACAGGAAGAAAGGGAAAAGTTCCACAGTACAACATGTAGTATGAAAAAAATATCTGTACAGTAGAAAAAGGACAAACCTGTTCATTGTCCCTGTTCAGAGACAAACTGATTTCAAATTATCTGTATTGGGAATTCACATCAAAAACTGTAGTTGAACAAGCCAGGTCTGGTTGCTCTAAATTATGGCTGAGGAGGAGGACTGAAGAAAAGACAGTATGGCTTTCCCTGCACCCTCTAAAAACCCTGCAGAAATCAGAGCACCATCTGAGACCTCAGCATGTCTTGTGATGTATTGGGTGTAACAGACCAGGTGCAGTCACAGAACTCTTAGTTTCTAAGTTCTTTATGACAACATGCCAAGCCTGATTTTACACTGTGAAAACACAGATTTGTTCACCAGGACACTTTACTTGATCTAGTAGGAACTGGCCACATAATTTCAGGCATTAGCACCCTGCTTTTCCACTGCCAAGAGGTTGCTGAGGTTACACCTAGCACTTGTGGGTCATGAAGCAAGCGTTAAGGTCTAAAGGACTGACCTTTGTTAATTAAAAACACCTGCAGATTTTTGAAAATAGTCCAGAAAAAAAAAGAAACAACCTCATTTTCTGTTGGAGAAGGAACTGCAGACAGTACATTTCCTCCAAAGCATTCTTTGTTGTTTTTTTAATACAATATCTAGAAAAAGAAGCCAGTTCCGTGTTTGCTTTTACACAATGCATTAACACCCCGTCACCTATAAATACTCAACCTCCTGTCAGATTCCATTTGTATTTCCAGTTAATGTTTTCTTCCTCTCCTTTTCAGTACACTGTTTGACACTCTTTGCTTTGTTAGAGGTTTCTTGGAAGCTTGTTTACACATAAAATAAATTAACTCCTTCTGTGTATTCCTAATTGGAAATAAAATTATGTTATTCCCCATTAGTTTGATTTGATTTCTGGACTATTCTGAATATGTGATAAAATACTCAAATGAAAACTTCTAGATAGATTACTGTTGAGGAATAACAGATATGCAGATTAGATACATACTCTACCTTAATACAAATTAGCTCAACAAGTCTTTTGCTATTCAGGCTCATCCTATTGGAGTAAGACTATGCTTGATTATGGAAGTATAATTATTATTTTTATAATAATATTATGAATAAGTGCTAACATAGCTCTAACATAACTATCTTTTTAGATTCTACTTCAACCATATTTGACATAGAATCATAGAATGGTTTGGGTTTGAAGGGACCTTTAAGATCATGTAGTTCCAACCCCCTGCAATAGGCAGGAACACCTCCCTCTAGACCAGGTTGCTCACAGCCCCATCTAGCCTGGCTTTGAATGCTTCCAGGGAGGGAGCATCCACAACCTCTCCAGGCAACCTGTTCCAGTGTTTCAGCACCCTAGCAGTATTTCTTCCTTATATCTAGTCTAACTCTACTCTCTTCTAGTTTAAAAACATTTCCACTCATCCTGTTGCTGCACGCCCTTATAAAATGTCCCTCCCCAGCTTTCCCGTACCCTTTTATTAATACCCTTCAGGCACTAGAAGGCCTCTATAAAGTCTCTTCAGAGCCTTCTCTTCTCCAGGGTGAAAAGCCCCAGCTCCCTCAGCCTGTCCTCATAGGGGAGATGCTCCAGCCCTCTGATCATCTTCATGGCCCATCTCTGGACCCTCTCTGACATCTCAGAGTTCTTGTGTTGAGGACCCCAGAACTAGATGAAATATTCCAGGTGGGGTCTTGTGAGAGAGAGGAGAGGAGAGGAGAGGAGAGGAGAGGAGAGGAGAGGAGAGGAGAGGAGAGGAGAGGAGAGGAGAGGAGAGGAGAGGAGAGGAGAGGAGAGGAGAGGAGAGGAGAGGAGAGGAGAGGAGAGGAGAGGGGCAGAATTGCCTCTCTTAACCTGCTCATCGCACTTCTTGACCTGCTGGTGATGCAGGTGACATAATTTCCAAAAGCTTCGAGTGTTTCTGAGAATAGAAGATTGCTTATCTGGTGGATTTCCTACTTTGTATATGGATGGAATGAATGCAACAAAGTGACCCAGGAACCTCTGCATTAAACAGCAAGGAAAGGATTAATATAGCTATTTAACTTATCAATTCTTTCTCTTCTGATCACTCTGAGACACTAACATCAGGGTCCTAATATCACACCATTGACTACAGATGTAGTCTACTGAGTTAGAGTCAGGATATATATTTTCTAAATCCACCTCTTCCTTTCCTTAACGCTGTGCACCCCCTTTGCTCTGGTAGATTATCCTCATTACTGCAATATTGAATCCTCTTCCTACATGGTGTCTGGAGATACTCTCAAAGTAGAATTAGCTGCATTCTGGGAGGAAATCTCAGAGGGTGGTAGCACACTGGAACAGGTTGCCCAAGGAGGTTGTGGTAGCTCCATCCCTGGAGGCATTCAAGGCCAGGCTGGATGTGGCTCTGGGCAGACTGGTCTGGTGGTTGGTGACCCTGCATATAGCTGGGGGTTTGAAACTAAATGATCACTGTGGTCCTTTTCAACCCAGGCCATTCAGTGATTCTATGAAAGCTGAGCCTTGGGTTCCATCCCCACGCTGCAGGACTGTTCTCTTTCATGACACCTTCTACAAATCCTCAAGAGCATCTCTCTGAGACAAATCCCAGGATGAGCCTGGGGGAGCAGCCTACCCCCTTGGAACAATATTGTCGAATCTACCCTAGCTGTGTGCCCTGTATCCCAGCCATTTTCCCTGCTAGTTCTGTATCTGCAGGCACCCTGCCTCTCACCCACGTGGGGGCTGTGCTGTAATATCACCTGCTTCTGGCCAGACCTGGGGGAGAACTCAATAAATGTGTTGTCTCTAAGCCAGCAGCTGTGGACACATGGCCTACTGCTCTGGTATATGGTCATGTGTAGGTGGCTGTGGAAGGAACCTGGTGAGGCCTGTGAAATTTTTGTCAAATAAATTTATTCTTGGTTCTCCCCCTTACCCACCTTCCCAAAACAACAACAAGAAAACATTCATTATCCACTCCTGCCAATGAAATGTCTGTTAGAATTGGCTAAAGAGACAGAAAATTACCTCAGTGCAATATATAAATTGTCAGTGCAATTCCTGAATATGTTCTTATCATTATTTTTTGTTTACCAAGTACATATGTATATGTGTATTACAGCTGGCTGGAGCTACTGCTTAGCAAATAAAAGCATATTGTCAAGGACAAACTTGTCAAAATCCCAATTTTCCACCCTCTGCTATTAACATATTTTTCTACCAGGTTTTATATGCTACCAGTGCAATTGCTGACAGCAGACAGATTTTCAGGTTTGCATAGGTTAATTTACCTTATGACATTGTATGATTGCTCTGGAACACAGCAATATATCTCATATATCTACTATTCAGATCCTAGGCAACATCATTATTATTTAAAGTAAGGATCTGTCATAAGGATTCTACATTCGCTTCTAGCCCCATGCAAAGGAGGAAGAGTAATACAGCTATTCCTAACCTTGGATTGTATTTATTCAGTAAAACAAAAAACAAAACAAAACAAAACAAAACCTGCTCTTTTAATTCTATACTTCCTATTTTGTTTCTGCTACTGACACATCATTCTCTGAGTTAAAATAAAGACCAGAATAAAGATTTCTTTATTCTTTCATTTTAAATGTAATGAGGTCTGAGATTAACCTGATTTCTGAAGGGAGAGGATTCAGTAGCTGTTGATTTAGTATCAGCAACTTCAAGCATCTGCTTCTGATCTCTCCCAGGGCCTGGGATTATTACAGTTATTTTCTGTGTTGACCAAGGAAATAAAAAGAGGAGCAACTCAGGGATGTCTTTCTTTAAAAGGTCAAAATGAAATGTAATGTTGGAGCCTTGGTGGGATTCAGAGACCAGCCCTGGGGAAGTGTTCTGGGATTTCTGTACCAGGATAAAGGCAGGTAATTTCCACACAGTGTGCCAGCTGGGACACAGATTCCAACACAATGAAACACCATCCTATGCCTTCTGCATGGACTGGGCAGCATTGCCCAGCTGTGAGCCAGGGGCTCATCACTGTCCTTCAGCTTGGAGGTCTTACAAATCCATCTTCCAAACCTGTTAGGCAGTACCAAAGTCACTGTCATATCCCTTTGACAACAGATACCATGGCTCTTTTGTTTTCATACAGAAAATAATAATAATAACAATAATAATAATAATAAAAAAAATCAGATTTATCTGGCTTTAGTTTACAAAACTCAACTTGATTTGGGAGAAATTAACTTGTAAATACAGACAATATTTGACTTGGTTTTGTTATTTTTCCCTACCAGTGTCTGAAGGTTCTGAAGATTTGTTTATGTTCATTTCAAACATTTTAAACATGCAATTCTCATGCTAAATATCATTTACTACAGAATAGCAAATGGTCTGTAGTGTGAGTTCTTTAAATCCATCCTTGGATGTCAGGGCTGTATCCCTACAGGCTGCAGCAGAAGTTCCCTTTAAATATCGGGTGCTCTTCCACAGCGATTAGCTGGCTTTTCTGCTCACACTATGATGGAGTCCAGTTCATAGGAATCTCAAAGCTCTCCGAATCCCACAGGATGTCATTAAGGAGCTCACAAAAGATCTTTCAGAAGCTAATCGGCACCACCTCACCTACACACCGCCTAGCACTCATTATGATCAGTTGCAGACGATACTGCAATACCAGCTACAGGGTTATAAACCGTAAAAATGACTCCGAATGAGCTGTTAGTCACAAGAAAAGTGTAAACAAAGACGCTTTCGCTGTTTCTTACCCATGTATTGCTGCCTTTATGTTAGCAATGAGCTCCACCTACTGGACCACGCCAGCTCCTACCAGCGCCCAGCCCAGGCACTGCCTCCTACACCAACACACCAACCCTTACCCCCCACCTACAAGCACAACACGTGTTTCCTATATATGTCTTCCCTATTCTCATAAAGTGCAGCTGACATATTTTTATCGTTTATTTCAAAACACACTTGGAGGTATGTCAACAAATTGCAGACTGTAGTTCTAAAATACATCACCAGTCAGTTGTTGAGTATTAGGCACTAATCTGTTCCTAACAGGCATGCACTGTCTGGAATATGACTGCGGAAGGACAAGCTATAATCCTAATTATCACCCTTGTTTCTCCTTGTTGCTGGCAGGTAGAGATGTAAAAACAAGCTATCTATTTTAGGCTTATTACCCTATCTTGAAATGTGGCACTATTATCCTAATATTTGCCCCTTAGGAAATCACAACAGAATTTCTCCAAAAGGTTTTACTGGCTCCAGTACCTTCCCAATGGAGACTATTAGACTCACATGAAGAAAGCGTGATCCTGTGTCATCTTATACCCCTCAAGGCTTTTGCTTCAGATGTTGTTGTATCAACTGCACGCATGCAAAATGTGACATTTGTATTATCCAGTCTTTATTAGTTGCTTCTTAATATTATTTTAGCATATTAATTTGGTAAATATTACTTTTATGATAGAAGGGCATTTCATGTAAATCACTGGAGGAAAAAAAAAAAAATGGCAGTGTATCTTTAATATATGTGCTGAGTCACTAAAATGCTGTTATTGTCTCTGTGGAGCTCAGTATGGCCATGAAAGGAGCTGTACCACATGTTTTTGAGCAGAAAATGGCCCTGAGCAAGATAGGGTTTGAAGAGAGGTGGGAAAAAAATGGTCACAAATGTCTCTGTTTCTTTCTCAAAGGTAAGGCAACACAGATATGAATCTGTGGTCAAAGGCAAAAATAAGTGTTGCAGGGAGGGAACCAAATAGAATCTGTCTGGAACCACATTTGAGAGTAGTTTTATGTACATGCCTCAGAATTCAACTCATTTTCTCTATGAAATACATGTGCCATGCAGGAATCTGATTAGGAAAAATAATAATAATAATAATAATAAAAATATTAACTTTTTACTTTGATAGAAGGGAATATATCCATTAAACAGAACGTACAGTCTACAGAGTTTATGGTAAATAAATTCTTTCTACCTATGATTTTATTCTTGAGAACCATCAAAGATTCTAGATAACAGCATACAAGTAGAGGAGTAGAGGATGAGCCATCATTATAAATAGCTAAGTGACCCTCAGTTTCCCTAGGGGCTTTGGTATCAAGAATGAAGAACTGTGGGTGTATTAACAAATTTCCCTTCTTCCCATGGCTGTGGCCTTGCTCATGCATTCTCATACATTGCTAGTCTTCACTGCAACACATACAAAGTGGTTCCATATGAACCTATCACTGAGGGTACATTTTTTCTGTAATATAATTGCAATGCTGTTTTGTTGGGTTACTGAATTTCCATAAGTAGTCCATAGTTAACTGTAGTTGTTATTTGATCAATAATCCTATCATGCATTCATTCTTAAGAAATATCATAATGACATTCCACAAGCTGGACAATCCTTCCTATGAGCTGTGTGACAAAACATGATGTGGTCAGATGTGCATAACTGAACTGCAGTTAAAGCACACATTTTCATCCCATGCTAATGAAGTTTTGCAGAGCTCCTACAGAGCAGGTAATTATTACATCCCTTATATAGAGGGGAGGAATTGAAGCATAAATAAACAACAGAACTAATTTTAAAGTATTTGGAGCTGGCCTAAATGATCTCTCAAGGAGTGGGAGTTGGAGGAATGATTTAATTAGAGGAGAACTAGGTCAAGGCTAAGTGCTTTTGAAAGTCTCACGCTACCTTTCCTAACTGAAAGTCAAGCAGAGAACAGAAGACAAGAGAAGGCACTTACTCTAATCCTCGAATTCATTTTGGGTGCATACCAGATTCATAAACACTGAGCTGAGTTCCTCCTTCTCCTCAGGTACAAACATTCTCATCAGGAGCAACGCAGTGTAATGGCAGAAAAAAAAAATTGCTTAGTGCCACAGTTCTGGAGAAAAGTGTAGCCAGACTGGTAGATGAGTGTAATATTAGATAGATTCTTGAAACATCTTCAGCAACTGAGCTGTTGAATGCTTTATCCACAGCACACTGGTATCGAAGACGCTTCAGCCATCTAAAAGACAACTCCATCTTTATCAAGACAACCTGTCAGGTCATCCTTTTAACAACTTATTTTCATAGCATGACTAGACAGTTCAAACTCCAAAATGTCTCCCAGAAAGGGTGAGGTGGTTTATTTTTTCTTTTAATTAATGGTATTAATATATTTCTCCAGTGGTATTAATATATTTCTCTAGTAGAAAATAAAAGATATCAAAAACGTTCATGCTTGAGCAGGGAAATTCGGTTTGTTTGTTTTCTTGAACAAGGTTTTGAGGATAGCCAGGGAGATTTTCCTGTTTTGGGTACTCAGTTTGGTACACGAAAATCAACACTGGAAAACACTGACTTTATGAAGGGATAGAACTGAAAATTGCTACACAACTGCCGTGTGCCACAAGATGGCACTGTTTTACGCCACCTGATTAATTCTAAATGGCATACTGAAGCAATAAATAGCTTAACAGGGATTATAAAGCTAATAAATGATGCCTATACAAGTTTATAAGAGCGAAATTAATAGTAATAAATGAGCGGGGAATATGATATAAAGTTATCTAAATATGAAATTCAGTAGAAATGGGATCAAACTCATTCAACAATGAGCCATCTGCCCTGATGACTGATTATCAAAAGGTGGAGAGGAGCTGCAAGCAAAGACAGCTGATCTGCTTCAGATTAAGCAAGAACTCAGCGATATGACTATTTAGAACTTATTATTTTTATTGTAAATTTTCAGGTGCAGGAAACAGTACTTAATTGTCACTACGGTGTTTTTCAACTTCCTTCATCCCTTTGAAAGGTAACACCTACACTCATTTCTATATTTATGAAAAAAGTATTTTACATCAGAAAGGCGTTCTAGAGGATAAGCACACATACATTCATGTAGCGTGTGTGTATCCACATTACTTGCGGCCCTAAAATTAATTTCACTCAATTTTCCAGAACAGGATGACACAGCATACCGTGTTTTGATCCTGGGGAAGAGGAATTTGTTTCATGTTGAGAGAAAGAAGGATCAAAAACGTTTCTCAGGCACACCCAATGCACTCACCTTGCTATTGCTGGTTGAAACTAAGGAGAGTTGATGCTTATTCATACCAAAAAAAGTGGTGTGTCCATGAGTAGGCAGGACTAGAAAGCACAGGTCACATTCTTCTCCGCATTCCTGCATGAATGTCAAGATCAATTTTGCCTTCAGGTCTGTGAGGGCATGGCCTGAAACACCTCTGCAGTCCTCAGCAAACAGGCTGTTCCAAAAGGCAAAAGGAGGAAGTCATTCATTCCCCATTACTTCAGTTGGAAAATGCGGGCCATTAAATCTTTATATTCAAATTACCTGTCCTGCTGGGGAGCTTCTCATATCGCTAATTAATACACAGCCTGTCTCTGCATGAATCCAGGTGAGCAGAAACTTTCCCACTGGTGGGAAAATATTGAAACTGTGAATTAATTTATTAATTAACTTATTCTGGTATGTCTTTGAAAGACAGCTGGAGGACATTCATCTCTGAATGTTGAGTAGCCACTCATCACCAGTACTCTGTGCTTCCACATATAGCCAAAGATAATAAGAAAGCTCCCAACGAAGTACTACCCTCCACATCAAAAATATGAACATGCAATTTATCATTTCATTTGTTTTACCTTCCATAATAAGGAAGCAAATATCACCTCATCCAGACTAGCAATGAATTATGCTGTTACTTAAACACGCCTATGACTTCAAGCTAGAGATAGGGAAATTGTTCAGAAGTTCAGATCAAACACTCTGAGACCATTTTTACATTCCTTTCAACTGTTTGCTCTAGTCTGAAGCACATTTAAAGCCCTCAAGCTGGAGTGGACAACAGCGCTTCCAGCAGGACAAAGCAATGGCTGAATGTACTTTTATGAAAATCTTCATTATATTTCCAGCCTATCTTCTCATCCAAGTAGTCTAGCTACAAAATGTCTAAAAATCAAGATCAAGCAATCTTCACTGCAGAGCTTAATGCCAGCTTAGGACTTTTGTAACACTGAAGGGTTATTTTAAGTCAGTCTTAAGAGAACATTATTGCTTAAAAGTCCTCTCCCATAGGAAAACAGCTTTGCAGGAATTATTTTAGCAGCCTTCGTGAAAGACAAAAGCAGAAGAAAAGGGAGGAGGATCTGAGATTTTTGATATTTTAATCTATTTAATTCAGGTAATGAATTATGAAGGTGAATGCTGGAAAAAGGTTTTCCCAGCTCAGATCTTAATGTGTTTGCTGGGAAAAAGAGAAGAGAGGGAAAGGGGAACAAAAGAGTCACAGTGTTTGAAAGCTTGGCTCAGGACCCTGAAATATGTTTGTGGTGAGTTTCTGTTCTTGGAGATAGTCGTGTCTCTAAGCAACAAGATCTATAATATGCACTTTCACCAACACAAAGTGAATGGCCTCAAATCTGAATAAATTTTAAGTCAGATCTGAATCTTTTATTTAGCGATTGCTTTATTATCACAGTAAGTAGGGAAATAAATATTGTCATGGGTTTCAAATCCTCTTCAAGTTTAATATTGCTCAGTATTCATATGAGAGTATCTAGGAATTACTTGCATTCAGAGTTCTGACTAATGCTCAAAATTACTGTGTAGGCAATGTCTTCACCTGCAATAATCATCTGATTCTCTTTCAGAGATCAGTGATGGCAGAATACAGAGATCCCTGAATTATGTGGCATTCAGTTGTGCTATACTTTTATGTAAAATATCTATATTTTCAGTGCTTGTGATCTGTACAACACTGAAGATTATAAATATAATAATAATATGTGCATGTTTCTTAAGAATAAATTCTGGTAAATATAACTTGGGTTGAACGATACAAGAAAAGACTCTTGTAATTCCATTAGAAGCAGTCTTATAAATTTCTGCATGCAAACATGAAATATGTTGTAGGTATTCCAGTTGCAATAAAATGGGACAAAAAATAGATTTCGATATGTCTGCTAATTCAAGACATACATTCATGACAAAATTTACAGGCTGTTTATTTTCCATGCTGAGTGAACTGGTATAGAGCCACTTAGGCTGGGCTACCAGCTGTCTCGGAGGAACCCTCCCAAATTTCTCTGGGACCAATGCAAGGCTTTTCCCCACTGCATCCTAAAGTGACAGTGTTCCCTGGCTTTCCTCTGCCACTCAGCAGTACTTTCCCTCTTCCCCCATCAAATCTAGTTTAAAGCTCTAGTGATGAGCCCAATCAGCTTGCTGCCCTATATATTCTTGTCCCTCCTGATCAGTTGTGTCCCATCTGACACTGAAAGTGTGTTCAAGATCATAGTACTCAAAAGCCTGAGAATGAAACCATCCACACAGCCATTAATTCAACTGGTCTGTTCTTTTACGTCTGACTGAGGAGCACAGTACCTATGTTCCCATTCCCTTCAACATCTTCCCAAGGGATGTAACATCTTTTAACATTTTCTTTTTTCCTAGTTGCAGCTTCCTGTAAACCAGCTGGAATAGCAGGAGCAGACAGTAGTCCTCCTGCTTTATCATACCCAGTAGCCACCATCCTAAATGCAGGCAGCAAACCTCTCTAGAGAGATTTTCTGGGCAGCAGATGGGTACTTCTGTGCCTCTGAGCACAGAGTTCCCCTTTACTGAAACCCTTAGACTTTTTGGCATCAGTAGTTCTGGTTTGGTTCCTTAGTTGAATCATCTTAACGTGGCTGTCTCTTTCCACATCTGAACCATTATCCACACCCTCTTGTTTTTCCAAACTGAAGCAGTGCATTTATATTACTTGCTAAAGTCTCTTTTATTGACAGCTTGCTCTGAACTGAGTAGTCTTGTTGACTAAAGTTAAAAATAAAAGTAAATTTTACTTTAGATAATTGCTTGGATTTAATAAAATGTTATTTCTCTTTGCAGTTACTAAGGGGCACAGTATAGAAGTGGGATTCAAATCCTGATTCAGATATCTGCAGTTCAAGTCAGTCATTAACAAAAAATGCCATCTATCACTATTTATGAAATGACACAGGCTTGTTGAAGACTTGTTCTGTTGTAGTGATTGTGGCAGGCTAGACATTATGCTCTGGGGTACCTCATACATCATTAGGTGCTTATATGCAGGGCAACATACCAGACTTCTAGGTTTCTTGATTATAACCAGAACTTTAGACACTAAACACACATATAGGTAGAAATCTAAGTGTGGGTGTCTCTCCATGTGGAGCTGATACCCATCCTAGATATCCTTCTACAAGGACATTAGAGAGCTGATGTGGTTTTCCACACCATGACATCTAGGACTCTGATATGTCTTAAGTGTTCAACCTGGTCTCTACCTGCCACCCCAAAATTGCCTGGATCTTCTGCATCATATTCAGTTCTTTCAAATCTTCAGTTCATGATAAATTCTTTCAAATACACTCAGGCATCTCAAAAAGCTCTGAATGCATATATGTGAGCAAGTGAACAGTGAATATTTTATGTTCATGAATGCTTTCATGATACAAAATGGTTCAGCAGTCACCTGACACCCATAATTTTTCCTGGCACTAAGTAGCTTTAAGATTCAATCTTCTTTTTTTTCTTCCCCCACCCTTCATTGTTGCATGTCTTACATAGTGTGGTCTCTGCTTTCAGATAGTTTAAATGGTATTCATCTGACCTATTTTAGACATCTTCATCCGATCAGGTCACAGTAGACTAATTTTATGGTCAAGGAGTCTAAGACACATTTCTAGACTGCAATTAAACTCATCCTAAAGTATGTGGCTGAAATAGGTCAGATGAATCACATGCCCATTTCTCTTCATTGTCTGTGAAGTATGGCTAGCTCATATGTGGACATCTAAAGTTAGGTCAGATGAATCATGTTATATGGTATCCCTCAAGGACAGAGTTGGAGGGAGGAGTTGCATTCCTTCTAGTGACTTGCTACCACGGTGTCTGGGGATGTCAGAAATCAGAATGATTATTCCTATTCATATGTTCTTATGATTTATAAGTATTAACATATGAAGAGTTTCACACTGAAACAATAGGTACAAGTTTGAATTCATGGTTTATATCAGAATAATAATCATTATCATGTGCTCGTGCTATTTTGATCTGGTGCTAGGAATCCTATATTCTCTAACTAAGGACTCTGAATTGAATAAAGCCACATTGGAATGAATACTTTATGAACTGCTTTGTTCAGTATAGAAGAAAACTTAAAGAATCTCCTTCCTTTTTGCCACAATTCATCAAATAGTCAGTTGTTCAAATGCAATTAATTATGAAACTGGATAGGAAGCATATCAGTGAAATTATCTGAGGGAGATGCAAATCACTGGAACAATCTGAAAACACCGACAACAGGAGAAAAAGAAGTAGAAAGCAGGAATGAGTATGTTGCGACAATTCCACTGTCAAACTGGCTTCGGTGTCAAGAAAACCATGCAGCTAATGCACGTGGCCATGACAGTAGCACATCATGTTTCCAAAACTTATGGAGGCTAACAACCATGTAATTACAGGAAAGTCAACTCCTTCCTGAAGCAAAGGAGGAACAAGAAATTCATGCAAGAAGGAGAAGACAGGGAGCACTGAATCTGAGTATGCTTCAAAGCTAGTTCTGAGGAACTGTACCAGAATTTGGATCTTGTGCAGCCTTGGTATTTAACACTGAAGGAGGTACATATACTATCCTCAGCCAGAGGATTGTGAAGCATTCATCAGTTGGCCAGACAAAGGAGGGAAAGCTTTAGAATCTAAATCTTGTATAAATACATGTGTTCTTATATTTATATTAAAACTGTGTTTTATAAGCTTTTATAGCAGTATTGTTTATCTTCGTTCCTATGCCTTCACAATAAGAAGACTGCTTTTTTCAGCAGCTGCCAGTTGGGTGATCTGGTTCTGTTCTCCATCCCATCAGTTGGAACTTGTAACACTTGAACACTATAGTAATGGATCAAAATTTAATTGTGTTTAACACCTTGCTGTTTCACACAAATTGAAAACAGAGATGCAGAAGATGAAGTTTCATAGAAAGGAAAGAAAGTGAGATAGAGAAGACATCTTGTGTTTAGCAGTAGCCAGGGAGGTATGGGTCTGTATTAAGAGGGATTTTTTGTTGCCTATGGCTTTTTATTTTTCTTTTGCTCTACCTTTAAAGCACATTAGTGACACACTGCAATATGCCTTTTTACTATACCTCCAAGTATTCTGTATCATCTACAAGCGCTGTACCTCTGGGAAGGCTATGAATATTGCAGTGCTTTTACTGCTTTGTTATTTTTCATCCTATATTTTCCAGAACAAACCAAGGGAACAAGGAAATAGAAATAAACAAATGTATTCAAATGAAAGATGACCTCTATTAAAAAAAAAAAAAAAAAAAAAAAAAAAACAACATCTTGAAATAAGCCAGTAGTCCTCCTAGGAATGTTCTTTTACAAATATTGTCACAGTTGAAATGAATACCTCTTGCAGCCTAAGCCCGCTACCATAACTGGTCTGACTTCATTATAATGCAGACCAACAGGGGAAAAAAAACGTAGCAACATTTTAGACACACCATGACTCTTAAGGGCTATACTCGACTACAGCACAAGCATCTAATGTTCCTAGTATCACTTTCTACAGGCAGTGCTTTAGTATGTGCAGTATTATTGTTTTTTAAAGATCAGATTTCACTTCATCTTTTCTAAGAGTTTTTTAGAACTGGTTGGATGGCAGCTGCCTACATCCATGTTTGCCAATTCTTTGAACAGCTATGCCTTCTCTCAAGTGACTTCTCTGGTTGCAACTGGAAAACCAGCCCTAGGCTTTGTTACATTTTTTTCGAATGTTTATATAAAAAAAGCCATCTGAAAGTACTGAATTATAGAATCATAGAATCCTTAGAGTTGGAAGGGACCTTTAAAGGTCATCTAGTCCAGCTCCCCTGCAGTGAACAGGGACACCACACCTAGATTGGGTTGCCCAGGGCCTAATCCAGCCTTGCTTTGAAAGTCTCCAGGGACAGGACATCTACCACATCTCTGGTCAGCCTGTTCAAGTGCCTCACCACCTTTAGTGTAAAAGACCTTTTCCTTGCATCTAATGTAAATCCCCCCTCTTTAAAGCCTGAAACATTTCCCCTTGTTCTATCACAATAGACTCAGCTGAAGAGCCTGTCCCCTTCTTTTCTGAAGCTACCCTTTAGATACTGAAAGGCTGCTATCAGGTCACCTCGGAGCCTTCTATTCTCCAGTCTGAACAGCCCCAGGTCTCTCAGCCTATGCATGCATCTGTAAAGAAGAAAATCTATACAAGGCTTGATCAAGAAATGATGTGTGTATTTACAGTTGCCTACAAACATTTGACTTGTGGTAGATCCTATGGTACATCTCTGTATGACTGAAGACTACATGAGGGTCTCTGCAGCAAAAAAAACCAACAGGACAGGGCAAATTGCTAGGCTGCCAGAAACACTGACTTCTGTTGATGATTCAGAACAGGTATATACTAAAGAGTATATAAATCAATGAATTTTTTTTATACCTGTTTAGAAAAAATATTTCCTATTTTCTGACATAGCCAGTGAAAAGATAGAGGTCAGGAGATTATGCCAGGAGAACAGATGGATCTTCTACTCCAGCTGCTCCCTACACATAATTTGAAGTGCATAAATTCTCAGCCCTTCCCATGGTGACTTTTTCAGTACTGAATGAAAAGAGCTCCTATAAAAAGGCAAATTTCCTATAGGTAAATTTCTATAATGATGTTACATTTTTCTCAAATATATTGTAAGATTTTTTTCTTTCTGTCATAACACATACCCCTTCCAAAGCTCTATCCATATTCCTAGCCTGTTACTTCTCATCTCAGCAGCTCCTTCAGGCCACCACAACTGTTACACTTTGGTGATCTACACATTGCGGAGCAAAGTCCTAAGTCAGCAGGTTGTGAAAGGGAAAACAGGGATGAAGAGCCTCATTTTCCTTCATGTATGCAGGTAGTGTTTCTGTAATTAAAGCTACCAGAGACTTTCTTAATAAGATTTGCCTGCAACTCCCTGAAGATCCATTCCCAAAATTCATTAAAACAACCTTTGCAGTGTTTTTCATGTGTGCTGTTCCATTCAGTAGCAAGAAAAGAAACACAATCTTAGTGAACAATTATTTGTGAAATGATGGCTTTTTGCTGTTCTCTTAATAGTCCTAATAACGTGGGTTATGTTACACATGCAGGCATTTCAAAAATAGTTCCTTTGATTTCATTTCAGGTATTCCAGTTTGCATTAAAATGTACAGGTCCTTGACAGGATTATACCGCTACAGTGTTACTAACCCTGCAACTTCAAAAGGTAATTATCAGTAGTGGTGTTCTTTTGGGTTCTATTATGGGCATGAGAAAAGGTATCAGTGTTAAAGGAGATCAGAATGCTCAGGCTTATTGAAGAGAATGTTATAAATATCGCTGTACATTTTTAACTCTTACTTTGTAATGTCATGCTTTGTGTTTTTATATAGATCCCCCCTTGGTGTGTTTGTGACTTTTCACAAACATTGCAGTCTAGAAGTCTGGTGCCAGCTAACTTTGCCTCGTATCATTTTTTTTCAATGACAAGAATGTGCGCACATGTGTTTCCTGCTTGAGGTGAGGTTCATATTTACAGGATATGGAAAGTTAGCATGACATAAGTAATGAGTGTGTAGAAGGAAATCCACTTTCGTTAACAGGCATCCTATTTATTTTACTTATTCTGCTGTCACCTTGCATGACACCCTGCGTATCATTTCAGGCAGACACCAAAGGAATTTTGGTGAAAGCTTCCTGCACCAAAAGAAATATAAAACAACAACAATAAAAAACCCAACCAACCAAAAGAAAATAAATAAATAAATATAACAACCACAGCCACAATAGCAAAGGAGATACGTGCTGAGTTTAATCTGGGAAAAAATACATCGCTTCGATCCTTTCCACATCTATCCCCATTTAGTTCCTACTGCATCCATTGGTCACACACAGAGTTGACCCTGGAAGATGATATTGAATTATTCATTTAAATACATATATATTTTTAAGTTTTTTTACCCGCTGCATTTTACTCACTGAGAGACTGGTCTGATTTCAAAAACTCCTTTCCAAAATCTCTTAAATGTGGCTGATCTTAATTCTTCTGACAGTGGCTGAGGAAAGACTCTCAGTCAGCAGAAAAACATCCAGAGAGGCAGACTGAGATCCACAATGATCCACAGCAGCTACTGGATCACTGTGGGATGAAGGAATAAAGAAGTTTATATTTCCAAATCCCCAAAAAAGGGTTCCAGAGACCATGTTAGAAATCCCACATTCAAGCGAGTGGCTGGATTCTCAATGACAGGGAAACCACAGGACTGGCTGATACTCTAAGTGAGGAGCAAGAACAGCCCAGTGAAAGGAGATTGTTTTCTATGCATTCAACATGACTGAAAGTGCTCTGCACTTAAAAACTGCGTTCCACATGATTGCAATGCAAAGCACTGAAATCAGAATGAAAATGATAAATTCTCATTAAGTGGTGAAGAGATTCTATAAAAGGTTTCTATAAAAGCAATGGGGGAAAAAAAATAAAGGCTTAAGCATTGCCAGAAATGGCACACTTTGCATTTTTATTTTAAAATTGAAATAAATTTGCTGTTGATTTCACAGTCTTATAATCACTTGCAACTTTTGCAAAGACCATAATGCTAAAATTTAAAAGGATGGAGTTCATTCACAGCATAAATTATATTCCAGGAAGAAAAATTTGACCATAAGTCAGCTCATATGACTGAATTGAGAACCACGGAATAACATTCCTCTGCTCTGTGACACATTAATTTAATATTGTACCATGATATGGATCACTGCAAATGATCATTTCCAGAGCCGTGGAAGATCTTACTGCTGATTAGGAATCACAGCCCGCAACTGAATTTTGGTAAAAAAAAAAAAAAAAAAAAAAAAAAAGAAAGAAGAAATAAGTTTAAAATTTTGTCTTTTGATAAAAAAAACATGAGAATAGTTCACTAGTTACTAAAATACACTTGAGATTTACAGCAGCAAGAACGTGTAGACTTTACTTGACTAACAAAAATATAGGTGGTAACAAATTATTTTGCTGTGAAGAACAGAGGAGGAGAGACGCCTACTGAAACCTGATGCTGCCTTTGAACTTTACAGTTTTGACTTAATAAGCTCTGTGCTGGTGCGGCTCAGCACAGAGCTGTCACTAAGGGCAGATTTGTTTCACAGCAGAGTTGCTTTATTAAAAATCCTCAGCATTTCCATAAAGTCCTGATTCAGAACCAGAAGGAGGAGTTACGCTGAACTTGACTGCTGACCTGACAGTGAGAATGGAGCTATTGTACACAGCACTGAATATGCAGATCTGTGCTGCCTCTTGCTGAGCTTCACATGGCAGTCGCCCTTGGAGAGAGAGGAACCCTTTAGAGATCTGAAAGTTGCTGACTGTCAGAGACCAAAACCCTGAACAAGACCCTGATGTCAGTAGGCTCCAGAGCCATTAAGAGGTTAAAATACAACTTTTAACCTCTCTCCATTTGCTGTACAGTAATCAATGGATTGCAAATCACATACAGCAGCTTGGCTTATGTCGTCATCTTTGTGCTATTTAGCAAACTACAAGCTAGATGTGCTCGATTAATGGTAAAGTTTGTCAGGGAAACAGAGCTCGAAATGCCTTTTTGGTACTGCATGAATTGAACCTGCTTGTTTAGTTAAAACACTAATTACTTCATTGATTCATGTGCATTAAGCCTTCTCTCTAAACTACTTCATTTGGTAGAAAGGAGTTAATAAAATTTCATTCAGGACAAAATCTGATACAAACTAATGCTGGGGATGGGAAAACTCTAATGGTATGCCTTCTGTCAGTCACTGCATGGCATTCCCTATCACTGTGAAACTTTCAGGGTAAAGAAAACACCATTTGTAATCACTGGATGCACAAAGCAAACACACAGAATGAAATGTCATGCCCTTGTCCTGAACCTCAGCAAAAGGCAGAACTCCTCTTTGCACAGGCTCAGGAAGGCCAGCCTCCACCTAAGTCATGTGTGAGATTTTGGCTCTATTTCAAACTGTGATGAAGATAGAGCTCCTTATGATTTGATCCACTTATGATGGCAAACAGTTACCCTATTTGTTTTCTCCCCTGCCATCTGAGTCATAGAGTTTGGAAATTTTTAAATGCTTTCTTCTGTCTTCATCATGACAGAATTTTCTTGTTAGGCCTGTGCTGAAGCACAGCTCTCAGCTCAGTCCTACAGCTCCTCTTAAAGGTGTTGCCCTCCGCAGTAAGACATCTCTTGTATGCAAAGAAATGTAGAAAATACACTGAAAAAATTAAAGCAGTGAATATCCTTCGGTCCTATTATGAGATCTATAAACATCTGACAAAATGTTTTATGTTTCATTTGTTTTATGCAAAATTAATTGTTCTATAATTCAGTGCTCAGTTGTTTCTTCTAACAGCTGAATGAACATATTTCTTGTCATAGGAGAAATAGCTTTCTGCTGTCACCTATTAATGAGTTAGAAAAGACTGTTTGCATATCATCTTGTCAAATACTTGGATTGTTTTGCACCATAGTAACAAAGCTGAAACAACTGTACAAGGTAGAACTGCAGAATGTCTAACTAGGACTGCTGCAAGAAGCAATGCCAAAGCCAAGAGATACTTTCTGATTTCAAGAAACATCTGGTTGCTGCTAGAAAGTGAGGAGCTTTTCTCACTAGAATAAAAGCTCCAAGTAACATAATCTAGATAGGTTTAGTTTAGATGTTGGGTGGAAATTCTTTACTCAGAGGTTCGTGAGGTCCTGGCAAAGGCTGCTCAGAGAAGCTGTGGATGTCCCATCTCTGGAGGTGTTCAAGGCCAGGTTGTATGGGGCCCCGGTCAGCCTGATCTGGTGGGTGGCAGTCCTATCTGTGGCAGGTGAGCTGGGGCTAGATGGGCTTTAAGGTTCCTTCCAACCCCAAACCATTCTATGACTGTGATCCTGGACTTGAGCACATGCTTTAGGATAGATGGCATTGTGAGGCTAAAGGAAGAAAGTGAAGTAGAGCAAGGTATTTATTTTTCATTCACAGTAACTGATGGGAAAAAAACAGATTTCTTACTGTATAGGACTACTAGGGTGGAACTAACAGAGGCTTTCTACCACCACTGAGAAAGCTATCCAGGAAGACAGACATGGGCTCTTCAGAGGGATGTACGGCAGGAAAGGGAGACATAACACACTAAGTTGAACAAGAGATGTTCACATTGGCTAGAAAGAAAACTTTTCAACACAAGGGCAGTCAGACAGTAGACTGACAGAGGCTGTGTAGTTTCCAGTCTTGGGGGTTTTCAGGACTCAGCTGGATAAACATCAGAGCTATGTGGCCTGATTTCACAGCTGACATTGCTTTGAGCAGGAGGCTGGACTAGAAACTGCATGAGGTGCTTTCCTAAATGAATTATTTAATGATCCTGAAATCCTACAATTGGTAAACACATTGTGGAAACAGGTCTTTTTCCACCCATGTAAATAAATGTTCCATTTATTGTTGGCTCAGTATTAACTACTGTTAATTTCAAACATTTGCTTGACTGCTACTGACTTTTCATAATTCACTGCAGCATTTTTCTTTCAGATAATCAACATTTTATTTCATTTCTGTATAGATTCAACGCTCGAAAGAAGATGTGTAATGGTTATTTAGAGAACTCCAGAAAATGTGTTTATCTTTCCTTATTCAGATGCCAGAAAAGGCCTAGATAATTTACTTCTAATAAGGATATCTACCTTTTTGATTAATTTTGACATGATCTAGCAGAAGAATGGTATATAAGCTACAATAATTCTAACTCTAATTAGACAGCAGAAGAGTCATGCACTCCTGGGCAGTTAAGAAAGCAGTATCTCAGTGTTCCTGGCACTTCTGCTGCTGTGCTGTTTACTTTATAAACTAGAGAAATGATAGACTAAGCTTGGAATGCCTAGATTGTAGAAGAATTAAATTGTTTTCATGTTGGCACCCTCTCAAATGGAGTCCTTACCAGTGACGTTACATGTAAATATTCTTTGAACATATGACTAAAAGGCAGTAGCACTTCTTTCAAAAGAGGTACCATTTTTGATTCTTCAAATTTCACGGTGGTTTTGGTCAGCCGACTACAATATCTAAGATTGTTTTTAAACTTATTTATCCTACTTAAATAAACTTGGAAAAGAAAACATAGAAGCCAATCTTCTTGTCTTCTACTGCCTTGGATCCTCTACAATTGTAAGATACAGGTGAGGAGAAGAAAACGCCTGCAGAATTTACAGATTTACATTAGATTTAAACTTGAGATTTGCTTTGATGAAGCAAAGAACAGTAACTTTAAATCCCAGTAACTTTATAAAAGGACATGCTTTAAGTTTTTGGTTGCATCAGAAGAACCAAACAATTGTAGAAGGGAGCACTCAGTTTTGAATTCCTTAAGTTTGCTGAGTGATAAGCAAATGCACACTGTAGGAACAACTTGCATGCTTCTCTCTCCACTTTGTGCTAGAAGATCTTCAATTTGCTTTTGTCTTCTTTTAGGGCTGACAGGGTAAGAATATCCTACTGTGGTTCAGTCAAAATGACTGACCCAGCAAAGACCTACTAATGAAACAGTTTAATCAAACCTGTCGCATTTTTACTATATTAGCAGGTCATCCCAGCAAATCCTAGGGATTAACAATCACAGGCAAGAAGCTGACAAGCAGTTAAGAGTGGTAATGTCCCTTACCAATGTAACAGAGGAACAAGGAGGAGACCCCACAGTCTTGGAACAGCCTGTGCCTGTGCTCCATTACTTACACAGCACAAACATGCTTCTTGGTGTTTAGACAGAACTTCCTGTGCTTCACTTTGTGCCCAGTGCTTCTTACCCTGGCAGTGGGCACCACTGAAAATAGCGTGACTCCATATTCATCACATCCTCCCTTCAGGCATTTATGTATTTGGACCTATACTGAAATTGTACGTGTAATTAAAATCCTGGCTTTTCCTATCATAAAAGCTAAGAATCTAATTTAGCAAGCCAACTGTTACTTTGACATATTTGTGCAATTTTCTGTAACAACAGCTCATCAGTTCATACTTCATCAAACTGCAGTCCTGATCTTTTAACTCACTTAAAGATTTCAGTCAAGCTTAAGTTTGCCATGTAGCAATAAGGCAAAAACATATTGCTGAAATTAGTTTTCACCAGATACATCCTCCTTTCTTTTGATAGAGCCTTTTCTACACAGGGAAGGCTTTACTGATTAGCTGACGTTCTTAACGTCAATATGATGTATAGTGGTAAACTGAAAAAGGAATCCTAGGCCAGCTGAAAACTTCAGTGGCTCAGGAGTTGCTTCAGAAATAGTTCCATCGCTCTTGCTAGAGGTACAGTCGACACTGAAGCAAGGACAGGAAAACTGCTATCCAGTTTCAATTTATTATGGATATAGCTGAATCTTACCGGTCAGTAGTGGAAGATCATTGTCTCAAAGTGGAACAGCAAAATTTGTCATGTGCACTGAGGAACATCTGGTAGGATCCAGCTTGGGTCTACTGTCTTTGCTGCTCTAGAACTGCTATGTATTCATAAGAACTACATAGGCCTGGCTCTTGGAGTGTTCAGGTTTTTTGAGTTTGGTTCAGGCTAAAATCTCTTCAACAAAGGTAGGGGAAAGGAATTAATTCTTTTGATAACGTTCTGTACTTGGGGCAGTGTTATACACCATATATAAGCAAAGCTTTGGCCCAGCTGACCTTAGATCTTCTTGAGAGAAACCAATGATACCAAAATCTACAGAAGATGTGCAAGATGCTGTGAACTGTTCCTATAGCAAATGCATACAAATCATTCACACATAAGCAACAAAACTATGAGACGCTTTTCTTACAAGAGTCCTCTCAATGACATTTGCATGCAATAAGATAGTAACTCCATATATAGAACTTCAGCTTCGTGTTTGGTGTAGAGACTGTTTTACTTATCAAGTTAGCAAGTCAGCATGTACAGATGTCAGTGGCTGGAGTCTTTGCTCTTCCTCCTCCTCCAGCTGATTAAGCTCTGTGTGAGTCTGGAAAACATGCAGCATTTTCAACATATAAAAGAACAAATTGGAAGCAGAACCATGCTGTGGGATAATTGTTACTTCACAGAACACAGCTTGGGTTGCTAATGCCTTCCATTTTGGAGTAAAAGTATGTGAATCATGCAAGATAAACCTTTTAGCTGGGTAGATGTATTGAAGGAAACGTTTAATAGATGGTTAAAAAAATATATGACTCACATATCATCCTTAGTCATCTATCTATAGCCCTGAACAATGTTATCCAAGTTATCCTGAATTCTCATGATTCTTGCAGTATTGGTTATCTCATTTGCATAAAATGAATAGAATAAATTGTTACGAATCCAAAAATATATGGTTGCCAGGATACATCTCAGTAGATGCAAATGAAAATGGGTTTGTGCCGACCAGCTTAAAATAGTTTGGTACATAGACATTTTCTTATTAACATTAATAGTGATAAATGCAACGTTACATATCCAGAGAGATAGTGAAATTATTGCCACTCATTTTGCATTAGGAGTATTATTACATCAAATCTGAACTATTTTTTTTTTTTGTAAACTATAATTCCACCACCCTGCAGTTTCACTGTATATGCATACAAAATGAATAAGCATTATCAAGCTTCTTGATATACTTCTGAGTTCAAAAGGTAAGTTTTCTGTTAATTGTTTTCATGATTTTCAGTACCATAGTGTTACCAGTCCACATCTTCAGTATAAAGGGACAGTATTATCATGCTTTGTTGTGTATATGTAGATGTTCACAGTGCAGAACTATACCCAAACAGTATCCTAGGGTCTTACCATATTCCTGTTCAATTACATAACCAAAGACCCATTATTATATATACTATTTGTATGCGATTCTGGCTTGTTAAAAAAAAAAAAAAAAAAAAAAAAAAAAAAAAAGATAAAAATTAACATTTCTTTTTATTTAAGGAATATATTTTATAAATCTCAACTAGTTTTGAACTGTGCGCATACTTACCGATGCTCTTAAAAGCCTATAAAAGAAGCTTATTCATAGAGTTTACTCAATAAGCTCATTTAACTTGTGTAAGACTTATAATAAAACTGAGTCTACACTGAATGCCTAATGAATATAATCAACACATTAAATATACATATTTTTATTGTATACCTCTCCAAGGTGTGTACATGTATTTTAAAAGGCATTATTCTTCTAATGTATTGACTCCCAAGTAGGTAAACATATACAAGACAGATTTCCAGCTATATTCGGTTGGAACTCCTGTATTGTTGTGATCAGTGTAGCTGCTCTAATCTCCAGTGGTTTATCCTTTGCCAGAAAAAGGCTGGCTGTCCATGCTTTTGTTCAGTTCCTTCATCAGCTGATGCAAGAAATAAACTGGGGATTTCCAATGAAGTCTCAGAGCACGCTGCTAAAGCAAGCTACTTGAGCAGAAGGCCAACAACAGAGATACAGAAGTATTCTCTGCCCTCTTACCAGTGGCTGATTCTTTGCAAGGAGAGAGAAAAAAAATAAATGACAAACATACAGCAGAATATTTATCCGGTAGGAAACAATCTCAGATGTGATTCAGACTCATAAAAAGACAGCTTAACTCCTCTTTTTTTCCCTTTTGTATGTGTGTGCTTGTGTGTTATGTCTCAAATTGGTTTTACTTCCTGATTTTGACTGGTATCACTGAGAAGAAAATTATGTCCCTAAATTGCAGATTAGTACTGAGGTTTATCTTCATAAGTGATGAACAGCTACAATTCCAAACAGCATCAGCAGTACCATGAATTATGCAAGTGATGACAGGATAATACTGAATATTCATAACATTTAGTTAATTTACTACATAGAATTCTCTTTTTTTTTTCCTGTGCTAACCAAAAAAACCCAAAGTACTTCCAGACAGAGGAGATGATTAAGTGGCTCTGAGATTGAAGAGATTTCCCCTCGAATTTGGTGATCTCTGAAGTGAGTGCTAATAACCTTTCTTCTATGAGAACACTGTACTAACCTTCTATGGCAGTCAACGCAGAGCTAAAACAAGCATTAAGAAAGATGTCCTTTTATTCCACAGATCAACTTCTACAGATAATACTTGAGCAAACTGCTAGATAAGTCTGTTCCTTGTGCTTGGCAAGTTGAACATCACAAGCAAAAAGCTCTCTTCTCCAACTGTTCTGAGGCCACTGGTTGCATCCAGATCAAAAACAAAAACAAAACTATACAGTCTTTCAAATTACAGGAGATGTTGTAAGGCCAGAATCTAAAAAACTTGTGAGATTTCTGCTACGTTACCATGTCCCAGCTGAGCCACGGCTTCCGGTTCTATATGCATTGCCATAACTGCAATAAAACATGTTAAATTCCGCCGAGATTTGAGTTAGCAGATTGATTTGGATGGGGTTCAGTGTGAGATTCAAACTCCCAAACTGTAGTTGTCTGTATGCAGGTGTCTTCAGCTAGGAGTCTAAATTTCCGCTGCAGTGAAGATAGATTCACTTGTGCAGTAAAGTGCACACTGTGGGAGATTAAACTTCTGCTTGACATCTAAGACAGGTGTATATGTATCTAAATTTAGAGGCATAATTCACCTGTCTTAAGCACAAACTTAAATCAAAGCAAGTTTAGGGCTTTTGAGATACTGGCACAGGGATGGTTTGTGGGAATCCTGCACTACTGCTGAGCAAAATTTGGGTGCTATTTAACAGGTTCCATAGAGTCCAAATGATAAGAGATGACTTTATTTAGGAATTCAAGCCCTATAAACATGTCCCCGACTGAATGTGTCTCATGTCTGCATTGGGATAGCAGTTCCACACAGACAGTTACTGTCGCATGGCTAATGTGCAAAGAGCTGATTAAACAATTAATTCCTAGCCTGTAACGTCATTGTCCTAAACTGAGAATCCGAAATCTATCACTCAGCTTCCATTCCCCCTGAAGGCTGTTCAGCTTCACTCTTATGGCAGTGTGTGACGCGAAAGCTGTGTGGAGTTCCACAGTTCATTTCATCAATATATAACATGCTCTATGTTTTGAGAGGATTCAAAGTTGGAAAAATCAAATCCCTAAATACTACCAGAATCCAGAACCAAAATATTCTTCTGGCTAAATCCCATTCGCATTCAGTGCGTACATTCTGAGAGTATATATAACACATACAAGCAGAACTGGAGTATGCCCATTATATAGCGGTCAGAACATGTGCCCCAGAAAAATAAGCAAGGAAAAAGGGGACACGGCACTGCTAGCTGTGAATCCCAGGTTCTATCACCTCTTGGTTCAAGCTGTCCACGTAAACGTTCTTCCTGCTTGAAAGTGGAGCAATGCTTTTTACTGCTTTTAAAAGCTACTTTCGAGACATGCGGATAAAAAAAAATGCAAGCCAGCAGTTTAGTGCTCCACTGAGCTGGATGCTGTAGGGATAGTTGTATTAAATACGTGTCACTGTAGCAGAGCCTTTAAACGGACTAATTCCTAACTGGAAAATCGGGAATTTTCAGACCCAAAAAGTGTAGTTCAAAAATACCTGAATGCATACTGTGTGGAAGTGTTGCTGCCCAGGACACTGCTCTGGTGCAAAAGGCATCAGAGCTGGCCCAGCAGAGCATCCTACACACTGACGGCCTCCCCATAACCTGAGTCACACCTGCTGGGTGGCACAGGCCCCGGCTTTGACACATTTCTCCAGTCAGCGCACAGCTGTGAGCTCCTGGCTCCATGGCACTGTGACACAGGCATTGTGGTCAGCGTATGGCTTCTCACGTTTACAGAGCTCAGCAGCATAAGCCTTGGTGTGAACAAATAACCTGCTATTTCTGCGCTGTACTCCCAGCGCTGTTACTTGCAGGCTGTTTTTGGTTTCTTTCTTCCTGTAAATGACTCAGACTGGCTTTTGGGGAAGGGGGAAACCAAGCGCAGAGCCACTCTCACAGCTTTAACCTTACTTAACCCTCCCAGCAGCAAGAGGAAGTACAAAACATTTTCACGAGCTGCGAATGGGCTCAGATCTGCTTTTGACATCTTGAGGAAGTACTGACTTCTGCGAAGCCAAAAAAAAAAAAAAAAGAGTATTTGCAGCCCTGCTGAACTCGAACATTCACACACTGAAAGAGAGCCCACAAAGGGGAAGGAGACGGCCTGGGAACCGAGCAAAGCGAGGCAGATATGGGTCAGAAACAACATAGGTGACACGGCGGTGAGTGCCTGAGGCAAGGCGGGCAGGTCGGCCGCTGTTTGTGGAGCGCTCTGCCGAAGGGCTACGCAGAGGTGCGGAACTCCGCGTTTCCCCTCACTTGAGCCCGCAGGCCCTGTCCTCCTCTCCCGCGCCTCGCCCCCCTCAGCAGCGGGAGGCGGGTCCGGGGGAGCCGCGCCCGCCCGGGGCCGACAGCTGGCGGGAGCAGCACGCAGCCACCGCGGGGCGGGCCTGAGAGTGCGGCGTTGGGCCGGGCAGGGCTGGGCCGCGCCGCGGCTGTCTGTGAAGCGCGGGGGATGGACGAGGGTCACCGCGGCGGGTACGGGCGACGAGCGGCTCAGGTAAGACGGGTCCCTCGTCCCCCGGTGGGGTCTGAGGCGGTGCCCTCGGGTGGGAAGAAGCCCCCCCCACCCTTGGTGGGAGCGAAGTGGGGAGCCACGGAGCCCCTGCGTTATTTTGATCTCCGATCGGGTGTTGCCTTCCCCGAAGGGCGGTAGGGGGAGGCTGCCGCCTTTGTGCCCCCTTCTCAGCCTAGCCCTAGGCCCGCGGCCGCCCCTCTCCTCCCTTCTCGGGAGGGCTGTCCGGGCGGTCCCGGGGGGCAGCGGCGATGCCGGAGGAAGCGGCCAACTGTTGCCTCGGAACGCGCCGCTTCGCTGCCAGCCCGGGCAGCGGGGCCGGGCGGGGAGGTGAGGGGTGGGCGGGCTCGCCTCGTACGAGGCGCTCTCTCCGGAGCGTATCCGCGGTTCCATTGCTGCCTACAGGCTGGGCCGGGCTGCAACACCTGGCCGCGGGCAGACGGCGGCGAGCCGGGTGCCGGGCTGTGACAGGGGCTCGAAACGCGACCGGAACAAAAGGTCGCGGTGCTGCAGATGGGGGCAGGGGGATCGCACGCCCAACTTGGGTTCTGCTGAAAACTTTGGGCGGCAGCTGCTGGCCGTGCCTTGAGCGCGGCTTCCTAGATGGTCCATTTCGAAAGCCAGACGTGAGAGCAGAGGAAAATCACGTTCTGTAATATTCATCTCATCATATGAACCGCTGTGCTGTGTTACACTGAGCAGATACCGTGCTTGCATTTCTTCATCCCTAATTTAATTTCAAGACAGTTTAGCTTTAATTTTATTTCTCTGGGTAGTGTTACGCTAAGGCCCTGGTAATATATTGTGCCACCGGACAAAAGCAAACACTTCATAATTCGTGAGAAATACAGAAAGAACTTAACATCCTTCCAGTGCTTGTTGTTGAGGGCAGCGATGTGCCTGGTTCCCAGCCTGTTTCTGGTAGCTCTCCATTACCATACAGATGATGTTTGCACTTGGTTGTTGTTTACCAGCTCCTAAAGGCAGTGCGTGTGTGGAAAGGATAAATGGGGACAGGGGTGTTTTTGCTTTGCTTTTCTTCTCCTCGCCATCTGCAAGGTCAGGAAAAAAAACTGAAAATGACTGTGAGCTCTGCTTAGGTGGGGAGAGCTGGAATGAAATGTGCTTGTGACAAGAGGTTGCCCTGTGGGTAGAAAACCCTGCACACCCAGCACTGGTGTATGAAAATACACCAACTCACGCTGTATAGAGAAGAACTAAGATGATATTTAATATGCTGTTTTTTATATCTTTATAACGTATATATGAACAGCATAATCTTGGGTGGGTTTTTTGTTTTGTTTTGTTTTTTTAAGGAATAAACTTGGCAATTGCTTATGTTGGATTCTGCTTTCTACGTTCTTGTAAGCCACCGCCTCCTCACCAGGCCCAAAATAAAAACATACCATAAAGTGCCACAGCTCCTGAATTTCACTCTCCTAGATTAGATCTTAAAAATGTTTTAATGAAATGAAAGTACAGATGAAGGGGTTAGCATGAAAGGCTTGACTTAAGTTTATGAAGAACATAAGGTAACAGCTAAGAATAAAATTCCTTGGCTGCATGTTGAACACTACAGTGTAGAGTACCTGAATGTTAAGGTTTCACTTAGATGTAAACTATAGCAAGCATAACAGAGGCTCTCTGGATTATTTGCACAGTATCTTAATGAATGTCCAAAATGTTATTGTATTCTGCTCTGTACTTTTCACTGTCCCCATGTACTGTTTACGCAGTCACGTATGCCTGTGAAATTCTTTATTGCAAACAAAAAATAAGCAAACCACAGGGAATTAAGAAGACAATGTATGTCAGTAATTGGAATGAAAAATACTTGATTAATTCACAAAGGAATATGGTGAAGATCTTGGATACTGCTTCATAGTTAGTGTCAGCAGGTGCCATTTTGCCATAATAGTGAGTCTGTTAGTGTATTTTAAAGTATTGGGAAGATAATTCATTATTAATAATGCTTAGTTTGTCTTCCTAACCTTGTTTTTAACACAGTTTTGTCAGGTTAAAATATGTCATCCTCAGCAGCTTGGTAGTCTCATAAAGATGTCAAAGAGTTGCATGTGCTGCAGTATGTTGCAGGTTTCTACAGGTTATGTGTTACACAAAATTAGTGGTTACAAATGTATATAAATATAGACATAGTTTAGATGAATTATGTTTCTCATACTCTATCAGAAATCATGTTATGTAGGTGTACAGGCACTTTAAATGAGACTTCTTTAATTGATTCTCTAGATATATTTCCAAATACCATCTTAATTGGAATTTTTAGGGAAACTAAATTGGCTTTGTGGAATCACTGGCATTCTTTAGTACCAGATGCATGATGCACATTGGAGAACATGAACTTGATCATTCAGTTCACATTTTATACAGAACAGAAAAATAATGTTTTAAATCCAGAACTCGTATGCAATCCAGACATCATTAAGTCTTCTATTAAATCCCTGGAAGCAGACTTACTATGTCAGTATGAGCTGTAGAATCAATGGGCAGAGGAATATGCACAGTAATAATACATATGAATCTGGGGAAGCCAAAACCTCATAGTGTTTCCTGTGTAATGAATTCAGTATGTATTTGGATCTGTTTCAGTATTATCAATCAATCTTTTAGCAGCGCTTTCTACTTACATTATCTGTGAATGCAAAACAGTAGCATTAAATCAGAGAAAACAGTTTGAGAGGCATGAATTAAAATATTTAATATATGGGACAGCTTGAGAGTTGCAAAAACACGGTCATAAATTTGAATTTTGCTGTTTAAATTAAAACTGTAATAGAAGCTGCTAGGCATTCACGTATGAATGATGATGAGTGCAGTGCGAATGGTGTGAGATGTATAGGTCTTCATTCGCGTGAAGTCCTGATTTTACCATTCTTCTGTTTTATCATTTATCATATATTTTATTTATTTTATTCATCTTATTTTTCTGCCCTGGTATACAGTTCGATAAAGATTGAAGATTTGGTAGCAATCACTGCTTGTATGGCAAAAATACCAGAAATAGAACAAATTGTAAGATGGATATGAGCTGGGGGGGCACTGACACGCTGATATCTAAAGGATTTGTACTTATTATTATGGATTTAAAATGTTTAGAAGTAATCTCATGAGCAGTATCTTCACATTTCCAGACTTACTGTAATTCAAGAGTAGTTATTTTTGCAATCCAACAGCTGAAATATTCTAGTCTGACTGACAAACCTGTCAATAGAGGGCACAGCCAGTGCTCTGTGAGAACTTTCTGTGAATCTTAGACTCTTTTTTCCCTGTTCATTATAATATTTCTGAGGGGCTGTTTGGAGTGGCAATGACTTTTACGAGCACAGGTTGAATGAATGTCAGTGCAAAAAGTGGAGCTAATGCCCGAGCCTATTTTGAATAAGTCTGTGAAGAGATCTGTGAATCTTCTAAAATGCGAGCAATTCATTTTGAAGGATCCAGCAGCGATGCAGCACGTGGTGTTATTTATGCCTACCACAAATGCCACTCTGGTTTTGTCAGTCTTGAGTTTATAAATGTAATCCGTGAGTTTACATCTGTTGAACAGCATCAGTGTATCATTGGAGTTGTCATATATGGACTATATGATGGAATGTATTTTATGATATTGGGATCTGGTGTTTGGTCCCCTGTTTATCTGTGGTGAGCTCTGAAAGACTGAGTCATATCTGGGTGCTGGAGTTTGTGCACTTTAATAATACTGTAGAGGTGGTTTGGTGTTTGGGCTATGTGTAGATCTGTACTGGTTTATTTGTTTTTTTAGGTAGCAGCAATCCTGTACTGTGCAGTAGGACTCTGGTTCACACACATTCAAGCCATTATTAGAAGCTTTTAGATACAAATATGTATATAATTTATGGAATTTTGGAGGGAAAGTCTTTCTCCTTCTTGAATTACAGCTTGAGTTCATAAATTATTTGAGCGGCCTATTTTACAATTAGATGTCCTAAACTCATGTGTGAAAGCATTCTGCTGTCTGTATTTTTTCTGTAGAGAAAATGAGAAACATCGAGCTTCATTTATGCATCCATTCAGAACTGTGACCATCGGAACTGTTCTAGAGAGCGGCATCTCTTGCACCCAACTGCTTTTGGCACCTGCAGACAGGAGTGTTCCCACTGGATCTGAAAGTTTTGTTTGGCTAAGAAATAAATAAGATGTGCAAACTATTTGTTTAAACTAAAGGAAGAAGAATTTGTAGTGATGTTCCTCTCTTCCTTCTGCTCGTTATGTTCATTGATGCATTAGGTGCATCAACTAACTATGAGGTGCAAGCTTGTTTCTATTATCCACTTTCCAGCTTGAAGTAAGTTAAGCCCATATCTTCCTGAGAGAGTATGGCAGACAACATCTCATAAGCTGTCCTGTAGTGTGGTAAGAAACCTTTATTTCACTTGCAGTGGTGTTAATTAGGCCACAGGGAGGGTGACGTTGTGCGATCAAGACATTCATCTGAGGTGAGGGAAATCTGATTGCCATGGGTATTTCATTCGTTAATCCAGGAAATACTCAATTTCATACCATCACTGGGAGTAGTCTAGAACAGTGGTCTGTTGGCTCTGCCCTGGCGTATGGAGGTGTGACTGTGAGCCAGCCTTGTGGCCCCAAGACCACTTACCAGCTGGTGCTTTTACTTCCTCCGTGGTAGCTTTGCTGATGTTTTTAAATTGCTCAATGGTGCTCCAGGGTGTGCTCTTGCTGTGCTCTTCTGAAACTTCAGAACTGTGTGACTCCTTCCCTCATCAGTCTATTGAAAGGGATGACTCTCTGCTTCACCCCAGGGGAGACTTGAAGGTTTTAAAACCCCGTTTTGGTTTGTTTTTTCGTTTTTGTTTTTGTTTTCTTTTTCATAACACACCTCTTGAGCTTCCAAGTGTAAACTGCAGGCTTCTCAACTTCGTTTCCTGTTAGGTTAGAGGGCTTCCTGCTTACTATCCCAGTTACTTAAAGTTCATAACTGAAATTACTGTAGCCATGATTAGAATTCTCACGGGAGTTCATTTTTGTGCTTCTATTCTCATGTGAACTAGTAAATCTAAGAAAAGTCCAGAATTTGGCAAGTGCGCTATGATGACCTTCCAAAAAAAAAGTCTTTATTTTGGAGTTAGGACATAATTTGAATATAGTTTGATTCAGTTGCCTGACAAAGTCATCTGAGATGCTTTATGATGTCCACTGTATCCATCAGTGGGTAGAAGATTCGAGAACTGCTTGGTGTAATGTCTGCTGGGCAGGCAGGGTGTTATAAGTTGATGCTGAGGATATTTCATTTGGCACCAGTTGGCTACACAGCTGAACTGAGCCCTGTAGTCTAGAATCATAGAATGGCCTGCATTGAAAGGGATCTAAAAAAGCATCTAGTTACAAACTCTAAAGACTGCTGTGTATTGAGATTACTCTTTTATAGGCTGAATGTGGTTACATTGGGAAGTAGTGGGAAAGGGTGTTTTTCTTGTTTTTCAAAGGCGTTCCAAAGAAAACGTACTTTCTGTTTTCTTTATTGCCCATGTATTTTGTACACAGCCTGATCATTCTCATTTTCATTTTGCAACAACCCCATGTGAATTCTGGGAGGTTAATGGTTGGAGAAGTATATCTTCTGGTTTCTCTTATACATATCAATAATGGGGAGCTGTGGGGCAAAACTTCATTACTATCAGTTGTTAGCTGATATGGAAATGCTGAGTGGTGGTGCCACTATGGAGCTGATCTATGTAATCCACTCTCATGTCAGTTGATTCCAGAATTGTGTTTGAGTAGCCATCGTAAGAGATGTATGGTGGTATTTAGTGTTGGTTTGTTATTTGGTACAGATGATTAGCTGTTCCTAATTTTTTTGGAGGTTTTCTGTTCTGGGAATTGGGGGAGGGGATACACATACTATAATAATTCTCAGCAGTGCAAACCTGTTTAGGTTGTAGAAGACTAGATAGTTGAATTTGTTGTATCTCATTTTGTATCAGTTATGCTTCTTCCCATCCACATATACATAGTCTGACTTTTTGTACTGCATCGTTTGACAGATTTACAATGCTTTACTTGAAGGAGCATCTTTAGACTGCTGGCGATGCCTTTAGTTAAGCATTTCATGATGAATCTAGGCATCTTTGGAAATTTCTGGAAGTAAGAAAGCCATCTTCCTAGCAGGAGAAGCAGGGGAGGAAATGGGAACTGGCATTTAGCAACAGTTTTTCCTGTATTTATATTATTAAAGCATAAATACCCTGTAGGACTGGAGCACTTTTCTCATCCTCTCAAAATACTATAAGAAAGCAGAGCTCTCTAATATCAATTACTGTGAGGACAGTTTGTGATTCCAAATGAGAGCATGATTGGGAAGCTGGAAAATGAGTCTCTCAAAATGCGTTTCGTGCTCTGAATACATTAGAGGTCTTGTTGGAGTGCAATGCTGAGGTCTGAAGGGTTTATATTTTTAATTAGAGAAGATGTTACAAAACATTAAGTGATGTTGGTTTTTTTTTTTATCAACACCTTTTGTATTCAAGAGGAAAATAGAAAGTGTAAGTATTCCAGGGACATGCTTCCTGTAGAGCAGTTTTGTGTTTCTGCAACTAGTTAGGCATTGCACTATTAAATTTTGTATCCAGAAGACATGGAGAGAACATACATATGACAGCCCTTAGAAGTATGGATAATCTTTCAGCCCATGTTTATACCGTGAGATGAAAATGATTGTGGTCTGACTACTTAGGCCTTTGTTTTTCTGTGGTTTTGATTCATTACAGCACAGACAGTATCATGTTGTCCTTTACTGAACTAAAAGTAAATCCGCCTAAAAAATCCCCTTTTGTTCTGCTGCTGAGGAACACTGTGGGCTGCCAAATCCTGGCGTCTGACTCACCACAATCGTAATAAAGTGTTTGTACTCCTGCAACTGCAGTTATTCAGTGTTGTCTAATATATTTATAAGGCAAAGGGACACCTACACGTTATAATACTACTTTTTAAAAATATATGCTTTGTACTGAAAAAGCATCTTATCAAAAACTAAGTACCTACTGGTGACACCTTAATGCTTCCCAGGAGTAAATAATAATCATCTTTAACAGTATACCAAGATGTATATGCATTTTTAACAAATTTCATTTTCCATGTAATAACAGCGATAAGCTGTTTTGTCAGTGAACTTCATAGACTTAAAAATAAATAAGTAAATAAATATAAACTGGATTATTTTAAACTCCTTCCAGAACTCTTCTGTTTTGGCCATCTGATCTGACCTGATAGTGATCTGATAACTGGGAAGACTGTTTCCTTCCTTCCTTCAAAAAAAAAACCTTAAGGACAGAGACTGACCTGGCCAGTGCTTATCTGTGTTATTAATTTCAGTGCGTGGGCTGTAACCCAGCAAGAGTAACTCAAGTAATTGAATTCAGTTGTTTTCAGGGTGAGTTCCAAGCAAAGCAGTCAAATAAAGCTTGGAATGGTTTCTCGTCAGCTGAGGAAAAGAAGGTGGTTCTGAATCAACGGCAGGTATGTGTGAGGCTGCCAAATTAAGTACCTGATTGCACAGAGCGTGTCTGCTACCCAGCTGGCCTGAGTGATGTGCCCAGCTGCCTGTTGGAGAGGAAATGGGAATTCTTACAGCTTCTTGATCTCATTACCTGTGCGTGATGAGGAAATGTGCTTTTTTTATATCTTGATTCTTTAGATTTTTGTAGGTAGGAGTCCTGTCTTACAATTTAGAATCTTAGCTGTTTCGATTAGCAGTGATTTCTTTCTTCCTATTGATAGAAGACCAACATAGGTTTGAGTTTGGTTTTTTTTTCATGTGCTTCGTTTTTGCCTTTTCACTCGATAAATAAGGAGTATTGTACGTCGTTTACCTTTCCTGAGTTTTGTGCTAATTATATTTCAACAGTACATTTGAAAAGGCCAAACTGCAAGTCACATCTTTTGTACCTTTCTCCACCTCTGCCCTCTAGACCCATGTTTAGTGCTGAATAAAAAATGAAGTGCAAAAAACTGGGAATGCGTGATGGGCACAAAGGCAGTTTACAAAGCATAGAGAAAATTATGAGTAGAAAATACGATAGTTCACAGGAATGCATTTTAATTGCTGCTCTGAGTCATACTATCACTACAGCTGTTTCCAAAAGAAGACATTCATATGCTAATGGAAGGACTTTCACGCAAGGAAAGAAGATATTAGATAAGCTAATACAAATATATTACACAACCTCTCTCTTCCAGTTTTTAATATACTCTCTGGTCCAGTAAGCATGAACTATTTTGTGACGTAATTATGTATGCCATAAGTAAATGGCAATTGATTCAATGTACACCTCTTTTGGGGTATATATTCTTAATTCACTTTGGTAGGGAGGAGTGAGTAGCATTACAGCATTGAGCTTCTCAGTTCACGTGGCAGTGCAGTCCTGCTTGTGGAGCTGACTTCCTTTCTCCTTTTTTTTTTGCCCATAAAAGGAGAAAAGTGCTGCCATATGACTTGCTTCAGAGAGAGGATCACAGAAGGAGGAGTTGGGGGGAGATTATTCAGGTAGCTCTGTTTCTTGCGCTGTTTGACATTCTATTGGACATTCTGCTTTCTGTGTTTAATTTCATATAACTGTCAGAGTACATGGTAGTGTTCCCTTCAACTGACATTGAAATAAAACATTTCATTCTTCAAATTACTTTTTTGGTGTTTCTTTCCACTTTGTTTTTGTATGTATATGTTACATGGATGAGAGATGCTAAAGGAAGGCTGAATATAAATGAATTTAGAATGAAGAATAAGAAAAAAACACATTTCTCTGGGATTAGGCTGTCCTCCAAACCTGCAGAAATGTTCCTTTCCTGCTGGTGATTAAAGGAATGACTGTGTGTTATTCTCCCATCTTGTGCCAGTGACTGTAGACAGGCATGCCTAAGTTTACTGCTTAATTTTGCACTGTTAAACGTTTATTGTCCAGTTCTCTAGAAAACAATATTCAGGGGATTCTCTGAAGTCTTGCCCAGAAATCAATCTGGAAGTCTTGATGTTTTTCTAGGACCAGAGGTCTTGTGCCCACTTACCCTGCAGTAGCGCATGAACGTTCAGCAACAGTCTGTTTTCTTTTTGACACTTTCTAACAAAAACAATCATCCTCACTTTGAGGGCAACTTTATCACCACAGAATGAAGACAAATAACAACTCTAAAGTGCCACCAAGCTTCTGCCTTGATTTACCAGGTAGCGTTCAGCTTTTTTTTATGTTTCAGTATCAAAGTGTGCAGCCAGAACTTAATCCGTCAACTCCAGCCATGCTCCCTGCTGATCTCCTGAATGTACTTTCAAAGCCAACTCCAAGTCAATCCATAGTATTGATTTAATTTGGTTCCAGTCAGTTGTACGTTCTCTTTCCTTGCTGATGCTTTGAACCAATGGAGGCATCTAAATTAGCCTCCATCAAGCTCAGTCTAACACAACATGCTTTATTAGAAATGACAACAGAATGGATCTACCTGTGTAAACCAAAATATTCATTTCTTTCACAGCTGTGATAAGTAGAGCTCTTTGACCTAAACATTTACTTTTTCATGGAACAGAAACTTTTTTCAGGGAGTCCGAAGGCAACTGGAGAAAAGAAGTTACTGGTATTGAGTGGTTATTTCATAGCTTTGTCTTTTTTCTAGTGTCATTGTAGATACTCTGGTCTGCATGTCAGAGCAAACAGAGAAGAAGGGCCATGGGGAGTTTGGAGTTAAATCCCATTTTCTGACAAGCTGGTTTAATACATTTTTTCCACATCAGAACTAGGATTTAAGCCAAAATCTGTGAGAAACAGATGCCTGCTTCATGCCAGCAATGCAATTGTCACTGAGATTTAATGAGTTTGTTACTTCACTTATGTGGTATGGCTTTTGTTGTGTTTTAGGGTTTTTTTTATTGTTTCTTCTGAATGATCTGGAGTCCCAGTCTTTGTGCATGTACTTACAGAATTTGCTCCTGTCACTGCTGGGGTAGACAAAGCATCTCTTCTATAACTTTGTAGGACAAAAGCACCTGTAGCTTAAGTTTCTACAATTAAAGCACTGCCAGGTAAATGGGCATTGAGGAGTTGAGTGTCTGGAACTGTTACACTGGGCAGAGGACAATGAGAATAACTTGGTATTTCAGAACTCAGTGAACTGGACTGACAGCCAGTGGTCCGATGAGTATCAACAATGGGTTGTGGTTTCACAGCATAGTAGGCAGTTTTGCCAATGCCTCTATGTTTTTAAGGCTATTTCAAGGTAAGCAGAGCTGAGACTGGGAGGAGCACAAATTGGGCTGATTTATAGGTATGCGGTTATGAAAGATATGCACGTTTTTGCACTCACTGTAATTTTTCATTATCTTTGACACTGGGTAATGTTGCTTACACCTGTGCAAAGTTTAAAACACACCAGTTCTTCCTCACTCACATTCACGTCCACTTTGTGCCATAGTAGTGAACGTTTTCCTTTCGAAAAATTTTATATGCTTTTGTTGTGCTCACGAGGACTTGTTGCTTGTGGTACTTTATATGCAAATCAAATGTAAATGCTTTTGATTTGCATTTGCATGAGAAGCAACACTTTTGGAGTTTCTGATTTAGAATAAATTTGCGAAGATACCGGTGAATCTGAATTAATGAAGAAAGCACAGCAGACTCTTTCATGAAACACTTGTGAAGTGTATCAACTGTTTCCATGCCCACCAGGCAAGGACTTGCAGGTCAAGGTTGGAGAAGCAGAGTCCCAGATGCTGCACGTCAGCTATTGTCAGCAGAGCTGTGCCTGCTTTGTGCCCGCTGACAGGCTGGACCAGTATTCTGCTGGCAGAGATCCAGGCTTGCTAAAAGGAAGAAGTTACGTGCTCATCTTCAGTCTTACCTGAACATAAGTAAATCCAAAACCTAGAGAGTGCTAGTTTTCACCTGCACTGCATGTAGTACACCTGGTAACACAAATACTCAACTATTTTACATGTATTTCTTGATTTGAAAACAGCAGCCTAGGTGAAGTTGTGAGATTAGAACTGGAAGCCATCGTGCCTGGAGAAGGTGACCTGTTGATTCTGAAGTACACTGGCTACTTATGGAATGAAAATCTAAAATGAAGTTCTCCAGGAACAACTGGAAACTATAATCATGATACATGTTTATAGTGGGATCTAAATAAGGAATAAATGTGGCATGTGCCTCTTTGTACTGTTAGAATTTTAGTACTGTTCGTGACACACTTTTGTCCTTTGCCAACTAACACTCCCACATCATGCCCAAGCATAGTTCTGGGGTTAGTATAGATTGTGGACCATTTCCAAAAAGCTGTTTGGATCTGACCGGACTGTTCTGGAGGGACAAGATTTTAATTGTACAGCCACAAGCTGTACCATGCTAGCTGGTGCCAAGCTCCAAGCATGGCTATTTGTCCTGCTTTGATTTATTTTCTGTTATATTTGCAGCCTCAGATCCTGCTTTTCAGGAAGCCAGGGTTTGGGAGCTTCTTTGGGAAAGCAGCGGCAGGAGTTTCTGCAAAGAGATAAAATCAGTCAAATCTGAAGCTGAGAATCAGTCTAAAGCTGGAAAAATAATCCACAGCAACTTTAAACCTTAGATTAATTGAGTTTCATATTGTTTGTATGAGAAAAGCCCAAGGGAATGAACAGGTAATGAGTCATTTTGGAAGTTATATTTAGAAAAAATATATATATGGAAAATAATGTCTTGGCATTTTAAATTAAAATGAGGAAATTAAATGTAAACAGATGGTACTTGCAGTGTCCCCTGACCAGAGGACATATATCCTGATAATAGTGTAAAACTTATCCCTTTCCTAAGCTTTGCCTTCTGTTAACCAAAGTAGCAGTAACAACTTGCTAATACTAACCTGAATTTGAATGATTTAAGTTTTCCCAGGGGAATCTGTCTGAAGAAAATGTCTCAATTCTCTATACTTGTCTGATTGCCTCTTGTCAAAGAGGTCTAAGTCTAACTTCATATTCTGCAAAAACTAGTGGGTTTCTTTATTTGTTTTAAGCAGCATTAAAGCTATTAGCAACCTATTGTCTTAATGAAGTCTGGCCCCACTGATATCTTACGGGTTGAATGTAGTCTCCATCTGTCTCCCAGCTTCTTTGTTGGGAATAACTGTGTGGGTAGTAAAGGCTGCCTGGTGAACTCAGCACGTGTCTCTCCACCTGGGATGGACCACAATTAGAAATCTCTGGTCCTGGTCCGCAGGGAGACAACAGTGTGGTGGATGCTGCTTTCTGAGCTGGGAATTCCTGATATTGATGATGATGAGGTCGTGTGGAGAGAGCATCAAAACCCAGAGCAGATACTGCTAGTGGTGTGAACTGTCCTAAGAGCCCCATCTTGCCATCCACATCCCTCATCTTCCTGCACAGTATTTACATAATACCAGATTAATACCAAATGTCTTAATAAGCCTGTGTTTCTCACTATACATATATATTTATATATAAACAATTTTTTTGTTTTCCACAAAATAGATTTGTAATTTCGTTTTAGAACTTGTACCTTCTACTTTTTGAGTAAATGAGTTCTAAAATGTGAAATAATACCATGGTTCCATTGTTACAATTCAGAATTTGATTTCTCAGAACATCTTGTCTAACTCCAGTTTTTCAGCTTGGAACTGCAATTTTTTGTAGCCTGTTCTGTGATGCAGCTATGCTTGAATCGGTATTTGCAAGTAGAATTAACTTGGCATCTTTACTATTAATGCTTTACTGAATCCTGATCATACAGTCTTAATTATTTCTTACACAGCAGGAAACTTTCAAAGGGACAGCTGTGTTTTGCCTTAAGTTTGAATTGGTTGTGGACTGTTCCTGCTCAAATCCCTGATTGTGGAATAAGCGTTAGCACCAGCGGGGTCCCCAGACTATAGCTCTGACTTTGTGCTTCATTTCCTAAGTGCCTTTTAACTAGAGATAAATTGACTTGCTAGGTCTTACCAAGGCAGGGTAGGGCTTTTTCTTCTATGTTAATCTGTGATTTTTTTTCTTCCTTGCTGACCCCCTTCCTTTAAACTGGCATTCAGGCTGGTCGGCTTTTTTTGTTGAGGTTCCATGAGTAAGCAGCAGCGTGTATTTGCTTCTGTGCATTTTTATTACACTGGTGTTAAGAGAAAGATAACTTTCTTTTCTTCCTGATGCAAGAATTCTCATGCTGAAAAGAACAGTTGCTCAGAAATGTTTGTTCACTTCATTTGAGTCACAGTGTTGCAGGGAATATACTGATACTCACTTATTTACATTTTTGAGGTGGTGTCATATTATTCCTATGGCTCTCCTCTGGAAGACTCTGACACCAACCTCTGATTGGTTATCTGCACTTCTAAAGGAACATTGTGTTAAAGAGCAAAATCAGAACATTGGAAGCTCTTTCAATCAGAGGAATTTGTTTTCTCTCTGCCACTCAGTGGCATCTCGATCAGCCCAAATGTTTTAGTAAACCTGCCTCGCGGGCCATTCCATGCATTTATTGCTAGCTGAACAACATGTGCCTCCTGGCATCTACTTGTTATTTTTTACATGCTTGTTGCATACCCCTGTGTTGTGTTAGCTTTACTAAACTGGACTGGCATTGTTGTCACTAAGCATTTGATTTTTTATTTATTTTATTTTATTTTTAATTTAGGATCAAAAGACATTTGGATATCCAGAATAAGTTTTATAAAAGGTTAAAAGGGCTTCCACAACATAGAGCATATTTTGTTAAAAATCTCATACAGTGCCAGCTCGTAACTGCATTGTACTTAGACACAACAGTAAGTGTAAACAGCATGGTTGCTGTTTCATGATTATGCCAGGCAGGAGGTACTTCATTACAGATGCTGGGCTTTGTTTCAAAAACTTGTTTTTTCTATATAAAAATGTATTTGGACTTCCTAAGTAACTGTGTTAGACCAGCCAGTCTGTAAGCTTCTAGTGAGTAAACTTTATGCCTGTTTTAGGAGAGCTTACTTTTGCCTATACTATTCAAGGTTTCCAGTTCACATCACCCACACAATTAGGGATGGCTCCTGTTCTGAACATAGAGATTTTTTTTAAAACACAATCCGGTTAATTTGTTTTGCAGTACAGCAATCCTAACGTTTGTCATATGTGTTTTATCTTCTGTTCTTCCATCATAACATTCATCAGTTTTCATTTCTTACAGCGGGTCTTCATTCCACACAGACTAGGTTTTGGTGTTTTTTTTTTTCCTTTCCCAACGATTCCAGCAATTCTTTATCTTAATTAATGTGGATGAATTGTTCTGTAAGTGATTAATTTCTTGAAAAACATCTCTGTTCAGATGTTTTAGTAGAATTGTGACTCATCCTCCACATTTAGAAGGGACGTAGTTGTTGCTGACTGTTGAACTGTGAACTTTGTAGTCCTCTTTTCATTTAATACTTTCAAAAAGAAGTGGGAATCTAGCAGCTTGTTGCCCTCACTAAGGCACTTCTCTTTTCTTTCTCGTGATAATGGATTGTGAATTCAATTAAACTGTGTTGCCTCTGGCATCAGTGGCTGAAAATTTCTGCTTTTTCAAATTGATTTCTCCTGATGATGGGTCTAATAAATACAGTTCTGCAGATGCCTACTCTGGCATGAGATTTCTAATTGATTAATTAATGTATTTGTTTAGAGTTAAGGTGCTTATATATCAAATGCTTTCCTCTCCTTTCTCGAACTGATCGAGGATCTTTTTTGTTGTTGTTACCCCTCCGCAAAGCAAGTAAATACTGTGTCAGAATAGTCTGTGCTGGACCTGCACTTTCAAAGCTAAACTCTACCTTTTCTTTCTTACCGTATTCATCCTTTCTATTCCATCAGCTTCACTTTCTCTCATTCTGTGTAATGAATCGTTTTGTTTCTATGTACCATAAATCTTGCTCTATCGGTGCTTGACTGCTTTTCAGTTACTCTTACTGACATGAAGTTTGGAAAGTAGCTAAACGCTTGGTAGCTGGGAGTTAACGTGAAGCTGAAAGTCAGATACCCTCTTTGAAACTTTACCATTGTTGCTCACTTAGTGCTGAAGTGACTGAATCCTTCAGACTTGTCCTCAGTGTCAGCGGGTCAAGAGGAAAGGGGTGATGATTTCATGCATCTTTAATCAGTAGAGGTTGTGGAAAATTATGGTAGCTGGTGCTGTCTGTGCCTTATAGGGCTGGAGGGTCAAAAAACTTCTGCTGCTCTATCATTGCTCCAGAGGAAATCGTAGTTTTCTGGGTTCTGTGGGGTGTTTCCAGACTCTTTTCTGTCCGTGGGTGTTCCTGTTTTGCCTGTTCACTGATTCCTCTTTCTTGGCTTCTTTCCCACGAGTCATGAAGTTAAAACAGTAGAAAGGTTTTATCAATTCCTACTATTCAGTTCCTTGTAACTCTCCATGGAGACAGTTAAAACTGCTGAGAGTCATCCAGTTTAACTCTACAGAACCTTCCTAAGCTGGGTGTGAACTATTTTTTTGTATACTAACCCTGGGAACAGTAGTTCACTATCCTGGTGCGCTGTACTATGATAATTGACCTTTTAGTTGGGGGTAATGCAGAAGAGAAGATACGTTCTCATTGATCTTTTAATAAAAGGAAATTATTATGGTTTAAAGGCATTAAGGTAACTTTTTAAATTTATTTTTACATAGTAATTAATAGAAACTTTCATTAATAACTATTCTTAAAACAAATCTTAAAATTCACAGATTGCTGCCTCTCTCTAAGTACCAGGAAGGCTCCGGATCATCTTCAGCAAGGTAGGAATCAGTTCAGGTACTTTCAGTCTTGCACAGAAGCTGTTGAGCAGATTCAAACATCGTAAATAATAAATGAATGCACAACCTTCTTTGAAAGGCGTCTGTTACACAGTTTTACTGTTGCACCTAACTGCTCTTTTCGAAATGCTACACAGGCATAATATTCCTGCTTTGTGGCTTTAATTCTTTTTTCTTTTTTTTTTTTTATGGAACAAAAAATGAGAATTTCTCTCTCTGTGTACTTTCTTTCATTAATACCGCTGTTTGTTTTGAGTCATTTCACTGTTGCTCTTAGGTTTTCTGTTTAGACTTTGGGACAGAATTGGCCTAGAATGAAAATGTTATTTGTTCTCATCTCTCTTGAAGTGTTAATACAAGTATTATTTAGGCCTTCTGCTATTTTTTTTTTCAGCTCTTGGTCACATTCTCGTCAAACTGACTCAAAAATAAATTCTATATACCCTCCATTGCTACAGAACCAGAGAGAATTTGCAGCCAGCAGCAAAATAAAGCAATGCTGAAAATACATTTTTTTTTCCCTAGAGAAGGGGAGTTCCTTGACTTGACCAGCTACTAATTGGTATAAAGGATTGTTTACTCAAAGGAGTTACTCGTAATTAGTTCTCTGTGTGGGTGCTGGAGTTGAGAAATTAGTGTTTCATTCTGATTTAATTTAATCTGTCTTTATAATGAATTATAGTACTTTGTAGTGAGGTATTTAGTTTTAGGAAAAAAAGTGCTATGTCACTCCCTGAGCTTCAACGGAGAATTCTTCTTTGTGAAGTGTTGAAACACTCCTAAGTTTTGAACTGAACAAAAATCCATAGTTAGATTAGATACATTTGTAATTATATCTTTATAAATACAGCAACAGAAGGACATGGAGATACTGGAACAGTTCCAGAGAAGGGCAACAAGGCTTGTGAAGGGCTTGGAAAATCAACCCTATGAGAAGAGGCTGAGGGAGCTGGGGCTGTTTAGTCTGGGGAAAAGGAGGCTGAGGGGAGACCTTATCGCTCTGTTCCAATAAGTGAAAGGTGCTTACAGTGAGAGCAGGGCAAGTCTCTTCTCACTGGTGACAAGTGACAGGAGGGGAAATGGCCTCAAGTTGTGCCAAGGTAAGTTTAGGTTGGACATTAGGAAACACTTCTTTACAGAAAGGGTGGTTAAACACTGAAATAGGCTCCCCAGGGAGGTGTTTGAGTCACCATCCCTGGATGTGTTTAAGAGCTGTTTGGGATGTGGTGCTCAGTGATATGATTTAGCAGAGGGTTGTTAGGGTACTATGGTTAGGCTGCGGTTGGACTTGATCTTTAAGGTCTTTTCCAATCTGAGTAATTCTATGAGAACCATAGCATTTTCCATACCAAAACTTAATTCAGCTGATTTATGGGCCTGATTAACTCTACTTCTATTTTTCCATAGTCATCAGAATAGTGAATGAGAATATTTGTGATGAAGACCGTTTGTGGAGCCTTAGTCGCCATGTTGATGGCATGTTTGAAGAGAAAGTTCACTTCTTGTCTTTAGCAGATTACTTTCTCTTAAGTTGGTTTCACCTTTTTAGTTGGAGCAAACTTGTACTGCTGTAAATTCTTTGATTTAGAGAGTTGTAGAAGTGATATAAGAGCCAGATCTTGGGAATAGTTGTCCCTATGAAGTTCCTTATGAAGTACCTGGTCCCCATGTGTTTTTCTCAGCTTCATTCCCACTACAAAAGAAAATGATCACTGTTGATCATTTAAATTTCATTCTTTATTTTGGAAATTTCAAAAGACTGGGAACTTCATAAATGAATTCAAATCACTTTAGGTAGATATTGCTCTAAATACATATAGCCACAAGTAGGTAAGCTGCCATTCAGCTGTACACTGATTAGCTGTTATAATGTTCTGGAAATGTGCTATTTTCATTATTTCATTATTATTTCTTTAAATTCTTAATGTAATGCTTAACAGTACCAGCGAGCACATGGCTGTGCAATCTTGATAACCGCATGTTATAAAATCCAAATCAAATTGAATTTGTTCTGAAGAATTACATAGCAGAAAAATTAAGTTAAATATGTGACCATTTCAACCCAGCAGGATTTTTTAATGGAATAACTTTATAGAGTTGTGGATGTTTCGTATTTCATTTTTAAAATAATAACTTCAGTTTCCAATTGATAGTATCTGGTATATTTACTTCTAAAGTAAAAAAAGTTTTTTTTTTCTGAAGAGAGAGGGAAAAGCAGTTTTTTCATGTTTAATCTTGAATTTTTTTTTCATGACAGACAGACATTGAATGTTTTGCATCAACACTTTGGATTTTCGAATGTGAATTGGAACTACTTTATTTCCAGGTAAGGTATAAGAAAGTGTTTGTGTAAAGTATCTCCTTTCTTTTATGCTGATTGTAAGAATACAATAAGCTAGACCTTACTGTGTATGAAGTGTTTGTCTTGGTAGAATGAGTCTACTTTTACTTGAGATTGAATAAGAGAACGTTTCTGATTAAATTTTATTTTCCTGTGACCAATTTTTCATATTCTAATCATATATAGGATTTAATTTTCTGTTGAAGTAAGTGCTTGCTTGGTAGGCTGGTTGCCATTAAATGTGGTGGTTCAGTTCTGTCTGCCCCTTCTGTAGTATCATCACCTGTCTCCATCTGTGATGTTTGGCTTTAGGGAATTTGCTGCTGAAAATCTGTGTGATTTTCAAAAGCTTCTAGAAGGATTCACTTTTGTAAATTGTAAGGGTTAGAAGAGACCTCCAGATATCATGTCCAACCTCCTTGCTAAAGCATGTTTCCTACAGCAGGTTGCATAGATAGCTGTCCAGACAGGCAGGTCTTGAATGTCTTCAGAGAAGGAGACTCCACAACCTTTCTGGGCAGCCATCCTGTTCCAGTGCTCCATCACTCTTGACAGTAAAGAAGTTCTTCCTTACTCTACTGTGGAACTCCTGTGTTCCACTTCTGCACATTGTCTGTTATATTGTTGCATGCTGCTAAAAAGAGTGCGCTAGTCAACTTGACTCCTGTACTTCAGGTATTTATGAATAGTTATGAGATCCCCTCTCAAGCCTTCTTTAGACTGAACAGTCCCAGGTCTCTCAGCCTTTCCTCACACGGAAGGTGCTACAGGCAACAGACTCCTTCTAGAAGATTTCTGGTTTGGTTTTTTTGAACTGAGGTTGAGCCTATATTAGTTTTCTGGCAGCTTAGACTGAATCATCTCACGATAGAAAGTGCTGGTGTTGACACATGGAAATTAGTGCTAGTATTTGCGGTGTCAAGTTGTTTTACTGGCTTTAATGTATCCTTCTTGCTTGTGCTCTGCTTAAAGAAGTTTAATGCATGAGAAATAAGATGAAGAAGTTGTGATCAGCTGCAGTAACCTGGGAGGAAGTAGAGGTTGATAGAGTAGAACTAAAAGGTTTTAATAGGTAGATGTAATCATGACAGTTATCACAGAAGATTTTCTTCTTCGTACTCAAATATTGCAAGTCATGCCCGTTTAGCTTCTAAAGATCAGAATGGAAAGCTGAATGTAATGCTTCATGTACAGCCAAGACTGTATCAGTCACGGTTCCTGTGCTCAAAGGCTACACATTGCTGGAATCAATTCTGTCAATTCTGACCCAGCATTCAGCTGTTTGCCAGCCTGTTCTATGCTGTTGGGAAATATGAAGCAAATGTGATATTTGTGCTGGGCTGCTGCATTATATAGCGCTTAAAAACTTAGACTAATATCTCAAGTAATTAAAGAAAGTAAGGTCTCAAGAAGTATTACTATTCATCCAGTGGTTTTGGAGAGAAGGAAATTTTGAAGTATGGAGAGGAGTCTTTAAGCCGTGCTTTAGTGCATACTGTCATTAATTCAGAAAGGGCTGCTGTGGACAGATAACCACAAAGACTTTAATTTGTGGTAGGTTAAAACAAGCCCAACCTGGCAGCAGTCTGACTGGCTTTTTATCAAAGCAGGTATGCAGTACCCAAGTGACCCCAGGGAATCAGTGGCAGTCTATCAAATTAAAGGTATTCACTAATTATGTGGATGATTGTTCAAAAGCAGCAAAGCACCTGCAGAGGAGCTTCGAAGGTTTAAAGACTCATTAATTTAAGGACCACAGAGGTTTCTGTTGAAAGTGGAAGCAACGTGTTTAAAAAACAGTATTCCAGTCTCATTTCACTAGGTGGTTGGACAATCCCAGGTCCATGGTGGAAATGGACATAAGATTGAATGAAGTAAGCCAATCATCTTTGATAACTTCTGTACTGTAGGAAATTAATCATATCTACCTTGCAAATTAATTATGTGATTCTTGAAAAGAACATAGTCTGACTTAATGAAATTGCTGCATTTCATTTTCACCCTTTATTTTCTTCCTTAAAGGGCCTTCCAGGCTTCTGTCTTGTTACAATCCTGTAGGATTCAAAATTGGAATGATGCAAGTGTGCTACCTGTTAAATGTTACAAAGATAGTATTTCAAATTTAACTTAGGGCCCATTGAGCTCCTTAAGTGAAGGATGACCTTGCCGTGCTGGTGAGGAGAGAGTCTCAAAAATGGCTGTTCTTCATTGGCTTATCCATCCACCTTGAGAGGGACTGAGATAAGCTGAAGTATAGGACAAGGAAATCTTAAAGGCAGGAAAAGTGGAATGGAAGAACAAAGGGAGAAATTGTAGAAATGCCACAAGAATACTGTAAAATAAAAGGAAATAATGAGAAAGAAGAAAGGTGAAATGAGGAAGACTTACTAGATTATGGTTTGTTTGTTTTTTTGATTCAGTCTACAGAAAGTTAACAGTGTAGTTCATCGTTCTTTTGGTAGGAACTACCACTGGTAGGAAAAAAAATATATATATATATATATTTATATATATTTATATATATATCTTTTTACGCGAATAATTTTTTGAAGTCCTAATTTTTGGGGTATTTTAAACCTTTTACAGACATTGAGACGATTTATTTTTTCAAAGTTAACCCATTTAATATTCCTTTAATGACTTGAAAGATTGATTGTCAGGAGAGATAATGACAAAATGCAGACCGTAGAAGCGTCTAAACGCATTTCCCCAAAATAAATTTCTGAGAATGAAATATTAATATAACAACAACAAGCCCAAAAGCATTTCTAAATGTTACTGCAGCAGAAGCAGTTCTTTGTGGTCATAGCTGCAAGCTGTTTGAGCTGTGCTGAAAGTCTTGCATGATAACATTTTCCACTTCTCTTAGTGCAAAGTCTTGTAGGCTTTTTAATATCAGCTGTATCTCTTACAACTCTTTGTAAGATTCTGTTAAACTGTTCTCAGAAATGCTTTTGTGTGTATATATTCATGTGTATCTATTAACATTTTTGAAATGACCTTGGGGGTCGAGAGAATGTGGAGTGGTAAGAGAAAAAAGTGGATTTCAATTTCCTGTTTTCTAAGAACAGGCAGAAAAGTTTCGTAATTGAATAGTAACATGATAAATGTAAGTTGATGGTACTTTTCAGGTCTTTGGATGGTAGGAAAATTCCTCATAAACAGTTGACAAAAATTACACACGATCATTTTCTACCAAAACTGTTGTGAGTTGTTAAGATGAAAATAGTACTGGGAGAACACCTTCATTAATTTAATCAAATTCAGGCAATTGATTTCAATGCCAGCAGTGCATTTTGAAGCCATTTAAGGTGTCAGGATTGATTCATAGGTGCCAAAATAACCATCTAAACTCAGTCTCTGGCATGAATTATTCACAAGAACCATGCTTTTAGTACCTCAAGTATTGTAACTTTTTCCTGACTTTTCAGGTACCATGATAGAAGGAGGACCTGAGCAGCAGGACTTTAGAATACCTTTTAGACATGCTCTAGAAAATAATTCAAAGTTTGGAAGCAGGATGATAAAGTTTCATATCAGTGTGACATCTTTGTCTATTTATTGTGCTTGCAGGGTGTCTTGTTGTATAATGCATCAGGTGTAACTATGTAAGAAATAGTTTTCAGCTCAGATTACTTTCGTTCGTTATTGAATATTTACAAATATAATGCATAAATGTGTTTCATGGAGATGTGTAAAGAAATGTACTGTAGAAAATATAGTTCATTCTTGTGTATTTTGCCAGGTATGTTTTAGAAAGAGTTGAGTGCACCCACCTCTTTCTCAGCTTCAGCAGCTTTGGATTGGATTTCTGTCTGCAGTAACAGAGTGTGATTCAGTCAGAATCCAAAACTCAAATGGCTTCCCCTGAATTCTGCATCCATACAGGAGGGCATTGTGCTGAGAGGTGTTAATGATGAGCTGTTCACTAATTTACAGAGATGAAACTTTGTGACGTTCTTGAAAAGAAGGGCAGAATTTTTCAAACAGAACAAAGGCTGCACTTTCTATTGACTTTTCCAGAAACAAAGGTTCTAGTTTTTCACCAACAGCAAAAAGAAAGGCCATAATTCATTTAATAAAAACTGCTTCAAAGGGATTTTTCTGATATTAAAAAAAGATTGCAAACATCTTTTTTTGCAGCGTTCACCTTCATTAACACAAGTTGCTGACTTCCTTCCTCAGCTACAGTTCTTCCTACACTCAGAGGTCAGAAAAGAGCAAGATCAACAAGCCACACATCTGGCTGTTTCTCTTTCCAACTGGAACAAAGAAACAATTTTTTTTATAAATGACTTTTTGAGTTAATTGTAAACAGTTTGGTTTTGGAGTCTCTGACTTGCAGCAAATGTTTGTTGCAGGCGGTTGTAGGGAAAAAGGACTGTCCTAATGCAATTCCTTTGTGACCAGTGAGAAAAAAATCACTTAAAAAAAATAAGACTCCTAGTGTTGAAGTATGCTCAGAATTTTGAGTGCATGTATAGGACTTTTCTCAAGCTTGAAATGCATGCCTTTTACTTACAAAGAGAGATGAAAGTAGTTACTTATTTCAGTTTCCTATACTCTTTTATACAGCGATACTGATATATATATTTTTTTCATTTTATTTTCAGCAGTTCCATGTACATGTACGAACTGACAGTGATACAAGTATGGAGGGCAAACAGTAGAATAAACCTATTTTAAAATGAGAGTTCTGATCAAATACATTTTCCTAGTATTTGTATTTCTAAATGCTTTTGCTCTAATAAACTTTTACAGAAATATATATATTTACTCTCATCTATCATTAAGTAACAGTTTGAAAACTAGCCCTTAAATAATTATTAAATCATAAGAACCATTGGAAAATAAGAATAGTATTTATTATTTTTTACATGTCTTTTAGCATCAGTTAGCATCAGCTTATCTGGTCTATAAGATTTACTTTTTTTATATAAATGTTTTATCTGAAAGTGAAGTAAATGCCAGATATGACTTCTGGTGTTGTTAGATTTTACAAGTGGAAATACTAAACTATCGGTGTACATCAGTTCTGAAATCCCATGTACTCCTTAAATACCTTGTTATACCTTTATCAATCTAATTTGTGGTTGTATTACTCCAATATTTTGGTTTATTTAATATTCCTTTCTAATATGATAGTTTTAATTCTAACATGACCATTCTGCTAGATACTTGCACATGTCTAGGCATGAACAATAAGCTGTTAATGCTGATTCACTAATACTGTTGGACTGTTTGGAATTACCCCTAAATTTCTGACAATCAGAACTAAAATCATCCAAAGAAAATGTTTTCTATCGATTTGTTTCTAGGAGGACAAATGAGCTGTGTTATGATTATTTTTTTGCCACATCTATGTGTTTGAGTTGATAATGCCACTTAGTGGATAAAGACCTTAACTACAGCCTCTGCAAAAACAAACCAAGTGTCACAAAGTTATCATTCTTTATGTTGTAGTCTTTTTCCTGGCTAGAATCTGCTGATTGTTGCATGTTTTCAAAAAACCTTCTATTCTCCCCATTTTATGAAGTCCGTAATAATCAATTCAGGTTCTAAATGAAATGTATTAAAAAGTGAGAGTCATTTATTACAGAATATTAAAGTTAGAAGAAAAGATCTAATTTGTCTATTTCATTTAATTTAAAATATTAAATACTTTTGGTTCTCTTGTGTTCATCCTTTAGTGAGTGAAATATAGTTGGTAGCAAGCTGATTAAATTGGTGTTTTAAGAAATTTTTCACTTTTAGCATTTGTGGTTGGAAGATTGGGTGGCTGGGCAAGCCATGACCTTGAAGAAGCATTTTTTATTTCATGTCTCATGTTTTTCTGAAGTTTTCAATTGCATTGCTTTCCTTAATAAGTAAATTGAATTACGTACAGTAAAATACTGATCTAATCAAAGGAGAAGGAAGAAAACAACATTAAATTTCCTGTCATGTTCCACTGCTTTATTATAGATTGACTTAAATTTTCATTGACTTAAATGACAGTGTTTCATTGACTTAAATGACAACATTTGTCTATCATGAAATTGAGAATAACTGTGGTTTTTTTTCTGCCTCACCCCATCCTCACAGTAAGGAGCTGGCACAAACCTGAGTTCTATGGCTCTGAGCTGAATGAAATCACAGACTTTCTCCTGTGGCCAGAGCAGAAATAACAGGGTGTGCAGGTGAAGGTGCAGGTGACCCTCCCCATCTACTCTGCCCTGGTGAGGCCACATTTGGAGTACTGTGTAGGCTTCTCAGTTCAGAAAAGACAGGGAACTTCTAGAGAGAGTCCACAGAGGTGATGAAGCCCTGAAGCATCTCCCATATGGAGAAAGGATGAGAGACCTGGGACTGTTCAGCCTAGAGAAGGGGATCTTATTAATGCTTATATCAGTATCTAAAGAGCAAGTGTCAATTGGTTGGGGCCAGGCTCTTCTCAGCAGTGAGCAGCGACACAATAAGAGGCAGCGTGCACAAACTGAACATGGTAAGTTCCATAAGAATGTAAGAAAGAACTTTGCTGTGAGGATGATGGAGCTTTGGAAGAACTGAACCAGAGAGGCTGTGGGTTCTTTTCCTCTGTGGAAATTCAGAACTTGCCTAGACATCTTTCTGTGTGACCTGCTTTAGCAGGAGGTTGGACTCGATCATCTTCAGAGGTCCCTTCCAACCCCTGCAATTCAGTGGTTCTATAATTTGTTTATCTCAGTTCTATCTAGGTGTGAATGGAAAGTTAGTTACAGTTGAAAATAAAGTGAAGTTCTTGGGTGCTAATTAAGTAAAACTTACAAAATTTTACTCTAAATCTAATTTTAGTGTTTGTTTATTTTTTTTCCATAGTTCCTAGTTGTAAAAGGCACAAATAGCCTATCAAATAATGCAAATCAGAAAAGGCAGTAAAAACTGTTGGATATAACTAACTTCCTACATTTTGATTGTAGGTAATTGGCATTTTTAAGCTAGTGTCTCTCATCCCGTGCATCTAATTTTGAGTCAGAAAGTACAAAAGGAAAACCAGATTTCTTCTTCTTGAACTTATAGTATGCTTCTAAATTTCAGAACAAGCAGTGCTAACTGAAACTTGAATAACTGTAAACGGGATTTCTGTTCACATGTAGAGTACACAGGTACTGCCGAAGACTTGATGTAGCATGTGTTACATGCAAGTTGAGATGCCTTGTTCATAGTCCTCACTCCATTGAACGCTTCAGGAAAGAAATGATGGCCTGAATTCTTTTAAATGTAAATTTACACTTGTTTTTAAACTAAATTATGAGTTAAAGAAAGAGGGAATGGGAACCCAATATAATGGGTTTTAATAATGATACTTATTCTGAAATTTGGTTATTAAAGTACTATTTTTATTAATTTGGCTTTAGTTAGAAGATGAAGTAAAGATAGCAGATAAGATCATCCAGTGTTACTGTAGCTCTGGTCCCTACAAAAATTCAGTTCCCTATGTGCATCTTCTGAAGAAGTAAGTTAGTACTGATAGTTCAGTGCAGGTATAAATTAGTAATTACATCTAGACAAATAGTGGCATCTTACTTAAGCATAAATATCACAAGCATTTCAGTTAAAACATTAAATGACTTGTTTTTATCTAGAACAAACGTTTCCATGAGTGTGGTGTAGATTAAAAACACTCAGGTGTGTCTCTGGTTTGGATTTCCATTCAGTCAGTAGAGGGCACCTCGTCACCAACAAAAGCTTCCTGGGTTTGTGTTATCTTTATTTGAGTGAAGCCATGTTGAATGAGCAAACGTCTGTAGTCTGGTCTGTGAGTTTTAAATGTCTCCTTTACAGGAAATCCACTGAGTAGCATTGTAGGGTTGTCAAAACAACTGTACAATGTTCACTTTTGTCCATATGTCTAACTTTGCTCACATCACTGAACAATGCTCTGTTTTCTTTGTATAATATGCCTCTATAGGCATGTGCATCTTGTAATGTGAAGGGAATAAGCTGTTATAAATGAGCTTGTGATTAATCATCATGAAAATTTGTCAGCTAAGTAAAAATAGGCTTTATAGGGAAGTAGAATAAAGTCACTACTGCGAATCAATTTTATTGTCTTAACAAAAAGATACCTTGCAGATTTCATTGCTAAATTAACAGTAGCTTCTAGTAGTTATTTAAATTAATTATGGTGAAGCCTGTCAGGGTCAGTCAGTATGTTGTTTCAATTTTCATTTGCACTATCTAATAGAATTTTTAATTGAAAGGAAGGCATTTTAATTCAGCATCATTCACAGCACTCTTCCCTTATTTGGCATCATATGCAAATAGCAGATTTGTTAATATACCAGAAAAACTTGCAGCTCAAAAATGTTTTTGGCATTCTTTGCATATAAAGCAACTTGGAAATGGATTTACTACAGGATGTACTCCTTAAAGCATTAGGTACGATGCTAAAGTATTACGCACAATACAAGTGCCTAATGAAACAAGACTTATAATTTGTATTTCCATAATTAAGAGGGCTAATATACTTGCCTAGTAACTGAATATAACTTTTAAGGCTGGATATTTTGTAGAAATGCCACAGTTGAGTTTTCCCTGGAAGTTTTAATGAATTGGGAGTCTAATGTGGAACAATGAAAGTTAATAAAATAATATCAGAAGGAATTAAAAGATGGCACAAAGCTAATGAAGCAAAAGGGAAAATTTACTGGAATTCATTCATTTCTATAGCTTCTGTCTAATTACAGATTACACAGTTTCTTTGGAGAAGATACATTCTGCAGTGTATTTAACATAGCCTCCCATTCCTGGGCCCTGGCTGTATGATCAATCATTGAAAAACCTGGAGTTTAGTACTTTTCTACTCTGCTTTATGTTTAATTTATTGCCCAGTATAACAATGAAGTAATTTTTCCTCATCCTCTGTGATTACCAGACCATCTGTGCTTGTAAGGTTTTATTCAGACACTTGCACTGGATTTTCTGTGAGCATATGAAATATTCTGTTTGTTGTAGTTAGGAGGCTGAAAAATTGGAAGACGTTAAAAGGTAGAAAGAGCAACAATGACGGTTTTTTTCTGTTTCTGATTTTTCATCTGAGTTCATATTTTGGTTACGATTTTTTGTGAGGGAAGGCAAGAAGGAAATTCTGACAAGAATAGGATGATGTGGCTGTGACTTCTCTTAGGATATTTGTGAAACAGAAGTTCAGTTCCTTCTGGAAAAATATGAAATGGTTTTGTTTTGAAGGAAGTAACTCTAAACGCTAGCTAAACCTGTTCTGCTTCTGTTAAAGGCATCTCTTTTCCATGCATCAATTTGGTACCCATTCCTGCTTTGCTTACCTTAAGTTATCAACTGATAGAGGCTCTATTTAGAGTGTGGGGAGATTGATCCCCTTTCTGGTGTTTTAAGCATCAGTGGAAGTGATTCAATGAATTGGATTACGATTACTGTACTTTGTACATTCAGGTGAAGATATCAAGTACAACAGTAATTTTTTTATTTCAAACATAAATTTATTCCAGTTATTTCATTGACTTACGTTCTTTTTATTGGTCTGCGAATCAAAATCCATATATTTTGGTTTCCTGGTTTCCATTCTTTCATGATGGCTCTTTTTGACATAACACACTTTGAAAACGCATGGGTGTTCTCTTCAAAGTATATTCAGAGGCAAGGTTGGCATGTTGAAAAATCCCTTTATAAAGCTGCAAGTTCATCTGAGGTAACCCTTTTTTTCACTTTTGATTTTAGGGAGACCACAAGCCAAGCTCTTAATCCTTGGGGCTATAAATACTCGTATTCTTGGCCATCTCTTCTAACATTCTGTGATTATTTAAAAATCCATTTGTCATTACAAACTATTTATTATCTTCTTCTGACTTGCCTCACCTTTCTCGTAGTTTTTAATTGTGTCCTGCAAGCTACCTATTAGTTGACAGTAAAAGCTCTTGGCTCAAAGCATTGTTTATCTAGGAACTATTATAAAATAACTGTTCAAAGCAGAAGCTTTTTATCTTAGGTTACTTTCACCTTGAGCAACATTCTTCTCTTATTCCACTTTGCATTTTTTTGCATCAGTTTTGGGGGATGGAGTTTAGTTGGATTTTTTCTGTGGATATCCATGACCAGAATAAGAAAGGTGAGACACTGTTATTTCTTTGCTTATTTGTACTAAAGTCTCTCTGTATGCTCTCAGTCTGTGGATGCTCTCAGACTGTGTGTTTCCATTTTCTAGGAGTTGGTCTTCCACAAGTGCTTTAGGAGAGTAAGTGTTTTTAATGTTTATTGCAAAGGATAAGAAGCAAAATCACAAATTTAGTAATAGAGTTGGCAAATGTGAGAAACAGTTTTTTAAATCTTCCTTCTTCTCCCAGACAAAAAATGACTGATACGAGTTTTCTTAGGAAACAAAATATGTTACCATTACCAAGAAACATTGATGATGTTTAGTCAGGATTTCTTTTTTTTTTTTCACTATCATTTCATTCTGTAATTCAGTAAACTATTTTCTAAGTTGTGCAGTTCTGCATTGTTCCCTTAGAAGCATCTCAGCAAACTACAAAGGTGAATATCACGACAAATTGAAATTGGGCTTTTGATCTAAGAGATCTTGAGTTCAGATGGTGCTATGTTTTGTTTCGGTTTTTATATCACAGTTAATTATTCATGCAGTAAGGTCATTTACACTGCTTTAACGATACTAATAAGCTTAGTACACCAAATTCCCTCAGACTGTGGCTGTATGCATGTGTCAGTGCAGCTATTCCATTAGAAGTCATTGTTCCTAATTACTGATTGCTGCTCCTAAGCTTGGGAGTCTCTGTTTCTCCTGAAACTCCCAGTGGAGCTTCTCATGAGAACCCTCCCAGCCCCATTTAGTTAGGGTAATTTAAATGAATTTAAGCAGTAGGTATTTGCTGATCTAGCTTATTGCGACAAAAGCCTTTTAGACTATGTTTATGTACGCGAGCAGATTTAGGAAATTATATATGGCAAAGGAGCACTGATGAACAGAGAAGGGTTGAGCTGATGAATGTGTCTTTTTCACTAATAAAACGTTTAGACACTGCATATGTCTGCATATAGCTTTCGTGATACTGCTGTTTTTGAGTTTGTACTGATGTAAATTAGTCCTGTAAAGTCAGATGAAACAACTTTATTAAAACTTGCAATGTGTATAATATTGTAGCTATCAATGAAAACCAGTGCAGGACTCCACAATTTAAAATTATGCAATGTCTTAAAGCAGTAAATCCACAGATATATTAAAGATCTTTGAAAAATAGTATAGCGTTTGACATACAAAACTGAGTTGATGATACCCAGTTTGTGAACATCGATTATATTTTCAAAACAGATTTCAGTATATCTGAAGATGTAGATAATATCCACGTCAGGTTTGAAGGATTGATTGGTGGGGGGTGGAGCTGCGTTTTATTTTCCACAATTCAAAAATAAATTGATTTTTACTGTAGGAGAAGGAATTTGTAGCAATACCTTTAAAACGTCTAAACTAAATTACTGACACTTTGGGAGCAAAGTGACGCAATAGAAAACCATCCTGTGGTATTCTAGTTTTGAAGATCAACACTTTAAAAATGCTAGTGAATAATGATGTGAAACACAACAGATTTTCTTACACTTTGCTTGTATCTGTGTGCAGCTAATTAAATGTTGAGCATTGAATAAGGACTAATGAGCTTTCAGCTGTCAGCAGTACTTTAGAAAAGTATTTTCAGTGTTCATACTTCATATATATATATTAGGGTAAGCTTTGATCATTTGCAAAGGTAGAAAATCGAAAATGCAAACATCGTTGTGTCTGCATATCATCTTTTTTAAGGCACACTGATAAAAGGTTATGTTTGGAGGGATATGGACACTAAAGAGAAGCTGCTATCGTTTAAGAGTATTGTGACAGCACTGTTTATATGCATGCATTGAGTCTTATTTCAGCATTTGAACTGATTTTGCAGTAACTAAAGGAAAATGCTTTGCAGTTTAGTGATGGAATTCTGAATTCTCAGGATTGAGCCTTTCTTATTTGCTACCATGCATTAGCTGTATGTTTGCATTTTTGTCACAACTGTAGAATATACTGACTCACTCAGAATTTATGCCATTAATTACTTTGAAATCTCATTGGAAGTTATCATGAAAGTTTTTTGTGGTTCCTGAGGTTTGAAAAACATTATTTCCAGGGAAAGACAGTTTGAAAGATCTAAGTTGTGGAAGCAGCAAGCTGTGAAGAACTAAATGATGTGTCTTGGGGCAGGGGGAATATGCTTATTAATGTTTCTATTAGATGATGAAGATTAGACTTCTGTTACACAGTTAAAAACATACTATTGAATGATGAATTGTAGTTGAAACCAAATATTACTTGGAATTAGATTTGCTTTTGGTTTTGCTTTTAGAAAGCCAATAAAGAACTATTTTGAATCATAAAAAAAAAATGAAGCACATTTATTAAATGTTTGAACTGTAACTTCTAGATGTTGGTCTTCAGTATCACTTAATGTTCAGTTTTGTGTATATTGTAGGTAATGTCAAGCCACTGCCTTTAAGATCATTGGAAAATGTAGTTTAACCCAGAAAAAATGATGTGAATTTTGTGTCCGGGTTTTTGTTTAGTACTTTTAACAGCTGAATTCATTTACTGAATGTGGATTGTAGGAAAGGATAAGAAAAATGAACAGCTGAAAAATTTAGTACAAGTTCAGGAAAAATATATTAGAAATCTCCACAGCTATGATGTGATATAGTTCTCTGTGAAGGAACTGAAACCAAAGACTGGGCACATGACCTAAAGCTATTCAATGCAAATAAGAGTGCTTAGCTTCAGTTTTTGGCAAAGGGAACAGCTTTCTTGCTGTTCAAACCATGCTGTCAGCTAAACCAGTCTCCGGATGCAGAGCTAACTTCGACAGCAGAAGAAATGGTTGGATTCTCTCTGAAGACTGAAGGCGATGAGGTAAGATACAGCTTAAAATGAGTTGAAAGTGAAGAATCCAAACGGAGTCAGTAATTTAGATTGTGGTAGCATTTCTTAGTAATATAAGTTGTTTATTTCAGAGTTATGTAAATGAAACTAAATATATGCTTATTATTTCCCTGTTCTAAATGATGTTTTAAAATGCAATACAGAAGTGTGATGAGACGTTAAATCACTGAGTATACAAGGTTTGGTGCTATATAAAATTGCTTGCCCTGTTCTCATGTTTTTCCCTTTTTAAGCTGGTCATGAAGGTAGGCTCAGTTCATAAAATGTACATCCTGTGAAAGCGAAACTGCATTTCATTTTTTTTTGCCTATGAATATATGTAACTTTATGAATAACAGAGAATGTATCTTCATGTTTCAATATTGTTTATGTAAGATGATGCTAACTGTAAAGGACCTGACAGTCTGCTCACTGGATTTGTTCTGGTGAGAAGGGTTTGAAGAAGTATTTCATGCAAAGCAAAGCTATTTCTATAGCAAAAAAAAAATTGTTTACGTGAAGCTGTATGTTCTGAACACATTATGGAATGACGGTGACTGCTTTTAAATCTCCAAACTTCAGATGGTCTTCCTAGGAGATGTATCATTTATATACATATAAAAATGAGAGCTCATGATACTTTTTCTTGAGGGACTTGAGTACTTGAGGGAGAATTGGAAAAATACCTTTGCCTCCTCTAACAGAGTTTTGACCATATTCAAGATTAGAGTAACTTTGTTGTTGTTTATGTTATGATCTCTCAAACTGAAAAATAGATGTGCATGGGATGTGAGCCCTGAGAGATGGTTCAGAGTACTGACAGTGTTTTATCACTGAGGCAAAAAACGGCTAAGGATCCAACTCAGCAGCTACGATACTTTTGGCTCTGGAATGGTATTCAGTCATCTGAGTCAAGCAATTTAGAGGATTTACAAATATAAATACAGTTTTCACTCAGTTTCTTCTAAGTAAATAAGCTCATAAATATCCATACTAAATAATGTTGTACTGATGTTTCAATTCCAATTTGATAGACAAAATTATTTCTGTATCTGTCCAAGGTTTTACTCTCCACAAAACTGACCATCAAAATATTTCTTGTGGTCCAGAACGTGTCATAATGTTTAATGAATGATGCAGACTGTTTCAAACCTTACTGGTAGTATTCTAATTTCACGTGTATAACTGTTTATGATTTTGTTGCATTTGCTAGGTTTGCTGGGATGGGTAATCTTCTTAAGGTCCTTACCAGGGAAATTGAAAACTATCCACATTTTTTCCTGGATTTTGAAAGTAAGTTCAAACAATTACAAGATTGTGAGAGAATATTTTCCCTGACTTAACAGCGAACTAAGGAAAAAAATCTTAAAATCCGATTGTTTTCAGTGTATATTTTCCAGCACAACCAGTCTATCCAAGTCCTTGTCTCTAAAACCATTTGTTCACTCAGAACTCCTTTTCTCTTCCTTTTCTATTTTTCAGGAACCAAATGGGAAATCTTTTAAAAGTTCTCACTTGCACAGAGCTTGATCAGGGGCCAAATTTTTTCCTTGACTTTGAAAGTGAGCAAAGCTTCTTGCCTGGCTTGCCTTCTTTGCTTATTACTTCCTAATAAACTGCATGTGCTTACGTGTCATGAAGCAATTCAAAAGGGATTTGCAAGCAAATTAAATTACACTTAGGTTGAGTATTGAGCTTTTTGGGGAACTATAAGACTATGTAAAACTGCCTCATGAGAAGATGGCAGGATGATAGATATGCAAATAAAATATAACTGATTTAGTTTCAGAACATTTATAAGCCATTATTAAATTTATATGTGAATGAACTTACTTCAGCTTACTCTAACAAATCAGGGTTAATAATATATATCCTTTGTGTTTCTTCATTGAAAGGAAATATATTTACAGTGGAAATAAATATGTAGAGCTAAAAAATACCAACAGTGTAGGTGGCTGGTTCAGTGGTGATTTAACTGGATTATTATAGATTTTAAAAAGTAATGAAGTGGTATAAGTGTAAGTACTTGATTGCATCTCTCTTAATTGCATGTTTATTGGTTTGCAAACAGTGTTTCACATACTAATTTCCTTGTCACATTTGTTTCTGAATCAGAGCTAGTTCCCTTCCGCTGGTTGTGCTTTTCCTGCATGTACTTCTGGGCATTTTCTTGAAAACTGGTCATCAAATCCTTGAATATGGGTTAAACTTCACTAATTGTGTGAAATGCTTTTTATTGGAAATGCTAACAGCATGTGATTTTTTTTTTGTCTCTTAAAACCTTTAATGTAAACAACAAAAAGAGTTTTGAAAGAAGCTACTTTTTGTATAATTTGATTTTTGACGCATGGTTGAAGAGTGAATTTGAGATGTACTCTGGCACAAATGTTATCACCTTGAGTACTTTTCTCAAATAATTTATTCCTAAGTTATTCTTCCAAAAAAGAAATATATATATAAATATATATATATATAACTGACATGAAATAAGAAAGTATGTATATAGGTGCTCAGAAGCACTGGTTCTAAAAGCCATTTAAACACATTTAAATCTTAAGAAATTGTCCAAACATGCCTTTTTGGATTAGAACTGGAGTGTACGAATGTAACATTGTACATACTTTAATCTTCTCATCTAAATCTCATTTATCGCAGTCTAAAGGAGCAGTTTTAAATTATGAAGAAAGTTAATTGATTATTTTGGGTTTGGAATAAGGTACTGCAGGCCTTCAATCCGTTTTTTACTTCTGTTTGTATGATTTGAGACCTTTATTCTAAAACTTGGATGTTAAACCTTTCTACAAATCATCATGTAATTTTTTCTGTCAAACTTTAGGGCGCTTTAGTAGAGTGCTATGCCAAGCTCTTGCAAAGCTTTTCAGCTGCTTTGAACTTCCAGACTTTATCAGTCCTATTGTGTCCTATGTTGAAAGGAAGGTCCTATTAGTTGTGACCGCAGACTTAGCAGGAAACAGTTGGCCTGGCAGTGGGAGGCCTTGTAGAAGTGAGAGGGGAAAATACATATTTGATTGTCTTGGCAGATAAGGTTGTTGGTTTTTTGTTGTTTTTTCTTTTCCAAAAATTGCTCTGCCAACTGGAACAGAAGTGAGGTGAAGCGCCTTCTCACAAGGAAATGCAAGCAGTTGGCGTAAGCACTTGTACACTTGTCAGGCACAACTACCTAGAGACTGAAATAGTCTTGGAGATTTTTGTGGAGTAATAAAATCTGTGTTCCATGGAAGGAATGTAACTGCAGGGGCATATGTTGTCTTGGTGCAGTTTTTGTATTTCACTTTTCACACTGAAATATTGAATGGTATGAAAGCACACTCAAGTGAATGGCCATGGGTTCCAGTCTGCGTGTATGCTTGCTGGCCATGTGACTTATGTTTTCAATTAGTTTTCAGTTCAAGCTTGGTGGATTAAAAAAAAAAAGATTGTATTAGAAACTAATGCAGTTACAAAGGTTTCCTTCATGGTCTGATAGTGATAGGACAAGAGGAAATGGTTTTAAACTAAAAGAGGGGAGATTTAGGTTAGATGTTTGGAGGAAATTCTTTACTCAGAGGGTGGTGAGGCACTGGTGCAGGCTGCACAGAGATGTTGTAGATGCTCCATCCCTGTAGGTGTTCAGGACCAGGTTGGAGATGAGATCTTGAGCAGCCTGATTTGGTGAGTGGCAACCCTGCCTACAGTGATCTGAGTTAGGAGTGGATGGGCTTTAAGATCCCTTGTAACTGAAGCCATTTTATGAGTCTGTGCTTGTAAATTGAAAAATAATAAGAAGCCTTTTAAAAGTTTGAAAAGACATCTTTTTTAATGAAAAATTGGATTTTGATGGTTTCATGATCGAGAATCATAGAAAGGCAAGAGGAAAGGCAGGAGCAACAATTTTTCTGTGCACTTGAAAGCATTCAGCAAATGCAGTTCCAACTGTACTTGTATTATCCTCACAATTAGTATAGAATTATCATATTCCTGCATTCAATTTCAAATACACTGCATGAAGAAGGTTAGCTGCCAGTCTCTTTAAATATTTCCTGATCTTTCTGCTATTTTCCAGCTTGATTCCTGTGACAGATCTTAGATGAGAATCTTAAAGGAAGAATTAGGTTGATAGTAGAAATATAGCATTCCTACCTGTCCGCAAGGGTTTGTTCAACTGTGCAATACTTGTTTGTATACTTGCTGAGGAAAAAATCATGCTTGTGTTCACCTCTGCTTTAGACTTTGCAAAATTACTAAAAGAACAGTAAGCAGTTCCAAGTGTTAGTGAAGTAATTCTTGTTCAGTAACTGTCTTGAAAACACTGCTTTGCAATTTTACATATCCCAAAGAGATTTCTGCTGAGTTCAACTGAAAGAATTAATACTGAATGTTATAAAAGCACAGGAAATACTCTGGAGAATGTTCTATGCTGATTTGATATGTTGACTGTGTTTTGTTTTTTGCATCAGGATATTGCTTTTTAGTTTTTATCCACTTTTTCATTAGTGATAAGCTGAAACCTCAACATGTCTAGCAGCACTACTTCTGAATTTTTTTGCAAGGTTTTGGAATATTTCTGCCCAGGTATTTTTTGTTGTTCATCATTTGGAATTTGTTGTACCAGAAAAGAATGTGTGTGACATACTTTTTCCTCCTCTGCATAAAATGTGCCATGCAAATTTTGTCCTTTAGTGTTTCTTTGTGTATTTTTTTTTTAATAAAAATGAATAAATACATATATTTTTTAAATAATAAAAAATAAAAACACAGAAATAGCAGTTTTCCTACTATGGAGGAGTAAATCTATGGATCTGGATAACTTCTATCCCCATACCTCAAAAATCAGTGGCTTTAGGTGCTGATATTGATCAAAAGTAATGAGTGTTTGTATATGGAAAGAATAAAAAGAATGCGAGGGTGTTAAATTCCCTGGACAATTGATTTAAGGGGATCTAAGTTTATGCTTCTCCAAAGGGATGATCCCATGGCTAGAGCTATGTCACGTAGACGCATATAAATGTGCTAGAGTTAACATGTACAGCAAACCTTATTGCATAAGTCATGTGTGACCACTGTGGGGGAAAATGAACTTGCTGAGAACTAGCTGTTTAAATATATATATTAAAATAAATTTTAAAAAAAGCCTACCATACTCAGATCAATCTGGAAGACTGCATGGTTGGAAGAGCCATAGCTCTTTATTACACACAAATATGAGGAATAACAGAATAACAGCAGCAGAACAGACCTAGATACCTTAGTCAGTTAAGAAACTATACAATAAGTTCAACATAGTAGACTTCAGTTTTACGTTTTTCCCTTACAGCCCTCAGTTAACACACATCTCTCAGATAATCACAGAATCATAGAATGGTTGAGAAGGACCACAATGATAATCTAATTTCAACCCCTCTGCCAAGCACAGGGTTGCCAACCACCAGACCAGGCTGCCCAGAGCCACATTTAGCCTGGCCTTCAATGCCTCCAGTAATGTCTTGTAAGGATGAGCTAGTATGAGTTCTCCTATGCCACGCATATCCAGGTCATTCTGTGATTCTGTGATATTTAGTCTTAATTCTTCCAATGAATCTCCTATGCAATTCTTGATAAGTGAGCAGGTAGAAAGAGGAACATCTAGAAAAATACGTTTTCTCACCTAATTGATAGTTATTTTCTTTTCTTCTTCTTTTTTTTTTTTTTTTTTTTCCTTTCGAATTCTGCCTTGTGCTGTATTGAAATAAAGAAGAGTCGTGAAACAAAAATGATTGTTTTAAAGTTTCACCTTCTCAACATTTTTTTATTGGCTATTTTAATTTTCTCCTTGAAAGTTCAGTGCTACAACTAATTATTTAGAATATCTTGGTACTCCTCTTTTCTGCAGCTATCTGTATGATCAGTAATGCAACTGATCAACATGTTTTACTGATGTCACTGAATCCAATTCTTTATTCCAAAGTAGGAACCAAGTTTTCTAACTGCAATTATATTTTTTGAAAGATCGAATCTCTTATTATAATGTTGTATGGCAAAAGCAGTTCTGTATGCTCTCTCATTCTTGACCCATAGAATAGCTATTAATCTGTACAAGTAGAAACAATTTGAAGGTTTCTCCAGCCTGACTTTGAACCTAAGTAGTGCTGATCTTCTGAGGTTAGGATAGAGAAGAGTGTTCTCCTCTGTGGGAGAAAAATAAAGCCTTTTGAAGTGAAATTCAGACTGTATGCATTCTGTAATGTTGGAAGATCTGTCGAAATATTTAAATAAAGAAAAAAAAAACTCTAATTTCCAGAAGGCAAACTCTTCTGCTGTTCTCTATTTGATGTTTTTGTATTGAAAGTGACACTTATTTGAATTTACTGTATACTTGTTTGCCCACCTTTGCTCATAACTTGATTAAAATCTTGTTAGGAAGGGTGAGTGCACGGCAAGTCGTGAGTTTGTAGTCCTCACAGCTAGGTAAGGTTTCAATGTTAACTCATAGGGTGATTCTCTTGAAATGTTTTTTTTCTCCATTCAACAACTGTTTTGTTTATTAGATCTTGACTTTGATTAAATTAGTAAAAGGTAAATGAATTCTGGGCATTTAAAGCTCTTTCTGTAGCATGTTATGGGTGCTCATTTTTGCAGAACTCTCTATTGCCAAGCTACTGCTGCTGAGTTTTCAGGTAAATAAGTATTTGAACATGAATTCTTGGGAATAACTTGAAAGTCTGTGCCAACAGTTTGTTTTGAACCTGGAAGGCTAAAGCTTTATAACATGCTTCAGAAAGCTTGTAAGCTTTCAGCTTTCTTTAAGTGGCATCTTCATCCCATCCTCTCCCCAGAAACATATCTTTTATAAGACCAAACTCTCTGAGTGCAGAACCTGAACAGGTTCCCCTTTTTCCTAAATGTTAGCCAGGTGTGTTTGTTATCTGATCCTCCTCCAGAGAACCAAGGATACTTATATTCCAGCATTCCACCCCACCATCCCCAGAAAGATTTATGAAATGATGAGTTATAATTGCTCATCTATGATTAAAAGTATCTATTAATGGAACGTGTCTAGCAGCAGAGCAACTGCCCATTTTTTGCAGGGTGTTAATTAGTGCCCTTGCTCCACAGGCAGGAAGGCTGGAAGTGTAATCTGTATCCAGCCAGAGCGAGATTAAACTCATCTCTTGCACTTCAGAAAGTGCCCTAAGCAAGAAGTGGTGGTTTAGACTAAGGGCATCCTCTTCAGGATGTCCACTCCACATGCATCACAAGGCTGAGAGCAGCAAACCAGTGATCCTCACACTTGTTTCCATGGCATAGCCTCGTGCTTCATTTTGTTCTGGCTGATTCTGGAATTCTGGCTTATGTGGTGGGCAGGTTTTTGTTTTTTTTCCATTAGTACCATTCTTTTTAATGTATAAGATATAGCAACTTCTCATACTCTCTGAAATGAATTATGCACTGTAGTTGAAAGTAATATTTTTTTCTTTGTCAAAGACTTAAGCTTAGCCTGTTTTCTAATCATGTGCCAGACTGGAAGGCAGAAAACCATTGTGATAGTGTCAGATCTGAAATAGATGTATGTACATGCTGTGCTCTAATTTGCTGAAAAGCTGAAAGAAGAGCCTGTAAGACACCTTGTTTAACTCACTGTTCTCTTGCATGGCTGTCAAAACCAGGTGGCCATGATATTATCAGACAAATATGATCGCACATTTAATGCACATTAAATGTAAGCACTATCCAGCCTCAGTGGAAATCCCCTTAACTTCCAGTTGTATTGACTGAGAGTGGAATAAAGTTCTGTGCTTTTTGGGCTGCATTTCAGTTGTGGAAAGGGTGCATGGATTGCAAATACTTCTTTTGCAAGTAACTTGTTGCGATATTCTTACACTCAACTTTGTATAAGTGCTTCATATCCATTCTTTTGTATTTAATCTTGTCCTGTGAGTACTGATGTCTGACATATGCTGCATTTTCTGTTATTTTCTCAAAAGCATAATAGGTGAAGGATGAAATAGGATTTTTTTTTTCTTAAACAAATGATGTATTTTAAGAAAAAAAAAATACTTTGCTCTTCTTTCCAACCCCATTAAGTACCTGAAGTATGTAATGCATGTACAAATGGACTGCAGTTGTTCCAGAGAATTTATTTAGTTATCAGAGAGAGGTGGAATGGTTTCCTGTTTTGTCTTGCTAAAGAAAGAGTATTCTGATAGATAATCGTGAGTACTATAAAGACTGTTAGAATTGAGGGCACACTGAAGTCTATCAGGCTTGAAATGCAGCTCAGTCATTGGTAGTGGGACCATACTATCGAGAGGTCTTGCACTACGTGTGGATTAGCTAGTGACTATGGTTTTATTTATAAACGTGTTCAAATTGTTTAGGCATGTGCTGATTCTTTGGAGTTAAGGTTGCAGGAATAGTATTTAGGAATAGGGAAACAAGCTTTGGTATTGTTGGAATAGAAAAACAATTGTAAAATCCACAATCTCCGTCATAAAGAATTCTTAGTTTCTTTTAATTTTTGTCGTTACTTCAAAGCAAGATGGAGTCCTTTACAAAAGGTGATCAATCATAGATGTGTTAGCTAATCATGTTTGTCAAAACCGTAATGTAAAATCCCTTTTGAAACATGACCATAATTTTATCAGAGCACCTATTTGCATAACGTATAGTTCACACATAAGATGCATGTATTAGAAAAATAAAATAAAATAGCCGGAACCATCCTCCCTGCTTTTATTTTTAAGCTAAACAATTTCTGCATACATGTAAACCGCTTCTGCAAGTGCAAGCTAAGCCTCTTGCTCTGTAGCTTTTGCAGCCTTTTCCTTGTCCCTTCCCTTTTCCAGCCATCTACCATTCTCCTATTCCTCCTTCCCTGTATTCTGGGATACCACAGAAAGCTCAATTGGTTTCAAGTACTCACCCCTTCACCAGCTTCCAAAGGATGAACTGGAAAAATCTCAAAAATAATGACTACAGTAGATGTTACTGAAGACCATTTCTAAATCCCAAAGTGATGAGCAGGCTAAAGTGTTTAAATTTTTATTAGGGGCAATACTTTTTAAAGAAAATGAACTGTAAAAGTAGCATAGAAGTTCTTTGTTAACCAACTCATGCTTCTGGTGATGTGATTGTGCAGATTTTACACTTGTGATTTGTACTAATCAACAGCTTGCTCTCTTTTATGCTTTAATATTTGCTGGAAACATTATTTTAAGTTCTATTAAAACTATTAGAATATGGATGTCGGCTTATAGATGATTCCTTCCTTCCCCCTACTCAGTTGTCGATGGTATGGATGTTTTAAGCAAAAGTACTTACTTCCTTGTGAAACTTAGAAATGTTTACTGTTTTGTTTCCTTCTTTTTCACAAGGTCAAAGAACAATTAAGGTGTAAATACCCAGGATTTCTTGCAGCTTGGGGAAAGCAACAGTTAATATCACTGCAAACCTAATACTAACAGTTCCATTCAGCAGCCATGTCTAAGTTGTGATGTTCATCTTCTGAGGTAGTAAACAAGGCAGCCTTGTTTCTACTTTCCTTCTGAGATATAAAGTAGTATTGTTTCAAGTCTCCCTCCATCTTTATAATAAGCCCCTTTTAAGCACTGAAAGGTCTCCTTGGAACCTTCTCTTCCTTAGGCTGTACAGCCCCAACTCTCTCAGGTCATCTCCACAGCAGAGGTACTCCAGCCCTCTCTGGTCATCTTTGTGACCTCCTTGGGCCTGCTCTAACAGGCCTAATCCTTCTTGTGCTGGAGCTGAACCCTGCACCACAGATGTGTGTGATGAGAGTGGAGTAGAGGGTCGACTGGCCATGTTTTTCTTTTGATGTGGACTAGGTTAAAACTGGCAGTCTGGAACACATATATGTATGCACTGCTTCCTTCACATCCAGTTTCTGTCCATCAACATCCCCATATCGTTCTTCTCAGGGCTGCTCTCAGTCTGTCCTGCAGTCTGTACTGATGTTTGAGATTGCCCCAAGCCAGGTGCAGGACCTGGTATACATGTGGGCATTTTGATTTCCTTCAAAATGTCATTACTCTGAATGTAGAAGATCTGTGTATCTCTCCCACCCTGAAAACAAAGTGATGATTGATAGAACTGGGTTAAACAGAACTGCTGTTCAAGTTGTAGAAATGGTCTCTGCCATTCAAAAGGAAAACAATTATTTTTGTATAGTATTGTTGCATAGAAGGAGAAAATACTCAGTTAGGGAAGCCTGGAGGAGGGTTGACATGGCATAATATTGTACAGCACCAGCCACTGAAAGGCTTGACTTTATCCCCAAGCTGCAAGGAAAGTAAATCCTTTGTAATTGATCTTTGGAGCTTGTGAGAAAGGTGCCTTTTTACTAAAGGACCAAGGCACTAACCTCTTTTCTAATTGCACTGCCTTGTGAAGCTGAGAAGAGACTTCTGAGCCAGAGCTTACCAAAGCAATGGAAAAACTTAATGTTAGCTGAATGGCAGTGCAGAGTAACTCTATCTTCAAAAAACAACAACAGAATGCAAGTCAAGTTGGATCTAAGATTGTTAAGTTAAACTGAATAATCTTGCCATTAGTGTTGCAGTAACATTTTGTCTTATGCATTTTATTTTTATGTTTTTAGATGCCCAGCCCACAGATGGAGAAAGAGAAGTATGGAATCAAATCAGTGCAGTTTTACAGGACTCAGAAAGTATGCTTGCAGATCTTCAGGCTTACAAAGGAGCTGGACAAGAAATTAGAGATGTATGTTTGTACAAGTTAATGGGAGTTCTCTGGAAGAAAATTTGAAAAAAAAAAACATCGTGTTCCTTGGTTCTGTTCTCTATCCAGGCACATTCTATGGAACTATATGAGAATTGCTATGATTCTATTCTGAAAAGTTACAGATTAAGTGCAGCATGATAAGTTGTAATGTTAAATGATGACTGTTGGAACTTCTTTTGGGTCTACTATTAGCAATTAATTAATATTTATTTTTTGCTTTGAGACAGTTTCATGTAGCTCATTTCATATACCTTATGGCTAAAGTTATAGTTAAGAACTAATACTTAAGAAACAGTACTCAAATGTGAGAAATACATAGGAGAAAATACTGGAAATGCCTATTCTATTTAAGTGAGATAATGAAATACAGTAAATTAGAATTTTACATCAATTTTGCAGGTTTCTAACTCTCTGAAAGTAGTCCTGAGATGCAATGCTGAATTGTAACTTAAAGTTTGACTCAGCTGACCAAACCTTTCCCCGTGTCTGCCTTGAATTTACTTTTAGTGTGAGCTGTTAGCTACGGAAGTTTAAAATAATAACTGTAAAGGCTGTTTATTTCTTCATGGAGTATTTATACTCCTGATGCTTTTGCAGTATGTTTTTATTCAGAGAATGTGTTAAAAGATCCCTACATGTCAGTGTTGGATTTGAGTGAGTATTTTTAAGCTGATGAAGGGAAGAAGGAAAAGAATGATATTTTTTAGACTTAATAACTTTCCCACGTAATGTTAATTCTTATAATTGCTCTATGTTTTACAATACTTACTTTCTGCAATACTGTACTGGACAGCTTCCAAACCACCTTTACTTGCTGTTCATAATTCACAGTTCTTTATAGAGGAATTTTCATTCCAGGCAATACAAAACCCCAATGATATCCAGTTGCAAGAAAAAGCATGGAATTCGGTGTGTCCTCTGGTCGTGAGGCTGAAGCGCTTTTATGAGTTTTCGCTGAGATTAGGTGAGCCCTGGTTTAGTATGTCTGTTTTATTAGATTACTTTAAAGAAATATGAAATTTCTTTTTCCACTAATTCTTAAAGTGTTTTTATTGTGTCTCTTTGATCTTAACCAGACATTTGCCTTCAGTCACACTTCCCAGTGCAATTGTTTTTTTTTAGTCTTCTTTTGATTTCAAAATTATTTAAAGTCTGTTGGCTTGCCACTTAAACAGTATATTATCTAAATAGAGCACAGAGAATGCAGTTGTGATTATGTAAAGTTTTTCTGATGCCTCCCACTGTTCAACACTTCATTTATGTTTGTTGTACTGATGCAGTTTACTTTTTGTAATTGGAATTCTTGTAGAGATCAGAGTTTTAAAGGAATGAAGACAAAAATATTTTGAGATTTGCTTTTAAAAAAAGAGAAGGGGGATAACACGGGGAGGAGGATATCGATACTCTCTTGCAGGGTGAAAATCCAAGCTGGACACGTTTTAAAGTGACTTTACCATCTGTGCTGCCCTCAGAAAATGATGTAATTAAACCCTGAATTAAGACTCTGGATGGCAGTGTTTATGCAAAAAAATGTCTTTATGAAATGGGAAAGTTCCCAGTATGGGGAATTCTTCTATAAAGTCCTGCTATGCCTATCAATTTTTGAGTAATGTTAGTAATTACAGCCACAGGAGCTGAACTGCATTGCTATCAGTGCCTAAGAGTATACTTCCAATAACTGGCATGCCAGAACAATCTCTGTAGTGCTGATGGCTAATTCAGGAAGATGAAAGAGAGGGGAGAATATTTGGACACAGGAGAAATACTTTCTCCATAGAATTTTTGGTAGGGTTCTGAGATAAAGGATGTTAGATGGAGAAAAGGGATGTAATGGAAAAGAGTTCATTGATACTAAATGGAGAGAAAATGACAGAAATCTTAATGAAACTTAGCAAGAGGTGCCTTTGACTAATGCTTTTCACCTTAGAATAGAAACAAGGAGGATTCTTGTTAGGGCTGTGCATTATTCTAAGCCTTTCTTCTCTTCTAATAAAGCATATTTAAACACTTACATAAAATCTTATCATGATATGGACTGAAAAAATAATATTTTATTTTTAGAAAAGGCCCTGCAGAGCTTACTGGAATCTTTGACATGCCCACCTTACACTCCAACTCAACACCTGGAACGAGAACAGGCTTTGGCTAAAGAGTTTGCAGAAATCTTACATTTTACTCTTCGTTTTGATGAACTTAAGGTTAAAATCTTTTACTATATGCTATTTTTTCCCATATATTTTGAATCAAAAGTGATTATTTCCCATTTCCTTTCCCTAAGATGAGAAACCCAGCAATTCAGAATGACTTCAGTTATTATAGGCGGACAATAAGTCGCAACAGGATAAACAACATGCATGTAAGTAAATAAGGTCTGATCTGCTCTTCATGCTGAAATATTTATTGTTTTGTGTATACTTACACCATTTGTGGAAGTGTTTTTTTTCTTTTGATTCGCTAGCTGTCATGTTCTCACCTTCACAGTGGGAGTTATGCAGCAGTCTGGATAAAGTGATTATGCTGGAGCTATTCATTCAGCAATCTGCTTGCTGACATGAATGCGTGCTGTATCTTTTTCTTGCTGCTGTCAAGATTTTAAGAGTTTAACTAACTATTTTTTTTTCATGTTTTTCTCAGCTAGACATCGAGAATGAAGTCAACAACGAAATGGCCAATAGGATGTCCCTGTTTTATGCAGAAGCAACACCAATGCTGAAAACACTCAGTAATGCAACTACACATTTTGTATCAGAAGTAAGTAATGGGAGAGAAAAGGGCATAACACACAGACTATTAATTTTACAAGGTGATGTACTCAATAATGATTCTTTTTTAACCCTTCTAGAACAAAACATTGCCAATAGAAAATACAACAGACTGCTTGAGTACTATGGCTAGTGTATGCAAAGTCATGTTGGAAACACCGTAAGTTTTATCTTAAATCTTGTTTTTCTGGTATGTGACAGTTTTTACCATGTTTATTTATCTCCATCTGGAATAAACAGGTGTTGTTTTTTTGCCAGATGATTTCCTGCATGCCTTAAGTTGCAGTCACACTGATGTACAAAGTACAGTCCTTCCCTAGAAAGTTTTGCCTCCTATTTTAACCACTTTAGATATTTTTTCATATATCAGTGCTGAATTTTATTAGGGAGGGTCTGTATTTCAACAAAGGTCAACATACAAGTATAATCTTTTATAGGCTTTGGTATTTGTCTTGTCTAGCTACAACTATCTGACAACTACTGTCTCTTGTTCATCATGCAAAACTATTACTGTGCTTAGGAGACAGATTTTGGCTTTTCGAATAGCACTTCTGCAGATAATGCAGAGACAATTTTGAGGATCGAATCATAAAATGGCTTGGGTTGGAAGGGACTTTTAAGATCATGTAGTTCCAACCCCCTTGTTACAGGCAGGCAGGGACACCTCTGTCTAGACCAGGTTGCTCGCAGCCCCATCCTGCCTGGCCTTGAACACCTCAAGGGGGGGGAGAGGGGAGGGGAATTCCCAAACTCACTGGGCAACCTTTTCCAGTCTCTCACTACCCTCACAGTAAAGAATTTATTCCTAATATCTACTCTAAATCTACCCTCTTCCAGTTCAAAGCCATTTCCCTTTGTCCTGTCACCATCTGCCCTTATAAAAATTTGCTCTCTCGGCTCTTCTATAGACCCCATTCAGGATCATTCGAGCAGATCTTTTTCAGATACATCCATCTTATTCTGGATGTGAAAAAAATCAGCTGTATGGAAACTGTATATTTACTTATTTAATCAATTTAATTATAGCTGGTAAAGTTATTACTGTTTAGCTGCACTTCAGTCATATTTTTTTAAGTTAGATGTCTCCTGAGTGAAAAACAGGTTAAAAGATTCAGAGTAGTCTTCCTGTCTTTGAATGGTTTGCCCATAGCTATGTGGAGAGTAGAGTTCCTCAGCTTACTGTGATCATTTATGAAAATTCAGATGTGCACATAGTAGATGGGAACCATCTCAAAATCCTATGGCATCTTAGAATGAGTCACTCATTCTCATATGTGTTAAGCTCTTTTATTTATTTATTTATTTATTTTGCTTAAGTAGAGAAACAGTAAATTGTGAGTTGTCTACCAGAAGATAAAATTGAGTTTATTATCCAGTATTATTTTTAATTGTCAGATAATTAGACATTTTCACATCTAAATTTCTATAGCCTTTAAACCCAGTCACATTACAATGCTGGTATATATAGCTCTAAATCAGAGGCTGAAATCTGAAGTCACTGTAAGCTGAGAGACAGTACAGCTCTTGGAAATTTTAATTTTATGTTTAAATAAAATTTTATATTGAAAACTAGTGAATAATAGTAGACAAATCTATGTACTATCTACTTAAATAATATTTGTTCGAAGAATCATAGAATCATAGAATCACCAAGGTTGGAAATGACCTAAAAAATCATCCTGTCCAACCGTACACATATTACCAATATCTCCCACTAAACCATGTCCCTCAACACAACATCCAGTCGTTAAGAAGAGTGGTGCTTGCCATTTTTCAGGCATTCTGCTTTTCTCTGTTATATTTACTTCTCTGTGGTAGTTTTAGGTAATAGACCTGTGATAGGGACTGTCTTAACTGTATCATCCATATTCTTATTTTGCAGTTGAAAAGTCAAAGAGATGCTCTTTGGTATGAGTTCAGTCTGTTGCCATATAATATACCTCTACTTTTTAGATGCCTGGTGAACCTGGGTTGTTGAATTTGCCTATATACTTCCAAAAGAGATGTTAATAATTATGAACCCAGGTGAAAGGTCGCACTTAGGCTGTGGTTGGACTTGATGATCTTCAAGGTCTTTTCCAATCTGGTAATTCTGTGATTCTCTGAAAAGTTGCTGGCCTCACAGAAATGAGGAAATGAACAGGGAAGGTCTGGTAAAACAGATTTAAATATCTATTTGCTTTCTAACCTTCTTAAACTGACAGGGACTTAGGCAGTGTAAAAATCTTCAAAATTTTGCAAAGATTCTTCTTCTACTACTTTTAAGTACAATGTTTAGGTTTCGTTCCTTCGTTTGCAAAACTGTCCAGTTGAAAACAGTCAAGACATTTTTTTCCTCCTGTTGTTTTGCAGAGAGTACAGGAGTAGATTCACCAGTGAAGAGACTCTTATGTTCTGCATGAGAGTAATGGTGGGAGTTATCATACTGTATGATCATGTTCATCCCGTGGGAGCTTTCTCAAAGACATCAAAGATTGATGTAAGAATGACTTTTCTTAATATCGCATAGGTTTGAGAACACGAGTCTGTGGATTTTTTCCAGCTCAGACTCATAACTTTTTATAAATCATTTTAATAACTTTTGAGTGGCAAAACGTAGAATTTATCTTCACCTGTTTCCTTTCGTATATCAGCTTGTTTGAAATTAAAATAGGTATTTGTATTTTCTCTCAGACATGGATACTCATTTGTCTTTGTTATCACTGCTTTTCTGCCAGCTGTATGGTTACACTCAAATAATTCTGCGTTACAGCTACTCTTGAATAAGTTTGATAGTCATAAGCTTTTATTAATCATGTAATCTTTATGCTGAAATCCTCATTTTAGGTTCTAGCTCTGTTGTAAATAAGCAACTATTCTATATTGTCTCTGCTTAGCCTGAGATCTAAAGTAACAGAACTGAAATCCTATTGTTGTAATGCTAATAATGAGCCTTCAGTTTTAGTTTTGGCGTGACCAGTCACAGCAGAAACAACCTTATATTTTCATCTGAGATATTGCAAGCACGCACAAAAAAAGTATTCTTTTTGTGCTGCATGATTTTACTAACCTAAATCTCATAAAGCATGTCTTTCACAGAAATAAGCTGTAATTCATGGTTAGTCCTTCCCTTTACAAAATATATAAATATATGTATATATAATATTACTGTGCTTCATGGCACTGGGTCTTTGTTAGCATTTTTTATCTGCAGATACCACTATTTTGCCACATCCATTTTTGACTCTGCTTAACAGAGGGAAATATATGTCAGAAAGAGGTGAATTGATTTGCTCAAGGTCATGCAGCAGATAGAGCCTGGGAATTGAATGCAGACTTCCTGACTACTAATGCAGTCTCTTGCCTACAGAGACAGCACAAGTAAAAGTTTTCACAGGACTGTATATACAGTGTGTGTACTTCTGGGTGTCAAATTTACCCTATAGCCTTGTAACCTTTCATTATAGTTAATGTAAATGGAACACAGAAAATTAATAACTTTTTTTAAAAATTGAGTGCATAGTCCCAAATCTTAATTGGTTTAATTAGTGCATTATTCTCTTTAAGGTAAAATGAAATAGTTGATACATTTGTTTTACTATGATGAACAGTTCTGTTTTCCAAGCTAATTACTTGTTATTAGTTTCACCTGGACTGGCTTCTGGATAGCTCCTAGATGTATACATAGCAATGGAAGAAATATGTACTTCCAGAGCACAATTAACTACAACTGAAATTACGTACTGAGTAGTTTGGAGAAATTTATTATTCCTCTCTGTGATCTACATTGGGATTCTGTAGACTGGATCAGAAGAGTTCTGTGTCTGCTTTCTCTGCTTCATTTTTTCTGTTGTAACTTTGGACAGTGTTTTCAGCCTGATTTTTGTACTCTCACAAGCAGATGTTCTTTCACTGTGGGGTTTAAAATCAGCGTCAGGGACTTCTCATCTCAGATGAAGTTAAAAACTACTAGTTATGAAACAAACTTTAAGCTATCACTATTTGCAACCAGAGACCGAATACTGAAAATGTATTCATTGTGTACAAGTATAAAAGTGGAAGCTGAAACATTTCTTACAGTTCCTAACAACAGTGACAGGGAACTGTTATTAAAATCCTGCTGATTCTTTATGTGTGTATCAGCTGTTCTTGAATATTATTTTTAAGTTGCAATTGGGTAAATTACGTGTGAGTTAAAATATATACATTTCATTTATAATTTAGTATCTACACGTACTTTTTAAAGGAGATTATATTTTAATTTTAATTATATTTTAATTTTTTAATTGAACATCGTTTTAAGTAAGTTGCACATTAATTGATTCATATAAAGCAATGTTAACATTCAGTAGGAAAATAAGGCTGCCTATCTTTGGTGAAAGTTTTCCTTGTTTTCAGCTAGTGCAATTCATGTATTATTGTTCAATAGTGGCATGCTTCTGTTCCCAGATGAAGGGATGCATAAAAGTTTTAAAGGAACAACCACCTGACACTGTGGAAGGACTTCTGAATGCTCTCAGGTATGTATGGAATCACTGCTTGATTCAGCCTTAATTTTTTTTCCTCCTAATTTTTAAAAAAATTTAAGGCTTTTTAACCTTATAATCTTCTTCAACTAAGAAAATTGTCATTTTGGGTTTGGCTTTATCACCTGGGGTTCTCTTAAGTTATATTCTTCCTCTCAATTCCATTTCACTTTTACAAGCAATGATCGATACTGGAAGTCATAATCTCTATCAATGATACTTAAGTATCATTGAATTACCTAATTTCTCATACTGCTTATACTCCCCTTTTTTCTTTCATTGGGATCAAGTAAACCATTTTATTTTAATTTTGCTTAATGATACAACTTGAAGAAGACAGCTACCCAAATCCCAGTCCTGTAGCTGAGAGTTAAAAGCACTGTCTTGGAAAACAAGACACAATGATGTCATTTCTCTGAAACTCAGAAAAGGGTACCAAATTTTTTACAGCTGTGTTGAATTCTTTAGCTGTTGAGTGCTTGGATAGACCAAGAACTACTGCTATAACCACCTCTGCTTTTGCTTATCATATCTTTTGAATTAAAATTGATGTGGAGTTAAATCCTACAGCTATCAGATGTCTTTTGAGCTTGCGCAATGATTGATTTCCCTACCTACATACACAGTGCAGAATGTGTTTGGGCTTAAATAGAAGAAACATGCTAAAAACTTTATTCCTCCTAGGATATTCCTAAATGTGCAGCTCTGCACCAAATAGAGTTCTGGTTTAAAAAACAAACAAACAAACAGAAAATCTTCTATTTCATAAGGTACGAGGGTACAGGACCTTTAAGACAGATTCTTAAAATGAAGCTTTTAGATTCTTTCAAAATTCAGTCTAGATTCCTAAATCCTTTTAGTAGTTGTTTTGTTGGGTTTTTTTTATCTTATTTCTTATGTCGTCCCATGTATTGTATTTCTTCTGAGGATTTAAGTGAAAGAAAGGGAATTCTACAGAATCAAGTGCTGTTCTTGAAATAAGATGATTTGACTTCAATTTCCTGCCATATCGCAGACACTGTATTTGGCTGCAGACCCATCTTTTAAACAGACACTCTTGCTGCACTGACATTACTACAATTGTTGGCTCAAGGCCAGGATTTAGCCTCAATTCTCCACCTGTTAACAAAGAATAATTTCTTGTAAGGCATATTTAGAAGATAAAGAGCAGCGGGCGATAAGTAAATAAATTCCAGTGATCAGTGAGTAAAGGAATATACATGCATCTTTGTGTAAATGAACTATATTGGTTTCAGCCAATGATTTTTTCAGACTTTTAAAATCCATTCTCGTTTTATTAAATACCGTTTTTAATTTGTGATTTCTAGGTTCACTACGAAACACCTGAATGATGAATCTACTTCCAAACAGATCCGAGCTATGCTGCAGTAGTGTCTTGAGACGAGTTAGATGTTTGTATTGACCACAGAAGATGTGTATGTTTACATAATTTAATACAGTTTGATGTTAATACTTGTGTGCATTTACATAACCATTTTCTTCACATTGCTAAAATATATAAACCTGTAGTCATAACCCAACTGACTATATATAATACAGGCTATGTTTATATGCTAGCCTTTATCTTTTGACCTTTACAATACATTTTTTACTTAGATACTTTAGCTGAAACAGTTTATCTGTGCATTTTAATTCTTAAATGCCTTCTCTGGAAGATAAAATGGAAATCAGATAAACTGAAATGTCAAAGCTGCCATAGGAGACGAACTTTAAAGAAGGAGAAAGTTAATAAAAGAGAAAGTGAAATCACAGGTATAGGTTAATACCTGAATGTTCATCAGCCTCATTTAAATATGTTGTTTTTCCTGTAATTAGTGGAGATCTATCTAATTTTAAGGGTTATGTGCTGGCCAGCATCCAAAAATGTATTGCAGAAGAGGTCATTTTGCCTCTTTTAATATGTATAGCCCGTTCTTTTCCACCACTGGGAAAATTAATACTCTTTTTCAGACATTATATAAATAAATACAAAATGTGTTTCAAGACCATTGCTGGATTTTGAAAATTCTGATTAATTTTATTAGATTTAGAAAGGTGAGGGAAAATGCTTGTCTTGGCTTTAAAAGAACGGATTTTGCAGTGTAAATACATCGTGGTAAACATCTGTTAGGGACAGCTCTACCTGGTGAAGAATTATTTTATTTTATTTTATTTTTGCTAATACAAAATTGAATAAAGCAGAACACTCTTCTGTAGCAGCAGACTTCCTTTGTGTCAAATTGGCCTCATTAGACTAGGGATGATACAAAGTTTCAAGACCTGAGCTGTTCCTAGGCACTCTTATCAGTTTCCTTGATAGTAATATTCATCAGCTGATTCACAATCAGCATGGGTATGTTTCAGCTCACTGCTTTTCACTGTTTTTCTAGGTGTGATTGATGCTTCAAGGAGTTGATTTCCTTACTCAGTGGTTCTTAATTTCTAGTAATTTTCTCCAGTAAATGGAATAGAAATATTTTGCCAAAAGCAGCAAAGTGTTCGTGCTCTGTTAAATGTCTTCTCTGAGTGATCTGCAGTCGCTGTACATATTCTTGCAGAGGTCACATTCTGAAAATATGTTCATTTGTGTACTTTGCATATATGCATGAAAACTCCAGTGCTTGTGCACAGCTTCAGATTTGTTTATTCTTGTGTAAATCAGAGGTTGTGTGCTGTCACTGGAATTTTCATGCTTTTCACTTCTGAAAATATTAACCATAAGAGTTTGAAGATGCATTTGGTCTGTTGAAACTCAGCTGCACTGTTACAAATTTAGTCAGTGAACTCTGTCCTTAAACAGTATTACTATCATAAGTTCTTTAGGATTGCCTTAGAGTTTATTAGTGAGCAGAATTACCACTATGAGGTTTCTCAGATGTCATGAGAACCCACAGACGTTAGCATTATACCTGTAATGATGCAGGAAAGCACAGCAACTGTAGAGTTCATTTCGTAGATCTGCAGTTTTAGCAGATCACTGTGTTATCATCAAGAACAGAATTAGAAATTGCTCGTTGTTTTTCTGGAAGCAGTGATCACACTGCTATTTTATAGCAGTAAAGCCCCCGTGCAAACTCCATTTTTAATGGGGAGGCATTTACAAATATATATTAAAGGAAATTCTGTTTTGTTCATAGTCACTTTCAGTTAGGTAAATCAAGATGAACTACAGATCATTCTATTGACTTTTGGTATCTAACGTTAATACACGCTTACCTGCAGTCTCTTGTCAAACAATGAAGTCTTTAAGTCTCCCAGATGAAAGTTATTCATCACTTGTGTAATAAAAATGTAAAATGTAAAGCATTCTACAAGTTGTCATGTGCTGTTTGCTGAAACCACTGAATTTCTTTGCCTGCTGTGATGTTTTTGTACAGAAGTTTGTTGGAAATAATAAAAAGTTTGGTACAGTAAACGTTGGAACTGTCTGTATTTAGACAACATTAAAAAGTTGAGAAGGATTTCATTTGTTTTGGATCTGAGATATAGTAGGCTCACTTTTATATATCCAGTGTATAGTTTCTTTATACACCATTTGAAATATTTCACTTGCATGCCATGCTGATACAACTTCAAGTTCTTCTTCAAGTGCATCCCATTCCACTACCTGACCACTCTCTGGGAGAAGTACTTCCTAACATCCAACCTGAATCTCCCCTGTCACAACTTGAGGCCATCCATAAAATTTGTATCTGCACATTAGTCATCCCTAGGCTGTGGTGGATGCTTCAGACTGCCTTTATAATCAGTAAGATCACCAGAGGATGGTTCATTTCATCTTAAGTGCAAATGAATTACTCTTAGAAGAGAGGCTTTGTAAGCTAGTGGTTGGAGTTATTTATCTCTGTTTTGGCAATGCTTCTTCTATGACTCATCATTACATAAGAATACATAAGATCATATCTTAATGAGAGATCATATCATAATGAGAGCATTTTGGAACTGGCATAAATAAGTATGACTAGTTTGCTCTGTGGCAGAAAAAGGGGCTATTTTAGGTTGATGTGAATTTGAAAGACTAGAATAGCTGCAAAAAACAATGATGGATTTAATCTTTATTCAGAAGCATAGTTCATAACCTCAAAGCTTTCTGCTGCCACTGAGCAGCTGTCAAAAAGCACAGTCACTAGGAGTATATTTACTGCTACGCAACGAGTAGCATCACTCATATAAACTATCTAATGTTTTCCATGTGCTTACAAAGCAACAAAAAAATATCATCTCTCTGTTGCTTTCTCTGCTGTCTTTCTGCTAAACTTAGACTGGTATTTAGATGCAAGTAGTATGTAAGATGACACAAGTCATCTTATGTTTTACGTATATACTGATTTAAATAAAGCAAGTCATAAATTCGTCATATAAAATGATCGCTTTCCCCTTTCCATTTCTTTCTTGAGCAGCTTGATGGAATCAATATATTCCTACAGAAATACAGCACCAGTACAGGTATGCAAATGTTCGGAAATACGGCATCTTTTATTCATCCCATATCTAAGTTTTGAAACATCTCTACAGGCTGCAAAGAAAATTTATCTGAATTTAGACAAATATCCTTTTTTTTTTTTTTTTTTTTTTTTTTTTTTAAGAAAAAAAAAAAAGAGTTTCATATATTTAGGCTCAATTTCATGAATCTCATTTGTGCTTGACGCCTCTTGCCTGTGTCTGCATAGGAGTTTCTTGAGCTGTTGTATCTCTAAGCTAAGCACTCTCTGCTTTCTCAGCTTGTACTCATATGACAGATACTTTGGTCTCCTCCTCATCTGCACAGCCCTTTGCTGTTCTCTGTACATCCATGGCTTATACCAGGGACTCCACGCCTGGTACCAACAGTCCAGATGTGTGTCACCAGTGCTGAAGAGTGCAGAAGAATCACCTTCCTCAGCTTGCTCATGATACTATTCTTTATGCAGCCCTGGATGCTCCCGGCCTTTTCTTTACATACTTATTTTCCTGTGAGGGCAAACTGCAGACTCATGTGCATCCTGCTGTCAAACAGATGCCTCAGTTTTCTTTTTGACAAAGTGCTTTGTAGCTACTTGGTCCCCAACCTGTACACATGGAGGAGGTTATTCTTCTCTAGGTTCAGGACTTGACGGCTCCCATTGTTAAACTTCATAATTCACTAATCTCTTTCAGATTCCCTCTCAATAGCAGCACAAGCATCTGGTGTATCAACCACTCCTCCCAGTTCTGCTTCATCTGCTAAATTCCTACTCTCCAAATCATTAATGATGTTAAACAGTATTGACCCCAGTATCAACCACTGGGGTACACCACCAGTGCTTGGAATCCAGAAGGATTTTGTGCTGCTGCTCACCACACCTTTGAGCCTTGCAGTTCAGCTATTTGTCAGTATACCTCACTGTCTCATTATCTCATCTGCATTTCAGCAGTTTGTCTGTGAATATCTTATGGGAGGTACTGTCTTATGGAAGGTACTGCCTTGCTGAAGTAAAAAATATGCAACATCCACAATTCTTCCCTCATTCACTAGGACAGTCATCTTGGCATAGAAAGCCAGGAGGTTTATCAGACACAATATCCAGATTATCAGTCATGCAACTGGTTGTCCAGTTTTACGTTCAGAAATTGTTTCCCAGAGAATTTGTTCCATTAGATTCCCATGGATTGTCAAGCTTATCAAGTGAAGCCAAGAAGCCTGTAGTTCTCTAAAGTCTGCTTGCAATTCTTGAATTAATAACTAGCAGCATTTGTTTTCATCCTATCTTCAATGACATCTCTCAGCTCTTAGCACTGATGGTGCTTCCCCTCAGACCATATAGATGAGTGTAAGTCCAGTTAGTTTAAATACTTCCTAACCTGAACCTCCTCCACTTAGAGTAAATTTTTATTCCAGACTTTCTGAGATTTCTGAAGGCAATTCCTACCATCAAAGACATGGGCAAAGAAAGCATTGAGTTCCTTGCCTACATTCTTTGTAGCCAGGTCCTCTATGACATTTAGCAATTTGAATACGTTTTCTGTAACCTTCCTATTGCTGCTGATATTCTCTTAGAAGCCCTTTCGGTTGGCTTTCATCTCGACCACATTTAACTCCAGGGCAGCTTTGGTCTTGCTAGGTCACTTCTCCGTTTTCCCTCTTCTTGCATGCTACTTTAAGTTTGGCTTGGCTTCCTGCTCATCAGGACCTTTCATTTTTGAGCTTGGATGAGGTGATCCTTGATCAGCCAGCTTCCCTGGGTTCCTCTTTAGGAATGTAACCCATGCAATCCTACCCAGAGCCTTTAAGAAAGAAAAAAATAAATAAAAATAAAAATAAATTAAAAAAATAATCCCAAATTTAATCTTTCCTGAACATCACTTTATGGTTTTATAGTTGATAACACGCTTTAAAAATTACTTGTGTTCTAAAACTAATAGAAATTCACCATTCAGTGAACATAAAATATCAAGAAGCACAAATCTTGCTTATTCAAAATGTTAATATTTTTAAGGGTCTTTTAATTTGCTTTAAAAGTAGCCCACTAATTGCTGTTCTCTTTCTGCAGATGGCTTCTCTTACGCATAACTCCAGAACCTATGGACATTAAGCCAGTGAGCTGAAACAGTGACATGATTATAATTCATCAATAACTAAATAAAACTCAGTTCAGTTAAAAAGCAAATTTAATAGATGTAATATTTTAAGCAGCTACAGACTAAAAAAGGTGAATTCCAAATTGCCAAATAATCCAAATTCTGAAAACCTGATTCTTCTTTGCACCAGTTTGACACAAACGTAACTCGATTGCAAAAGAGCTGCTTCTGATTGACATGGGTGTAAATGATATCCTTTGTGTTTCTTTTCAGTTGTGGCCTTTGACCCTAATTGCTTATTACTGAGCAAATCGAGTCTTCTGCTAGTGCAGATCAATGACATAACTCGATAATCTTGCAGAGATCTGACTCGTGATTGCTTTGAAATTAAAACTAAAAAGAACAGTGCAGTAGGTATTCTAGAAAGTCAATACGTATATAGTTAGCAAAATAGACCATCCAGACACTAATCCCTGGTTTAAAGGGAGGATATGTCATGAGTTTTCAACTGATCTTAATTTGGGTTTATTCTGGAATTTTTACTTAGGAAGTTTTTTAAAGTTAACAAAAATAATAAAAACAGAACTTGTCCTCTCCTCACTCAGTAACAATTGAGATATCGTACTAAAAATCTGGTTATGAGAGACTAGCAAGCAAACATTTGGGGCTCTTGGAATTTACAGTCCAGTTCCATACATGCTATTTTTTAAACTAGACAGTACTTGGACCAATTCTGTGTAACATAAAAGGGCCATGAAAGAGCAGTTTGTTGGAAAGTCAGTCTGGGATTTTCTGTGTTTGGAGTCACAGAATCATAGAATTGTGTCATAGAATCATAGAACGACTTGGGTTGGAAGGGACCTCAGCGGTCACTGAGTTCTAACCCCCCTGCTGCAGGCAAGGCCTCCAACTTCCATATCCAATACTAGACCAGGCTGCCCAGGGCCCCATCCAACCTGGCTTTGAACACCTACAGGGATGGGCACCCACAACCTCTCTGGGCAGCTGTTCCAGCACCTCACCACTCTCACAGTAAAGAAAGTCCATTTTTCCTGGAGTGTTCTTCCATTGTCATCGCCACTGTATTAGAAACTTCTGCTGGAAGAATTCCTCTAAGACATCTTTTATTGGCTTCATTGGTCAAGAGGCATCAGAATGAAATACAGCATTCTAGACTTTGAAGTGGCGGGTCATTTACCTCCCTGATCTAGAAAGCAGGATGAAAACAGTTTGTGATCAGAGCTGCTAAAAAAGACCATCTTACCTTATTTTTAATAGCATTTTTTTTTTAATTTTTTTATTTTTTTATTTTTTTTTTTTCATTATCATCTCCTTTCAAAATTAGAAAATGCAGTTTTTCTTGTGTTAGGAGCATATCAATTCTTCCTTCGTTTGGGTTGGCCTGACAGGCCATTTGAAGCATAGACTTCTGAGTCTGGTCTGCCACATCTTGACAAATAGAGGTGGCAGGTGTTAGAACCGGAATTTTCATTTAGTCTTTCAAGTGGCATCACTTACAAAGCCTCGGGCTTTGCCTAAGGTAGAAAATTATGACCTATATGTCATACATGGGATATACATGCTACTGAAGAGCCTAATTCTATAATGATCTCCTGTGTTATAATGGACTGAATCAATCCTGTATTAATGTCTCATCTTCTCCTCTGTGGACCAGGGGGATCTTAGGTTGGATTGAAATGCCAAAGATCTTGGCTTGAACAAAATGCCAACTTTTTCACTAATCCTAAAGTGAAGCACTGAGTCTGTCGGTGTTCCCAGTATCCAAAAGCTTCTCCTTTGAGTAGTGTTTAGTGCAGTGTCACAACTGTCCTCTGCTGGGATTTCTGCAAAAATGGAAGAGAGGGTGAAAAGCAACTCTATAAATAAGTGATTTGGTTCTCATATTTGTTTAGCTGACTTTTGAGGATGATTCCAAGTCTGTTCAAGTCATTAGCCTTTAAATTGCCAAGCTGAATACAAACAAACAAAAACCCTCTTCATTCTTACAAGCTGTAGCTTGTTCTTCATGGGCTCTAATAAATCATCTTTCTTTTCTAGTAGCACTCAGCTACCTGACAGCAGAACCAGCAATGCTAATTTCCACCATAGGGTTCAGCAGTTCAACCTTACTGGGTTACGAGGAACTCCTTTTGACTTACTTACTCTCTCTGGTCTCTTCCATCTGTATCCACTTTGAACAAATGTCCTCTGAGCACTGTTTTAAGACACGTTAGCTTACATTTGCCAAAACACCAGTTTTGTGTTTTGCCACAAAAGTGGAGAATTACCCCAGATTTCCTTTGTAGCATCAGGATGTGAATCTGAAAACTCGATTGTAGACTGTAATTACAGGATTCTTAAAGATAAATCTTCTCTTTCATGACTGTAAATAACTGTTCAATTGAAAATACTCAATAGTTTATTATTCTAATAAAGCTTCTGCATCAGCAACAGCAGGCAACAAATCTTAAAGTCACTGAGCAATTTTATTACACAGATTGTAACTATATATATATTATATATATATTTTCAAAACTGCAGCATGTGCTAAAATAAAACCTGAATGATGAATGTTTACATTAATTCTGGGATGTTGCTTGCAGTTTAAATTGAATGTCTCGCCATTTTGTGCTCTCTATTGCATTTGCTTTCTTTGACTCATGAGGAGCACTTTCTGATACACCTGCATTCTAGAGCATGCATATGGAAGATCTGCTCCTGAAAACAGTCCAGAAGTTTTGCTCCTCCAAACCCAGAATAGCAGACATTCACCTCAGCTGGGATCAAAACAAAATAGTGCTCCAAAACTGCTCCCACGGACACGATCTGTTGAAGACAGTCACAAGCTACAAGTGGGCAAAGGACTAACAAAAAATAGCTGCAGATTAAGTTGAGCTCCAAGTTGAACTGCATTCAGTGAAAAGGCTGCATCTGTCCCAGCTGACTTTGGATCACATTTAAACAGACTTAATTAATTAGTATTATCCTGAAGACGGATCAGTATCAATATGGCAGTTCAATCTTAGAAAAAAAATATCATTTAAATTTTGATGCAATGGCACCAGTGGGAATTCAGGTGAGTTATACTCAGGGACTGGATCATGTCCCAAGATTTAACTTGCTTTACATGTTTGCATGATCTCCTGAGATAGACTTGACAACTGCTAACTGCAAACATCATGAAAAACATAGGCAGAATCATCTCTGCTGGTGTTCCTATTGATACAGGTGTCCTAGCCGTTCTATATCTATCTATCTATCTATCTATCTATCTATCTATCTATCTATCTATCTATCTATCTATCTATCTATCTATCTATTTATTTTTAATCATGAATATAGTAAGCTTGAAGTAGGTTGTAATGTGGTGTTTGTGCATCATGAAGCACAAGACAGCACAGGGAAGGAGAGAACTTGGCCTTTAATTTCATCTTACATGACGTTTCAGTTTATCTTTGTTTTCTTTGTGAGACAGATCTCTCTTTTATTACCAGTGCTATTCTATCAACTCTTTTCCTTTTTTCTTCTAGTCAGATACGCTTCTGCCTTACGGAGAGAGAAATAAAAATGCCAGTCTGTTATCTCACATTTCAGTTAAGTCTAACATATATTTGCTTTGGGGTAAAAAAGTTGAAGAAAAAAGGGAAATGTCAAAAATGAATAATAAATGGCGTATAAACAGAAGCAGATTTTCTGTGATATGTTACCCCTGATAAACTTGATAATGTTTCCCAAATGTGTTGCCTTGATTCAGATCCAAATCTACTGGTCAGATTTTATGTGCTATTTTTAATTTTACTGCTTAAAATACTTGACATCATCTTGTAGGAATTCCCTCCTACTGCAGAGCTGTATCTAGTTATTTGTAGGTTAAAATTCATCTTAATATAGGTTTACATAAAACATGTGTTACCACAGAGGCAACAAAAAGACAGATCTGGGTGGGTAAAACAAGCTGGGTTTGCGAGGAAACTTTTTTTTTCCTTTTTAATGAAATATGTTTTCCTTTGAGGCCACTCTGCTGTTTGATATTGTACACTCCAAGGTCTTTCCATTCAGTAAACTTTCCTTGCCCTTTAAGCAGCGAAATCAGAATGCGAAAGACTAATACAAACAACAAGGGACAGGGGGACCTGGAAACGTTTAGGACTTCACAAAAAGCCTATAGATTCAGGCAATAAAATCAGGAGGTACTGCAACACAATGTAGCTCTTTGGAATACCTAACAAGCCTCGTTCACTCCTATAGTTATTGCTGCACTGGCTTCTGTGGAGTTACTCTGCTCTGCACTGGTATTTGTGGGGATATGCCTAGAGAGGCTCTTTCTCAACATAAAACAGTGAAGACCTGGAAGCATTAAAACAGGCTGATGAGAGAAAGGAACAGTTTTTCCAGTGATGCACAGCACTGACAATACCAATACGAGAAAGCGCAGCCCTAACAACAGAAAAGTATTGCAGTTACGTGCTGATGTCTGTTAGTGTTTTTTTGCAGTTATCCCATACCAAGCAGTAGATATGCTGGAAGTAATATACTTAAATATCAAGTTCATGCTTCAGTGCCTCAGCTTAGTTCAGTACTTGAAGTAGACTGGGCCTGATGAACTTCACTGTAAAGTACTTAATGAACTGGCTTAGCACAGATTCTTGTTCCGTTTGATTACTCTGAAGGGAGTGGTGAAGCAAGTGCCTGTTCTTAAACGTCAGAATGAGGTGGAATATAAGAGCCCAGATAGATAATAGGCCATCTCAGACTAACAGGCCATCTCAGACCATGTCAAAGGACTGTAATTTCCTAAAGAGAAAGGAAGAAGCAGTGGAAGAGTAGAAGCAGTGGCAAGTAGTATACCTTTGTAAGGCTTCTGATGGCACCTCACATTGATTTCCTGTATGGAGCTAAAGAAATGCTGTCCAGATCTGCTACAGCTTCCTTCCACACAGAGGCTCTGGCAGTGCAGCTGCATAGGGCTAAGCCTCGGTTTATGGCAAGCTTCAGGCTGGGCCCACTACCCCATCCTCAGGGAGAAACTTGCATATGGGGGCTTGTTCCATCTGGGGCTCATCCCAGATGTGATATTTTAGAGGCAGGGAAAGAAAAAGAGTACCCCTGTTGTCAGACTGTGTCAGCCAGTCCTGAATCTCTTTCAGACAACCACGTAGGCACCTAGAATCTGACCCCAAATAACTGTGTCCCAAGAAGAAAGATGTTGGGTGGGGAAAGAACGTAAGTATTCATCACACACTTGCTTTATATTACACCTGCTGTGTAGTTATTCCTTCCAACAGACACCAGAAAATGTTCATTTGTGTTAAGGAAAATGAGTAATTTTATTAAGTGATGTTATACAAAACTCCAGATGAAATACAAACTCCGCCGTGCATTTCAAAATATGAGGGACTGATATCACATTTCTCATCCCCTTCTGAAGCTGATTTCAAATATAAGAACGTTCCCTAATTGAAGTCTGCAAACATTAAGGCAAAATACTAACTTTCTAACAATGTTTTCTTACATGCTTCAGTTGAAACTAGTGGGTAAGATATCCTTGTGCTGACTATCATGAGGAAAGCCAGCCTTTTGCCTTTGTTTACCAGTCTGTGATCTGGGGATAATTACACAAGGATAGATCATTTAATCAGCGGGTAAACATGGCTTGCGTGCGTGCACTGGAGACAGAGATCACATTTGGTTTTCCTCTTTATAAGAGTGGCCTTTATAAGAATGGTTTGCTAAGGCCATGAATTATAACTAGTATAATCTGAGAAAAGTGAAGTGTAGCATAACTAGATGAGTAGAATGTTGCTGTTGGTGTCTTATGCCTGTTAAGCAATTATTACCAGCAGACAGCCCAGATTAGAAAAGAAGAGAATCTAACAGTGATAACAATTGATTTAATAAACCAGCGTGCCATAAAAAACCTGAATTTTTTGAATTCAGTCTCATTTGCATTCCACCTTGATGTCACCTGGCAAAGACACAACTTCCCTCTTTTCATAGAATCATAGAATGGCTTGGGTTGGAAGGGACCTCAAAACCCATCTAGTTCCTACACCCTGCCATGGATAGGGTTGCCACCCATCAAATCAGAGCTGTCCAAGACCCCATCCAACCTGGTCTCGAACACCCCCAGGGATGGAGCACCCACAGTTTCTCTGGGCATCCTCTCAGTAAGGAATCTTTAATACAGTGTAAGACATTTTGTGTTTTCTTTGTGGGTTGCTGTTGTTGTTTTGATGCCTGTTGAGTGGTGTGTGAACTAAATGATGATGCAAGTTAAGTGTAGGCGTTCAAGGACAGGTTGGTTGGGCCTTGGGTAACCTGATCAGGTGGGTGACAACCCTGCTTATGGGGAAGGATTGGGACTGAATGGGTTTTGAGGTCCCTTCCAACCTATGATTCTATGATTCTATGACTCTATGAGTCTGTGATTCTATGACTTTATGAATATATGAAATGCTGAGCCTGACTTCTCCATCCCAGTCACTGTGCATCCCAGGATCAATTTGGGGATGCTCCTGTGCCTTGGCCATGCTGCAGGCTGCTGTAAGAGGGAAATGCTACAGATGGGAGGAGAGGTAGAATCCTGAACTCCCTTCTTTGCACTCCACAAGGAGGCCAAAGAAGGAAGCATGACACAGCAGTGGTAAAATAAAAAAGAATAGGCTACATGTAAGATTTGGGAGAGTAAAAGCAGAAGACAACAAACAAACAAACAAACACACACAAAAAGCCCTCTGAGTGAGTTGGTATAGGGAACAACTCAGCTTTATACAAACTACGCCTTGCAGAATATGATCTGTGTACAGCTCTGTGAAGAGGTTTCCTCACTCAAAAGCCAATATAATCATGGTTTAGGAGCCCAGGACTCCACTTACATATTGTTTCTATTACAGCGCAGTTCACTAAGTTACAATGACATCAGAAGATAATTCTTCCAAAAATACTCAGCTTTTTCTTTTTTGGATTCTAGAAAAATATATATTATATTATCTCTGGTGAAAATCTAAGAAATCTTCTAATTAAGTTAGATGTATATTATATAGCTTGATTCATCATGGAAAGGCAATGAAGGCAATACAGAAAACTGCAGTTTTACTTCCCTGCTGATGTACAGAGGGTGTTGCCTACAACAAGAGGGACAGAGCAGCATTTTGGGGCCATCTATTCCAAGCCTGAAAACAAGACTGGTACCTTCAGAAGGCAGCTGAGGTCTCTGGTGAGGTGAAGTGCCTCTCTGCCACAAGGTTTCTGCCTGAATTAAGGACTACTTGAAGGCTGAGCAGAGACCTCATGCTTTGATTTAACTGAGGATATACAACATCAGAGACATGAAGCCTTTTCATCATGTTGTTCAAGCTGTGACTTTCGCTTGTGAAAGCAGATTTTCTGTTTGTTTTGTTTTCTGTCTTGTGTGAGAAGGCAGAAATTGGAGGCTGTAGGTGAAAAAAATACGGGACACAAGGGCTACCATATGTGTTATCTGTTGTAAGCATTGGCAGCAGGCTGGGTATCAGCTCAGTGATATGTAGAATGACTTGCTCTCTGGTTTGCCGTAATACTTCATCATAACCAAGATGGAAAGCCAAACCAAATTTTGGATAGATAACACAGAGGCACAAGGTCTAGGTAGTACACTCAGAAGTCAGCACAGAAGCAAAATGTACTTCAAAAGGGGAATTGCAATCTTGCAATTATCCTAAAATGTCAAAAACAACAACATCAACAAAGGATTATAATATTTATGTAATTTCCACTACAAGATATGTGGTTACATCTTTCTGCTTTGGGAAGCTCTATTGCTCCCATGAGAAAGAGCTGTAGTAGCCCAGTGGTGTTGCTTGCATGAAGTGGTATGGCAGAAAGAGGGTCTATCTGGATTTGCTTCATTTTTCTTCAAGTCTTAACAAGATTAAACAAACAAACATAAGGGAAAGAAAGAAAGAAAGAAAGAAAGAAAGAAAGAAAGAAAGAAAGAAAGAAAGAAAGAAAGAAAGAAAGAAAGAAAGAAAGAAAGAAAGAAAGAAAGAAAGAAAGAAAGAAAGAAAGAAAGAAAGAAAGAAAGAAAGAAAGAAAGAAAGAAAGAAAGAAAGAAAGAAAGAAAGAAAGAAAGAAAGAAAGAAAGAAAGAAAGAAAGAAAGAAAGAAAGAAAGAAAGAAAGAAAGAAAAAGAAAGAAAGAAAGAAAGAAAGAGAAAGAAGAAGGATGAGAGAGATGTTCAATTTCGTTACAAGGGAGTAAGGATTTTACCTGAGTCGACCTTGGTTTTGGAGGGAAAAGAGCTACCATGCATGGGTGTGAGCCAGGCTGTGATCTTCACAAAGATCTGTGCCTTTATTTTCAGGCACAGACATGGCCTGAGGTCATCAAACACACATTTTCCACTTCCTTATTATCCAGTCTGAAGATTAAGTAGAGGAAACGAGAGCTGCATCTGCCTCCTCTTCTCTTGCAAAAGAGATGTTGGTGTGGCAGGGCAGGCTGGGGCTCTTTCTGCAAACACAGCAGCTCAAGGCTGGACCTGAGACAAGGGCAGATGATAGAAGAGTTTGTGTCCATACCCCAGGCCCCAAAGTAACAATTAAACAACATATTTGGGAGCATTTGCATTAGTGTCTTGATTTAGATTAGCACTCTCAGACACCTCAAGTTACTGGGCACCCTGTCAGGGAGCACATGCAGCGATTCCTCTTTCCTCATGCAAAATGGTGTCCACTGTCACAAGAATATACCTGAACTTAAGTAAAACCTCCAAAACAAGTGTACAAGGAACATCACATCCTCGGCACAAACCATTCTGCACTACAGATCCATTACTTCTGAGCCACACAACCTGTGAAATTTGACATAATGCAAAGGCGGTCAATTAACAATTTATGGCTACATCGAATAATAGAATCATAGAATCATTTGAATTGGAAGGGACTCTTACAGGCCATCTAGTCCAACTCCCCTGCAATGAGCAGGGATACCTACAGCTCCATCAGGTGCTCAGAACCCCATCCAGCTGACCTTGAGTGTCCCTGGGGACGGGGCATTCACCAGCTCTCTGGGTAACCCATGCCAGTGCTTCACCACCCTAATTGTAAAAAACTTCATCCTTGTATCCAATCTAAATCTTCCCTCCTTTAGTCTGAAATGTTTTCCCCTTGTCCTATCACAACAGACATCACAACCCTACTAAATAGTTTGTGATAGCACAAGCAATACAACTTTCATCATTATTTACTATAATCAAGTAATATTCCCCGATGCCAACAATCGTAAGATAATGTAATTTGTATCAACAAACATCTTAAGAAAACCTTTGCATCAAGCTGCCTAGAGCTGGAGCATCTCAAAGCCCACTTTCCCTCCAGCCAACTGAACTCCTGCCTGAGAGCATCACTTCATAAAGCACTCTGGTGCTGCAGCATCTTACTTCAAAATAAATTTGTGGACAATAAGTTCCAGTCTTGCTTAATAAAGCATAAACCAGGAGTCTGGATAAAAGCAGAACATACAGAAAACAGAAGCAACTTTGTACCTGTGTGTTGAGAGCTGATCCCACTGAGGGTGATGTCCCCACCCGTGGCTGTCAGGACTCATGATGATCATCCCAACCTGACAAGAATAATGAGAGAAAAGAAAATGTTGTCTACAAATGTTGTCTCCATTTTCCCCCATGTTCATTTTCTTGTTCCTAGTAGTTTCTTGTAATACTTTCCAAGTATGGGAGCCTGGTTTGTTGAAACAATTGAGAAGTTTTTTGCTGTCAACAACAATCTGAGGTAATTTTTCTTTATTAGCTTTATGCAAAATAATTTCTTGCAGAAGCATAAAGGTTTTCTTGTGAATATTTCCAACCAAAGCTACTGGAATTTGGCTTCACCATGAAATCATGCTGTTCAAATTCTGTACTGGATTTTTCCATCATAAATATTTAACACAGAATTACAAGCTCATTAGACAGCCTTGGCAATCCATAGTTAATACATTTGTATCTAAACTTATCATATTAATGTTTTTCTTTAGTATGAACAGTAGAGAATGCTCACTGAGCTGAAGTCTCAAAAAACAAACAGGAACTGCATATAGAACAATCAAGTACTGTAATTCATGGGAATGTTAATGGAGCAATTTAAAATAAATATTGTGTTACAGATAATTTTTACTACTGCAAACACCAGAATACTAGTAACACATTGCTACATAATATGGTAGAGTCTGGAACAAATAGGATGAATGAAATATAAATAGGAGGGGGAACAGCTGTTCATGAGGGTGGACAGTGATATGACAAGGGGGGATAGTTTTAAACTAAGACAGGGGAGGTTTAGGTTAGATATTAGGAGGAAGATTTTCACACAGAAGGTGGTGACGCACTGGAACAGGTTGCCCAAGGAGGCTGTGGATGCCCCATCCCTGGAGGCATTCAAGGCCAGGCTGGATGTGGCTCTGGACAGCCTGGTCTGCTGGTTGGTGACCCTGCACATAGCAGGGGCTTGAAACCAGATGGTCATTGTGGTCCTTTTCAATCCAGCCAATCTGTGATTCTATGATTCTATGAAATAAATACTGCTCATTTCCTCCCTGTGAACTGTTTCATTAAAACATTAAAATCATCCAAAAGCCATGCGTGACAAAGCAAACAGAGTTTGTATCAGTTTGATCATGCCCAGCAGTGTTTCTGTAAGTCACACTGAAGAGAGGTGCTCCCAGGATTCACTTGCCTAAGCCAAGTTCTCTGTACAGAATCCAGCATCTCTACACTGAATGGAAGTGTCAAGATCACCTATGATGTCAAAGCAAAACATTACAGATCAATTTTCAAAACAGAATCTTGTTTTGTGCTTGTAAACATTTGTGCCCCACCACCACTGTGGCCTTATTAAAGCTGCTGTCAGGAATGCAAAATCACAGCAAGCATGTCTCAGGGGTAAACCTGTAGAGCACCAGCTGGAGAACTTTCCTTGTTTCTATCTCCATTTGCTAATCATAGTAAGATAAAATAAAACATTGAAAGCATTTCTAGGATCGATTAGAACTATTCCCACTTTCTGCAAAGTATCACAGACATATTTTTCCAGGTGTCAGTTCATGCCTTAAATTGGGCAGAGCAGCATTTGCATCAGCAAAATCCATCCAAGAGCATGGTGAAAGTCATAGAATCACAGAATCATTAAGGATGGAAAGGATCGCTAAGATCACCTAGTCCCACCATCCACCCACCCCATCATGCCCACTAACCACGTCCCTCAGTGTCACATCCACCCTTATCTTGAACACATCCAGGGATGGTGACTCCACCACCTCCCTGGGTTGCTATGTCAATGCATCACCAGTCTTTCTGAGAGGCAATGATATATCAATATCTGAGCAAAATCAATATCTGAGCTGAACCTCCCCTGGCACAACTTGCTGCCATCACCTCTTGTCCTAACGCTGTTACGTGGGAGAAGAGGCTGGTCCCCACCTCACTGCAACCTTTCAGAAAGCTGTAGGGATATCAGCAATGGCTTAAGAAGGGGCACAAACCTGACTGGCAAGCTCAGCTGAAATATTTCAGGTTAGTAAAATAAAGGAATGTTACTATTTTATTTTTTTTAAACATAAATCCATGCACCTTGTAGCTGGATTATTTAACAAGGATAACATTTGGCAACTAATGCCAGTCAAAGCTTCAATATTTCTGAAGGCATCAGACATTCCAAGGTATGTAATTTAATATGGCAGGACTGCAGCCTAAAATTACTTTGCTGCTTTTAAAATTATCAGTTTAAATGTTAACAAAATGTAAATGAAATCTGCTTATCAACGATACAATGTGCTTCATGAAATTAGAGAGAACAGGTCTGTGTGTTTTTCTGAGGTCAGGAAATACTACTCTTGTGTGAAGAAAACCACTCTGAAAGCTGATAATCAAGTTTATCTTTTTACTTTTAAAGCCACAGCTCTTCACCTCAACTTTCTGCCTTGCTGCTTTTCCAGTCCATCCAGCTATCACTTATATTAATGCTCTCTTGTTTAGCCTCATAGTATGATTATTCAGCTCAAGTGAAGCTTAGCTTTACAAAACTGTCAGCCGTATAATGCTGTGGACTCAAAGGCCTCTGTATTAATCACTCTGGCTGTGTTTTGCTGACGTATTGGTTTTTGTGTATTGACAAGTAATGTAGGGAATACTGGGGAAATTAGTGGCACATCAATCAGGGACTCCCCAGAGCCGGCTCAGGCAGTTTCTGATTGCTTCCTCAAGCATCTTTTGATGTCTCTGAATCATCATCTAGAGGTGAAATAAATCCATCGTGTTGCACACCAAAACACTTTGTCCTCTCTGTGGTTTATCCCTGAAGCATGCAAACCCCCATTAATGCTGCTAATAACTGCAGCTGTAGGGAAAGTATACCCTTATGCTGATAATATATATATATATACATACATATATATATTTCTACACCTACCTGAAGGAAGATGGATATAAATATTCTAATTTTTGTACACATAATATCACAGTAAAGTCAGATCAATTATTTTTCATCCGGTTTTTCATTCAGTTCTTTTGTCCTCCTACGCTCAATTAATTAAGGCTTAATTATACTATTATCCCTTTTATAATATTTGTACTTAATCCTTCATGATTATCACTAACGTTATCTGAAATGTAATAGAAAGTGAATGAAAAACTGCAGAGAATTTCCTGATTTTTAATCAGATATTTATTTATTTACTTATTTTGTCTTACAAAGTTGTGCCGCTGCTGTGCTACCAGAGGTCTTAAAGATTCATTTTTCCTTAATTAGGAAGTATGAGATTGAAGCAGGTATTTGAAGGACTATGGACAATTCAAAGCATCTTCTTATACTTCAGAGAATTTGGAGGAAAATGATTGAATCAAGGAGGCAACTTTCTGTCTCTGGGTTGCTAATCAAGCTGCTGAAGAGGTATTTAAAGAACAGTTCTTCACATAGCAGAAACCAGATGGAGAGATCTTGATTTGCCGAGCAAGTTAGGTAGCTTCTATTCTTTTGGACAAGAACTATATGCATAGGCTAAAATCCTCCTGGGCTGGGCCTGGTGAGGAGCTGATACAGCTGTTCTGTTAACAAGGTGGGGGAAATGTGGCTTTCCTTTCCACCTCCAGGAGCCCATTGCACACATATCCCATAGCATCTGTGCAATAGTTACATCTGGTGGGACAGGAGGGAAGGGGATGGGGAGGAGGAAATGAAAGGGGAAGGGGAAGGGCAAGGGGAAGGGAGAGGGGAAGGGGAGAAGGAAGGGGAAGGGGAAGGGGAAGGGGAAGGGGAAGGGGAAGGGGAAGGGGAAGGGGAAGGGGAAGGGGAAGGGGAAGGGGAAGGGGAAGGGGAAGGGGAAGGGGAAGGGGAAGGGGAAGGGGAAGGGAGAGGGGAAGGGCCCCCATACTGCAGGTGGCTGTGGGTGGTGCTGCCCCAGGGTGGGGCAGTTGGAAGTGATGGGGCCATTGAACAAGCACGGTGTGCTGGGCTGTAGCCACGTCGAGACAGTTTCTGCCCATCCATCAACTGTCAGTACTCTGCTCGAGCAGCCCCAGATGGATGGGCGCCGATTTGTCCGTTGTTTCCCTGCTGGTCCCTCTGGAACTGCAGCCTTGATGTGAATCCCGGTGAAGCAGGGCTTGTCAGGATGACAACCTGAGAAACGACTGCTGTGTCCTCACTGTATGACCCATACAGTATCTATGTTTATTATTTTCCTCTTTACATCTATTACTCTTACTGAACACTTTTATTATGCTTATTTAAAAAAACGAGAAACACATTCTGCCTCAGGGTGCCTATTTTTGCTAGGACTTGCAGATTCCCTTCTGATGTTTTACACCGAAAGCTTGATAACTTTATCTCGGGAATCTTAATTAAAAAGCAGAAATTGTCTCTTCACCTTGGAGAATCAGAGCTCAGAGATAACAGAGAAGTTGGAAGTGTTTTGGAAGTGCCAGCAGCTTAGTAACAAGGATGTGGTCAGCTCAAGGAGCAGGCTTCAACAGACTGTGATTTTTAAGTACAGACACCCTCTGGTGCCAATAATGAAAAAGGCATTGGCTATTAGGCCCTCTCACCTCAAGGGTGGCACCACACATTTCTTTCTCATGAATAATTCACAGGAGCTGCACATCCTTGGTGGGTACAGCACTGTGCTGAACAGTTCAGTGGAGCTGGAATTCAAGTGCTATGTATAGGTGTCATTCCAAAAGTAATGCCTCCTATTTATTTCCATGGAAACTACAACAAAGAGCTCAGTAACACTGCAGTAGAGCAAATTCTCAGCTACAAAACATTAGATTTCCACACAGTCACCACCAAAAGCTATGCAATATCACCAGTGATGAACAAGAGTCTGCATGTCGTGCTTGTAAAAATCTGCATGGCTGTCTGGAACGTGCCTTTTCTTTCATGTTGCTGTCACCACTACTAAATTGCACCACTCATCATCACCTCACTGCACTCACATCTACTGTTGGGTCTCCATAAATATTCAGCAAGTGTTGATGAATGTCAACTTGGCAATTTTTTATGCATGGAGGAATTCAGTGACGCACCTTTGCTTTATCCATGCTTCTGTGTTAGATGCCATTTTGTCCAGCTGCCCCTCTGCTGCCATCTGTCCCACAGCAACAAAACGTAACAGGATAGTGGGAATTTGAACTTTTTTATTTTATTTCATTTTATTTCAATAGAAACTAGGGAAGAACAGTTGTAAAGGTTTCTACACTGCATATCACGTCAACCCATAGAAACTTCCATCCTAGTGTTTGCATTGCCTTATATGAACACTGTAGATTACTGTATTTACCTGATTACCTCAATGGCTTTTGCCTCCCAAGACCATACAAAGCACCAGTGGCCTACTAGTATTTTTTGGCCTTGTTTTCCCCTACACCTAGCCAGGAATACCTAAAAGCAAAGCACTCCTTGTAGATATCTGCAATGTCTATTGACATTTGATGTGGCATTGCAGAAGTGCATGAGAACCTCTAATCATGGAATCATTTGGTCATAGAATCACCAAGGTTGGAAAAGATCTCTGAGATCCATCTGTCAATCACCAACATTTCCCACTAAATCATGTCCCTCAGCACAAAACCTAAACGTTCCTTGAACACATCCAGGGATGGTAACTCAACCACCTCCCCGGGCAGCACATTCCAGCATCTGACAACTCCCAGAGAAGTATTTCCTAATTTCCAAATCTCCCCTGGTACAACTTGAGGCCATTCCTTCTAGTGCTATTGCTAGTTACATGGGAGAAGAGGCCTGATGAACCTGACTCCTCATTTCCCTGAATCCCCTGTGACAATAGTTCCCTGAGTTACCACACATCAGCTGTGTGACAGTAGCTGACTCTGTGAGTGCTTTTAGCTTGTAGAGAACATAGACAAAGCGAATTGCACCAGATCTCAGTGAAAAAGACAAATCTTTAGTGTTATCCTTGGCAGTAGAAATGGGTGATAATAAGTATGCAATGGGCTGCTGTGGTTCAGACCACGCATGGTGACTCATTAATAGTCATTAGCCAGATCAAGTGTCAGAGTTCTCAGCTCTCCTCAGCTCCTTCAAAAGTCTTAGGAAGGGATTGTACCTCAGAAAGGACCTTCCGTTTCAGACAGGCATGATTTCCACAGCACTTGAATGGGGATGTCCCACTATTGAGGATCTGTTATGAGTCCCACTGAAGTAAGAAAAATATTCAAATCCCACCCTGGTCTCTGGCCAGTAATCTGCAAAAATCACTCCAGCACAGAGGAACGGATCTCGATGAATCAAGACAGAATGTAAATGCAAAATGCACGTGGGAGAGGAACTGCAACAAGCCCAGAATACATACGAGGGATATGTGCAGAGACTCCTTCTCCCACAGGTGATTTGTGAGTGATTTAACCACACATTCTTTCCCCTCAGACAGTTAGGTTACACTGAGGGGGAAAGAAGCAAGCCTGGAAGGGAGGTTGCTTTTTGCAGCATCAAAGAACAACAGTAGTGGGAGGCTCAAGAGAAAGCAAAAGAAAAGTTTTATTAAACATTTTTTAAAGTTGGCGTTTAAAAGCGAGGTATTGTATTGTACCACCCTGTCAGCTAAAGTGGCTTTTTATGGATATCAGCTCACAAGGCTTGACTGAAGGCATGCCAGGAATGCTGGATAGGTCAGCTGGATGCTGAACTGACATGTCCTAAAGGGGTGAGACATGATCCAAGAGCAACGCCAACACTGAAAGCATTTGTTAGAGTGTGTCAGCACAGATGATGATCAATACCTACCGCTTTTAGTGGTTCAGTGTTCTGCATAGCACACTGTTCAGGAGATGTTTTATTGATGACACCACAGGCTCAGGCAGACCCCATGGATAAAGATTTTCAGATTTGCTTTATGGCCCTTTCAGTAAGGGGCAGTGCTTTTTCAATAAGATAAAAATTATTGGCAATCATTTAAATTATAACAAATGTCTGAAATATACCTTAGCTAATTTAGCTTTAATAGCAAACTAATTTTTTAAAGGCATTACTAGACATGGGAATCTGTTTGCAGTTGTTAAGAATTTCCTTTATCTTCTGGGCTATTATGTTTTAGACTGAGAATCTGCTTCACATGGAATTCTGTCTATGTGCATTGAAATTTTGTCAAAAATTCTTTAGCTGTTTCAAAGAATTAATATATCACTCTTGAGAAAAGTACATTACTTTATTCATGTCCCAGAGGTGATTTACTTTAAGTAATTCAATGACCCACATGCCAGAGGGCTTTACATTTGGCAAAGGCATTGTGCCTTTTGCAGCACCGCAGTGCCAGTCTTCCCATAGAGGCATGATAACTCAGCTCATTATCCCTGTTAATTATTTTCCTGTTCTTAATGCAGTCCTTGCAGCTTTACAGACCCACCAGTTCTTTGATGCAATTTTACTTCTGTGCTTGAGCAGGAGGCTTGTCCAGAGCCCTTCACAGCCCCCTCCCAGCTGTATGGTTCCACCACCAATTCTCCATCCAGCGTCAGTTCCCTCACAACCTGCTTACATTTTCTTCCCTGTCTCCTGTCATGTGCTTCTTGTTTTGTTGTTTGTTTCTTTTTCACAGAAACCTGGTGTCGAGTTCAGCCCCTCATTTCATTTTTCTAAAGTTTTCCTATTCCTGAACTTCACCATGAAGTCTTTTGTTGTTGTTGTTGCTTTTTACTGAGATCTTTTCTGAAACCCATTTAACACTGCCTGGGTGCTTCTACATTCCTGTGGTAGCACAGTAAAAATACGGCCTTTTCCATACGGAGGATCGAAGAAGATTACAGGGGTTGGAGAATCTTTGTGCAGCTTCACCCACACAGCTGGTTAGGCTCATCCGAAATCCTGACTCAGATAAAACTTCCCTTGAAATCAATTACTATATCAGCTAATTAAGAACTTCTGAACTTCGAATTAGCAATGATTATAAGCTGATTTTCTACACTAAACAAAATAGGCCTTCTTGAGTTGCTTTGCTGCTCTTCTTGGAAAGCTGAGAGTTACTGCAGAGAAAAATAAAATCATGTTGATGTTTTGGTTTTTTTGCATTGCTGGATGAAGGCAGTAGATCCGTGTGAATGTTCAACACTGCACAAATCTCCTTGCTAAAATAAATAAAAACAAGAAAAATCCATATGTTTAAAATTCACAAAATTCTTTCCAGCGAATGTGCCTGCTCCTGTTTCTCAAGAGGTAGAAACTCCAGCTTTATCCAGCTGTAGCTTAAGAGCTCTTTTGAACAGAGAGGTAGAAATATTATTACATGAATCCTGCGTGAGACTGCAAATCTGATTTCATGCTTCATTTCCATTACTTTTTCAATTCGTGGAGTGATATAATAGATTGTTGGCTTTTGCTTCCCAATAGGATCTGACCAAGCGTTACTGAAGTATCACTGAAAAAGTCATGGGGAATTTCAAAGAGGATCGAAACAGTTTATGGATAATGTGCTTTTTGTTAGGCTCTGAGAAGTAAGATTTTATCACAAATTCACAAACAACATAAGTAGACGTATGTAGAGGATTCAGTAACAAATGTGTGAAGATAGCATGTAAATACAGCAGTTCCGTATCTAGCTCTGGGATTGCTAATTAAGAAAACCAGTGTCAACAGATGAAATTAGTTTGTGCTGAGGCTGGTGTTGTAGAGTCCTGATTGCTGATGCCAGGTATGCAACTTGAGTGTTTATTCCACAATCTGAAATACAGATAGTAATGATGTGTGATGAATTTTCAAAGAACCACAAAACTCTAAAAATGATCAATTATACCTTTTATTCTCCCTCCATTAGAGGGAAATTCCAGTATAATTTCATTGACACTTTGACATTCGAGAAGAGCAGATTCCCAAATATAAACACGGTAGGGATTCATGAACAGTTTTTCAGATGTGATAATCTTTCTCTGACTCCAGTTTCTTTCCTTGGCCAGGTGGGGGTGTTCTTGGCATAACTTTCCTCGGGAACAAGATCCACGAATACACGGCAGTTCTCTGCTGACATCTGAGAAGAATCAGTTTTATTCTGTGTTCTGGCTCTGACTGCAAGCAGATGGGATCACCATTTTGAGTGGATTATAGAAATGGTCCTATTCCGAGAGTTCTGTTACACCAAAATCCACAGCAGTGAATATGAGCTGATGGTTCTGGAGCAAGGCATGTCAGTAGTATTATAATTAAGATAATCATTAGACACAATATGGAATAACTGCCTTTACTGAAGTTTCCACTTTAGTGTTTAAATCTCTAGCTGGGGTATGATTGGATTATTTTTGGTTTGTTCATTTGGATGGTTGGGTTGGTTTGTTTGGTTTTTTTTGCTTTTTGTTAAAATTCCAGGACAAAATAAGAATTCTGCACCCCAAAAAATCTTCAGTCTGTAAAAACTTTGCATTTTTGTCTGAATTCAGTTGTTTATCCTATCTCTGTGAGGTACTAAGTAGCTTCAGAACTATATTAATGTTAATACTCATGTAGATATATACAGACTTCTCTGTGTTAATACATGTGATACATTTACACCTAAAAAGAGGAAGCAGTAGTGGTTTACAAAGATCCTATCAATGAAAAAATGCTACCAAGTGAAGGACAATACAAGATTTAAGGTCATACAGCACGGTGGCAGCCACGCCAGGAAATGAAGCCAGATCAGTGATAAACATGAGACTTTTCCCTTTCTTACTGTCACTCTTAAAGTTCACTAAAAATAGCAGTTAGTGAGTAGCTCAGAGAACTTGTCCACTTGTTTCAGTGCCAATAAGAACTGAGTGTCAAGAAAATCCATTCAAATTTTGCTAACATTTTGCAGACCTTTACATTAGGGCTCTGGATTTTCTCTTGACGGTGAGTTCTGCTTCCTGAAAAAGAAAGTGCTGTCACCTGGAATAGCTGCTCCCGGGTCACACAAGTGGGGCACCCGACAATCAATAGTCATTACCATCACCGTTGTAAAAAGTGAGCATTTCCCTGCTTCAGGAGTAACAGTCATTGAAAATATGGTACCAAATTAACGAAGAGGATGTCACTGTGGATCAAAGGGTTCACAAGTTTCCTCTTACAAACAGGAAAACTTGTAGCTGAAATGCCCCCATCAAGTTGGATTTGACACTGCCTTTGCCCCATGCGGTTGTCTACCCACAAGCCTGTGCTGACTCTTATTATATCAAAAGGCCTATGTCTTCAAAACCACTTCTGCAATCCCTATCATCTTAGGAAACAGCATCGTCTTGGCAGAAGACACATTTCAGCTTTTGTTTTTTAGTTCACAAGGCAGCATTACCCAGCAGATACTTTCACAGATCCATATACATATATTACCATCATATGATGGTTCCCGTAAAGTAAGTGTTATGAAATTACAGTGCATTCGTGCATATGCAGAACTCTGCACATAGATCTGTTCATCATTTCCATCTATATCCCAATAACTTAACTAGTTTCAACCCAGCGCAATGGAATTTTGAAGGAGTTAAATATCCACTTTTGTAAGAATAGGTGGCTAAGCAGAAAGGAGAGGTGTCATTAGTGGTCTAATCGAAACATACCTTCTCTGATCACAGTGTTGGAGCAAGCACTCCATCTACTGCAAAACTGACACAGGAGACAGGTATTATGGCTGTTCCAACCACAGGAAAAGTTTTAATTGGTACTCACGCCATAGGATCTAACCACAAGATACAAACACATTAAAAAAAAAAGCCAGGCTTCATTAGTTCTGCTGTAGATGGAGCTGCAAATCTCTCCAGGAGCCACTCTGTACAGTATTTGTAGTAATTTCACCAGAGTTTTCATCTTCCATTTCTTCTGAGCTAACCTCTCTCCATCAAAAGTGGCCTGCTAAGCTCTGAGAAACAGATGTAAGAGGTCCCTGAGCATTGCTTGGTAAATACATCTTGTGCCATTTCAATGCGGTTCAGTGAAGGTGCCATAGAGAGTCCTCTGATACATAAGAGAGGGAAAGAAGAAAATGTTTACCTTTCCCTTCTTTGTCATCTTTTCCCAAAAAGACTACCTCCAATTTTCCATCATTGGCTAATGAGGTCAGGGAGTTGTTTTTGGAACCATCACATTTCATCCCTAAACTAACGGCTGTTTGAATGAGTTTGGTACAACTTTCTTTTATTAGTAAAGTGTTTCTCCTGTGTCTATAACACCAAAATAAGGATTCATGTACCTTGGTTTCTCCTGTTTTTAATACTGCCTATGAGATCACCTTCCACTCTGAAAGAGAGACTTGTGTGACAGATAATTTTTAGGGCAGAATGAATCAGTCTTTGGAAGTGCCTATGTGCTTTACTGATACAGGGGCATCAAGATTAGTAGATCAGATTACATATCTAAGCTTTAACATGGTTGTAAATGCGAGAAAGCTCATTCAAAACATGTAGACCATAACCTACAGTGTAAATAAGATAAGGCAGAGTATAATATCCAACTCCAAAGGTGATCTGGAAGGTAAATGATTTGTTGATGACAGCCCAATCCACATTTGGAAGAAACTGGCATCAGCAACCATCAGAAATCAATAGATCATGTTAAAGAACAGCAGCTAAGGAGGTGGACTTAAAATAACATCATTTTATTTTCACTAAATAGAAAATGCTAGGCAGGCAGCTGTGCTTTTGAGAAGAGCCGAGCAAGTTGCCACACTTTCTCTATGCCCACCTCCTCTCCCAGCAGGGGAAGAAGTGCTGACACACAGATGTTTTGTAAATCTTGGCCTGCTACTGACAAAAAAGAAATTCCATATGGAAAAACTGCTGTCAAGTGGACTTTTCTAATAGCAATCCAAACCAGCAAGAATCCAGTGAAGTCAGCCCATTTCTGTCCCACTCAGAAGCTCCATATTCGCTCTGCCAAGCGTGTGCATCAAGATGCAGCCCTGTTTAATGGCCATGGGCACACAGGGATATTAGCTTCCCTTCACAGTTAACCTGCAGTGCTATTTCTCTGTGGAAGAAGGGAACCCAGTAAACTGTTATCCATCTGGAATACCATCACCCTTATGTTCAAATTAGACGGTTTAACCAGTAGGTTCTTAAAAGCCTCCAAATGCTCAGAGATTGTACATAACTTACAAGGAAAAGGAAATATAATACTTAATTTTTTATTATTATTATTTTGAAAGTTATGTTTTACCCTTATGGGATCATAGAATAACAATCTAATCAACCCCTTAAAACTTTAATTATGAGAAACCCTATTTTTTATTAACATATACAGCTTTTTGCTTCAGATTACTTTCCTAGTCGTTATAAAAATGACCTCTTTGTCCATCTTTAATGTAAAGTTCTGCATCAGTTTGTGAGCATGTGACAGTACCACTCAAGACTGGGAAGCAAACTATGGGAGGAAAAGCTCTAACATGCTGTGTTTGCTCAGAAATTTCAGAAGATTGACTATTCCCATACAAGGTTGGCTTCCTTTTGAAAATGTGCTTTGGGAAAATATGCAAAATCCTCAGACACATTTTTATATCTCACCCAGGGCCAACAACATGGGGGATTTAAACACAGTTTAAGGAAAGCATCATCAGCCTTTTCTGAAATATTTCTCCTCTGGACCTGTTTCTGGAAGTCCTTGATTTAATGCATAGATTTGGCAGGATGGTGAATGCAGTGAATATAATCCATTGCTGGTGTTATACGCTCTTCTTTCATACAATGAGCTAAATTGAAAGATGGATCAAAAGCCACCGCAGAAGCCCACCAGGAACTCTACATGAGCTATCCATGCATACATCTATTCTGTTTCAGTCTTCTGAAGACCTCAGAATACCAGGATTTCTCCTTTTGACGTCATCACATGAAAGTCAAGAAGGAAAGGACCACTACCGGCAGACAAATGCTAATATTTTTCTACCTCCAACAGCTACTTTTGTACTTCCTGAATCCATGCACGCGATCCTGGCAGAAGTCCAGGCCTTTCTGCTCCGTTACACTGCAGCGCTGGCAAGCAGCCAAGGAATCAGCGGTTTGACTTTCCAAGAGGAAAATAAAATAAATAAAATCAAATCAAATTCTTCCCAGAGCTCTCGGATGTGATGGGATTTTAATGTGATCCAGGATGTTCCGTAGGTACACCTGTTCGTTTCTAGGTGGCAAAAGGAAGCATTACAAGGGAGGGGGGAGGGTACTGCTCTGTGCAGAGGGGCCCTAAAACCTGGCAGTCGGAGTGCTTCTCAAGGTAATTCTATCCCTGCTCTTGGCGCAGTGCCCTTCACTGCATGCAGCGAAGCTGTATTCAGTTAACTATATCCATAACTGAGGACTTCATAGAGTTGTGACAAACACAGCTGATTGCTTTTCTCAAGCTCGGCTTCTCCTGGTTTTCAAGTGCAGACCAGCTGCTAGGAAATGATATATCAGTTTTTGCTGTAAGCTGCAGCTTTTTGTACTGAGGTGCTCCTGCTGTCTTTTCTGAGATTCCAGGTCCCACACGCTGAAACTACTGATGTTGTACTGGGGCATTTGATTCATTTTCCTTTTTTATTTGTAAGCAGTATCCAAATTATTCTCGCCTTCCTGCAATGCTCCCTATCACAAAGAGTGGTTCAAGAGTGTGCATTTGTGGTAATTAACCCATCATGAAAGTTGCAATGTCAGGAAATATACGATTCTCCACACTTTCTCCCCTTCTCTTTCTCTCTATTTTTTTAATTATATATATTTTTTGCTAACTACTTGTCTATTTATAGGAGTACGTCTTGCCCTTTACTTAAGAGGCAGTGTCATGGAGAAGCAGATAGTTAGAGGAAGTCCACATGCTTGACAAAACTTCTATTACTTTTACAGCCAGTGGATACCAAAACAGAATCAATTACAATACTTCACCTGGGAATGACTAATTGAATTGTGAAATGTACCGATGTTCTGAAGTCACTGAGGTAAGTTAAATACTAATACTAGTAAAAGGCAGGAAATGTTGTAGATAGGTTCTTGATTCAGTTGGTTTTAGACTAGAATTCATTTTCAGTTTATGTTGATGGTGTGAGCTTGTCTAATTTCCACCAACTCTTATTAATCAAGGGTCAGGGAATTAGCTCAGAGAAGAGAGCTGCAGAGGATTTGCACCTGCCTAGTTGTTCAACTACACAATTAACAGAAAGTGCTAAACTCTGTTTCATCCTACAGTCAGAGATCAGCTGTCGACTACTTATTCAGTCTGAGAAGCACTTAAATGAGTTATTTGACTGGCTTTGGTGGGGCATCTATCATAGGTGCTCTGTGTTCTTCTTCTGTGTGTGTTAGCACCCTCGAGTCCCGCAGCCAGTGGTGCAGATCACAGGCAAGTGGTTGGCATCATTAGGAGTGTGCTCTGAGTTCTCATCTTGTGGCTCTTTGGCTGTGTCACATTTGGCTGTACTTTGAGTAGCTCCACAGAACATTTCTATGGACTGGAAGTTCATCATTTGTGCTGTCAAACTGATAGAAAGATCCTTGACACGTCAGCCTCCCTACCCCAGATGCATTTCACAAACAGTTCAGAAGCTAGCATGAAGTGAATGCCGTCCATTTGGGCATTCACACTGAGCACAGTGTTCTCAGTAGAGGTCCTTCTATGCAGTTTGACTTCAGTGACAAAGACAAATGCAGGCCACATTTAATTTACTGGTGCTGACATTGCTTCCAGATTGTACTCGATAACTGTTCAATATAAAATACAACAACCCGGCAAGCCTAGCCCAAGCAATTGAATTTTAAACATATATAAAATTTTTATATATTAATATTACTCTGTTAATTCAAATTAAAAAGCTGCACATGTGTAATGTAATTATTATTCTTAGGAAAAGCACATGGTTCATCACAGAAGGAGCTCCAGGAAGGAAGGGGTGACAGACACTTCTAAATCAAAAGGTAGTTTTTATTTCCAGAGCTTTCTGAAATGCTTCTGAAGAGGAAAATGCTTTGGTCTTTGTGTCCTAGGGGCCTGATCCAAGCTTTCTGTGAGCAAAGAGAATTGCTGAGTTTGCTACAGAGGGTAAAAGTTCAGTGCCACTGAAATAAATACCATGGTCCCCTTGATGCACTAAAGGCAGGACTTCAGTGCATAATATTTAAGAATTCTGCCTTGATATCTGTTAGCTTCTGACTCCGAAATAACAATAGTTCAGCAACATACTCTTCAGATGTAATATACTCAATTATATTTTTCATTCACAAATGAAATAAAAACATCCTACAGGCACACATAATGAAAGCTAGCCTAATAATTTATTTTTCCTATATAGTTTATTTAAATGCTAAAGGGGATGGCCTTGTTTACAGAAAAACAAACAAACAAGAAGCAACTCAAACTATTTAATTATCTGTTACCTTCTAAATTAGCTAAATTGTATCTGAGCAATTCATGATTTATTGATGTCAGGAAGGAATGTCCCTGAAGAACTTCAAGAAAGAAATATACGTTTATGACCTGTGATCTGAAGAGACATTTGCTGAATGCAGAGTGAGTTTCTACTACTATTATTAAGTTGGAGGTGGAGAGAATGAAGGAAGAGGAGGAAAGAGTAATGATTCCTCTTCCCCTCAGCCTTCTCTACTCTTGACTGACATTTCCCTCAACCACACCTCAAATGTCTTGTTTTCTAGTCCATCATCTTCATTGATCTTCTCAATGCATACTGAGGCAACTCAATATTCTTCTTGCAGAGAGGGGTCCAAAACTGAATCCAGCATTGGAGATAGATCAATATTTGGATCAGTGCCACTTACACTTCCCTAGCCCTGCTAGCCACAGTATTTCTGATGCAGGTCAGGATGCTGTTGGACATCTTGGCCTCAATCTCAGATAGCTTTCAACCAGCATCTCCAGGTCCTTTTCTGCTGGGCAACTGTCTGGCCACTCTTCCCAAAGCCTATACAGGTTCAATATTGGTTTATAGTAAAGATTTACCTAAAGAATTATTTCCTAATCAAACCAATAGCTTTCAACCTAATTCAAATAAGACTCGAAGCAACTACAGTAAGGTTTCAAGTCAGATAATGTATTTTCAGTTATTATTTCTTCCATGTACATGAAACAATTTGTTTGTTAATATATGGACAAAGACAACAGGATAAAAAAAGGCCTTGAGAAAAATATAATTTAACAAACATAGGCTAATTAAATGGAGATGCCGGATCATTCATGTACACAAACTTTATAGACATAGAAACTCTGTACATATTTTAGAAACAGGTTTTCTCATATGGTTTAGATGTCTAAATGCATGTGTCTCAAAGCTCTTCAAATTCAGCAAGTTCAGAAAGCTTCAGTGTCATCCTAAAGAATCAGATATTTTTACAAGGACGTTATTGAAGGTTGTGCAAGAGCAAGTACATGATTTTTCATTCATACCACACATAAAGAAGTAACATGTGCTTTATTTTCCAAGAATTTGCATCACATAATTTCAGTGCACTGATTATGCAAATAAAAACTGCACCTCCAACTGAAATTGTATCCAACCATGGACACATTCCATAGTGAAAACTGGCTTGTAACTGATACATCAAATGCTAGAGTTGAATGATGGTATTGAAGAAATGCTAACATAGAACCTCACTTTTCCCACATTGTCAATTAAGAAGAAGATGATCTTCTAGATGAATTTCATTTTGCATAAAAAGGCAATCTGGATTCTCTGTGAGAAAAGGAGTTTGGCCAATGAACTAGAATGAGATGGCAAGGAATGCAAACTATAATTCCTTCAAACTTTTTATTTTTTCCTATTCTCTCCTGACAACCCTTATTCCAGTGTCAATTTGCAACACTTCAATTTCCTGAAAAATTACCTTCAGAAATCTCATCTGGGAATTAAACTCATGTCACTGTCAACATATTTTATATTGTTCATAAGTGATGGCAAATGTGCAGTATGCAGAGACCTCAGCAACTGCTTAGAGCCTTGACAACTGCAAAACAAAGATGTTTTGTGCTGGTCTAAGCTAGTGAGAATGAGAAAATTGCTGGAGCCAACTGCACATTTTGGGAGTTTTCCAACTCTGGCAGGAATTTTTATTTTATTATTATTTTTTTTGCAACAAATGGTGGTAATGAGAACAATGAATTTCAATAATTAGGTTAAGAGGCTTAAACAAACAACTTAGCTAGAACAGTGAAAGGTGGAGATGGAAATGTAGATTATTGTACATTTATTGCCATTGTAGACTGGTAATAGTTTAGTGAGCTATCTGGAATTATTATAACTTATTTCATCATGAACTTCATTCCAGTGCTGTCCATTTCTCTCTCTGCTGTTCAGATTTAGAAACAGATAAACTATGTAATAGAACAGGAAGTAAGAGTTGCTGGGGGATGAACTGACTGTGCAGGAAGTGAATTCCTTGTTCAGCCAAAGAACAGCTGTAAATTTTACAGAAGGGGAGTTCAGTTTATGAGTTAATATCTCTAAGCTTTTGAAGAACAGCACTCAAATCCCTGCTCTACTGCACATGTTACATGTGATCCTGAACATTTCACTTGAAACTCAGTTTTCCATTACCAACAAAACTATGGTAAAAGGCAGAGAAGATTTTTCTTGCAGGGTTGAAAAGCTTATGACATACACAGATAAAAGATAATGAATTAATTTAAATATCTCATGAAGCACTATAATACTTTGCAAATTGCTCTACTAATTAGCTTCAGCTGAAAGCTGAGATGCTCAATGGAAAGTTTGCCTGCCTTTGCATGCAGGCCACTGTTCTTCATGAGGAATAGGGTTATCGGGTTCCATCAGTCATTTGTCTGTTCTTTTATAAGTGAATTTGCTCTACCGTTCCAAGTTGCCCCTTTCTTTTCTCTACAGTTTGTCATGACAAATATCTTTTCAAAGACATTTCATTTTTAGAACAGTTACAAGAGAAACCAGGAGGAACATTCTTCAACTGAAGTAAAGACGTGGGACATCTTCACCTTATTCTTCAGGACAGACTGCTATGATCATTAAAAGTCAATTGTACTGATAACTTTCTTTGGAGACAAGTGGAGCTTCTTTTTGTGCTTTCAAGATTCTACAGCACTGTAACAGTTTGGGTTAAGTGACAGATAACAGTGTGAGTGACAGACTGGAAACTTGCTGCTTAAAGACCACTGATTGAAGTTTGTGTACATTTAAGTTGAGAAATCAGAATGGATATCTCAAACATTATTTGTTTTCTGTTTATTAATTACTTCAAAGTTTACTTCACAACAACTTTCTAAGTTGTTTATTTAAAATGCCGGATTATATCATTAAGTAAGGTAAAAGTTAGGAATAAAACCCACAGTGATTACAGTAAATAAAAATACCTGTGCATATGACTTGAAGGATGAAAAAATACCCACAAGAGGATATGAGAAGCTACAAATCAGGAGGATAATTTCTGGCATAACAAAATGCATTTTTAAATAGATATTAGAAAAGAAGTATGACTACACAGAGTTGTCTTGACGTTGGATACAAGTCGTAATTATATAGTTAGAATTGATAAAACAGCAGAGTTTGTAGAAACAAAATGCAGTTGATGTACTTTTATCATATAAAAACAATAAACCCTTTCTGACATCTTACGGTCTGAGGGGAGTGCAGAACAACTTTCAGTAGAAATAAGCACTTTATGATTTAGTGAGCATAGATGGTTTGCCCTCAAATTGATTTAGGAAATCTTTAATCTTTTTTTTTTTTTTTTTTTTTTTTTTTTTTTTTTTTTTTTTTTAAACAAATTTTAAAAAACAAGGGAAGTTCCAGGAGACTGAACATAAATTTCTGGGGTATTACTATTCAAAAAGTCTGACAAAATGACTGGAGTGTCGGTCAATTAGTCTGACATCTGCTCCAAAAAATGCGACAGAAAAGATGGGAAGAGAAATAATTAAAGGATAGAAATAATATATATATATATTCCTTTTATGAAAAACAGATCGTGTCAAATGATCTCCCTCTTACTTTGATGAAATTGCAAGCTTGTTTGATTAATCAGATTTCTGTACAATATTTGAATTTAGCAACACAGAATGTTCTGATTTAAACACTGGCATCCTATACTATTAATAAAGCAAATGTTTTATGAATTAAGAACTGGTTAAGTGGTAGATCTTGAAAAGAGATTGTCTCCAGGAAATTATCAACAGCTGAACATACTTATAATGGAGTTTCATGGGGATCAGTAGCAGACTTGATACCATTCAATGACTTCACTGATTATTTTTGAAAGTAAACAATAAATCACTTATGATAACATTTGTAATTAAAAGGGAAAAAGGAAAAAAAAAAAAAAAAACTTGGAAAAGTAGTAAATAAAGATAAGCCAATGCAGGCAGGATGATCTGGATCATTTCATAAACAGTACTTTGAAACAGACCTAGGGATCAAAGTGAAGGAGCAACATAATGTGAGGTCTCAGCATGCTAAAAGTGCTGATAATTAGCTCTAATTGTAGCCTGCCTGCAAACGCAACTATGCTGTTCTCTGGGTTTGGGCTCTTTAACATGCAATCAGCTCTGGTGTCTCTGTACTGCACTGCTCTATACTTCCTCTTTTGCTGGTTAGTATAAACCAAGACAGCTCGGATGCCGCAGATGCCTCTGCCAGCATGATGTAGACTTGCTCTTGATCTGAATCAGAGTACATTCACAGGCAGAGTGCAATAGGTATTAATTAACTACCCAATCTAAGGAGAAATAAATAATGAAAAGCAATTGCTGGAAGTTTAAGATGCGTCTTTTTAAATTAAAATGTATTATAGTTAGTATATACACATCACTGGAAGAAATCATAATGGAAACTTCCATTTAGTCAGCTTTCTGCTTTTGAATATACATATATCACATTGCGTGAAGGGCCAGGAATTACTTTTTATTGGATCAAGGTGAAAAGCACTGTCTAACTCTTTCAATGTTGCTTTTAAGAACAGTGACCTGGTAGCAATTTTTGTTTTCTGCTCAGAAGGATTACCTTGCTGACACTGATTTTAGACTGGAAGAAGCCAAAACCTCATACTCACAGGCAGAAAAATACAGTATGTACAGATGAATTTGTAAAGCAAAAGACAGTTCAAAATAGAAAGTACTAACAAGTCAAATCTAAAACTGTGCTCCCAGGCAACGTGCCTGCCTTTTGAAAAAATGTCCTAGGCTGTCCCACAGTTAATGCTTTTCAGATGACAGAAAGGGTATGACCTTGAGAGGTCATCCCCTATCTTAAGTCAAGATCAACTCCTCTAAAGCTGATTAAGAGAAAAATGAAATGCCAGTAATGTTAAGCACACAGGTATAAAAAAATGCCACTGTTACAACATAAATGACTTCTAGCACAAATGAACTCCTCCCTTACTCTGGGAACTTCATAGGAAAGAACAGGAGTTTCTCATGCAACCTATGAATGCCTGATCCTTTCAGAATAATCTTTAGAATGTGCTGTTTTCTCAGAGACTGCAGATTATAAATGCAGAGTATTGCAGAGAAATCTGTGTGCTGGTAAACTAGTTGGGGTCCAGGATTAAAGAGTGTCCTGACCCTGATTCAGCCCAGCTAGTGTGGAAGTGCTGAACAGGGTGTATTTCAAGAGCAGCACAACAGTGAGATCAATTACAAGTGACTACACTTCTCAGTGTAGACAAGGCTCCTTATTCAGGAATATGCTCTTTTAAATTCAGATTTATATCAGATATAAACTTGGATTCTTATTTAAGTTCTTTACTATGAGAGTGGTCAGGTGCTGGAACAGCTGCCCAGAGATGTACCCAGATGCCCCACCCCTGGAGGTGTTCAAGGCTAGGTTGGATGGGGCCCTGGGCAGCCTGGTCTAATATTAGATGTGGAGGATGGTGGCCCTGCTTGTGGTGGGGGGTTGGAACTTCATTATCCTTAAGGCCCCTTCCAACCCATGCCATTCTATGATTCTCTGATCTCATGATTATAGGAGGACTGTACAGTCAGTACCCTAACTTGTCTACAGCCCCGTGAGCATTGCTAAAACAAGAAACCTTCAGGACTTCATTTCTCATAGCACTTTTTCTGTCTGACAACGGGATCTTTAATTTAAAGGTCCTTGATGTGAGGGGGAAAAAAAGTATGTAGGATAATATTCTCTCAGTAATATTTCTAAAAACTGAATAAAAAAAAAAATATTGGAAGAGTTACAATCCATCTTCCTAGATAAAATTATGTAAGAATTGAAAACCTGGTACAATTACTTTGGGACATATCTAAACATTTACTTGCATATGACAGTGGATTGCAGAATCTAATGGGATTACATTGTACAAACCCCAGCCACAGTCCCTGAAGTTGCACACGCTACAGAAATATAGAATATGTTCTAGGATACATATATATTAGATCAATTTAAATAGAATCATAGAATATCTTGAGTTGGGAGGAGCCCACAACAATCATCAAGTCCAACCCCTGGCTCCACAGAGGTGCACCCAAAAATCAGACCCTGTATTTGAGAATGCTGCCCTAATACTCCTTGACCTCCAGCAGCCTGGGGCCATGCCCACTGCCCTCTGATGCAGAGCCTTTCCTTAAGCCCCTGCTGCACCTTCCCTGATACAGTTCCATGCCATTCTCTTGGGCCCTGATGCTGTTCCTCTGCTCCCTGTGAGGAGCTGCAGCTGCCATGAGGCATCCCCCTCAACTCATCTGCTCTGGGCTGAGCAAACCTGTGGATATCAGCCACTCCTCATACATTTTCCCCTCTATGCCCTTCACCATCTCTGTAGCCCTCTTTCGGATACTCAGATAGTTTTATGTCTTTTATTTTTCTTTACTCTAGCCCCATTACTTACCCCTGAAGAACCACCACTTGTGACTGGTCACCAGCTGGATTTAATTCTATTCATCACTAACTCTGAGACCAGCCATCCAGTCAGTTTCTAAGTCAGTGAGGAGCATACCTGGTTCTTGTTGTATGCAAGTAGAGAAGGTCTCCATCAGTGACCCTGGCTTACATATGTACCAGGCCATGCATCTGGTCTAGGCACCACTGGCTTTAAGTTGAAAGGCTCCAACAATTGCTGTAGACACCACAGTTCTTTGAGGACACTTTTCTTGACCTGTGTGTGATGCAAAGATACAAACTGAAGACTGTACCTGACCAGGTTTTAAGGATCTTAAAGTGAAAGAAAGGAGGTGACAGAAACAAACAGATGGAGAAAAAGCAGTGAATTATGTGGAAATATCCAAGGGAACTCCAGATAACCCCTTTTTTCCATTAACAGCTATTTATATAGAAGGTGATAGTCTGGCCTTGGAGGTTAACATGCAGCATGCAAATCTCTTTTCAAACTCAGGTTATGTAGATGGCATTGCTGTTCTCTCCCAACTGCAAAGGCAGTACACCAGCAACTTCTTCCTCCGTAATGTTTTATTTAATGGACTTTAAAAGCACCGTCCCTTCAGGATAACCTCCCACTGCTCGAAAACTGCACTAGTGACAGCTGATAAACAACACTAAGGTAACAGGCTGGAAGCAGTTTGTAATAAACTGTGGGCACTGGTTGATGAGAGATTTTGAGCAGGTCATGCATTTTCTATCCAGATTCCATAGCTTCATGATCAGGAAAGATGAACAGCAGCCAAAGTAGCTATTCCTCAACACCTGTGGTGTATTTCTTCTGTTCCTTTGAAGGCTCACTGGATTGTCTTCCTTAAGATAATAAATACAGGTGGGGGAGATCAAACTGATAAAAGTTGGAGGCAGAGAATTTTAATAGTATCTCTGAAAGAGAGAGACATTCATTTTGCTCAAGCAAAGCAAATCCTAGAGCCTAATATATCAAAAGGGAGCAATAAGCAAATGACCTAATGTAGAAGACAGAAGCACTTCTTTAGACTTATTTTGTATTAACCCATCCCCTTGTTACTCTGTGTAGTTATGTGGAGATTAAATTACCCTTTGCTTTAAGAAAATTGTGTTGGCTCATTAATGACTCTGGAGGGAAGCTTTTCAGCTGACTCAAGGCATTTTCAGTAAGTCAGTATTTTGCAGTTCTCTGCAGCATGGATTAAATTTACCACACTACTATAAACAGAGGTCACCCAAGATATTTCTGTTGGAACGCTACTAATGGTCTACATGAGTTTTTATTGCTATAACTTTCTGAGGAGTTATTCTGGCAAAATTCACCTGCAGATTCAATTACTCAAGTACATAGTATCAGCATATTCTGTGTCTATGATATTTATGCTCATTTAAACACCTCTGAACTGATACACCTTCATTACTTTAAATTGTAGCCAAACTGTACTGAATGTATGCAAGGCTGCTGTCTTGCCCTAGGCAAGAACTAACTTTTAATTTTTAATTGAAACTATTAAAATCAAATGATGTTGGAATGGCAGAATGACAGCTTTTCCTTTATTCCTGAATCACACTTAGAAAAGTCTTTGAACTTAAGAGTTCCCTTCGATCTAAAGCCCAAGCGAACTGACTTCAGCTCTGAGTTTTTGTATATTTGTAGACTTCAATGGTCCTGAATATTTAAACTTTACTAAAAGTTATAGCATTGATTCTCATAATATCAGTTAAGGAGAAAATTGGATGCTCAAATAAGATCAAGTCACAGATCATTCTATTTTCAGTACAGCCTTCGGGTTTTGTACTCAGACATAATCACTGCAAAACCAAAAGGCAGCTGGCAACTTAAAGGATGAAGGAGTGGACATCAAGTTAAAAGCCATTGGCCAGCAGAACATGAGAAATGAATTAACACATTTTCAGAGGAGAGCTGCTGGCCCCTGGGGAATGATATGCAGTTCAGTGTTTCTGTCACTGCTCCAACTGGCTGATCTACAGATTGGCTCCAGATCTGGGAACAACTCACCCACTTATCGGCACAAATAAATGCTCCAGTAAATGAGTACATGAAATAGAGAAAGAAGAAAGAAATATTTCATATAGAATGTTGTGAATGGAACATAGAAATAATGAAATAATTAATCGGAAGTGGTAGGACCTGGGAGGAAATGAAAGGAAGAAAGAAAGAGGGAAAGAGAGGGAAAGAAAGGGCGAAAGAAAGAGAGAAAAAGAGAGAAAGAGAAGGAAAGGGAGAAAGGAAGGAAGGAAGGAAGGAAGGAAGGAAGGAAGGAAGGAAGGAAGGAAGGAAGGAAGGAAGGAAGGAAGGAAGGAAGGAAGGAAGGAAGGAAGGAAGGAAGGAAGGAAGGAAGGAAGGAAGGAAGGAAGGAAGGAAGGAAGGAAGGAAGGAAGGAAGGAAGGAAGGAAGGAAGGAAGGAAGGAAGGAAGGAAGGAAGGAAGGAAGGAAGGAAGGAAGGGAAGGAGGGAGGGAGGGAGGGAGGGTGGGAGGGAGGGAAGAAAATTTTGTCTGGATTTGGAATGTGTTAAGGCTGAGAATTTAGAATGTAGTAGTTATTAGATAAATAGATAAGAAGAACCACATGGATTTGTGTACCAAGTTATGAAAAATCAATACATTTTCCAAACTTACATGATGCAAGATACTAACATGAGTTTTAGTAATTATTAAATATATCTGCCAATTAATTGTTGGCCTGTTTGCCTATTTATCTGGGAGCTGTAGAGTGTCATTCTAAGGTGATATATCTGCATGGATACAGACCATGCAAGGGTTGTCTTAGTCTGTAGCTGTATAATTACATCAGTCCATGATGTGGCTAGAGAAAATTAGTTCCTCATGCAAGCAGTAGCCAGTTGATAGAGATGGATCATCAGGCCATATGGTGTGTGCTCAAAGACAGAGCAAAGGGACTCGCTTATTTCAACACACTGTGTACACCTTTGTACGTTACATAAACATGTATAGATGCTCTTCTTTCTTCCATTGCCTAAGTCACTGAGAAATTAAAATTTCAGAAGTTCAATGAAGCAAATGAAGTACCATGGAAAAATCTGGAGTATAAACTCATGAATGAATAATACGGAAAGTCAGAATATGCCAGGACTGAAAAATAGGTTATGCCAGTTCTGTTGGCACAGGAAGAACTAAACATCAGTTTCTCAATTAATGGTGAGTGTTGCAGTAGATACCTCATGAACAGAGGGCCATTGCTACATCTTCAGGGTTTCCATTCAGTAGCAACCTGCAGCAGTGTTCAGTAAAAGGATTTTGGATGATATTTTTCTCTGCCTTTTGGGGGCTGCATTAGTGTATTCAGGTCTTCTCTTCAGTCACCCCAGTTTTGACTGAAGTTTGAACAGTATTTGTGACCTCAAGTGCTACAGCCACCGGTACCATGGCCCAACCTGGTCCCTCATCAGTCCCAGATAGAGGACTGAGCATAAATCTGTTTTATCTGAGAGTAATGACACAGTAAGACAAGTCACGTACTGAGGACAGCAGAGAAGTTGAATTGTATGTTTGGAGACTTATTCTCCACTCCTTGCCCGTTGAGAAAAAACACAGCTGTAGAGAGGGACCAAGAGAACTTCACTTTGGGCAGTATTTTCCCTCTGTTTCTTTGCAAAAACAAAGCAGAGGTAGACAGGAATAAGAGAAAAGAAATAAGAAAACTTTGCATACATCTAGAAACAAAGCAATTCTTGATGGATACATATAATATGACTGTGTAAACAAAAGAATTCAAACACCTGCAGTGAGAAGGGGTCTTCTTGTAAATATACTTCATAATACTTAAGTGGCCATTTCTGGTAGATTTCTGGTAACACTGCAGCTTGGTTGCTGGGCATTCCCTACAATGGAAGGTGAAAGGCCATCCACTATAATTATACTGTAGTAAATAGAATGTGAAAAAAAATCAAATTCTAAGGCTGCAAGAGCAAACTGTTTTCCTGAACTGCTTTGTCCTCTGAAATATTTCAGTTGTGTAACATGTAATGTTTATTGTTTTAGATGTCTTTCTACCCTTCAGCCTCTCTCTCTGTCAACACATTGCTCTTCAACTTCATAGCGCTCTTCTCTCTTCTCTGGTGCCGTGGGAACATAAAGCAAATGTTTCTACTGTTCTCAGCTAGAAATTGTTTTTCATTATAATTTCAAGAGGGGCTTTGAAGTATCTGCTTAGGCTCTCACAGCTAATAACAGACAAGGCAGTTGCTATGCTACTTGTTGATTAAATGAAAAACAGACCTGATAACATGTGAAATCTTCTTAAGGGAGGTGTTTCGCTTATGGATATGAGTACAAAGCTGTTAAGACCTGAACTGCAAACTTATAAGTCTAAGGTTAAATGCTTAAATGGACACTTTAAGTTCCCAAAGTGACGGGCTGGCTATCTATCTGGAGCCAGTGTCAGCTGGTGTAAATCATCACTGCCACTAGTTGAGAATTTGGGCTCTAGGGGCTTTGGGGTCAAAATGTTTATTTTGTGTTGCTAATAGTTAGAAATTCTAACTTTTCAATGAAGATGTAAATGGAAAGAGGTTTCATTTTTCTGAGGTCGAGTGTAGCAAAAAATTTCAGTGACATCCGAGAGAAGATTCTCATCTCTGCCAAACCCAGTATAGTGTTTTGAAGGCCATAAATAACCTATAGTTTAATAAGTCATAGTTTGGAAATGAGTATCTAAGGAAAGGTCCAGCAAATGTCAAACTTAACAAAGGCTGAGCACATGAAGTTCAGTATAAAATTTAAAAGTCACATGACACTCATTGAAAACTGACAAAAAGAGATGGTAGAGCAGTTTCTTAATTAAACATTTTCACACATAATAGGATTAATGTAATTTAAAATTTCATTCAGAAACCTATAGCACTCATTCTTCCTCCTCCCCTTGAAAACTGACACCTTTGCAGCAAAGGGTGTAACAGCCATGATACTACAGAAAAAGAAGGTAGAGTAAAGCATATTTTGTAGTCCTGAGACTTAAACTTTGGTGGGAAAGAGCATAAGTGATTTTGCTCATGCTCTGTTTCACTGTGTTTGTTTGTTCATTTAATTTGAAATGAAGAAGCAATCCACAGCAGCAGAACAGAAAATGCTCATATATCTGATTTTACTTTCTGTGTTTTTGGTCTCATACTTGTTAGCTGGGCTGCTGTTATGCAGTGAACGGATGGAAGAGTGGTGAATGACTCAATCTAGAGTATTTATAAGCTTGTGGTTATCCTCTCAGAGTAGAGGATATCTGAGTTTAACTCCCTTAAGCTAAGAAGGGCTTTCTTCTGTTCTAGTTATCAGCTGATGATGATTTGTTTACCTGCTCACAAATCAACACAGATAGGAAGAGTCTGCATTCTGGCTGAACTGAGAGGTCAGCATCAAGTACAGATCTAGAGTGGATGTGTAGAAGAAGCTCAAGACAGAAACAGACACAGAATTACAGAAACATTTCTGTCTCCATCATTTGTTTTTCCTAGCTGAAATAAAAAGTCCACCACTAACAGCACTCTTGTTTTCCATGAGTAAACAGTTGTGCTTTACACCCCTATTCCTAAGAGTCTAGATTTCAGATGCTACATTACACGTTGCAACAAACATCTTTCTTTGAACTGCGACCTACACAGATGTAATCAAGATGTATTATCTAATATACTTATTTCAGGCATGTGGCATCCTAACATTCCAGTGATTTCCTTACTAATATTCATTAGTTGAAGAAATAAAAGGTCAGTGTATTGCTAAACAGTAACACTGGATTTTTATTTTTATTTTTTTCTGGATGTACTAGTTTCTGAAAACAAAAGTACTTATGATGTAAGAATAACAGGAAACTTACTCCATTAATTTGTGCTTTCTAGAGAGGAGGTAAAAGTATGGAGATTTTCCTAGGGCAGTATGTCCACAGAGGTTTATCATTTTCAATCATAGAATGGTTTGGATTGGAAGGGATTGTTAAAAATTATCATGTTTCAACACTCCTGTCATTTGCATAGACACTTTCCACTAGATCAGGTTCCTCAAGGTTCCAACCAACCTGTCTTTGAACACTCCTAGGGATGAGACACACAATTTCTCTGGCTAACCTGTTTTAGTATCTCACCACTCCAATAGTGAAGACTTCTTTCCTTATATCTAATCTAGACCTACCCCCTTTTAGTTTAAAACTATTGTCCCTTGTCCTGTCACTAAGTGCCCCTGTAAAAAGTCCCTACTTGTCTTTCTCATAGATCCCTGTACTTACTGGAAGGCTACTATATGGTTCCCTTGGAGTATTCTCTTCTCCAGGCTGAACCCCAACTCTCTCAGCCTACCTTCCTAGGGGAGGTCATTCTCATGGCTGTCTCTGATCCCACTCTAACAGCTCCTTGTCTTCGGTGTACTGGTGGCCACAGAACTGAACACAGAACTGTGTTCAGGATCTTGTGAAAATGGAGTGGAGGGAGACAATCACCTCTCTTGCCTTGCTGGCCATGCTGCTTTTGATGCAGCCCAGAAAACAAATGGCTTCTGGAACTGCAAACGTACTGCCAGCTCATGTCCAATCTTTTCATACACCCAAATCATTCACAGGTTCGCTCTCAATCCACTCATCACCTAATCCAAACGGATGTTTGGGATTGCCTCAACCTTCAACGTCTGATACATGGACTCAGATGTGAATGATCCAAATCCTTTACTACAAGTTCTCACATCTCTTATATACCTTCCACAAGTTTTCTTTTTCTAGCTTTCCCATTCTCCCCTACATGTCAACAGAGCATTCCAAGAACACTCTTCAACCGTTCATGTGGGCTTATCAAATCAGAGCTGCGAGCTGTTCTTTCTTTTTCTAGAGGCGTCCTTGGTATCCTTGCTGTTTATCTTGCTCCACAGCTGCTTCTCTGTACAGTCCTTCTTGTATTCCCACATCAACCCACGAGTAGAGTGTTGTACTTGGCTTTGTTGAACTTGATGAGGTTTGCACAGGCCCATCTCTCAAAATTTTCAAGGTCCCTTTGGCTAGCATCCCTTCCCTCCAGCATCTCAATCTTGGTCTCGTCAGCCAACCTGAGCATGCACTCAGTCCAACAATCCATGTCACCAGTGCATAAACTAAACAGTACCAGCTTCAACACAGAACTCTGAGGGATGTGTCAGTGGTCTCCACCTGAGAGACCCTGAGCCACAGACAGCCACTCTTCAGACGCACCATCCAGTCAACTCCTAATCCAACAAATAGTCCATCAATCAATTCCAAGTTTCTCTAATTTAGAGATAAATACATTGTGTTTTGAAACTTCATTTTAATTTTCTTGATTTAAAAAAAAAAAATATATATATATATATATATATATACAATTTGTGTGCTTATTTTTGTTTGTTTGTTTGATTGATTTTTGGTAGTTTGTTTGTTTGTTTTGTTTGTTTGTTTGTTTGTTTTGCTTTGAACAATTTCCATATTTTAAAATGCATATCTTTTAACAGTTGCAGACAGAGCAGTGATTTCAAGCACATAAAAGGAAATTAGGTTCAGGGATAATTTTTTTAGTGTTTCAGATTTTCTATATTGCATTTGGCAATTTCATCTAATCTGTGCACTGTAAAAAGAAATCTTGTATTTCCAAAACAAACAAAAAAGTCCAGTTGCATGGTAACCAGCCCACATACTAAGCCCTAGAAATATCAGATCCAGAGTACTCAGGGCTGTGCCAAATAATCAAGGTGCCTTTAACTGATTTCTTCTTATGATAATAACAGCCAAAGGGATTTTAATCACTACAATACAAAAAAAAAAAAAAAAAAAAAAAAAAAAAAGATCCTGTGGCCAAATTCTTTGCTGTCATTAAAGTCAAGGGATTTACACTTATTGGAGGTGGGGACTCCCACTCTTCACAAGCAGCGTGTCCTTGTGCTGCCTGCAGAGGGGAGTTTGCCTCCATCAGAAAAGGGAAATCTCACCAGGCAACATGCTCTGTCTGTCAAAAGGAAACTTTACATTAAAGACATTGTGGACTTTAGATCTGCGAAGACGGCATAGGAATAAAGGGCATGAGAAGGTGAGGAGAGAGGGGAGGAATGAAAGCTCCTGAGTGTTTGCCGTTCTTCTAAAGTTACAGAAGAAAAAAGACACACAACTGCATGATATTCCTCTGTGTGACTGTTTCACATTAATACGACATTTTCAAAGGTTGTAGTTAATGTGGCACTGTAGTTAATGTGTGATTATGAGGATCCACTAGAGGTATATTTCAAGAAGCTAGAAGGAAGTCCTGAAACAGGTGTGAATGCCATGATAAGGATCACAATATGGGTAACTATGATCAGAAATATCTCCACTTCACTATTTTGTTGATCAAGGAGGTCCCTAATCAAAAATTTACACCTCGCATTTCTGTTTATAATGTGTTGTCATGAAGAACAATATAATGTATGGAGAACAATATTTGTATCTTGTGGTTTCTCCAAAATCATGAGCTTGAGCAAAAGTGAGCTCACATCAAAGCATTCATTTAGATATTCTTGTTTTTCTGCCTATAAAATGACTGTACCACAAACTGGGACTTTCACCTCTATTACAGTTTTTTTATTCATTTAAGTACCCAGCCTTTAATCTTTGGATGATTATAGGGGGCAACAAGAGTACTCTCCATGATAATGTACATATTGCTTATTGAAATACATACTACATGTTCAACAGAAGTAGATAGAAATGTCTACCATAACACAAAAGTGCATATAAGAAAAATATAAACTGCATTGCTGACTTGACATTTCAGTGTGAAGGGAATTCCTGATCCTCACTGCAAAACGTGGAAGTAATTTTTATTCTAAAGTTGTTTTGTTTGAACAATAGAGTTGAAGCAGTGCCTTTCAGCTGTTTTTTCAGCCTCAAAACAGCATTATGCCAATGCTCATTGGCCCTTCATCTCTCTCTTTCATAGAACCATAGAATCATAGAATCACAAGGTTGGAAAGGACCTATAAGATCATCTAGTCCAAACGTCCTCCCTTTACCATACCTGCAGAAAAACCCCTAAGCCGTATCTCCTAGCTCCCTATCCAGACACTAAATCCTTTACTCACAGGATTTTGGGCTCCGTGGATGTAACAGAAACATTGCCTCATCTTTTTACATCTTTAGATCTATTTAAATCAGGATTGCACACAGGCAATACTCTTCTACTCTGTGGCTGCCACTGAAGGAGCTATTGTTTTCCACAGTAACAGACTAACAGGCTTCTAATGGTCAAGTTTCAACTGGTGTAGTTGATGTGAAACATAAATGGATGAAACACAGGCTCCTTGATCTAGATATTGTACTTTTGCAGCAGAGATACTGTTGGAGTATGGTAGGATTCAAGAGAAGCAACTGAGACTGGTTTGTAGGATTTTCTGGGCTACAGCCAGAAACTTATAAAGACAACTGTTCCATCTTCTAACTGGCTGATAATTTCAGGCCCTAAATATCCAGCTATTCACACTGAGACCAGTACAACAGGAAAAGATCTGTGTCTGCTACAACCACTGCAGGTGATTAATTCTGTCAAAACTGTTGAATTAATCTGAGTCTGCAGACTGATTGCAAATGGCTCATGGTTTGCAGAACTTCTGGATGAAGCCATGTATCTATCTCAGACTGAGTGGCTTGTTCTTTCCATACAGCCTCTGTGAAAGTCTGTATTGCTTTCTCAAGATTGTCTGAGACAGAACAGCATATATTACACTGAAGAAGACTATTATGGTCTGCAAAATTTCTGTATTCTTAGTAGTTCTGAATGACTAATGCACTGTAAAGGTTAACTGCGCCTGATTTTAATGGAGTCTATTTTAAAGCCTTTGTCTTTTATCATTTTATTTTATTTTTTCCGAATTATAGTCCAAGTTGAAACTCACTTAAAACCAGCAGCCTGTGAGATCTATTAGATAATACGCTGTTAAACACTTTGTTACCAGATGGCCAAATCTGTAGAAAACCTGCTACAAAGCACATACATCAAAAACAATGTCCGTGGGATGTTCTTGTTGCCGAAGGATTTGGGGGAATGCTGCCTTATGAGAGAATCATCTGTGTGCAGGGCACTGAGATGAGAAAAACAACACTGAGGAAAGAAACACTAATGATTGCCCTAACAAGTGCTGAGAGATTGACCCTCAAAACAAATAAACAAGCAGGGCTCATCAGGAATTTTTGGGGTAAAGTGCTGTCTGAAAGAGGCATGAAGCTGTTCTAACAAGGAGCAGTCTCTTGTTTGCTCCCTCCTAAATTCAGCTAAACAGGGCTGGTACAGTCTTTGTAAATTAAAGAAGATTGATTACACCTTATTTTAACACTCATATCTCCTCCAAACTGAAACAATCTTCAAGGCTCATTTGTTTTGCTAACATTGGAGGTCAAAGGAAGTGCTATAGAAAGTGCATTATGGACTTGAATTGAGAAGAGATGCAAAATCTTTGAGCCAGTCTTATCCCCACAAAACATTCTGGCACTGAGGAACTGAGCAATGAACACAGAGCAAGAAAGCCACCAAGGCAGCGGGAGGCTGTGGCAGAAAATGCCTGCAGCTGTACATCAAATTATGTGGAAGAGATGGGAAGGAGGGAGATTGGAGTAGTCTTGAAAAGAAATTATGCCAAATAGGCAATATGTCTGGCAGCAAGGATGATGAGGAAGAAACTAATTTTAAAAGTATTGTAGAGAAAGAAGCAGCAGGACATTAGGGTGGGAAAAGGGGTGACAGAAATGAAAGTTGACATGAAGGTGGTGAGACTGAAAAGAAAATGTTTCAATCTCCAAATTTCCAACCCTGATTATGCAGCTGTCAACCCTGCCCCTCTAATTAAGTAATTGATTAATTAAAATAAAGCACTTAATCTCTCCATTTACATATTATGCCTCCCACTAACCAGCACTGACTGCGAGGACCTCATCAGAAAGCTCCTTCCTATTTGAATTCATGTTGGTTCCCAAACATATTACTTTTTAAATAGGAAATGACAACATTGGCTCAGTGCCCCAGTATCATCGCAACATTGCCATATGTCAGTATCATGCTAAACATAGTAAGCAGAAGACCCAACAATATAATTATTGAGGACATCTGTCAGCAGCACAAGATACATCTGGGATTAGTAGATGTAATACTGGGAAGACCATAAGAAGCAGGGAGGAAAGTCCTTTTGTGTTGACTTGGATTTTCAAGAATAGGAGACAGATCCTCAGCTGGTATAAATTTAAGCCATTCAAAGATGCTAATGAATCCAGCATCAGCTGCTAAGAATCTGACACTAAAATTGAGGCCAATGTCATTGCATACAAGATTTGATATTTTCTATATAAAGGTAGAATGCCTCAAAACAATCTGAGTCTACAGTATGGAAAATAATTTATCAGTAGTCCCATTAGGTGCACAGTATCTTTTATCTCAGATCTGAAGGACTGTGGACAACTTTGGAAAGCTTCTGAAGATCGATGAAAATTCTCTTTAATGTTCTTTGTACATCAAGTATCTAGTAGTGTAATTTTATATTAAAAAAAAAAAAAAAAAACCAAAAAAAAACCTCTCATGGGTTAAAAAAAAAATTAAAAAAAAATAAAAAAAGATTTCATCTGTAGCAGAATAGTCATTACACAGACAGCTTGTCCAGGGATGTGTACAGATCATACCTATTCATTAATCTGAGAGCAAGATCTTGTCAGGAAGCTAAGTAGCTGCATTAGTGAAATGCTGCATTTGAGCTAATATCCCTTGCAGAAACCTTATAGCCATGACTGTGCCATGATGTGCTTTTGCGAATATGCCATAGCTCTCAGTAAGATAGTGTATTTCTAACATAAGGTTGTTCTAGCATTGGCTGTATGACATCTGGCCTGGAGGTTGCCTCTGTTTATACTGCAGAAGGGGGCTCTTTAAGTCTGTAGACAACCCTTAAGGATTTATAGTTAGTTCATAGCTCTGTTGTTTAAGCACCAAGTCCACAGTAAGAACTTGCATCACAGTCTTCCCCAGTGAAGCCAAAGGTTTATACCTAAGACATGCTGACAAGAATAAGCAATAATGAGAAAAGTTGCTTTCAAGAGAACATACCTTATGATGTATTAGATGAGAAATAAGGGAAAAGAAAGGTTAAGCTCCAGTGATAAAAGGTTTTCTTACATGTGTCACATAGAACTATACACTAATTTACGCTGCAGATTAATAAACAAGGGCATCTTTGCCCCTCAGTAAGGTTTGTAGGTAAGAGGAAACAGGTTTGCATATTGATCTTTCTCCCTACTGTCTCAAACCATTTGGGTTGAAAGATTTCTTTGAGCCTTAAATCAGCTGTCTATAATTAATGATGGGTTGGAAGGTTCACTGAGACACTTATGGGAACGGGTGTATTTATGTGCTTACATATGAGCTGAGTGTCTAAATTCTTCTAGTCAGCAAATATATGGTCCATAAAGCCTATGGGTCTAAAGAAAAGAAAGGGAATGAAGGGAAGGGAAGGGAAGAGAAGGGAAGGGAAGGAAAACTAGACACATTATTTAGCCAGCAATAAACAATTTTGTAAAACTGAAACAACAAAAAATTATGTCTCATTTTGAGGATTTTTTCCTTAGAAAACTGCAGATTATTATTATTATTATTTTAACTAGTTAGTAACACAATAGAAGGTGCTCAAGTCACTGAACTGATCCTGAAAACATACTAATCTATCAGTAAAAACCTCCTCTTTATTGACTTATATTGGGAAAAGCTTTGTCTAGAATAATAGTTTGTTTCTAAGTGGATCTGAAGCTAGACTGGGATACACACCCTTAACACAAGGGCAGATTTCATTATTAGTGTTAAGGGAAAACATGCTGTTTAGAAATCTGTTCTGTTTCATTCTAAAAATGAAACTTTAAGAAACAGCCATAGAGAATGAATAACTTATTCTTGGCTGGTTGCAGCTTTATAGTGGATTTTTCAAGGTGGAGTTGCAGAGTGCTTGGATGAAAAGGAGTCAATAATGGAATCTTCAGCATAACCAGCACTGTTAGAGGATAAGTGCTCTGCCCAGAGAACTAATAAGATCATCAGTCTGATGAAGAACTATGCACCTACTGGCCTTGTTCACCAAAAGATTACATGCAAAATCTATAGCCTCAATCACATTAGCTTAACTATGTTTGAATGATCTGTGAATTTTAGGGATAGAAAGTAAGTAAGTATTTAACATGCAGCTTGTTGGGCCCATGCAGCTTGTTTTTATTTGCAGTATTATAGATCTTATAAGCATTCTCTTCAGCATAGCATATTTAATTTCTCAATAGTCTAATGCTTGTTCTTTCAGGAGAGTTTCTCTATGCACAAAGCAATTACTTAAACCAGAGCTTGTTTAGCTCACCTAACCAGAGCAGTCACGTAATGTTTAGGCCTTTTCATATCTTGCCAGCATTTTTATTAATGGAATAGGGTTGTTCCTGTCTTAAATATTCTTTAGCAAATGTTTCCAGGCAGAACAAGAATGTGAATGACCTAGTGTTCAGCAGTGAGTTTTAAATAAATGATTATTCTCTTGTGTAATTTTTGAGAAGGGAATTACAGTAACAACCACATAGGCCATGTTTATGCCATTGCACTTGATTTTTGTCTAAGTTAGTATTTGTCTAGGGATGATTTGTGGTAGAGGTGGCAGATGGAGTCAGGAGATTTCTTTGTTCACATATTTTAAACATGTCCCCCAACAGCACTGATTTTTTATATATATATATTTTTTCTTTAGGATCATGCTGTAAATACTTGGATTTCTTCCTCACTTCACCCTCATGAGAACACATGTACTCACACACGTTCGCACAACTGTATGAAACAATGACACGTACATAGATTCAAACAATGATACGTACATAGATTCAAACAATAGACTGCACAATCTTATTCATGCTTAGAGTCTCGCACACAAAAACTGCTTTTCAGCTATCAGTATATCACAAAGGTATTTCATGAATGCATATGGCAGTTCATTCTTTACTGAATTAAGTCAGCTTCACACAATCCTCAGGATAATGGCATTTACTAAAAATAAGTGAATAATGATATTTTCCATTTCTATATTTATAAAAATCAGGGAATTACTCTCATTTTGGTCAAGTCCATGCAAAACTAGAGTAATTCTCCTGACCTCAAGTAACTGCCTTCGTGTCAGGTTTCTGTGTGCTAATATACAATTTGGCTGGGCCATTGGATATTGCATGAGAAACATTTTATTTGTGATTAAGCTCCACAACCGCTTTTCTACTGTACCTTCAGTAATCAGACTCATCTCTGCCTCATTTAAGTCCGTGGCAAGACTTAGAACATGACTAACATATATTCTCTGTTTATTTACTCCTCTCCTTCCCAGACAATAGTCATGTGCAGTGACCAGTGGAGTATTTAAACTATACCCTATATACTTACACTAGTCAAGGTAAGGTCTAAGATGTGCAGATTGCTTTTGCAGCAGGCAGTGTTGAGGTTTGTTCTAGGGCTTCATTCCCATGGGAATTTATTTCCCACTACAGCTCAGTGTTGATGGAGCTCTGTGTATTGCACTGACACAGATGTTTTACAAAAGCAGCTGCTCTGGTTGGGAAGACTGTAACATGCTCATTTCATGTGAGCTTTTCTCTCTGGATCCTACCAGTGGATTTTCTATGTGTTTAATTTTGCTCCTTTCATACAAAATGAGGCCTTGCTTATTTTCTTTTCTCACACCTTTAAAGTGAACTTAAATCCTTCAAGCTGTATCACTGGTAATGCTTCTATTTAACATTGCACTGAACTGAAAGCAACTCCTTCAATGTGCTGCTGTTTTCTGTGTCATTAATAGTGATGTTCTCAGAAGGCACCACTCAGAATTTTTACAGTTGCTGTAAAGTAACCATCCAAAGGCATTAAGTGCTGAGGAACATAAAAATATTTCACAGCGGGAAATCAGGGAAAAGGGAAGCAAATGACACAGAAAAACCAGGTATATGGGCAAAAAACAACATGATGGAAGAAATGCATTGAAAAAAAAAGTACTGAAAAATAGAAGAGTGTCCTGCATTTGAGAAGACTGGCAACTGTGGTAAGAACTCATAACAAGTAAAATATAATTACCAGGTACAGAATTTAAACAAAAAAAGGATGCTTGCTTAACACGCTCTGATCATTTCAAAGTGAAGCTGAACAGTGTTGCAATCTGGTCTAGGTAAGAGATTACAAACTGAATTCTACCTGCAACACTGAATAATGTTTACCAGGAGTTTGGGCCCAGAGTCTCATTTTAAAAAGAGCACTTGCATAACTGTGAAGATGCTTAATTTTTATAGGAACATGTAATTTCAAATTTAATTATTGCAGTGTTTTACATTATAAATCTGTCCTGTAATTCTGCAGCTTAATATATATATACATATATATATGTAATTCTTTAGGTATAGCAGATTCATTTTCTTCCTCTTTGGAACACTTCAGTAAAATGGACTCTGAAAACAATTTTTCATGCTGACTTCTCTGTATTCTAGCTTAATTTGTGGAGGCAGACAAGGAGTCATAATAACAACCTCAAATATAACTTTCAAAACACAGTGCTTCTGCCTTTGAAGTATAAATGAGATTTGTACCATTACTTTCTTATATATCTTTTCTCAAACCTTTTAATCTTTACAAAGAAATGCAAAGCTGACCTAAGACAAAGAAATAATTTCTTGACCAAATAATCAAAATTATCTTATCTGAGTAAATCTGAGTTCCCTTTCCCTGATACAACAATCTAAGAACATAAAGGCACATATTTTGTTTGTATCTCTAGGAAAAACATGGACTAAAGTGTAAAAGGAGATAATTATATTTACATCTTATCAGTCCTCTGATCTTCCAGAGAATGATAGCTCCCATCTCAGGTGGAGACCCAGTGACTTCACTAAATGTACCCAGCTGTGACATGAGGGCTTTGAGGACTATAATTGTAATGGGCACTTAGACACTTCTACTTGCTACAGCCCAAGCATTCACAAACCTACCTGCTACCTCACAAGGCAAAGTACTCTCTGGGTTTTAACACCCCACAAGTGTATACACTCTTCCAGGGCAAAAGCTGGTAACTGTGCTATGAACCTATTATTTTCCCAGGTGTCACCAAAATAAAGAAGCTGATATAATCTCTATTTTTTAGCTATTAAAACACAGTGAGGATTATACTCTGTGATGTAATGAGCTCGCTCTCATTTGCTTTATTAAATTTACTAGATAAAGACAAAAGTACAGTTCTCTGAATTGTATCTTTTTACCAGACCACATCTAAACAAAAGGGAATTCAGCATAAGCGGGGTAGATTGGTATTTCAGGGGGAACACAACAACTATAAATGTTTATACTAAAGGAAAAAAAAATCAACCAAGGAAAACCCTCTCTACCAAGAAAAGCATCTCACATTTCTGAAGAGCATCTTGTCAGATTCATGCTGTGTTTTTATCTGCCAGCCCTGGCTATCAATATGATCCTCCAGTCATCCAGACGTGCCTGGAGCTGCATACCTGTGTTTTCTTTGCATGGAAACCAAGGATGGGAAGGAAGAGCAATCAGGTCTTAACAAGGCCAAGGCACACACTTGAGATGGGGATCAGACAAAGTCTAGACAGATTCCTTAGCTGGGTTTTGTGTTGTTTTTGTTTTTTTTTATTGCAGTTGTTGTTTTTCTGGTGTTCTTTTCCCCCAGATCCCTTAATACTGGCCATTTGGTCTTTATAAAACATCCAGAATGTGTTTAAATTAATATTATTTGTGCAAAATATAAAAATTATATATTCTGCTAAAGTATTCCATTCTGAGTCTGTTATAGTATTGTATACTGCATCTTCTGTTTCCTATATTATTTAAAGATGTACACTAAAAACAATTCATAAAGACTCATGTTTTTATTTCTTCCACATCCTTTACTGCTTTATATAAAACATCTTGCACTTTAAAGAAACAGAATTAACCCAGAGATGCACTTGTGCAGTATGATGGGAATATGTGCCATACTGCCATACACAACAACTGCTGGTCACCTTCCCTGCACAAATCGTATGACAGCTCCATGATAAAATGGAAAGCAGTAAAGCCGATCAAAAGAACTTTGATCAGATGGTTTAGCAATGCTGTCTTTAAATGCTTCATTGTTAAACCCGTGACCAATTGCCTAACAAAAACAAACAAACTTAAAAAAAAGAAAAGCAACAAAAACAACCCACAAAAACTACGTGAAGATGAGTCTGCAATATAATGATTTGGATAATGGGCCAATAGTTTCAGAGATTTTGAAGGACGTGAGTGTAAATCTGGAATTTATACAAATTCATGGTATTTTTCCATCTCAATGGCACAGTAAAGCTGCTTAAATAAAATGGAGTGGGAGAAATCAGCCACACCAGATGATTCATGTATGCTTTTGTCTCCACTCAACTCCAATTTTAAACAACATCTCACTGAATTTTATAATCAAGTGCTTATATATTTTTTCTTTACTGTATTGGTAAGTAATAGGTCCTTTGTCCACAATCTGTCTCATAAATGTAAAGTCAGCTGTTATTTCAAGTTGTTTTAGATCTGGGTATAGGAGACCTTTGTTAACATAAATAGTTTTAAATCATCCAGTTATAACTAATTTTTCTCAGAGCCCTGCATTTAAATTTACATTGGCAAGCTCAGATTCCTCTTTGCCAAGCGTAAACTCAAGACATTTCACATACATATAGCTATTATACATCTCTGATAAAGAGATTAAATAACACCTTATCTTTAATTATGTGTGTTATTCTGTGACTGGTAATAACGCTTAGGTATATTTTGCAGAAAATCTCGGGAAATTGAAGGTGCAAAGTCAAAACATTTTCTGCTGTTACTTGTCCACATAGCCTTACAGCATGGAAAAGACAGTAAGATGCTGATTAAGGCCAAGTGCAAGTGCATCTGGGTCGGGGCAGTCTCAAGCACAGGTAAATGTTGGGTGGAGAATGACTTGAGAGTGCTGAAGAGAAGGATTTGGGAGTGTCAAGTGAAGATTCAACAGAAGTTGGCAATGGGCTTTTCTGCAACTTAGTAGATTCAGCTAGAGCCCTTGGTGAAGACTGAGGCAGAGGTCATTGAGCACCTCAGCTTTCTCCATGTCCCTCATGACCAGGCCTCCAGTTTCCTTCTGTCTGTAGATTAATGTGCTCTAATCTTGAGCTGGAGATGGCTCTTGCTTTGAAGTGCTTCAACTTTCTTTCACAGGCTTCTTCCAGGTACTGTTCCCCCAAGACTTGTTAAGAAATTAGGGCAGTTTCCAGAATACCGTGACGTTTCTTGATATTGCCCTCTTGAACTGCTCCAATTTTGTCTCCGTGTAGATGTAAAAATATATGCTCCATTCTTTGATAATTTAATAAATGGATTATTGTTCAGGTATTTATAAACTATCTACCACTGTTCAAATATATATAATTTAATCAGCATTTCTAGGAATAGGTTCATTATTTCCATTTTTTTCCATAGAACTCTCATTAGTCTTTGCAATCAAATATAGTGCAGACAGAAACTGTTCAAATATTTGTGACTAATTCTATTATCAGTTCATAGTGAATTCTGCTATTGAAAGCTTATTAATATCTAATTACTTTTCAGTTAGTTCCTGTACATCAAGGTATGACATTCCTTTCTTGGTTGCCACTCAGCCCAAACTCTTTTTCATTATTATTATTATTATTTCTTTTAAATCTCTCTTTTATTTTTATTTTATTTTATTTTTATGAGTGGATCCTTCTGGTACACTTGAGTTATATTGAAAAACAAAAGAAATGTACATACTTGTGGAATGGTAGCATTAATTCTTCTATTAAAACATTCACAGTTTTAACTGAAATATAGTTAGTGTAACAGACACAGCTCATTTATGCACCTCATTCAACTTTTTGCAGCACATTTTAGTTAGCACATCAGCCTTCTGTTACAAACTGACTTCTATTCCTCCCATCTGTTACAAACCCAATTTCGTTATCAGTCGCTACTACGAACACAACATAAGATATCTTATACACTGAAGATCCATCCTTTCTTCACGGTCACAATTCTTGTGAAGTAATGTTTGCAGCTAAGGCTTTCATAACAAGTTCATTCAAAAGATCTATTTACAAGTGCCTCAGCTTTTAATTAATATTAGGTTCTGAATTAAGTAAGACCAATCAGTAATTCAAGTGAATCACTATTTTCATATAGATTTGATTATTTTTTTATTTGGATGTTTTCAAATTGAAAAGTTTGAAAGAGCTTTTGTACAACTGTAAGAGGCTTTACGGTTACTCAAGATTGATACACTGCATGTATGTTGTAAGATATTTCAACTACCTGAATTAGAAAAGCAAAGAGTAATAAGAGATCCTTAAAAAATTGGTGATTATTACTAAATTAAAAGGAAATTAACTAAAAGAAAAACAATCAACATAGGAGAGGAAAAATCAAAACTATGCAGTATATGAGGATCTGGAGAATGAATATTTTAGTGGCTGAACAATCTCATACTGAATTCCAATCTCTGTTAACTGAGCAGCGCTCCTAAGAATCAAGAGGATAAATGTGAGCTGTATAGAATTTTATTCACAGTTTAGTAAATTTATATGATAAAGCACCCAAAAAACACTAGCTAGAATTTACAAAATGTTTTTAATCTGCATATAAAAACAGTATTTTAAGGTAAGACTGAATCTTTTTTATTTATTTATTTATTTATTTATTTTCCTATAGCATAGTCGCTAGGAATTAAAGGCTTAATATGTTAGTTATGGACTCTGTTCAATTATAATTTGTTTTGGTGTGTTGCAGTCTATAAGATGGAAGCATGGAATGGAAGTGATCATGCATCTCACATTTTTTAACCTGTTTTTCTATTAAAGCATGAGAAAATTATCATTGGCCTCATATTTACAGTATGATTTTGTTTGGTAAAAAAAAATATTCATTGAAATATTTCTTACAAACTGAAATCCTTTTGGAATGTTCAGTGTTCAAATATCTTATGAAGAATTTCCTGATTTTCCTGAAGTTTCTGAGTGTTTTCTTTTAATGGAAGTACAAAATCTGCAAAAGGCCACACTTGTAAGACTTGATTGTATGTTTGTTTCTTTCCTTCCTTCCTTCTTTTCAATGAAAAATAGACCCCCAGAATTTTAGGGAGTGGTTAAAAAATATATTTATTTATTAAAAATAAAAACAAAATTCAAAACCAGTGGACAACTCAAGTATGAATAGAAACATGAACTAGCAGAAAATGCAACTTAAGTGTCATAGAAATATCAGGGGAAAAAAATAAATTGTGGTGGCCTTTTTGTGAAGTATTTTCTAGATCTCTTTTCTTGAACATGTTTGAACACAATGGACATATGTACGAGTTAGTCCAGAACAGGTCTATTTGCCTGGCTTCACGTCACCTCCAAGAGTCAGATCTGTGCCAGAGTTTTCAGGGCTCACCTTTCAAAGCAAAACAAAACTTGTTCATCTTGTCAGTCTTAAGATGCAAAGTGATTTTTTGTTTTCCTTTTGATGCAATTTGTCCAGGCTTAAACTTCAGGATTCAACTTTCCATTATTCCATTAATGTATTGGCAACTTGCTTTTTTCAATATTTTCAATTGCTTTTATTGACAAGCTCAAAAGAAGAACAAAAGAAAGACCTTGTGTCCACTGAGAATGAGCTGATTTCTTTCCTATAGTCCAGAAAGGGGGAAAAGAAATGGTGGTATGATTGATGCTATGAAAATCCTTTTCCACCTGGGACATACAGTTACCTGGGACAGGTAACTGTACAAGGATATAAGCCCTCGCAGCAACAGGTATAAATATTAACTGATATAAATATTGCCTTGTTGAAATCTTTAACTGAAATAAATGTTTCTGTGATCTCTATTTTAGTAATTAACCTACATCTGATTGATGTTGAAAACTGTAGTCTTATCCTTTGTCATTATTTGACTGAATAGAGGAAGATTCTATTTAAACTTATTTATGAAGGTCAAGAAAGTGCACAAGTGGATGGAATATTAAAAAGCAGTGTGAATCAGAGAAATGATCAAACTTAAATCGTCAGTTTACAAATTTCTTTTGAGGTGTTTTTAAATCCTACATGCAGTGGACAAAACTCTGCAAAACAGAGTTGGAAATGGCAACTCTTCCTTTGGACAAGTAAAGCTTTTCTTTTAGGTATGAATTTTGCATCTTGTCTGACCTGATTTCTATATTTGCCTGAAGTTTGGTTTGAGCTGTGAGGGGATTGTGTTTTGAAATGAGAGATAATTACAGGTTTGCAGCTCTGCCTCAAACTTCATGAACAGATTTCAGCCACCTTAGCTATCACACTGGCAAATCCACATTTCTTTCAGAGAACTTCCACTGAGAACCCGGATTGTTTCTAATACAGGCCTTGAAACGTCCGTGTTACACCATCTGGCCTTTATTTGTGGGTTTGCATAATAAAATGACTCTAAAGACCACAAAGTACAACTTTAATTATTCATTTAGATATATATATATATATACATATATTAATTTTAAACTTCAGTCTAAATATATCTATTTCAGCTTAAATAGCTTTTTGGCACAATTGCAGTAAGTGATGACATTGCATGTTAGAAACTGACTGACACTGCTGACACCAGCAAGTCCATGCCAGCCAATACTATACACAGAAGTAACACTGGGACAAGGATAGCAAACGAGCATGTATCTAATTCAAGTTCTCTGATAGGATTAATCAGTTGACATTTTGCCACATAAATCAATAGCTGGATTTCTCCTCCCACCAAAAACCTTCCTTTCTGCTGAGGAAGCTATTCCTTCTCAGCTAGAAAGTCAGAGTTTAATGCAGATGATTGATTTGCCCTACATTTTATGCATTCAGATTCAAAATACAAACAACAGATGGCTTTCCTTACAGTCCTAAACCTAGATTTGATTGTGTAATCCACTAAGAACTGCTGGAATTCAAGCCCTGTAAACTTCTAATGACCTATGGATTTTTCTTCTACTCCACCTCAAACATAACCTGTCCAACAGGTATTCCAAAAGAAGTACTATAAGACCAGGACTATTCTGTCACTGTTAACAGCTGCCATGGCACAGAAGAAATGGGCAAATAACCTCTCACTGGGCAACACCTCATTAAAAGTGACCAGAATAAACCAGGCTGCTCTCCAGATTGCAGCCTTCACCAGTTGGACTCTCCAATTAGTGCACATTACTTGGAGCTGTTACTTGTTTGAATAGAAACCATTGGGCTAGGCCTGAGAGGATTTGTCTTTTAATTAGGTAATGATAAATCCCTAATTATAGGCTGATAATCTTTCCAATATCTCTTCTTAACTTTGGCGCCAACAAGAACAGATGACTTGGACTTATCCTCGTCCTTGAGTAAAATGAGATTTTTCTTCCAGAGATAAGAGTTGTTGTCTGTAGATCATGAGTGACTGGGTGTAAAGATTACTAGTATTACCTAATCTGCTTAGACAAGGCATTAAGGTGCATTTTTTTTATACTGTAAATAGTTGGTATAATATAAGATGCTTCCTATCTGCATCTGTAGAGTGGCAATAACAAAATATGTGAAAAGATTGGCACCCATGTATTCTGTTATATTACACTTTTTTTTTTCTTTTTCCAGGGGTAGAATGTAAAATTTAACAAAATTCAGTGAAATGCAGTTGTAAATAAGAGGAAAATTGGACACTTTATGACTACAACTGAAATTGCCTGCTGTTTCTTTAGTGAAAGCTGGCACCATGAAAGATGACAGACTGTTGTACTTGCTCAGTGAAACTCTTTATTTATTCATAGGATTGGTTTAGCTTCAAGAGCTAATTACATCCAGAACTTCATCACAGAAAATTTAGTGAAGAAACAGCAATTTCACCCTGAAACGGAAGTTAAGGAGCACCAAAACTCAACAAGAATCAAATTACAGGAATAACTGTGGAAACAAAATGGAAAGTTAAAAGAGATTTTGAAAACAATGTTGAAGATTATTCCTTAGGAAAAGTGACTGAAACAACAACAAAAAAAGAAACTGCTTTAAACAACTGGGCTAAGTAACCCCATGATTAAATAAACCATTCATCTTTAGTTAGTTAACAAGAACTATGTTTGTCTGAATAAAAAACTGAAATTCTCATCTCAGGAAATATTTACTTTTCACTCTTCTGTTTCTTTTATGTTTTGTCCCGATATTGCTGGGGGAGGAGTAGCAAATGTAGGTAGAGACTGGCCTACTAAAACTATCTAAAACTTTTTCTAAGTACTTTGGTAGATGTAGAAATTGGGTGTCATGAATTTGTGGAATTTATTTCTTCTAAAATACTGTGCACTTTGAAATTGGTAATTACACTGTCAGAAATATTGTGATTTTATTGTCATTTTTGAAAGTGCAGAGTTAAGGTCATTAAACAGAACCAAAATATTACAGAATTAATGGCATATATTCTTTGTGTATAATTATTTCACGTTGATGACTTGTCTCTGGAAGCCCATCCAAATCACCAGGCAAGATGCATGTAAAGGTTTTCTTTGCAACTCCTTTTGCATTCAGTTGTATGTATGGAAAGGAATTTGTAAGTAAAATCTACATATAAAAGCTCCATTGTATTTATGCATGCATAGATAATTCTCACAGATGTGGACAGTAAGCTATAGTTGTTTCAAAGACAACCTTAAAAAAATTCACAACCCCAAAATTAATCAATTTTGGAAATAAAAAGATGTTAATCATTACGATTTATTTTTAATTAGAGTTTTGCTAGTTTTCTGGGTGCATGAATTTATGAAAACTATCATTGCTAAGAGCTGACATTTTTATATGAACTGTAAAGAAATATTATGAACAAAAAGGTAAACAGAAGATGCTGCTTCGTCCCTGGGATAGTCTACATCACAAAGCACACCATGGTACACCAATTAAAAAAGAAGAAATCTATATTGCATTTGTCATTCCCACTTTTTTCATATCTCCCAGTGCAGTGTTTTGGATGACTATTTTATTTTGTATCATTCTTAGACAAACCCCAGTGCAGAATAATGACTGGTAAGGTACAGTTCACAGGCCTCATTTTGGAATTATATCCATTGACATGAATGGTATGGCATAGAAAGGGGTCTAAGAAAATTCTTCCTGTAACACTTTTTTTTTATTATTATTTTTATTTTTTTGTGATAATTTGAAAATAGAAATGGATTTTAATAGGTGTTTTACATAGGTGGACCACATTACCCAGTGACAAAATTCATTTCTAGCTCTTTAGATATCTGTCCTGTTACTCAGATTATGGGAGAGAAAAAGTTGGCCCATATCAAGATGAAAAATCCACAACAGTTCTAACTAATTTCCTCAGTGTGTTATGGGCAAGGCTGTTTCCCAGTCATTTCACAACTTTTCTTTTACTTCTTCCCTTTTTTCCCCCCCTTTAATCAGTTTTGGACACAGTTTCCTCTCTGGTTAACCTAGCTCTGACTAGGATGAAAAAGGCATTGTCCTCTGCTGGAAGAGTCATGAGATGAGGAAACCACTTCTGCAGGAGACAAGCTTGTGGTCAATTTTCTCCCTGTGTATTACAGCAAAGAAAAGGCTTTTTGTAAAGAAGAATTTAAAATAGAGTTTTCATGAATCATTGTTTGCTGGACATGCCAGGGAAATCTAAATTAAGGAAGACATCCTTTCACTTAGTTAGGGAAAACCACAGTTCATAATTCTTTCAGAATCACACAATGGCAAACTTTGTATGATTTAGACACTGGAAGCCAAGCCAGATTAGATTAAAAGCTGGCTAGCTATATTTTATAATTCTCCAGGAAGTGCTTTTTATGAGAACTGGAGGGAAAAAAAATTAACCACAGTAAAACTGATTGGGAATTTTTAACTACATAGATTTCCATTTGAACATGTTAATGTGCAAAAACTAACATTTTATAGGTAAAATAAGATTTGGAAGGAGCTACTCTTGGAATTCTTCACAGAATCAAAAAGAGATTTCAGGTTTTATTTGAGTTAAACAGAAACTGCAGCAATCAAGATCCTGGCTGACATCCCATAGTCTTGAGGCATACGAATACAGGTTTCCAGTGTAGAACACGTATGACATGAAGCATGAACTCAGATCTGCTGTATTCATGTTGAATACTCTAGCGACAGAATTACATATTAAATAGTTTTGTTTTGCTTTTGTTTTGCTTTTTGCTGAAACTATCATCTTATTATTACAAGCTTTTTCAACTCCCAACACAAGAATTATACAGCTGCTGCTCAACAAGCTAGTGATGGGACACATATGAAATACAGCGGGCTCAGCAGTTCCCTGCATCAGGCAGGGCAGAGCAGTACTTTTCTTTCTGCTGTTTCGTAAAAAGGCAGAGAGGTAGCCTAATGAATCAATTCATCATAATTATATGAAATTACTATTTCTGTCTCTAAACTATAATAATGTGCCAGCTTAAATCTTCTGTGACGATGTATGTTATTTTCTTTTTATCTGGGAAATGGTTTATTCCTTTGTTGATGCTATGAAATTTGTAATACACAAAAAGGTGAACACAGATGTCTGAGTGAAATGTGTTTACTGAAATTAGCCCAAACTAAAACCAAGCTCCAAAGGAGCCTATCATTCTGGAACCAAACTTTACAGAGTGGTTTGGAGAAACACAATGTGCTAGCAGATGAATTAAAAATCCTCAAATTAGCAATGTTTTAAATTTGAATCAATACCTTAGCAGTGAAATTGTGACTAAGATGTTTCTATAATGTAATATAAATATTTTAAAAGCTAAACTTTTTTATTAATATTTTTTTCAACTTTACTGTTATTTTACTTATATTTGAACATCACAGTCATCATATAAATGAGAAAACAGCCATTCAGTATCTGAAAGGGGGCTATAAGTAAGAAGAGAACAGATTCTTTAGGTTCTATTGTAATAGGACAAGGGGAAAAAGTTTTAAATCAAAAGAGAGGAGAGTTGGATTGGGTGTAAGAAAAAGGTTTTCCATAGTAAGGGTGGTGAAGCATTAGCACAAGTTGCCAGAGAAGCAGTGGAAACTCTTTTCCCTGGAGAAACTTAAGGTCAGGCTGGACAGAGCTCTGAACATCCTGATGTAACTATGTCCCTGTTCATTGCATGGGAGTTGGAGTAGATGACCTTTAAAGGGCCCTTCTAACTAAAACAGTTCTTTCATTCTCTGAAAAAACAGATGGGTCCAGGGTTTATTAAATTTGACGATTCACTATAATTTCGACAAACTTATCCCTCTCCTTCAATTTTTAGTATTATTCTCTGAATTGGCATAAAAAAACAGGGAAAAAAAGTTACTATGTTTTTACTTAAAGGCAGGTAAAAATCTATAGCTTTAAGTAAACAGTGTTTTCATTAGATCTGTTGTGGTCACTCAAGGCTATAAATCAAAACTTGAGAAAATATAAATGCATGTAAATGAGAGACAAAGGAATCAAAATTGCAGTTTCATTACTCAGCTGAAAATACTGTACATTTCTAAGTTGCACTAAATGTTTTTATTTAGCAGAGTATGTCTTACAAAAACAGAATTCTACACTATATGACTCAAGTGTAAAAATTGCAATATTATAACAATGATGTTAAAATTTTGTGGAGAAAGTCAATCAGAAATGCTACAGAGGGCTTTGAGAAATGTGCTTTTAAAGGCTGAAATTGAAGCAGTCTAAATTCAGACTGATTGTAATTATTCCATTTTAAACTGAATTGTAGTAAATCAGCTAGTTGAAGAAAAAAGAGGAATATTAGCAAAAAGAAAGTGATAAAAGCTGTCAGTTCCATGAGCTACAAGGAATGTAAAGCCAGGGAATATAAAAATGTTTACATATACCATGAAAACAAATCTCTTTTCAGTCAGTGTTTTTTAGAGACTTTAGGATTTTCAGTGCCAAGTCCTCTTCTGTAGATATTTTAAGCATTAAGAGATTGAAGATAGACTGTTCTTTTGAAAAGGTTTTATTCCATAATCCTTCACTGACTGTCTTTGTGAGCTCATTTGAATGCATAACTCTAGTTTTGTAGGTGACTTTTGATGTATTAACTGAAGGATGTTACATTCAGGAATGCACAGGTTTAAGGGTTTTTTTGTGTGTGTTAGGGGTAGTTCTTGGTGTCTGTAGACAGTTATCAGCAGGATCTACTAATATAGAAACAAGTCTGAAAGATCATAAGACTTTCATCATGAAGACTTAGCCCTGTACTAGGATATTGTGATTGTCCAAATTGTTTCAGTCATTTTAGTACACATTGGTTTTCTCTGTGGAAACACTCCACAGCCAAACCACAGAAGCTTGCTTTAAATTCCACTGAAGCCAGTTCGCAGCACTGAATCAAGTCTCAAATTGAACCTAGATATAATCAAGTTTATTAAAAAATGAATTCATAAGCACTAGGGAGAGCATAATTTCATAACAAATAGAGGCCAAAGAAACCAAGATGAAGTAATGCAGAAGTCTTTTCTCAGTGTAACAACTTCATTTCAACAGCACTTTTCCTACTGGTTCATGTCACCCAAATCCTGGGAAATAAGGTGTTTCCTACCAATTCAAGATCATTAACACTGAAAACAAACACGTGATTTTCCAAAAACATTTGAACATTTGGGATCACTGTTGTAGGTGACATGGACAGTGGGATCAAGTGCATCCTCAGCAAGTTTGCAGATGACACAAAGATGAGCTGTGCAGTTGACACAACAGTGGGAAGGGATGCTATCCAGAGGGACCTGGACAGGCTTGAGAGGTGGGCCCATGCCAACGTCATGGAGTTCAACAAGACCAAGTGCAAGATCCTGCATCTGGGTCACAGCAATCCCATGTACAGATACAAGCTGGGTGGAGAATGGCTTGAAAGCAGCCCCAAGGAAAAGGATTTGGGAGCATCAGTTGATGAAAGATTCAACATGAGCTGGTGATGTATGCTTGTAGCCCAGAAGGCCAACCATATCCTGGGTTCCATGAAGAGAAGTGTGACCAGCAGGTTGAAGGAGGTGATTCTGCCCCTCTACTCACCTCTTGTAAGACTCCACCTGGAGTATTATGTCCAGTTCTGGGCCCTCAGCACAAGAAGGACATGTAACTGTTGGTGGAGCAGGTCCAGAGGAGGGCCATGAATATGATCAGAGGACTGGAGCATCTCCCCTATGTAGACAGGCTAAGAGCTGGAGATCTTCAGCCCGAAGATGAGAAGGCTAGGTGGAGACATTATAGTGGCCTTCCAGTACATGAAGGGGGCCTACAGGAAAGCTAGGAGGAATTTTCTGTAGGGGCATGTAGTAACAGAACAAGGATAAATGGTTTCAAATGGGAAGAGGGTAGAGTTAGACTAGATATTAGGAAGAAATTATTTACTGTAAGGGTGATGAGACATTAGAACAGGTTTCCCAGATTGGTTGTGGATGCTCCCTCCCTGGAGGGAGGTGTCTCTGCCTATAGTAGGGGGTTGGAACTTGAAGGTCCTTTCCAACCCAAACCATTCTATGATTCTATGAAATAACTCTGGTTATCTCTAGTGACATAAGTCTATGTCTAAGCTAATAACCCTTCCACACAAAGCTCCTTTGATCATTAATTGAGAGGAAATACATACTTTTGTACTCTAAATAATTAGCTGAGTTGTAAATGCATGCAGTATAAATGCTTACATTTATTCATATGCATATCACTCTGAATTACTGTAATAAGTAACCTTTAAGTTGTAATATCATGATCTTGTCTGAATTTATTTCTGTGGCTTCATATCAGTAACTTATTTAAGCAATGCCCTAATTTTAAGCACATGAATAGTCCTATTGAAGTCAGTGAGACATTCACACATTAAAGCCATGCTTCAGTGCTTTGCTGAATCAAGGGCTATGTGAGTAAGGTGCCACATGTGTTTTTTCTTGCAATAACTCTGTTACATCACTTTACCTTTAGGCAGTAATTTCACTGTGCAGTGGAATGAATGTTTTCAGAAAGCTCTCTTAAATTTTTTAAGATTCTGGCATTTTTAAAGCATACGCTAGTAAATTAGTAAGGCTTTTATTATTTCCAATACTTCATAATAGCAGTGAAATCTAATAAAATATATTTCAATGTTTTGGCTACTGTATTAATTGAACGGTACAGCTGTTTCCATCTCTTAGTAAGGACTGAAAATATAATTAGAGGCAAGCTAACTTTCTTTTTCAGTGACTTTATGTAAAAAAAGGTGAGCCCAAACAGTAATACCAGTTACCAAAGCAACTTTGAACTACTATTTTAATGGTTAAATGGCAAAATGCATTCATCATTCACCTTAGAAACATAAATGGCCATCATAAGCTCAGATAGTCACTGAATGTGACTGTTGTCCTTCATCTGCAGTTTGTATGACCTCGCTGACAAAAACCTAAAGCTACAGTATACCTCAAATTTTGAATCTGTATCACTCTCCCAAATCAGCTGACAGGTTATAGTGAACTGGAACCTGAAGACAGAAATTATGAAGAAGGAAACCCTGTCTCAGTGGTTTGACACTGTTTTGATCTTGGTTGACATCTGAACAGAACACAGTATTTTGGGCTTGGCAGCATATCTGGCTCATTGAATCAGGATGGAGGAGTATTGCCAGGAAAAGATCATCCCTGCCACATTGCACTTCAGCAGCTGCATGGGACATGCAAGCTGGTCAGCTGGATATGAAGTAAATGCAAACTTAGACTTCTTGATGGCTTCCCAGCAGTGTCTGTGGTTCTCTATCAGGTATTTGCTTGTAGCTAAATTCCATATCAGTTAGCTATTCAGTATGTTGAGATCTTCCCAAACAGGCCTCGCTGTAAACTATTTATATATCAAGATATCCTGTAGCACTCTTTTATAAAAATGAATGAACTAGTGACATTAAGCTGAAAGGTAAGCAAAAGTGCTGAGTGTTAAACATATTAAGAGAGGGAAAAAATCTGTTAATCATTTTATTAATGTTTTCTTTTCTGCAGAAATCCTTGAAAATGCTTGTAATTCTTAACAGCTGACAGGCTGCTGATTTTGCAGAAAGAAGAGGTTTTTGAGTCCCTTAACTCCAAGTCACAGTTGTTCCTTGTTTTGACTATCGGAGAATTAGTTCAATAACTTCCCTAAAAATAGTAAGTGCCTGTGCTCTTACAATATAAGAAGGTCTACATCTGAGAAATATTGCAGTCAAACAAATGCTACATTGAAATGCAAGTTTAATGAATTACACTGGAGCCGTGTAAGAGCCTGTCAAAGTCATTTTACTCCCACATGGATTTTTAGAATCGTAGAATCCTTAGAATCAGAAAGGACCTTTGAGGGCCATGTATTCCAACTCCCCTGAAATGAATATGGACACCACAGCCAGATCAGGTTGCCCAGGGCCTGATCCAGCCTTACCTTGAAAGTCACCTGGGAGACAGGGCAAAACAATGGTGTTACTTCACTTGTTTCAACAGATTTAGTTCTTATTTGAAGGATTCCCTCTTTCTTACACTCTAAATGGCGCTCACAGATTCTCAGACTCTTGTAAAAAGTGTCAGATGGAGTGAGGCCTTGGCCTGCCATCTTATTATGAATTACAGAGTGGATCTTAAAGCCCATCCAGGTCCAAGTTGCTGCCATAGGCAGGGATGCCACCCACCATATCAGACTGCTCAGGGTTCCAGCCTGGCCTTGAATATCTCCAGGGGTGGGGCATACACAGCTTCTCTGGGCCACCTGGGCAGCCTTACCGCTCTCTGAGTGAAGAATTTCCTCTCAATATCTAACCTAAATCTCTCCTCTTTTAGTTTAAAGAGGCCTCCCCATCCTAACACTATCAGGCTGTCTCCCTCTTGCAAGTATCCCTTTGAGTACTGGAAGGCTACAATGAGTTATCCTCAGAGCCTTCTCCACTCCAAGATAATCCTCTCTAAGCAATCTTCTCTAATTTCTTACAGTGCTCACAATGAAATGCATGAGGCAAATCTGTTCAGTCCGTCTAGCACTAGTGCTGTCGAGTATTGTCATGATAGTATCTTTACAAAACTGCAGTGAGGAAACTCTCACACTTACATAAACTGCTGATGCATATTTCCAAGCAGGCTTGTCAATTATCCAGTTTGGGAAGACACTTATCTGCTACAGATCCTCGTACACAAGCTCACCCACACACTTTCAAGCAAGACAAACCAATGTCTTTCTCAGCTAAGCCAGACTGTTCCCATGCCTTCACTTGTGTACAGTTTGAAAACTCTTCAGGTCAAAAGGGGCACCGGGTTTTCCCTGTGAATCCCACTATCCCTACAACAGCACAATGGAGGCCAGGGGGAAGACAAACTTTTTGGAGTGATGAGGTTTGTTTCAGACCAAAAGTGGAGACAGAAACACATTTCCTCTACGGTAAAGGACAAAGTTTTACAGGGAAACTGCTTCTACCACATTCCTGGTGCTTTTGGGCTTTCCTAACAGCATTCAGTAACACTTAGGGCTCATGCTCTAGTTGGTCACCAAGATAGGTCTTGACAACTGACCAAGGCCTAAAATGATCTCCAAGTAACAAGAATTGTTCACCATTTTGAGCAGTCCTACAGCTGTCCACCAATGAGTTTAATCCTATTTTTTTTGCTGCTTTTATTTCTTTCCTGTACTTTTTAAGGCTGTGAAACTTATATTCACAGCTTGAAAATGAGTCAGAGAATTTATCTACTCCTTCCCAGCAAGAGTCTTTACTTAATGACACAAGATATTGCATCTAATATCCTTACAATAAAATGTATTTAAAATTAGGTTATCTTCTGAAATATATCTTGTTTGGGTTACTTTTTTACATATGTGACTTAGAAAATATATTTTGGCATGGGTGTTTTTGCTGTAGTGCTAGGCATGCTTGAGGTTTTTGTGCAGAAACACCCATGTCTTTTTTCACTGACATATTTTATGCAGACGGAAGCACTCCAGAATATTTTTTTTCCTGTGGACCGACTCATTCCAGAGACACTGAAATCACAACCTCCAGGGTTTCAGGTTTCAGAAGTCTGGAATAGCCCTGTCACACAGTTTTTCTATACTTTCTTGATTGGCAGAAAAGCAGTGGCCCTTGACAGACTGCTTTTGAACTAAAAAGGCTACGTGAGCTTCAGCCTTCCTCATGATCAAACCCACACATGAAAAAAACTAGTATCAAATCACATTTACTGTTCAGTGAGCTTGTTCTTCATGTTTACCGGAGCACAGTGCTAATCGTGGATAGCAAACAGGCTTAAGGAACGTTTTTAATAGCAACATGCCACTGTAAGGCCAAGCAATATTTAGAAAAATGATATTTGAAAAACAAAAATAATGCTCTGGTTTCTATAAGCTATACACAATAGTCAGCCTTCCAAATGTCCTGCGTTCGCTCAGGCACTTCTCTTGGTTCTGTCTTTATCCTTGTTATCAGAATATTATGTTGCTCTGTGAATCACCTGCAGATAGTTCCCACTACCTCAGACTGTTCTCTGCAACTTGATTAAATAAACAGTGAAACAGATTATGAGATTTATATGGACTTTCTTGTTTTTCTCTTTTCCTAGTATTCCTAATGAAGATTGGTTTTTTTGTTGTTTTGTGTTGTTGGTTTTTTGTTGTTGTTGTTCTGAATCTAGTATCTTCTGTGTTATTCTATCAATCTCAAATATATCAGGAAGAAAAAAATTTAAAAAAAGAAATTTTTTTTTCCTACTCAAAGTATTATCACCTGGTCAATCTTATATCCTAAACAACATTATCATCTCCTTTACACTCCCAAATTTCAGAGAAATTACTAGGTTAATTCAGGTCACTGCCTTTACGAATTAAACCTGAGAGCAACAGGAACAAATAGCAAAGTACAGAGCAGACAGTTACGGCAACATATAGGAATTATGAAGAGTTTGCCAGAAATACCGATCTCATGTAGAGACAGGAAGAATTACTGCAGGGTGTGTATACTTGTATAGAGATGTGGGGAAGAAAGTGTTCTTATTTCCAGCAATAAGTAAGAGTGGAAAACAGTATAAAACAAAACAAAGAAGTAAAATCTTAGTCCAAGTAGGGTTCAAAATGATGCTCAAAGCTGCAACCTGCCTTCAGGGTAGCAACTCCATTGTTTTCGGACCATACCATCCATATCAGTCCTACACCTGTTTCATCGGCCTCTCTCTTATTATCCCCACACGATCTTCTTTTGCTCTTTGGAGTTTGTATTTGTTTTCATAGCTAGCAGGCACTGGTAAAAGCTGGAGTCAACTTCAGTTTATGTTGGAATCTCTCTATTACACAATGAAAATGAAAAATCACTATAATTCTTTCTGTGATCTTTTTGTGGCAAACATAATTTCTGCAGTTGAGATCTTTGCAAGAGGCAAGTGGTCTGAGCAGCTTTTAGAAATTGCTGCTTCTGGTAACTAAGGACTAAGAAACAAAGATGGGATTTCCGTATGGAAATCATAGTTGTTAAAACTGATTCAAAACTATACAAAACTGAACAAAAATGCACACATCAATGTTATAAAATACAGGAGCTGGGAGGAGGCTAGCTTAGAAAGTATCATTGGAAATAGACTGGACTCAATTTCTGCTCACTTGATAGCGATCCGCTTTAAACAAGGTAGTAGTGGCACTTCAAATTCAAATGTTGCCAAATGAATGTAAGCCTTCTCAACATATGGATGGGACTCTGTTTGTTTTAAACTCAGTACAACATTTGCTCACTGCTTACAGGATAACTGGGAACATGCATTGTATCTCTATACTTAGGTACACCAAGTTCTAAGTGAGATATGCAATGTGTTTTGTTATCTTTCTAGAACGTAAGCAGTACGTAATGATGGCTGGAAATGACATTCAGCATGTTTAGAAGAGCTCTCTGCCTTTTTTGATAACCACAAAAAGTTTCCAAACTTTATAGGGTTCTTTCCTACTCAAACACCAACTGAATTTTAAATTTAGAAAGTCATAATTTTGTTAACTCTGATTTTTTTTTTTGTTTGTTTGTTTGTTTGTTTTCAGTAAGTTTAAAATAAAGCTTCAGAGAAGAAATGCTGACTACTGAAATCTGGAGAAATACGAGAAACACAGAAGAAAATCAGAAAAGCTGTAGAATCAGTTCAAAGCTATTGAAAATGGAGTAAAACATCCCTTCTAGTACTGAATGGTTCCAGTTGGGAACTGAAACTGAATGCACACACATCTATTTTAGCTAGTAAGCTTTAAATGACCTAGATTCTGAGACTGGAAGTGGTTATTATGTTGATGCTTTACCTGCTATTCTTTTTTATAAAATCCTTCCAATTTCATCACCAGTTAGCTACAGAGCTGTCTGAAACACTCACGTTCATATCCAAACATAGTCACAGGCTACAAATCCTTTGAGATATGGTTTTTACAGTGTTTGGAATGAGGAAAATAGTTAGACAATAGAGTTTATCTTACCTCAGCATTCTCCTTTCCAGATGCAAGTTACTATATTTTGCTGTTTTTGTTTAATTCTGTTATATTTTATCCCTTTTCTTTTCTTTTTACACCACCCAACTGGTTTATCTTGTTTTTAAAGCAGGGCAATAAAAACTGGGGCTGCAGCTGAGACCTCATGCATGCAGGATAAAGAATAATTACCTCCTCTGTGTTACTTGCCACAACCTGTTGCTTTTTAATAGTATCATATTTTTCACCTGGGTTTAGTTTGTGATCCATTCTAACTTCTCTTCTTTGGTCCTTTTCTGTTAGTACACTGTTTAACTAGCTAGTCCTGATTTGTTATTTTTATTATTACTTATTTATTTATACACTCGATTATCTCTGTTAGCTATTGTCTTCAGTTGATCAGCTGTTTTTTTTGTTGTTGTTTTGTTTTCTTTTGTATTTTCTTTTTTTGGTACATTGCTTTTGGACTAACTTCTCCAATTAGTCAGAATTGGTTTGAACATCAGGCATGGCCTTGAGTAGGCTTTCAGCAGTATATAGCTTACAAGTGATAAATGTAGTCACTCATACATTTAATGAAAGTGTGGAATATAAGACGAGAAATATACTGCCAAACTGTAGAGAAAAAAAATATATATATTGACAACTTCTCTTTATGTTTTCTTCATTCAGTTGTTCATTTACTATTGAGTAAGCTGTTCAGGACACTATGTCCATCTTTGGCTTAGGAAAATATCATGCAAAGCAATGTCAAAATACTTAGTAAAATCCACTGGAATATGAAATTACTTTCAGTTTATCTAACAGACCTTTCTAAAAGAAAGGGAAAGTATGTATGATTTTTACCTTCTTTTTGCTGCCAACTTGTTTCCCTTTTTTGCTCTCGTCTCATTGCTATTTCTTCTCCTCCTCTTAACCAAATGGGTTTTGGTGAACTGGCTCAAACAAAAATGATGCTGAAGATAACAAAAGAAAAAATGTGCACCATTGTAACACTTCTATAATGGTCAGGAAGAGATAAATACAGCTGATTAATTAAAAAACAACTTTGAATTTAGACTCGAGCTCTACTACCTCTATTCATAATTCCTCAAATACCTCTACCAACTACAGGGAGATGAGTATCTTGCTTGTTTTGCAAGAGTCCTGAGAAAACTGTTTTGTAAAGAATCATCCCGTCTTTGTCTAGAGAAGTGTGACTGTGTATTTAAATAGAAAGCAGGCTAATTAAAAACACTTTATGTAAATTCACTATTTCTCAATACTTAAGAATAATTGCTTTTGATTTTTTGCTTTATTGTATAGCTTGTTTGCATTGTATGCAACATGGCACATTCAGTACAGTTTTACCTATCTTGTAAAGGTGAGCTCATTCCTCTCTCATTCACCCTGTCCAACAGCAAGGGGACAGTCAGTGAGATGAAGTGTCAAATATCCTTCCACTTTCTAAGGAATGCAAGATGATTCTGTGGAAAGTGCTACCACAGGAGAGCAGTTACCGAGGCTTTTGTAAGTGAATTGACATACATATAAATAATGAGACGAACTTATAGTGAATTATGATAGTAACTCTGAAAGAATTATTTAATGAAACATCTCAAGATTTGGAAAATGGAGCAGTCTGAGAAATAATGGGAAGAATAGACTAATCCTGACTACAGATTTTGGATCTGAGCTGGTACAATAATGCATCTGTTTTGAAGTCTCCAGATTAAGTACTGTGATAAAAATTGATTGCAAAAATATAAATACCTTATATTCCCTCTATTATGCAAAAATAGCATAGAACCAAACTGGTTTACACTTTTATTAGCTTAGGATAAACCAGCCACCTGAGCCTCAAGCTCTGGATCCCAGTTTTGTTATTTCCTTGCAACCTGTAATGGCAGATACTGTCACTTGACTGCTCACATACATGTTCGCCACTTGGAACTTCTGCCTACTAGATAAAACAGCTGCTGCACAACCAATTGGGCCAGCACATAATTCCTGAGTTGGAATCCTGCTCCCTGTTTTCTTCGAGATAAACTGTCAAGCAGTTAAAATCAAACCAGCAGGTCACCAACTAATGTAATAGTATTGGCATGATTAGCTACCCTCATCCTTGGAAATTTGCAAGAAGGAAAAGACTGAGGAAACAGTTCAATAATTCAAGACAAGTGGTATCACTAATATTAGATTATGTCATAGTCTTAATTGATAAAATTATGTTTAAAAATTGTCAAGGTTATTAAAAATTTAAGGTGTTACAAGAAAAATTCAGTTAAGTTGCAGAAATATTATCCTGCTTTTGACCAGACAGGTTTCTAAAGAAGGACTTGACTATTTCCTCTTTTAAAATAAACCTGTCTATGATGGCAACAACTGAATTGAATTCAAGGGGAAATTACTCACATGTGTCAAGAAGGTAATGTGCCCCTTCACTTTCAAAGGGTTGGCATCAGTGTAAATTATTGCTTACAGGTGTTAAGTAACCTCTTTGATGTTTCTTTTTTCTTTTTTTCTTCTTCTTTTTTTTTTTTTTTTAATTGGCAGATGCCCATTTCTTAGGAAGATAAAAAGCTACAGTAGTTGAGCAGTTTAATAAAAAAGAGCTAAGGATTTCTAGACAGCAAAGAAATGGCTGTTTGGGTAATTTTGTTGAACGGACTTTGGCCCACTGGTTATAATTTTGCTCAAATATTCATTTTGTTTGGATAAAGATACTGACTTGTAATTTAAGTAACACAAATAGTGATATTTAAATTTTTTTATAGACTTTGATGTCATTTAAAATCCCTCATTAATATCAGAATTACTCGTCTGAATTGTGTCCCTTGGTAGATAATCCCCTGCAATTCAATGGAACTGAAACTTCAGTTAAATGTAATACACCTAAACAAATTCCAAGGAAATTTTTGCTGCTGTTTTATCAAACTGATTATCAAAAAGACCCCATTTAGATAACTTCCCTTTCCTCAAAGACCAACATTTGCTAAGTCATCTAAAAGGGTAAAAAAGGCAAAGGCTAAATCTGTCTTATTAAGATATTAGTAATTTCCTGTTGACTTAATTGTTTTCCTTTGTAGTGAAGTAGAGGTAGATAAGGAAAACACTTCATGAGTTTCATACCTACAAAGCCTATTTGCAGTAGAGCCTGTGGTTCTTTGCAAAAAAACTTTATGATGGAAATCTATAACACATGCATGTTTTTTTCTCCCCCTCTCTAAGATAAATCCCTCCTTTCCAAATAAATAAATAAGTACAATAAGGGAGCATATAAAGTCCTGTTGCTGATTTGTACTGCAATAAAGCACCTAGACACATAGTTTTATCAATTGCTAGTGTGCCTTTAACAAATCACAATTAAATATTAACAGCCTGTGGAGCAGCATGGAGGGCTCTGCAATCCTTTGAAGGCATATTTGCCAATTAAACAAAGTCTGACATTAGAGTAAAGGTGGCAAGGATCCAAACCAGAGAAATGAAAGTCAACCACTTCAGTGGCATTCATTAGCTCAACAGAAATTCTTTGTGTGGCCTGTTTCTTTACTACTGCCAAATCCACACCCTGTTCAGGAACTTACCCTGGCCCAGATAAGCTTATTATGGAAATAACACTTTGTCACCCTTTACAACTTGCTTCTTGTTAAATTATCTTTTATCTTCTTTGTAGAATTTGTCACCTCTCCTTGGGTACCCCTTGTGTGGTCAAGTGATGTTGTGTTTGACTTGGAATAATCAGGTTCCTAAGGTTAATTGAAGGGAATAGGATAATACTCCTTATCATCATATGAGAGTGGTTATGAAGAAACATTTGTGCATATAAAGCACATTGTTTTACATAAAAATGTGTTAATGTTTAAGTGCTTGTTTGGGTCATCCAGTAATATGTTCTGATGGGGGGTGTGAAGGAAAAACTGGGTGGGAACTGTTTAGTCTGTGCATGGCCTTCCCAAAGTTTTGTTGCAGCTGCATATCCTGTGCTGAAACAGCAGAGATGTTTAGTACTGTTTCTGTCTGCTGAGAACATGAGAAGGAAGGAAGGAGCCTTTCCACCACTTTTTGTTCTGCTGTCTGAAAGAAAAGCCCTGCAACCCTGGTGAAGGATGCTGGCATCCTGTGCCACCTGAATGTTCATCACCATGAAGCCTGAAAACTATACATATTCTGCAGTAACAGAGTTAAATCAATGAAATGCTCTTCTTCAAAGGCTTGGTCTAACTACTATGAGTGTCTGAAAGAACATCCACACAAAGCGATTTCTACTTGTGTCCTGAATAGATAAAGATGTAGCAAGAAGAGTAGAATTCAGTCTCCTCAGAAACCACTGAAAGCAATAAATTCAAAACTGAATTATCACCATCCCCACTGGATTAAGCTGGACTTGGACCGTTATGACAAGGAGGAGTAAAAGAAATGGTGCTAGGATGAAAAAAGAAAGGAGAACCAGACTTGTTTCTCAGATATCAAGGTACATAAGAGGCATGCAGTAGCTGCACAGCAAGTGTATAGGCATGTCTTGCCTCTGCATATCCCTACTACGTGTTGATACCTTCATTTCAGTATAGAGTTGTTCAACATAGCTGTGCTACATATATATCTTTGATGACATTCTCAGCTCTGCAGCTAAATGCCCTCTTTTTTTCCTGGACAGAAACAGTGCCTTTGTTTTCACTCATTCTCCCACACAGACACATGGAAACAAGATAACCATCAGTTAGTAACGACAAAGGACTAGAGTCAAGTGAAGAGAGAAAAGTAATTTCTTGGGCAGATTTTAAATGACCATCACTTTTTGAATGGTTCTTTGTATTTGCAATTTTTAAACTGATGCCTTGGTCTGTTTCTGGTTGTTCCCAGGATTTGTAATGACATAAAGCTCTTAGTGGCACGGAAAAGATTTTAGACATCTTTTCTGCATTCTATATTCATTTGTGTATGTACATATTGCATATTCACTGTAGTCACACCAGCTGCATTTTCCATAAACACTTACAAATGCGGCTTTCACTGAAGCAAGAAAGAACAAGTATATTTCAGAGCTGGATTAGTCTGTTTAGGACTCATAAGAAACACTGAACTATGTCTCCTTTATCAATACTACTGCTCATATCTCATTTATGACCTCAGTTTCACCATTTTTAAAAAAGACCCTATTTAGTGCTCTATACACTGGAAAATTCTTCAGCTGAAGTCACAGGAGTATTCTCCTGCCTTAGTAAGATATGAGAAAAAGAGAATTAAGAAAGAAAATAGAATAAGAAGCAGCATTATTTGTGAACATCAGAAAGTAAGCTTTTTTTTTCCTTGCTCCAGTAGTGCATGCTTCCTCTAAAGCAGAAGAAACAGTGCCTCAGCAGGTGTCTATCAGCTGGTGCTTTGCCAAATTGCGATAGAGTTTGCTTTTAATCTTCTGATTTTGACATCACCCTTACTGTTGATTTAATGAGCCCAGTGTCATAAATAGGATTACAGACCTCAGAGGTCTAATTCTCAGCTCCTCGATACACTGGAGGGTAACAGTAACTATGGTAAATAATTACTTCAGATTAAAATTACAGCTTTAAAATTTCAGTGTTGGAAATGTTTGTTCAGTGATCTGTACACAGGGAATCGCTTGCCCTTATCCCAGTGGAACAGGATGGAACCCATCTCAAATAGCACCTTTGCTGACACAGTAAAGAAGACAATACTGACATCAGGAAAACCAGATGAAATTGGTGGTTGTGCAGTGGAAACATAGTTGATCTCTGCCTCTTCTCTTCCCTCTACAGAATCTTTCCCTTTTGGACTTGAGTAAAATTAAAATCTAATTCTGAAAATACAAACGCTCCATGTGTTTTTCACAGAGTGTGCTGGGGATTAAATAAATGCTTTAGGAGGCTAATCTTTATCAGGAGAGATAAAGCTCTTGCCTGTGCTTGCTTTATGACTGTAATTTTCAGAAATTGACAGATCATCAGGATGTCCACATAGGATGTTTGGTACATGCAGATTTCAAATCATGATTTGTTAAGGATATTTTATAGATGTGGAGAGCCGGTGAATTCACTTGCTAGTAACTCAGTAAGGTCAGTTGAAGGCCAAAGGTTAGGAATCAGGCTTCTAGATGCTGTGATAGAATCTGTGAATCTTCTAGATTCTGATAGAATCCGTGATTTTATCTTGTTTCTTGAATCACGCTGTCTCTTAAAATCATTGTCTAATTTTCAACTGCTGTAACTGTTCCTGAAGTTAGTGAATGTGATCCACATTAGGATACGTACATGCAAATTGTTCAGGGTGTTTACTAGTACTCATCAGCAAAGCAAAGTAAATGACACTTCCAGATGTGATTACACTGTATAATGGCAGATAGTAATGTGCATATGTAAAATAGATGCAGCTATGTGTTTCTGGAGACACAAATATGCAATCATGAGCACATAAATGCACTTCCTCTCTTACACATAGATGCATATATGTATATTGCTTTTGGCAGATTATAAAAAAAAGAAAAAGTGATAAGGAGGCTTTTAAAATAAGCATGTATTGTACTTGCCTTATCAACTTGATAGATTTGATTGTAATTTGTGCAGTACAACACAGCTGCTTTCTTAGTGAGTTTTTATGCCATAGAGACGCTTATGCAGATTCTATGGAAGACCTGTTTCCTGTGCATGAAGTACAGCAGAGTTAAGCCAAAGAAGGAACCATCTCTGCTGTTACAGCACAGGAAGTAGTTCAGACAGGAGAATGAAAAAAACACATGGTTAAGAAAAGACTTGAAAAATTAGGCAGCGAAGGAAAGAACAAATTGAAAGCTGCTTGGATTTACTGGAGCTGTAATGTGTGTTCCGCTTATTTACATAAGGTCTATGTGATTATCTTCTCTGCTGTTCAGTGAGATTGGTTCTTACTGTGGTATCTGCTGCAACACATGGCACTTTTGTTATCTCAGATATGCAGCCTTCTTATTAAAGAAACACACTTTCCAATATGGAATGTGAATTTTTGACCATTCACGATGTTTGGAGATGAAGAATTTATTTCACACTGGTGGATCCAAAGGCCCAACTTTGTATTCCCAAATGTGCAGACTGCTCTGTTTTTTATTTTAGGCTTTGCAAAAAATGGTTTTTGTTTTGTTTTGTTTTGTTTTGTTTTGTTTTGTTTTGTTTTGTTTTTAAGCTATCTGATTGAAAATATACATTCTTCATTCTGGACTTTATTTTAATGCAGTTCTGAGACCCCGAGACCAAAGGGTTTTTCATTCATTATTTCCCTCAAAGGTTTTTTACTCACCTAATTCCTAATTCTCTGTCTTGTTGCCATTTGCTAATGTAGAAGCCTTCCACTCTGCCCTCTTTCTCATGTACTAGTAGATAGGATGTATATCTGGTTACTCCCTTCTATCAGAGTGTGTGCATGTCTCAGAAATCCCATTGATACCATTGATACCTGTTACTTCTCTCACTGTATTCCTAATCTTGAAAGCAATAGTTCTTTGCAAACCCATTTTTCATTTTATCTATGGCAGGTTCTTTCCTCCACTCCTCTAGAAAGAACGGGTCAGGATCTTTACAGTGGTGATCATTGGGTTGGTCCTGGGTCAAATAACAAATTATTTATAGCTCTACTGAGCTCTTATTTTTTGTATCTGTGTTACATTAAAGCTAACTTCTTTGCAGATCCTTTAAGATGCATCCATTTGACTTCAAGTAATTGGCTTCACTCATAAGTAAAGGATAACATATTTCTCCCCATTTATTCTTTCTAATGTGAATGAACTGGAATATGTTGTCTGACATGACTCATACGAACACTTATAATTAAATTGGATTTTTTTCTGGTAAGGTGACTGAAAGTCTAGAACTGATTTCATTTCTGAGCTTTTATAAACACCCTGAAAAAGCTGGAAAACATCATTTTCCACAGTTTAACAAACAAAATTATGTTCTGTTTGGCAAGACAACTTCTTAGAATAAAAAAGTAGGCTTCTTAGTAGTGACTCATCACTTTACTGTTTCTCTCTGGTCCCTTTTAATTGCCACTCCAAACCGTGTGCTATAAATGCCTGCATTTTAACATTTCAAAATCTTGGTGTTTGTAGATCTCTAGGGAGGAATCTAAAAAATATTATTTTTTTCCAGCAGTTTAACCTACAAAATTCCAAATATAAGAGAATAATTGAGATTAAAAGAGGCAAATGTGAACAGTTACTCCAGAGTTAAAATCCAATCTTACAATCGCTAGAGGCTTGTGGCTTTGCTTGAAGATCAGGAACTTAAGGAAAGCAATAGTGGAATGATTTCCTAGTTAATGTTTTTGTGATTTTCCTCTTCTTTTAAATATTCACAATTTCTCTAAATTGTTTAAGAAGTTCCCATTAACCATTATCAAATTCTTGACAAGATTAGTAGACATTTTTCTCAAATAACCTTTCTTTAAAATGTGATCTAAAATGGCACACACACATATATATACATATATTTCTTCCTGCTTAAATCTTACTAAATTTGTTATTGTGGTTAGGTACTAGTTTCTAAAGCAGGGCTCTGGCTAACCATCCACTCATTTCCATAAATAATTTTCATTATCCTTCATCATGTGCAATGGCATATACATGTACAATTTTGATTTGATAAGTAAAACTGTATAGTACCCATCTCTAATTATTCATTTACAACTAGCCATTGCTTATAAGAAACCTCAATTCCCATATATTCAAGAGATAACAATGCAAACCTTAAAAATCCCTTTCAGGTTATTAGTAAACAAAACGTAAATGGTTTGAAAGCCAGAACACTTTCTCAACATGAATTTATAACTAAGTACCTACCTAGAAGTATACAATGCTTGCTGTTCTCAGGAAGAAACGCATGTGCTATTCTGAACATGTAACTGTGAACACTCTTTGAGGCTTGAATCCCATAAGGTAATAAATAAAAGACTCGAGTATAGTTTGTGCTAGCAGAAGACTGTAAAGTTGTTTGAAGGTTTTCTTTATGGAGCAATTCTCATGGATATTTCAAAAACAAATAGCGCTGAACTTAAACGTTTTAAGACCTTCATGCTGACTCCTGCAACAGCTAAAGGAATTTTGAATTCACTGGTGACGGAAAATGATTAGTATATTATCTGCCCTTATATCACAAGTGAGATAGTAACACCTCAGACTACTTTATGTGGAAGAACAAAATTTCATGCATTCAAAATTTCTTCTCACTTCCTTTTCTTCCTGGAAGGTTAGGACGGCAGTAGATTCATACTGCAGAGGCACTAGAAATTATTCAAACCATTGTCTCAATGTGAGGTTGGAAAACACAGTGATGAATATGAATCACAGAATCATAGAACCACCCAGGTTGGAAAAGACCTCAAAGATCATCAAGTCCAACCACAGCCTAACCATAGTACCCTAACTCTAACAACCCTCTACTAAATCATATCACTGAGCACCACATCCAAATGGCTCTTAAACACATCCAGGGACAGTGAATCAACCACCTTCCTGGGGAGCCTATTCCAGTGCTTAACTACCCTTTCTGTAAAGAAGTGTTTCCTAATGTCCAGCCTAAACTTACCTTGGCACAACTTGAGGCCATTTCCCCTCATCCTGTCGCCTGTCACCAGTGAGAAGAGACTTGCCTTGCTCTCACTGTAAGCACCTTTCACTTATTGGAACAGAGCAATAAGGTCTCCCCTCCACCTCAGGCAGCTCCAGCCAGGAAGCCAGCAGCTGGTTCTGCTGGTTTTCAGCCATTGAGCTGAGTGGCATCCCCCATCCCGACCATCCTTGGCTCCCCAGGTGCCTCTGCGCAATAGGTTTGAGGCCTTGGAAATTGAGGGAGGGGTGAGTGAGAGTGTGGAGGGAGGTCCACCCGTAAGGCTGCCTCGGGCGAAGCCTCTGACCCCACGCCTCAGGACTGCCTCTACCCGAAAGGAAAGAAGGGTGGTTGTCACAGGCGACTCCCTCCTGACAGGAACAGAAAGCCCTACATGTTGGCCAGACCCTACCCGTAAGGAGGTGTGCTGCTTCCCTGGGCCACGGGTCAGGGACACTTCAAGGAAACTTCCTGGGCTGATTCGCCCTTGTCTTCTCTGGCTGGCTGACTCCCACCCTCATTTCTCTCAGCCACTTGTCCGGAAGGACACGCTCTGTTCTCACACCCAAAACTTAGCTGTATTGTGCAGAGACCTCCAGAAAGCTGGGTAGTCCTCTTAAAGCCAAATGTGGAAGGGGGATCCTACGTCCCTACTCTCAGACACCTGGTGGGCCATACTAGTCCTCCCCCCTGCCCCAAAAGGCACCAACACAGAGCAGCCCACCTTGTCCCTGCTAGCACATACGAGCAGTGAGCTGGCAATTGTGCTACTCCAGAGGAAAGAAGACACATCTGTGAGCACATTTTAAGGGTTTTTTTTGTTTGTTTTTATTTAGAGAGCTCAGGTGGCCCAGGCAGGGATCTGCTGCTCACTGCGTCCATGTCCCTCAGCGGATGGTGCTGCCCCTGGAAATGAACAAAGGGAAGAGCAGATCAGACAAACTGGGCTGGCACTGGGCCTGAGTCAGAGAGGCTGTAGCTGCTCTTTGAACTACCAAGTAGCAGCCACGTGGATTGGCTCACCGTGATCAGCAGGAGCTGGTGTTCCCAGGTGCCCAGGACTCCTCACACTCTAATTCAGTCATTTGCCGTCTCCATGCTTGCCTGGCACCAGGTTCTGATGTTGCCTGTTGCTCCCGCTGAGGAAGTCTCAGCCCCAAATACCACAAAGTCCTCCCCTGTTGCCTCCTGAGATGGTTGCAGCCTTTCCCTGGGAGTTGTGAGCTATGACCTTAATCCCAAGGTGAGACAGCTATCCATGGTTGATCCTCTTCCTTGGGGCTCCTCACTTCTCTTCTTCCTGATTTTGGAACATAGGACTTTGCCTGTACCTAGAAGCTTGGCCCATGCCCTCTGTAGGCAAAGGCGGATGGGGGTGAGACAGCCATAGCAGCAGCAGATTGGCAAAGATGGTGTGTCTGGCACTGTGCTCCTGTCCGTGGCTGATTCACATCTGGGCAGCTGCTGTGCTTGTGACAGTGAGGTCCTGGTAGGGGCCTGCTGGAACAGAAGTGGCCTCAGCTGGACTGTAGTGATCGACACCATGTATTTGTAGACACGGGTCCCCTCTGGCTGCTGGGCAACATCAGCAGTCTGATTCTGGCCTTGATCCCTTTTGGCCCCTTCCCCAGATCGATGCATCTTTCCCACTGCCTCGTCTCCTCCTGTGCCTGCTGCTGCAGATGCAATTGGAGCTGAAGTCCAGCTGCCTTCTCTGCCAGGCGCATCATGCCCTTGGGCTTTGCTACACTTGGGGCAGAGCCTTCTGGACCTCACTCCATCATGCCTGAGTCCCTTACCATTCTGTGTGTCTTTCTGTGCTCTGCACAGCGTGGCAACGGGACTCAGAGCTGCTGGCTCTGACCTTCTGTGACCAACATCATCCTGGAACTGCCTCAGGCAGGAAGCCAGCAGCTGGTTCTGCAGGTTTTCAGCCCTTGCGCTGACCCTGTAGAGGTCTAGAAGTGCTTTAAGTGCCTCTTCCAGTTCAGGTGTGTCTTCCAGGCTGCTCCCTTCATGGTGTTGAGGTGGTGGCACAGCTGGGAGGGTGTCCTTACTCAGAGAGTCTTCTGTCTGTGGGGCATTGTTTCCGGAAGGAGCTGTCCTGCCTTGTGACAGCTCCCGGACCCCTGTGTTGCCCCCGCTGGGCATGGTGGGGAGCTCAGTGTCCTGTCCTGCCTTCTCCAGAGGAGCTACCTCGCTCTGTGTCACTGTCTCCTCCTCATGGATGGAAAAGGAGGGACCAAGATCATCCTCTTCTGTCGCAGTGCCCTGTTCCTTTGTGACGCTGACAGGCTGGATCTTCTTTCTGGCTTTGCTTCTGCTTCTAACTCTTCTGCTACATCTCCTTCTCATCTGGAATCCCACCAGATCTTCCCGAGGATACTCTTCTTCCACTATCACGAAAGCTGCTGACACAGAGCAGACAGGCGTCTGTGTTCCTCTCGTGTGTGTTTCCACATGTGCTGTGGACTCTTCCTTCGGGCCAGGGGGCTGCACTGCCCTCTTCCTGGTGCGAGCGTGCCTGTCCCAGCGCTGGAAGGGCGAGCGGTAGGGCACCACAGTGTGCCTTTGAAGAGAAGGAAAGAAGTCTTGTAGCTCCTGGCTGGTCTCTGAGAACTTCCTGTAGGAGGCCAGAACCTTCTCTGGTAGCCCAAAGCACCGCTGTAACTGCAGTTTTACCAGGTGCTGCTCCAGCTGCCTTGTCACAGCCTCATCCAGGAGCAGCGGCTTCCACACTCTGGGCACCACCACCACACAGGGCTCTGATGGTCGCTGAGGCATCTGAGGGGCCGAGCTTTCCTGCAGTGTCCCTTCTCCATGTATTGGCAGGCCTGCTTCCTCCTCTGGTTTTCCTTTTGGGACCACGTGGTCCAAGGTCTTCTGCACTTTTTGGGGCTCAAGAGCATCGGAGAGCATGAGGTCCGGCTGGGCCATGGCAACATGGCCCAAAGCTGTTCCATGCAGAGGAGGAGGAGTGCTGAGGGTCAGCTGTGAAATGCAGCTGCCTTCATCTGCTGTGATAGAAGTGCAGGAGCCTTCCCTGGGAGGGACCAGAAGGCCTCCCGAAGAGCAGCCAGCTTCTGTTGCTGCAACATCAGCAAGGGAGCTGTCGCTCCAGGACGGAGAAGCTCTTGAAGAGCATCCAGCTCTCATTGCCTCGACGGGTGTGAGGGACTCATCACTCCTGGAGGACAGGGAAACCTTTGAGGGGCTGCAGGCTACCACTGCCATATTAGAACTGAGAGACTTGCTTCCCCTTGGATCAAGAGAATCCCGCGAAGAGCTGCACTTTGCTGCCTTCATGGAAGTGATGGAACTGTCACTCCAAGAGGACAGTAAGGTCTCTGCTGATGGACTGGGTTCCGCTGCCTTATTGGGAGTGGGTGAGTCATTGGTGTCTTCTGACATCTCCATGATTGCCCTGTGGGAGAAGGGGATAACGGCATGCTTTGATCCAGGACTGCTGAGTGACACGGCTGTCCTGCTACTAAAGAGGAGCTGACAGGCTGTGTTACGGAGATACAAACCGACCAACCCAGTGTGTTCCTGAGGTCCCTCCATGCCTGCTGCGATCAGAAGCTCAGGAGGGGCGGGCAGCACTGTCAGGCTCTGCTTTACCACCTGGGTGGTAAATCCATTGCTGCTGCAGTGGCACTGCCCGTTGTTATTTTAGGTCTGCAGATTTTGCTATGGCCTCCCCTCATCATTTTCCCTTGTCAGTGCCCCATGCCCTATCCCCAACTCCATCCCCATCCCAAGCCCATCTCCACTGCCTTCCTCTCCCCTGTGGTCTCACATTTGGAGGAGTCTGTGTAGTATCGTAAGTTTTCTCTGCACGCGACGGAATGCAGCACGTGTATCTTCCGTCTCTGGTATTGTGGAAGAGCTGCAGAAGGGCAGAGGGCAGCATTAGTGGGACCTCCCTATGTAGGAGGTGACCAGAGGGAGCTATGGTGCTTCAGGGAGTTAACTACTTACTGTGCCCTTGAGTACTGTAGAGCATTGTGGAGGTCCTTAGCTGTTGGTAGAAGACAGAGAGTGAACGTATGGAGAGACCCTCCCTAATGGAGCCACGGGCGTGTGGGGCCCCAGGGGGTGTCTTTGCAGGGCACCTCTCCTTGCCCATGCTTCTCACCTCTGTTACTCTCCACGTTGTCTCTGCAGCAGTACCTCCTTGGCCTCCCACCCTGTATGGGCACAGAAAGCAGTGAGAGGGGAACATCCCCAGCAGCCTCAGAGGCACCCACCAACCCGGGGCACAGCCAGGCCTGGGCTTGCCCTGTGACTCCCAGCTGATCCTGGCCAGGCCCTGCTGGGACACGGCCTCTCGTCCCAGGCACGGCCCCCAGCCCAGCCCCGGGGATGGCCCAGGCCCCCACCGACCCCCCTCCCTGTGTTGCAGGGCCTGGCTCAGCACCAGCCCTGGCTCCTACCTTCCACAAGGCCATAATGAATAGAAACAATGATAGCATCATTGTGATCCAGAGAAGACAATAGAGGATAACATCCTCCAGGCTGAGGAGGAAGCTCCTTCCCCAGAACACATCCATGCCTGTGACATGCAAAGAGCCAAGCAATTGAGCTCCTCTCTTTAGTCACTTCAAGGGCAAAGTGGTGCCCAGCCTCACTCCGCCCGAATTTTGGCTTGTCCCCTTTGTGATGTGGATTGCCATGTCACCAGCTGGGGTCTATGGCAACGTTTGTGAGGTAAGAACAGCGGGGTGTGGCACAGCTCTGCCAACTCAGCCCAGTGGGGCCATGGCTACCCCACCCCAGCACCGAGACCCGGCCCTGTGCAGGGCCATGCAAAGCCTGTGCCTCTCACCAGGACGGACTGAATCCCGGGCCCTGTGCTGTGCTCCCACTTTGGAGAGCCCATGAAGCAAGGCAACGATGGCCATGCTGCTGCTGCATGCCCTTCCCCAATGTTCCCTCTTCCAGTGGGGTCTCTCCCCATTCTCGGTAGCTCTGTCTTTGCTTGATTTATTATTTTTTTTTAATCAAAGGGAACATTTTCCCCCTTTCTTGAAAAGAATCTCTTCCATGGCCTTCCCAGACACAGAAGTGGGGCTCACCAGCATGCAGTACTCCAGGTCCTCCTTCTTCTGTGTAAAAGCAAAGAAATAAAGGTAGAGCGATTGGTCAGAGACTACTTTCAAACATACAGATGACTCAAACTTGGGAATTGCATTTTTAACACTAAATGATTAGGAAAGCAAAGGCCATAAATGTTTCCACACTTAATGAAAAGCAGTGGGACCAACAATGGCTGACTTAGGGACTCTGTTCATGTCACTGTAAGCACCTTTCACTTATTGGAACAGAGCAATAAGGTCTCCCCTCCGCCTCAGGCAGCTCCAGCCAGGACACGTGCTTGCTGAAATAACTGAGGGGTAGCAAAAGTGACTGTGGCTTGATCAGCCTTGCAGTTGCCCTCAGTTAAAGGACCAGGCAATGTAGTATGCGATTGAATGTGCATAATAAAATAAGGAAGAGTACGGTGAGAGACATAATGCAAGACTTGCTTAAGCTGTACAAACAAAGCCAGGTTATTAACTTCCTTAAGAAAGGATTCTTCGATCCGTTGAATGATACCTGTAACATACAAAGAGTCAGTTATTATATTAAGCTTCTGTTCTGAAAAAATTTGAAAAGCTCTAACTACTGCAGTGAGTTCTGCAACTTGAGGTGATCCATCAACAACATGTACATCTGACTGCCATCGTGTAGCAGTCGCATGCCAGAGAACCTCTGCTTGGTGTGTCTTGCCGGAGCCATCTGTAAATACAGTAACAGCATTGGGCATTGGAGCATGTGAACATAAAGCATTAGTAGCAAGGGGGATATCAGTCAAATTATGTAGCTGGTATTCAGTCATAAACACGGTGTATTGCATAGGAGAGAGGATCATTGGTAACACAGTTTTCCAGTCATGAGGGGTCATAACATAACTGTCACTGTTTGCATCCAAAAGATTGTATGTAAAGGCTGACTGAACTCCGTATGTTCTCACTGACTTCCTTAATTCCTTCACTGCCTCACAAGGCAGGGATTCCCACCGGGGAACCTGATTCGGCTGATACAACACAGGAAAGGCTTGCAATGTGTCAGCATCACCCCTTAATATTGCTTCTTTTCTGCACTGCTCTAAAACACCGCGGTTCGCTGTAGAAAAAATTTGTCGTTCCTGCTCCCTTCAAGTTATCATCAGTAAGGGATGCGTCTGATTCGCCTTCTGGATCTACTGGACCGGGGTCACAGCGATCCCCTGGTTTCGGTCTGTCCGTATCTTTAACCACGTTACACGCGGGCTGCAGAGACGCAGCCGCAGGAGTCATAGCCGCGGCAGAGAGAGGCAGCGTCCCGACGAGTGACGTGGGCGGGGCGGAAGGCGGCAGTTGCCTGGTAACGGCCGCTTGTGTCCGAGCGCGGCCGCTGTTCTTTCTTGCGCTGGGCTGGAGGTTTCCCCACCGGCGTCGGCAGCTGACGGTGTTGTGGTTGTCCGAGCGGCAGTTCTGGCACCATACACCGGCGGCTTGGCAATTTTGTCGCATATGTCCCTTGATGCCGCACCGGAAACATTTGTAGTAGGTGCTTGGGCCTGAATTGGTTACCTCAGACGCTTGTAAGGGTGCAAGAGCTGCTAACACTTGATTCTGAGAAGCCTCAGCCTGTGCCTTTAATCCTGCCCCAACCTCCTTAATAGCCTCAACTATGAAAGCCTGAGCCCCTGTGGGCACACTCGATAATCTGTCTAACGCCTCCTCTATTGTCCAGTTACTCCTCAAAGTATTTAGAATGCCACGAGCTGTAGTGTTACAGTTTTGAAGTGCACACTGTTTCAGCATTCTTTCCCTCATGTATTCTGGCACTCCAGCCTTCTCTATGGCTCCTGCTACCTTATCTATAAACGCTCCAAAATCCTCATTTCTTCCCTGCTGGATTCCCATATAAGACGGCAGCCCACCTGGTGCCTTGATCTTATCCATAGCCTGCCTGGCCAGATACATTGACTCCCTACATTTAACTGGCCCTAATAAAGCCTGGGCCCCAGTCCGGATGAAAGGACCCACCCCTAAAAGTTCTTCAACGGTTACATTCTTCAACGGTTACAACGGTTACAAGGGATCTCCCGGCTGCCTAACTATCGCCGTGCTCTGTTGGCACATCTCTTCCCAATAAGCATTAAACAGCAGTTGTTGGTGCTGTGAAAAAATCAGCCTAGCTATAGCCCGACAATCAGATAGCAACAAAACTTGAGCACTCCAGATATAATCCAACATCTGTCTCGCTGGCTCGCTTTTTACTCCAAACTGACTGACCGTAGACCGCAATTGTGACAACAATGTCCAATCTAAAGCAGTGATAGCAGCCTGTATCCCGCCTGCAGGATTAGGTGCATACACCACCGGAAATGCCACCTGTTGCACAGCTTCCAACGCCTCACCATCTCCTGCCTCTAAACAAGCCCGCGCCAGCGCAGCCCAGGCCCCCCTCCGCTCCCGCGCGACGGCCTCCGCTAGGTCAGTCCCTGCCCCAGGGAGCGGCTCGTTGCTAAGGGGGGCCGAGGGGGCCGGCTGTAGCGCCATGGTGGATGCAGGCGGCTCGTCCGACACAGACGTGCCTGGAGGCGGAGACGGGGCACTCGGCTCCGGAGCCGCTGGCAATGCAGGCTCGGCAGCCGGCGGCAAATTTACGGTGGACACAGCAGGGGGCATCGAGCAATCTGACCGTTCATTATAGTTCTTGTTCCTCTCCTGCACAGCACTAGCTTGCTCTGCAGCTTTCTTTTCTGCCTGATATTGCAACAAATCATTATAAACCACACGCCACCACTTCCCACATTTCTTAGCCATTTTCTCCTCATCTATCATTCCCTGCAAAATTGCATCTCCAAATTTAAGCCATTCAGCAAGATCATGCACTAAATGCGGATTCTGAAATAACCCTTTAGCATACCCATATGCTAATAACTCAGGGAGTTCCTTTTGCAAGTCAATCCCCTTAACCTGACGCCTCTTTTTAAAAAAGCAAGAAAATACCTGACGCTTCTTTTTAAAAAAGCAAGAAAATAATTCATAAACCGCTTGCCTTCCCATACCTATTTGTCAGCACGCTGTTGCAGCCTTAAGGACGTCGGCGGCCCGTATCGGCTAGGCCCTTCTATAAGGTCACCTAGAGCACCTGCACCTTCTTTTCCTGGCGCATGCTGTCCCCGCTGCTTAAGGACCCGAACACCTTCGCCACTCCGATCCTTCCTGGTAGATCACGTCGAGCTGTTAGATCACATCGGGGTCACCATTTGTCAGAGACGACGGGAGAAAAGCAAATGACCACACCTGTCATTGACATATGATCAGCTAGTCTCATTTATTGCTTGGCTGCGTGTACCTTTATAATGCGGATAATTAGCTCATACATAGTGCAAAACCGGAGCTCACCATTGGTTCCCAATTACATACCATCCCCAAGTATCCTTGCAACTTGTAGTTATCGTCCTGATAGTTACTCCCTTGCTAAGTTCACAAAACCATGGCTAGTTTCTCACCATCTCAGGGCATACTGCTGTACTTGCTGTCCTTGCAGGTGGTACGGCTGCTTGTTTAGCTGCACTGTATCTATGTGACCCTTCTCAGCTAGCCAGTTGCTAGTAAGACTCTCCACACCCTAACAACCCTCTACTAAATCATATCACTGAGCACCACATCCAAATGGCTCTTAAACACATCCAGGGATGGTGAATCAACCACCTTCCTGGGGAACCTATTCCAGTGCTTAACTACCCTTTCTGTAAAGAAGTGTTTCCTAATATCTAAACTAAACTTACCTTGGCACAACTTGAGGCCATTTCCCCTCATCCTGTCACCTGTCACCAGTGAGAAGAGACTTGCCTTGCTCTCACTGTAAGCACCTTTCACTTATTGGAACAGAGCAATAAGGTCTCCCCTCCGCCTCAGGCAGCTCCAGCCAGGAAGCCAGCAGCTGGTTCTGCTGGTTTTCAGCCATTGCGCTGAGTGGCATCCCCCATCCCGACCATCCTTGGCTCCCCAGGTGCCTCTGCGCAATAGGTTTGAGGCCTTGGAAATTGAGGGAGGGGTGAGTGAGAGTGTGGAGGGAGGTCCACATGTAAGGCTGCCTCAGGCGAAGCCTCTGACCCCATGCCTCAGGACTGCCTCTACCCGAAAGGAAAGAAGGGTGGTTGTCACAGGCGACTCCCTCCTGACAGGAACAGAAAGCCCTACATGTTGGCCAGACCCTACCCGTAAGGAGGTGTGCTGCTTCCCTGGGCCACGGGACAGGGAAACTTCAAGGAAGCTTCCTGGGCTGATTCGCCCTTGTCTTCTCTGGCTGGCTGACTCCCACCCTCATTTCTCTCAGCCACTTGTCCAGAAGGACACGCTCTGTTCTCACACCCAAAACTTAGCTGTATTGTGCAGAGACCTCCAGAAAGCTGAGTAGTCCACACTGCCTCTTAAAGCCTCATGTGGAAGGGAGATCCTACGTCCCTACTCTCAGACACCTGGTGGGCCATCCTAGTCCTCCCCCCTGCCCCAAAAGGCACCAACAAAGCAGCCCACCTTGTCCCTGCTAGCACATACGAGCAGTGAGCTGGCAATTGTGCTCCTCCACAGGAAAGAAGTCACATCTGTGAGCACATTTTAAGGGGTTTTTTTGTGTGTTTTTATTTAGAGAGCTCAGGTGGCCCAGGCAGGGATCTGCTGCTCACTGGGCCCATGTCCCTCACTGGATGGTGCTGCCCCTGGAAATGAACAAAGGGAAGAGCAAATCAGACAAACTGGGCTGGCACTGGGCCTGAGTCAGAGAGGCTGTAGCTGCTCTTTGAACTTCTAAGTAGCAGCCACGTGGATTGGCTCACCGTGATCAGCAGGAGCTGGTGTTCCCAGGTGCCCAGGACTCCTCACACTCTGATTCAGTCATTTGCCGTCTCCATGCTTGCCTGGCACCAGGTTCTGATGTTGCCTGTTCCTCCCGCTGAGGAAGTCTCAGCCCCAAATACCACAAAGTCCTCCCCTGTTGCCTCCTGAGATGGTTGCAGCCTTTCCCTGGGAGTTGTGAGCTATGACCTTAATCCAAGGCGAGACGGCTATCCATGGTTGATCCTCTTCCTTGGGGCTCCTCACTTCCCTTCTTCCTGATTCTGGAACACAGGAGTTTGCCCGCACCTAGAAGCTTGGCCCATGCCCTCTGTAGGCAAAGGCGGATGGGGGTGAGACAGCCATAGCAGCAGCAGCTTGGCAAAGATGGTGTGCCTGGCACTGAGCTCCTGTCCGTGGCTGATTGACATCTGGGCAGCTGCTGTGCTTGTGACAGTGAGGTCCTGGTAGGGGCCTGCTGGAACAGAAGTGGCCTCAGATGGACTGTAGTGATCGACACCATGTATCTGTAGACACGGGTCCCCTCTGGCTGCTGGGCAACATCAGCAGTCTGATTCTGGCCTTGATCCCTTTTGGCCCCTTCCCCAGATCGATGCATCTTTCCCACTGCCTCGACTCCTCCTGTGCCTGCTGCTGCTGTTGCAATTGGAGCTGAAGTCCAGCTGCCTTCTCTGCCAGGCGCACCATGCCCTTGGGCTTTGCTGAACTTGGGGCAGAGCCTTCTGGACCTCACTCCGTCCTGCCTGAGTCCCTTACCATTCTGTGTGTCTTTCTGTGCTCTGCACAGCGTGGCAACGGGGCTCAGAGCTGCTGGCTCTGAACTTCTGTGCCCGACATCATCCAGGAACTGCCTCAGCCAGGAAGCCAGCAGCTGGTTCTGCAGGTTTTCAGCCCTTGCGCTGACCCTGTAGAGGTCTAGAAGTGCTTTAAGTGCCTCTTCCAGTTCAGGTGTGTCTTCCAGGCTGCTCCCTTCATGGTGTTGAGGTGGTGGCACAGCTGGGAGGGTGTCCTTACTCAGAGAGTCTTCTGTCTGTGGGGCATTGTTTCCGGAAGGAGCTGTCCTGCCTTGTGACAGCTCCTGGACCCCTGTGTTGCCCCCGCTGGGCATGGTGGGGAGCTCAGTGTCCTGTCCTGCCTTCTCCAGAGGAGCTACCTCGCTCTGTGTCACTGTCTCCTCCTCATGGATGGAAAAGGAGGGACCAAGATCATCCTCTTCTGTCGCAGTGCCCTGTTCCTTTGTGACGCTGACAGGCTGGATCTTCTTTCTGGCTTTGCTTCTGCTTCTAACTCTTCTGCTACATCTCCTTCTCATCTGGAATCCCACCAGATCTTCCCGAGGATACTCTTCTCTCACTATCACGAAAGCTGCTGACACAGAGCAGACAGGCGTCTGTGTTCCTCTCGTGTGTGTTTCCACATGTGCTGTGGACTCTTCCTTCGGGCCAGGGGGCTGCACTGCCCTCTTCCTGGTGCGAGCGTGCCTGTCCCAGCGCTGGAAGGGCGAGCGGTAGGGCACCACAGTGTGCCTTTGTGGAGAAGGACAGAAGTCTTGTAGCTCCTGGCTGGTCTCTGAGAACTTCCTGTAGGAGGCCAGAACCTTCTCTGGTAGCCCAAAGCACCGCTGTAACTGCAGTTTTACCAGGTGCTGCTCCAGCTGCCTTGTCACAGCCTCATCCAGGAGCAGCGGCTTCCACACTCTGGGCACCACCGCCACACAGGGCTCTGATGGTCGCTGAGGCATCTGAGGGGCCGAGCTTTCCTGCAGTGTTCCTTCTTCATGTATTGTCAGGCCTGCTTCCTCCCCTGGTTTTCCTTTTGGGACCACGCGGTCCAAGGTCTTCTGCAGGTTTTGGGGCTCAAGAGCATCGGAGAGCATGAGGTCCAGCTGGGCCATGGCAACATGGCCCAAAGCTGTTCCATGCAGAGGAGGAGGAGTGCTGAGGGTCAGCTGTGAAATGCAGCTGCCTTCATCTGCTGTGATAGAAGTGCAGGAGCCTTCCTTGGGAGGGACCAGAAGGACTCTGGAAGAGCAGCCAGCTTCTGTTGCTGCAACATCAGCAAGGGAGCTGTCGCTCCACGACGGAGAAGCACTTGAAGAGCATCCAGCTCCCATTGCCTCGACGGGTGTGAGGGACTCATCACTCCTAGTGGACAGGGTGACCTTTGAGGGGCTGCGGGATACCACTGCCATATTGGAACTAGAGGACAGGGAGATGCCTGAGCCTGTCAAGGTCCCTCTGAATGGCATCCCTTCCTCCCACCGTATCAACCGCACCACTCAGCTTGGTGTCGTCAGCAAACCTGCTGAGGGTGCACTCAATTCCCTCATCGTTGTCATTAATAAAGATGTTAAAGAGCACCGGTCCCAAGACAGGCCCCTGGGGGACACCGCTCATTACCGGCCTCCACCTGGACATAGAGCCATTGACCACCACTCTCTGTCTGCGGCCTTTCAACCAATTGCTTATCCATCGAGTTGTCCACCCATCAAATCCACTTCCCTCCAATTTGGAGATGAGGAGGTGGTGGGGGACCATGTCAAAGGCCTTGCTCAGGTCCAGGTAAATGACATCGGTCGCCTTCCCTTGGTCCACCATTGCCGTCACTCCATCGTAGAAGGCCACAAGATTAGTTAAGCATGACCTTCCCCTCGTGAAGCCGTGCTGGCTGTCTCGGATCACATGCTCATTCTTTATGTGATCGAGCATGTTGTCCAGGAGGATCTGTTCCATGATCTTCCCAGGCACGGAGGTGAGACTCACCAGCCTATAGTTACCTGGGTCCTCCCTGCTCCCCTTTTTGCTCTGCCCTTACAGTCGGGAGGGATTTACCTCCTTGGTCCCCACATAGAGGTTCGGGGATGCAGGGCTTAGAGACATGAAAAAGACTAGAATCCTGGCCACCAGTGAAGACCGAGGTGAAGAACTCATTCAGCACCTCAGCTTTCTCTTCATCTGTTGAAGCCAGTTCTCCTTTTAAATTTAGCAAAGATAGGTACGCCCGTTTTGGCCTGTCTCTTCTGGCCAAGGTACCTGTAGAAGGTTTTCTTATTGTTTTTCACGTCCCTTGCCAAGTTCAGTTCTGCCTGCGCCTTGGCTTCCCTGATCCCACGTCAGCAAGTCTGGAAATATATAATACCACAAAGTCCTCCCCTGTTGCCTCCTGAGATGGTTGCAGCCTTTCCCTGGGAGTTGTGAGCTATATCCTTAATCCCAAGGCGAGACGGCTATCCATGGCTGATCCTCTTCCTTGGGGCTCCTCACTTCTCTTCTTCCCTGCCCAGGCAGGGATCTGCTGCTCACTGGGCCCATGTCCCTCACTGGATGGTGCTGCCCCTGGAAATGAACAAAGGGAAGAGCAGATCAGACAAAGTGGGCTGGCACGGGGCCTGAGTCAGAGAGGCTGTAGCTGCTCTTTGAACTTCTAAGTAGCAGCCACGTGGATTGGCTCACCGTGATCAGCAGGAGCTGGTGTTCCCAGGTGCCCAGGACTCCTCACACTCTGATTCAGTCATTTGCCGTCTCCATGCTTGCCTGGCACCAGGTTCTGATGTTGCCTGTTGCTCCCGCTGAGGAAGTCTCAGCCCCAAATACCACAAAGTCCTCCCCTGTTGCCTCCTGAGATGGTTGCAGCCTTTCCCTGGGAGTTGTGAGCTATGACCTTAATCCCAAGGTGAGACAGCTATCCATGGTTGATCCTCTTCCTTGGGGCTCCTCACTTCTCTTCTTCCTGATTTTGGAACATAGGACTTTGCCTGTACCTAGAAGCTTGGCCCATGCCCTCTGTAGGCAAAGGCGGATGGGGGTGAGACAGCCATAGCAGCAGCAGCTTGGCAAAGATGGTGTGTCTGGCACTGTGCTCCTGTCCGTGGCTGATTGACATCTGGGCAGCTGCTGTGCTTGTGACAGTGAGGTCCTGGTAGGGGCCTGCTGGAACAGAAGTGGCCTCAGATGGACTGTAGTGATCGACACCATGTATCTGTAGACACGGGTCCCCTCTGGCTGCTGGGCAACATCAGCAGTCTGATTCTGGCCTTGATCCCTTTTGGCCCCTTCCCCAGATCGATGCATCTTTCCCACTGCCTCGTCTCCTCCTGTGCCTGCTGCTGCTGTTGCAATTGGAGCTGAAGTCCAGCTGCCTTCTCTGCCAGGCGCATCATGCCCTTGGGCTTTGCTGCACTTGGGGCAGAGCCTTCTGGACCTCACTCCATCATGCCTGAGTCCCTTACCATTCTGTGTGTCTTTCTGTGCTCTGCACAGCGTGGCAACGGGGCTCAGAGCTGCTGGCTCTGAACTTCTGTGCCCGACATCATTCTGGAACTGCCTCAGCCAGGAAGCCAGCAGCTGGTTCTGCAGGTTTTCAGCCCTTGCGCTGACCCTGTAGAGGTCTAGAAGTGCTTTAAGTGCCTCTTCCAGTTCAGGTGTGTCTTCCAGGCTGCTCCCTTCATGGTGTTGAGGTGGTGGCACAGCTGGGAGGGTGTCCTTACTCAGAGAGTCTTCTGTCTGTGGGGCATTGTTTCCGGAAGGAGCTGTCCTGCCTTGTGACAGCTCCTGGACCCCTGTGTTGCCCCCGCTGGGCGTGGTGGGGAGCTCAGTGTCCTGTCCTGCCTTCTCCAGAGGAGCTACCTCGCTCTGTGTCACTGTCTCCTCCTCATGGATGGAAAAGGAGGGACCAAGATCATCCTCTTCTGTCGCAGTGCCCTGTTCCTTTGTGACGCTGACAGGCTGGATCTTCTTTCTGGCTTTGCTTCTGCTTCTAACTCTTCTGCTACATCTCCTTCTCATCTGGAATCCCACCAGATCTTCCCGAGGATACTCTTCTCTCACTATCACGAAAGCTGCTGACACAGAGCAGACAGGCGTCTGTGTTCCTCTCGTGTGTGTTTCTACATGTGCTGTGGACTCTTCCTTCGGGCCAGGGGGCTGCACTGCCCTCTTCCTGGTGCGAGCGTGCCTGTCCCAGCGCTGGAAGGGCGAGCGGTAGGGCACCACAGTGTGCCTTTGTGGAGAAGGACAGAAGTCTTGTAGCTCCTGGCTGGTCTCTGAGAACTTCCTGTAGGAGGCCAGAACCTTCTCTGGTAGCCCAAAGCACCGCTGTAACTGCAGTTTTACCAGGTGCTGCTCCAGCTGCCTTGTCACAGCCTCATCCAGGAGCAGCGGCTTCCACACTCTGGGCACCACCGCCACACAGGGCTCTGATGGTCGCTGAGGCATCTGAGGGGCCGAGCTTTCCTGCAGTGTTCCTTCTCCATGTATTGGCAGGCCTGCTTCCTCCTCTGCTTTTCCTTTTGGGACCACGCGGTCCAAGGTCTTCTGCACTTTTTGGGGCTCAAGTGCATCAGAAAGCATGAGGTCCGGCTGGGCCATGGCAACATGGCCCAAAGCTGTTCCATGCAGAGGAGGAGGAGTGCTGAGGGTCAGCTGTGAAATGCAGCTGCCTTCATCTGCTGTGATAGAAGTGCAGGAGCCTTCCCTGGGAGGGACCAGAAGGACTCTGGAAGAGCAGCCAGCTTCTGTTGCTGCAACATCAGCAAGGGAGCTGTCGCTCCACGACGGAGAAGCCCTTGAAGAGCATCCAGCTCCCATTGCCTCGACGGGCATGAGGGACTCATCACTCCTGGAGGACAGGGAAACCTTTGAGGGGCTGCGGGCTACCAGTGCCATATTGGAACTGAGAGACTTGCTTCCCCTTGGATCAAGAGAATCCCTCGAAGAGCTGCACTTTGCTGCCTTCATGGAAGTGAGGGAGCTGTCACTCCAAGAGGACAGTAACATCTCTGCTGATGGGTTGGGTTCCGCTGCCTTATTGGGAGTGAGTGAGTCATTGGTGTCTTCTGACATCCCTGCCCTGTGGGAGAAGGGGATGTTCCCTCTTCCAGTGGGGTCTCTCCCCATTCTCGGTAGGTCTGTCTTTGCTTGATTTATTATTTTTTTTTAACCAAAGGGAACATTTTCCCCCTTTGTTGAAAGGATCTCTTCCATGGCCTTCCCAGACACAGAAGTGGGGCTCACCAGCATGCAGTACTCCAGGTCCTCCTTCTTCTGTGTAAAAGCAAAGAAATAAAGGTAGAGCGATTGGTCAGAGACTACTTTCACACATACAGATGACTCAGACTTGGGAATTGCATTTTTAACACTAAATGATTAGGAAAGCAAAGACCATAAATGTTTCCACACTTAATGAAAAGCAGTGGGACCAACAATGGCTGACTTAGGGACTCTGTTCATCTCCTCCTCCTTGATCTTCTTCTCATCCTAGGACATAGTTGGGTAGACAGAGCTCCTCTTGGGCCCCGGAGCTCAGGGCTGGGATCCTGCCATCCCCCCAGGGCCCTCAGGTAACAAATTTGGCACAACCGTTACCACCCTTGAATGGGAAAGGCAGGAGTTCTGGAGGAGACAGATACATCCTGTCCCACAGCAAGAAGGAAAGGTGGTGCCCACAGAGGCATCAGCCTGCTATTCCAAGGATCACCGCCCACCTTACTGCAGGCAAAAGAAGCAGCACAGCTGTCTCTTTTCCTGAAGGACACACTCTGTTCCCACACCCAAAACTTAGCTGTATTGTGCAAAGACCTCTAGAAAGCTAGGAAATTTGTGCTACCTCAAAAAGCCTAATGTGGAAAGCAGGCCGCACGTCTCTGCTCTCAGGCACCTGGAGGGTCATAGAATCATAGAACCATAAAATTACCCAGGTTGGAAAAGACCTCAAAGATCAAGTCCAACCACAGCCTAACCATAGTACCCTAACTCTAACAACCCTCTACTAAATCATATCACTGAGCACCACATCCAAATGGCTCTTAAACACATCCAGGGATGGTGAATCAACCACCTTCCTGGGGAACCTATTCCAGTGCTTAACTACCCTTTCTGTAAAGAAGTGTTTCCTAATATCTAAACCTAAACTTACCTTGGCACAACTTGAGGCCATTTCCCCTCATCCTGTCACCTGTCACCAGTGAGAAGAGACTTGCCTTGCTCTCACTGTAAGCACCTTTCACTTATTGGAACAGAGCAATAAGGTCTCCCCTCCGCCTCAGGCAGCTCCAGCCAGGAAGCCAGCAGCTGGTTCTGCTGGTTTTCAGCCATTGCGCTGAGTGGCATCCCCCATCCCGACCATCCTTGGCTCCCCAGGTGCCTCTGCGCAATAGGTTTGAGGCCTTGGAAATTGAGGGAGGGGTGAGTGAGAGTGTGGAGGGAGGTCCACATGTAAGGCTGCCTCAGGCGAAGCCTCTGACCCCATGCCTCAGGACTGCCTCTACCCGAAAGGAAAGAAGGGTGGTTGTCACAGGCGACTCCCTCCTGACAGGAACAGAAAGCCCTACATGTTGGCCAGACCCTACCCGTAAGGAGGTGTGCTGCTTCCCTGGGCCACGGGTCAGGGACACTTCAAGGAAACTTCCTGGGCTGATTCGCCCTTGTCTTCTCTGGCTGGCTGACTCCCACCCTCATTTCTCTCAGCCACTTGTCCAGAAGGACACGCTCAGCCTCCTTTTCCCCAGACTAAACAGCCCCAGCTTCCTTAGCCTCTCCTCATAGGGCTGATTCTCCAAGCCCTTCACGAGCCTTGTTGCCCTTCTCTGGACCTGCTCCAGTATCTCCATGTCCGTTTTGCACTGAGGTGCCCAAAACTGAACACAGTGCTTGAGGTGAGGCCTCACTAATCCAAGTACATGGACAGAATGACTTCCTTAGTCCTGCTCACCACACCATTCTTGATACAAGCCAGGATGCCATTGGCCTTCTTGGCCACCTGGGCACACTGCTGGCTCATATTCAGCCAACTGTCCATCAGCGCACTAAGGTCCCTTTCCATCAGGAAGCTTTCCAGCCACTTTTCCCCAAGCCCGTAGGGTTGCCTGGGGTTAAACTGATTAAAATGCAGGACCCGACACTTGATCCTCTCAGCACTGAAATTATGAAGTCATTAGTAACTGAGAAGGAAGAGAGCATAGTACTTAGACTTAATATTTACAATTTATTCAGCCTGTATCGAGTCTGGTCTTCAGCCATTGTTTCTCATTCTGTATGTATTAGTAAATTTTCTTTTCCTCTTGGCATGTTCACCCTATTTAGTGTTAAACCTACACATCACATCTCTTCTGGTGTCAAATACAACAGGAAAATTAGCCAGACTGATTGCTCCATCAACTAAGAATAGACCATACACTGCTACCCAAAAATCAGGACAAGATTTCTTCTGTTCTGCCTGTCTGAGCAAGCAAGGTTTCCTGTGTTGAATAAAATTCATCTACAGGTTTTACTCTTGGTAATGCCTGTACAACCATCCTACCCTCAGAATCTGAAGGCTCGTGTGTCCTTGGAAGTTCCTGGCAGGTGATATGTGTAATGTCACTAGAAAATGAACTGACTGCCAAGGTCTGACTTTTTCCTCATTAATTAAAACATTTTTGCCAAATGCTTTTGCTTTAGTTCATCTTACAACAGTCTAAAAATTTCAGTTCAAGTGGCACAATATGAATGCCCCCAGCTATTGCTCCTAATTGTAGCTCTGATTCCAAAAAACAACAAAAAAATGAGCCAAAATCCCATTCCATTATTCTTGGCTGAAGTACATCATTGACCAGCCAACTTTTTGCACAATTATTATTATTATTATCTTAGAAAAATGTATCAAACTTCTTGATGAGGCTGGATTTTAAAATATTATTAGTAGTAGTATCTTCACTGGAGTCTATTGCAGCAGAACGGAGAACCTGAGCTACAAGATGCTAACAGATGAAATACCCTGTTTAGATCTTTAAGCCTTATATGGTAGATAGCCTAGCAAGAGCTAATTGGTGCTGCTGGCTTTCCGTGCAGAGGTTAACATGAAATAAAGCTGTTTTTATAAAATTATTATTTATAGTTTCACACAGATGGATTTGATTTGTAGTCTGGAAATTCCATAAAGCATCTGCAGTACCCAGAGGAAAGAGGAGAATAAATAGAAGGAGTAATAGGTACATAGCCTGGTTTTAGGAATATATCCATTTCACACAGCTTCACTTTACAACTTCTGAAGCCCTTATTTGGCAAAGCTTATTACAGAATCACTGGCGAGCAAGGGCCATATGATTTTACGGATAATTAGGTAAAAGCAGTTTGTTCCAGGCTAATATGGAACAGAGCCTCTTTTTACCACCTCTTCCATTCATTGCACTGGGATTTCTGAAGAGCAAAGTTTTCTGCTAGCTAGATATGCAAAGCTTTGGCCAAGGAATGGTCTGACTAAAATGTAGTTAGAATAGGTACTGTATCCTAGAACACCATTTTCCCTCCATGTTCCCATTTAAGGGGTAACTGTATGCTGTTGTCTCTTACTGAGTTAAGACATTATCATATCCTATATCTCTCCCAGAAAGACACTTCTATTGGCCTTGTGTGTCTTGTGGTGGGCTAGCACCACTCAGAGTCTCTTCAGAAAGTAGATTATGCTTTGATTCCCAGGAGTGGAGGTGCAAAAACCAGATCAAACACAGGTGAAAGCAGTGCAGTACCGCATACATGTGCAAAGGGCACCAGCAGAAAGACAAAAGACTGTTCTTGCAAAACAAAGGTGTTGCAACATGAAACAAATCTGACTTCAGTATGACTTAAAAACAACGAAGGATTACTAGTATGTATTACATAACCTTTGATGAGCATGCAGATCTCCAGTTTTTTGAGCAATAAATGATAAATAATTCTGGCCTGTACTTAGCCATTGTGACACACAGCACTCTGTTGCTGAATATCTGTCAAATTTCTATTCTAGTGGCACTGACATTACTGCATGAACCATCTTAGTGCCTTACATATTGAGAGAGAGAGACCTAAGTACCATAAAATAGCATTCATCATATTAAACACAACTAGCAAAAAGAAAATGCCTGAGAGCAGAGATGTATGTTTATTCGCCTTCTCTCCCCACCTTGCTCACTTCTGTGGTAGGTACCCATGCATAATAAAGATTCAGAACCAAAAGCTGTTTTTGTTTTTTTTTATTCCAACTACTGGCTTAGTGAATTTCCATAGAAATGAGTGGTTCGCTTTCATTCAAAATAGGGAGTTTATCCTACTTCTTCCAAACTAATCTAATGGTCGGAACATTTACCTCCTCAGACTGATGCACTCAGGGCTGTGCATCCTACTTCCCTACCCAGCAGGTGATAGGTGAGCACTGGAGTGAGAGTGTCGTAAATGAGGTAAATGAGGTAAATGCCTGTGCTTAGTCGTTCAGGTTGGTTACCTCATCGTGTGATTAGAATTAGGGTTGGGATTAGGGTTGCTTCGAATGAAATGTAGAATAGTGTAAGTTCTGTAGCTGAGAATGCCAGGATGATGAATGGTTGAATGACAATTAAAGTTGTGATGAATATTTGTTTTCGTACGTGAGGTTCATGTTGGAGATGGCCTTGGCTAGCTATGATTATAAGTGGGAGGAACCAGCAGGAGAGGACTAATAATGGGGTTGAGATTTGATCATTTCCTGTTCAAGGGGTAAGGATTTTTAGTGGGTAGTATGATGGGCTTAGTCAGTGTAGGCTAATTGTGGCGATTAGGAGGCTATGAGTTGTGGTGTTGGTTCATATGAATTTTGTGGGGGATAGAAGGGTTGTTGGTAGGAGTATTATTGTTGGTAAGTTGATTTTTAGCATTGTAATAGGTTGAGGTTGTGTAGGTGGTCGGAGCCATGTGTTCGTGTGGAGGCTACCAGTATTGCTAGGCCGGTGCCAGCTTCGCATGCGGAGAAGGCTAGTATTAGGATGGGTGTGATTGTGAATGATGGGGTTTGGTTTTGTACTGGTCATATTGAGAGGGGGATAAATATAGATAGTATTATGCTCTCTAGACATAGTAGGGCGGAGATTAGGTGGGTGCGATGAAATGCTAATCCTAGGCTGCTGAATGTAAATGCTGAGTAGAAGCTGAAGTGTAAGGGAGACATAAGAAAGTTATAGGTGTTGGCTATAATTTGCTGGGTCGAAACCAGCTGTCTTGGTTAGACTAACTTTCTGTTATTCTGCTCATTCTAGTCCTCCTTGGGTTCATTCGTAGATGAGACCTAGGGTGAGGAGAGTGAGGATAGTGGTGGCTCAGGTGAGGGTCGTCATAGGGGATTGTAGTTGGATGGCTCATGGAAGGGGTAGAAGTAAGGCGATTTCCAGGTCGAATAGGAGGAATAAGATGGCTACTGAGGAAGAATCGGATTGAGAATGGGAGTCGGGCTGATCCTAAGGGGTCGAAGCCGCATTCGTATGGTGATAGTTTTTCTGTGTCTGGGGCTATTTGGGCAAGTCAGAAATTGATAGTTGTTAGTAGGGTGCTTAGTACGAAGGATACAGATAATATAAATGTGAGTGTATTCATTGCTCTTCTCTGGGTTTATACCAGATTTTAAAGATTGGAAGTCAGTTGTATTTAGTATACTAGAAGAGCAGGATCCTCATCAGTACATGGACATATAAAGGAAGAGTCAGATGATATCTACGAAGTGTCAGTATCAAGCTGCTGCTTCAAATCCAAAGTGGTGGTTGGATGTAAAATGGAATTTGATTAGTCGTAGCAAGCAGACTGTAAGGAAGGATGATCCAATGATTACGTGTAGGCCGTGGAATCCTGTGGCGACAAAGAAAGTGGAGCCGTAGACACTGTCAGCAATTGAGAATGAGGCTTCGTGGTATTCTATTGCTTGGAGGGCAGTGAAGTAGAAGCCTAGAAGGATGGTAAGGGTTAGTGCGTGAGTAGCTTGTTTTCGGTTTCCTTCTGTAATGCTGTGGTGGGCTCATGTAACGGTGACGCCTGAAGCTAGGAGGATTGCGGTGTTTAGGAGGGGAACTTCAAGAGGGTTTAATGGTTTAATACCTGTTGGGGGTCATTGTCCTCCAAGTTCTGGTGTTGGGGCTAGGCTAGAGTGGAAAAATGCTCAGAAGAAACCTAAGAAGAAGAAGGCTTCTGATGTAATGAAGAGAATTATTCCGTATCGTAGCCCCTTTTGGACGGTAGGGGTGTGGTGTCCTTGGAAGGTGCTTTCTCGGACTACATCACGTCATCATTGTAGTATAACTAAAATTATAGAAAGTAGGCCTGTTAACAGTAAGGTAGTAGAATTGTAGTGGAATCATATGACTAGGCCAGAGGTAGTAAGTAATGCTGCGATTGCACCGAAAATTGGTCATGGGCTTGGGTCAACTATATGGTAGGAGTGTGCTTGGTGTGCCATTAGATATTTTCTTGTAAGTACAGGCTTAGTAGGAGGACGAATACGTAGGCTTGGATTATGGCTACTGCGACTTCTAGGATGGTAAGACCATGACAGAGAGGAGCTGCCTTTGCCAGTTCCCTTCCTGCATTTGGGCCATTCTGTTTGTGTGAGGCTCTGTGTCTGCAGATACTTTTACAACCCTGTGGTTAGAGAATAGGATCTGATCTCAAATGAAAGGTCAGGCCTTCCTTCTTTATCAGGAATGCTCTATCCACAACCTTTAGTCACACTGGTGCACTGAGGCCCTGCCTGCCATACATGGGCTAATAACTGGGGAGCATGTAATTCTTTAGCATTAACATAGGTGAACTAAGATATTTTATTGCTGTCCTTTATGTATGAGACTAACAAGAGCTGTGGGATTCACGTTGCAAAAAAAAAAAAAATTAAACTTTTTTACAACAAATGACATCAATGCAGCTCTTGGCTCATTTTCATAATCACTTTTCTATGCTACATAGTAGTACGATATGGAAAAATAAGGGCAAGCTTTAGCCTTGCTGTTCATCTGGCTGCCCTCAAAACTCCTTGGACATAAGCTGGATGATCAGTGCATGTAATAATAGATGCTGTAGGCAACAATGTTATAAAAATTATTTATTTCTCTCCTAATGATCCTAGTTTGTTGGAATTAAAAAAAAATAAAATAAAAAGGGGTCACATTTCCATATTACTATGATTTCAGTTAACATCTAGGAATCCGTATGCATTTACTGGGTTTAAATACCCAGAGTTAAATTATAGGACAATATTTCCAACTTATGAGGTTAAATTGAAAGCACTGTTAATGAAAATTCCTGGCTATTAAACTGAAAGAAGAAGGGTCTATTTAATTATGAAGTATGTAATAAAGCATAATCATCTTGTAATGTAGGAGCTCTCATCTGAATTCTTACTTTTGTGTTTATTTATAAATATTGCCTGGCATGTTACAAATTGTTTAACATTTATGTGAATGTAATTATTCTACAGAATAGCAATATGGATTTGTCTTTGTATTTCACCAAGGATATTTCACTTCTAGTAGCCATTTTGTCCTTTATCAGAAATAGAAAATAATAAAACATGGAAGAGCTGGGATGGACCGCTAACCATTATTGCTATTTGCCGATATGCTTCATGTGACCATTTAAAATACAAAATAATTTCACCTAAAGACTTATGAAGTGTACTGCCAGCTAGCAATTCCAAGCAACTACAAGATGAACAGTTAAGCAAATTATGTTTTCTTTTCCCCTTGTTCCAACAGAGATAGAAAAATGTTTATAGTACAGGTTGCTCTTCCAGAATGACTTGTTCACTGTGACTGTTAAAAGCTGACACATGAACAACTCTGAGAACTAATTAGTAATAACATGCAAGAGCTGGTGGGTGTCACTGAAAGACTTTAAGTCCTGGTTTTCACATCAGTCATGTGATTTTCATTAAATCCTTACCTTCCTTCATCTATGAAGAAACTGTCAAGAGTTATCAGTTGACAGTATGTCTTTCAAGGGTACCACATGAGGAAAGTTCAGATGTAACTGAGAAGACAGATGAATGTTGGAGGGAAAGAAAGAAGAAAGAAAGAAAGAAAGAAAGAAAGAAAGAAAGAAAGAAAGAAAGAAAGAAAGAAAGAAAGAAAGAAAGAAAGAAAGAAAGAAAGAAAGAAAGAAAGAAAGAAAGAAAGAAAGAAAGAAAGAAAGAAAGAAAGAAAGAAAGAAAGAAAGAAAGAAAGAAAGAAAGAAAGAAAGAAAGAAAGAAAAAGAAAGAAAGAAAGAAAGAAAGAAAGAAAGAAAGAAAGAAAGAAAGAAAGAAAGAAAGAAAGAAGGAAAGAAAGAAAGAAGGAAAGAAGGAAAGAAGGAAAGAAGGAAAGAAAAGAAAGAAAAGAAAGAAAGAAAGAAAGAAAGAAAGAAAGAAAAGAAAGAAAGAAAGAAAGAAAGAAGAAAGAAAGAAAGAAAGAAAGAAAGAAAGAAAGAAAGAAAGAAAGAAAGAAAAAGAAAGAAAGAAAGAAAGAAAGAAAGAAAGAAAGAAAGAAAGAAAGAAAGAAAGAAAGAAAGAAAGAAAGAAAGAAAGAAAGAGAAAGAAAGAAAGAAAGAAAGAAAGAAAGAAAGAAAGAAAGAAAGAAAGAAAGAAAGAAAGAAAGAAAGAAAGAAAGAAAGAAAGAAAGAAAGAAAGAAAGAAAGAAAGAAGAAAGAAAGAAAGAAAGGAAGGAAGGAAGGAAGGAAGGAAGGAAGGAAGAAAAGAAGGGAGGGAGGGAGAGGGAGGGAGGGAAGGGAAGGGAAGGGAAGGAAGAAGGGAAGGGAAGGGAAGGGAAGGGAAGGGAGGAATAGAATATACCTACACTGAGTAAGCAAAATGGCCTAACCTAATAGATGTGAATCTGTGGAGAAAAATACTAAGAAGGATACCTGGTGCTGGCAGTAAATGCATTTCAGGGCTCTTACTTTGGGCTCATTCTAATCTTGTTTTGCTGTTTAAACACTCATTAGCCAAAGTACATTAGGTGTACTCCTGCAACACATCTTCCAAATTAGTTTTATCCAAAAGGAGTGCAGTTTACCTTCTCTGAGGCCGTTTTGTGTTGCGAACCAAAGAACAGTAAGGGTGAAGATGAGAAGGCTTGCTTCAAAAGCATGTTCTCAATCCAAGCTAAACCACTAATGTAGCTGCACCTATATTGAGGCTGGGTGTTTCTTCACACCTCCCTTCTCCTCCTTGGAAAAAAGATCTAGAATCTCGTTTCTGAGTGAATTAAATTTTATTCATTTATGTCAGTTGTTCTCACGTCACACTGTTCTTCTTAGTCTGATATTCAATATATTAACATATTATTTTCTCACAACATTTTAGCCTTCATTTTGAGAGAATTACACTATGAACATCTCCAAATGAGGGAATAGTAGTTCCCCGGATCCTCCTTACAGCCCTTCTTGTAGATGGGAGTCACAACAACAATGTTTTTCCATTTATTTTTAGCTTCAAAACTATCCAAACATTGTTCTGATTAGTTGTGTGTACAATTTTCCAAGTTGGATGGGGCTTTGGGCACTCTGATCTAGTGGAAGGTACCTCTGGTCATGGAAGGGTGATTGGAACTGGAAGATCATTAATGTCTCTTCCAACCTGAACCATTTTATAGTTCTATGGTTGTCTGTTCTGTAAAGTCCATGATTAAAAGCTTAGAAGTTAGTCCTCTGTGACTGGGATAGGATCTCTTTGTAGATTATGTTCTTTTAGTGGGGAGATTTCCCAAGCTTATACTATGCTGAAGTCCATAAGTTACTCAGTCTGATTGATTGTGTTAATTAGCTAAATTAATTTGTCTTTTTGAAACTGAGAATCTAATTATCTAATTATAGCCATACCCATGAGTATCTTTACATTTTGTTTATCTGAATCTAATAATTTCTGATAATATCTCAGAAGATTAAAAAGTAAGTCTAAACCAGTCTGACTGCTCTTTTTGTGTATGAGTGATTTTATTTTATTTTTTTCTGAAGGAGCAGTTGCGTCCCACCATTATTAATGCCATTTATCTTTCTTGCTATACTTGGAAGTCATTCATTTTACAATGCCCAGTAGTACATAATGACTTTGACTTTGTACATTAGTCAGATTCATCGTTAGGACTACAGGCACAGAACTTTTCTTACAGCTTTCTCCTTTTATGCCGATGATGCAGGCAGGCTTTACTTTCTTCTCGATGTATGTACTTATATTCATATTTTGCTTTTAAAAAGTAAGAATATGAAAAAATTGATCTAACAAATCTTGCTCTAGTTATACCTTTCTTGAGCAATACTTACCCTTAAATACCTACAATTTAGTCATGCTTTCTACTTAACAATGCATTTATTGTCCTGGAATTCCTGCTGTCAGTTCTTACACAGTATTTCAAGTTTCTCCACTGGGTTCTACAAACATGTCTATTATTATCTACTGATTGTACCGGTTTCTCAATTAGATGAGATATCAGTTCTTTTTATAGTGATATTGCCTCACACAAGTAGTTTTCCAACATTATGAATAAAGTTGTGAGTTTTGTTGTCACTGGGAATTTTGTTTGCTTGTTTTTGTTGGTAGTGGTTTTTGGTTTTTGTTTTGTTTTGTTTTTGTATAAAACCATTTTATATAAAACCATTGCACTAGCCAGCTTCACTGGAAAAAATAATAGAAAACTCACTAGAAACTGGTCTGTTTGGAAAACAGGAAGGCAGAATGTGGGGCTGGGAGGCTACAGAAAGTTACAGTGACAAATTCAGACAAGCCTGGAAAAACACCTGAAAATGGGGAGGTAGATCTCTTCTCCCAGGTAACAGCGATAGGACTGGAGGTCCTTAACTTGCACTGGGGGAGGTTCAGGTTGGATATTTTCAGAAAGATTGGTGAGGCATTGACACAGGATGCCCAGGGGGGTGATGCGGTCACTGTCCTTGGAGATGCTCAAGAACTCTGGAGATGTGTCACTGTTATGGTGGGCATGGTGGGGATGGGTTGTGGTTGGATTAGATGATCCCAGTGGTCTTTTACAACCTTAGTGATTCTATGATTCTGTGAAGGGGCCTGAAAAAAATGCTGAATAGAGTTCTTGCTCTTTGCAATTTTTAGAGGGGCTTGGAATTGACTGCCAGGAGGTGAACAGCATTCCTTGTGCCTGATGACCACCCTGAAATGAGGTGGCTGGCTGTCTCATTGGCCTGAATGTGCTGTTTCTTCCTGCACTGTTCTTGACTCTGCACATACAAGATACTTGATCTAAATGACTGTTTGCTGCATAGTGTCCTTCAGCAGACATTCCAGGAAATGCTATATAGAGAGCAATGTTAGGAGAGAAAAATGACATCAAGTGTTAGAGGCATAATCTGCCACTACAACTTGTCCAATACGCAGGGAATGGGTATAGATCAACTGTTTTCTCTGCTTCAGTCTATGGTAAAATACAAGTAGCTACTATGGCAACATCACATGGTACATTTGTTATCTCTGAACAAGAATGTGTTGAAGGAAATAGCAGATCAGTATGCCATGTGTGCTTTCATTTTCTGGAATGTTTTCAAGGGAAAACATCTGTTCAGATATTTTTCCTGGGATTATGGCTTTAGTTTAAAAAAATGTGAAGAGGAAGGGATATAATTCTCTTTCTTCATGCTCTCTTTTCTACTATAAAATTACATTACCTTCTAAGAAAGTAGAGAACTTGCAACCTATGCAACACTGTTTTTTCTGAGTGTCTCTTTCCTTTTGGATTTTCAGTAGTTTCTCCAAATGGGTAAAAACATAAATATTCATTTGAATTCTTAAGCAAGGATATTGTGGGTAGGTGGAAAGTGAGGGTATGGCTGGGAAGTTAGCCAAAATCTTTCTGTACAGGCTGGAAGTATTATTTTAAGACATGAAGAGTTTTTTATGTACCTACTCATAACTCTTTTTTTTTTTTTTTCTTTTTTGTGTGTGTGTGTGTGTGTGTGTGTGTGTGTGTGGAAAAGATAGCCTATGGTTAAATTATTCACCTGGAATTCAAGAAATATGTATTCAATTCTTGGCATAACTATTCAGGGGTCAACTGTGACACTAGGCATCTTCTCTAATGTTTGTATGGATCAAACCTCCCACATATGATGGTAAACTACTTGGATTCCTTTCACTTAACTTCAGACATTTGCAGTATAGACATTTGAGCAAACTGCCTAGACTTCCTTTATAGTCAATGGAAAACCATAGACATTTTCAGGATACCATTCATCTGGACAATTTTAGACATTTAGATTAGTATAAGATAAATTCCATTTTAGAAAAGCCTGTTTTGTTGTGTTGTGGTTTTTTTTGTTGTTGTTGTTTTTGTTTTTTTTTTTTTTCCACCGATTACATTCAGAAGTTGGTATGCAGATTGTACATTTGGACAGGTAAATTCTACCTTTGAGAAGAAGTCCATTTCTTCATGTCCATTAGCAAAGTATCTTCATTGATATGCCCCTTTCTCGTGGCTGTAATTTCTGTGTGATACTTGAACACTAACTACAGTTAAAAAGGAAACTGTAGAAGGCTCCAGTGCTCTTTCCTTCTTAGACACCAAGGTAAATTTCAATCAAATTGAGGGCACACTGATGAAAAAAAGGAAAAAAAGGAAAACAACAACAACAACAAATAACACAGTTGGAAAAAGAAAAAACAAAACAAAACAAAAAAAAAGAATTATCTGTATGAAATATTGGGAAAAAAAATTCTATTGTTTCAAAACATTTTCAAAAATTTGTATTGTATGCCTGTTATTAGAAACAGAAGTCTTCTTCTGTATAAGATTTTCAGTTCCGTACCATGAATTATAGAATGGAAACAAAAATAAGACAAACAGTGACAAGGGCCCATACGTCACTGCAGTGGGCAAAAGAAAGAGACAAGTCAACAGCTACAAACTCATGTAGATGGGGTCAGCATTCAGCTCTATGGATCACCTCCATTTCAGATGGGGTGTCTTCTTACAACATCTGTTACATCTTTGCTGGGGCCAATCCATTGTTGCTCCTGCACTCAGGACCAGCATTGCCCCACCAAACACATATCTAGCTTAATCAAGACTGTAAGCATCTCATTGACTGGGGAAAAATATTCAATTAATTTCTCCATTCATGGGTACCTTCTGATATATGAGATACCCAGTTCCTGATGGGGAAGGCAGTAGATGTAATACAGGATTTATAAGAACTTGTGCCCAGCTGAGAGAGCAACTGGAAACCAGGTAACGCCAGGCATAATAAATGAAAATAAGATATAAATATATGCACAAGTGAACTGAGCACACAGAAAAGAGGTAGTTACAGTTCCTACATTAAGCATTAGTACTTACTTGCCTAAACAAGGCAATTTGTCTCTCTAAAATCCATATGTATACTGTGAAAATATTATTCAGTAGATAAGGCAAAGTTGGAAGTTCTGAATTGCCTCCTTGAGGTGGTATTTTTGTTTTTTTGTGTGTGTGGGTTTTTTGTTTGTTTTTTGTTTGTTTTTGTTTGTTTTGTTTTGTTTTTGATGTAACTGTAGAGTTCAAAAGGAAAGATGTGGAAATCCTGAACTTTAAAGCACTACAGTTAAGATATGAACCATTTTGTGTTTCCTCTGATGACAATGGAAGGAGGTGTTTCTAATATAAAATGCAAAGCATTTTACAAAGGAAACATATAAGCAGAAGAAGATACCTTACTTTGGTATTTAATTTCTTTTTCTGTTCTGTACCTCAGGTAAAGGAGACATTGCATCACTCCATGCCTACACTGTTAATTTAGATGAGCAAGAAAAATAAGATAGTTAGTGAGAACATTCTCACAAATGGAAACAATATAAATAAGTTAGTGAAAAGAATCTGAGGTGAATTTGAGTCAGCTTCAGAACAATGTGATTCATCTCTTTCAAGTTTTTAATCAAAAGCTAAAACAACTTCTAGATGGAAAATTGGAAATTTACTGAAATCTCAGTAATCACAAGGCACTCTAAGCCTTTGCTTACACAATTATGTCACAAATATCTGAAATAATCAGCTAATTTTATGAAGATCTGTGGACAATTTTCAGGCTAACCAGACTTTTCACTGATAAATATTAAAAGAGGAATTCTCTAAATTCACTTTACTTGTGTGTGTTTGTGTGTGTGTGTACTGTTCATTAAAAGAGGCATGTAAGGTTTACTTCTTGGGTTGAAAAATGTTATGTTGTCCTCTACAAGGCTCTTAGACTGGGATGATATACAGATACTTAGTGCAGACTGAGATTTCATGTCAGATGGAGATATTGTGAGTCAGGTGAAAATTGGGATGGAGCCTAGACTGGATAAGCATGAACTACCTAAAAAAAATGAGGAGCTTCTTTGCTTCTGTCTAAATCAAACATATTCTGTTCTATAGACAGACTTCATAGATTATAATAGGCTTTTTTCTTTTTCTTTCTTTCTTTTTTTCTTTTTTTGTTTCTGCTCTTGGAAACAAGGGTCTTAGAGTCAGAGCATCCATTTATAGGGAGGTAATATTGCTTATACCACATATTCACTCTTTTTTACTTTAATTACAATGAGTCCAACATTGGAAAAGAAGTTGGAATACAAGAAATGCCATAATGAGCCAGAATAACTGTCCTTCTAACTCAGTATTCTCTTTCTGACAGCAGCAATAAGAGATGTTGTTCTGGGAGAGCACATGAGCCTGGTTACACTCTGTAGTTCATCTACTATCAAAATGCTTTTATTAGGGACTCTTCCTGGTCCTGTCAGAATTTATTTAAGAATATATTACTTATGAATTTATCTAATCTCTTTTTGAACTGAATAAATCATCTCCACAACCTCCTGTGGCCATAATTTTAAGCTATTGCTTAAAAAAATACTTTCCAAATAATCATGCTATTAAGATCTTGCAGAATTTGCTTATATTCCTTTCAGCCTTTTCTTCTTCAAACAGAACAGTTCCAACCTTTCTAATGTTTTCTTGTAAGACTGCTTTTCCATCACCAATGTACTCTTATCTAGTTCCATTATGTCTGTCCTGAGATCACAAAATCACACACAGTATTTGAAAGGTCTTATATAAAAAGAAAATTATGACACCTTCATATTACCCTTCCAATGATATAGAATGTCTTGTTGAGTTTGGGTTTTGTTTGTTTGTTTCTGTATCTATGCAAAACTTGTAAGATTCTCATTTTTCTTGTCATTCATATGATATTTAGCTATCTGAAAGAGCAAAATATCAAATCTTGGCTTGGAAATGTCACTGTTTGCTCCAATTTTCAGGCCAGTGTCAAAGACACTGGATAAAATAAGCACTAGAACACATCTATGAAGAACTATACTTTTGACTCTTCTCCATCATGAAAAATAACCATTAAGCTTTACTCCTTCTCCTCATGCACTTCAGTTCACTTTCAGTCTCCAAAAGAACACTACCTGAATTCACAGTAAATGGGTTTTCTAATTAAATTGAATTTATTCATTTTTGTAATAACTTTTTGAAATTTCAAATGCATATTGTCTCTTCCATTATCTTTATAGACTGATGCCCTCTTAGACACTTTAATTCCCTAGATGAAAGTCCCAAAAAACTTTTAGTCTAAAGAAAAGCAGAACATTATCTATTACCTTAGGAAGCTGAAACAAAATACTTCGTATCTAAACGAATTTCTACTTGGTCATTTGTGACTCAAGCCTGTTTAGTAATAGTAAAAAGGCAAGGCCATGCTTTGTACTCTCTTAATACAGAGACAAAGTTTCAACTTATAGATGGGATTCTTAGAACAGCAGGAGCATAACAATATCTGAACTTCATCATAGGCTTTTCATCACCTGATCTCAAGCCATTCATCATTTCCGTTCTCAGGGAAGGAAAAGCGAAGAGGGCATGATGAGAAGCAGTGGGCAAGTGGAAGAAGGAGGAGTTGAACCAAGGTCACCTGTATCCTAGTTATACTACACTGGGCTTTTTTTCAAAGCCCAAGCTTCCTAAATGTAAAGTTGCACTGTCATTTGACCACATCTCATGTCTTCCCCTTCCATTAGTAGTGAGCTGAATTAAATTTCTGTACCTGAGGAATAAAAATGCTCAAATTTTGTGAAAATTCAGTTATATACACATTTCAGAAGCTTTTCATTTTAAGCTTATCCTGTTCTCAGCCTTCCTGTTTACTTGGTAAACCTTCCACCATTGAATCAGCTTTTGACTACTTCACATGTAATCAGCATTCCTTTATTAAAAAGCTATTCATTAGCTTCTCACTGGCCCAGTCTACTGACTATTGTGATAACTGTAGGACTTTCAGAGCTTTTTCCCTCCACTCTGTTGACAGACCATTGGACTTATAAACAGCACCACAAGGAATACGGGCTCATCTTTGTTTCAGCATACTTAAGGTGCTTTTATCTGTAGCTTTGCCTTGAACAAAATCCTGTTCAAATTGTACTAAACCCCAGATAAACCTCTCTTTCAGATTATGGTTTCCACCTGAACTCCTGCACACTGAAGAGAGGGCACTGAATTCTTGCTTGTTTCAAGAAAACCTCTTTGAGTAATCCCCTGAGCTTGCCTACAGGGCTTGGATTTCCTAATGGATGCTTTGATGACAGGAGATAAGAGCCAAAGGTACCTTTATTCTCTTAGAAATTGCTCCAAACAAACAACCTTGATGATTAAAGCTAATAGAAATACCTGAAAGATTGATAGCTTGCAAAGCACTGCTGAGTGAATGAATAACTTCCCCTTTAGTTCCAAAAGCTAATATTTGTCCACATTTGCTGCCTTTTAAAAAAGTGCAATCTTTTTTTGTATGCAGAGTGTTGATCAGGAACAAACAGACACCATTCAGCTATTATTTGAATTTTAAACAAAGCGTCCCTACTCCAGCCATTGAGGCAGCATTCTGCATGGGACCGCTTATAATAATTCAAACATGGCACAAGGAGGGTCGCTAGAGTAAAGTACATATAAGTGTGAACATGATACTCTTGTAAAAGTCTTTAATGATGTGAATGGGCACCGTACTATGGTATTCTATATGGGCGTTTTAAATTGCACAAAGACCCTGTAAAACTTCTATATCTGTTCCCAAGCAATACACCTATCAGAGAGTTTAACAAATGGAAACCAAACTCTGCAGCAAATAAAAGTCTTAAATTTACAGTGCTGGATTATAAAACAGTGTCTTTCAACGGCAGCTCTGTCTTATTTCATGTTCTGATGAAATCATTGCTTACGAATGCCAAGAAATTCAGCTGTAAACTTTTGGCAATAAGTAGGCTCTCCTTGGAACTGCTGGTTTAGAAAACATCTGTAAGAAAGGAATCCACTGCAGAACCAATAAAAGAGGCTGAAGAGACCAAAACTTTTCCTAACACCTCATAATACAGGCAGCGCTGTGAGTGCCACCAAACCCTGTTCACTGCTATGTGGGTTATGTACGTACCAGAGTTCATTTCCAAAATGGGGCTTTTATGATTCCCAGTGTCACAGAGCACGCAGTCAGTGAGTGTATCACATAACAAAGCAATCTAACAATAGAGCTGCAAACAGTTGAACATTTGGTTTTGAAGTGATGCAGGCCAGGAGTGGGGTGCTCTGATACTGAAAATTCTGCTGCTTTCTTTCACACAACAAAAGCAAAACCTTAAAAGGATTTGCTCTGAGTGAGTGGCTTAAGGAAATTTCCCTTTTAATATAATCGAGGGAGAATCTAAATTGATTTTATTTTCCTTAAAAGAGAATGGTTTATGGAATGAGGACTCAGAAGAAAAATGTGTGTTTTGACAGTTGAAGAGGAAACTGTGAGCTACTGTTAACACTCAGATCTTCCTTCCCTCAGTCCTGCTCATCATCTGGGTTTTGGAGTCTAACTTGAAGGACTTACTGAAAAAGAGACAGAACTGTGAAGTAAGATTTGAAGTTTTGTTCAATCCTCTGGTTGGATATTCAACAACTTTTAGTTTGTCTTTTCTAGAATCAGCCTTGAATTCTAATGGACAGAAGGTATAAATTTAACTCTTCTTACTCCGGTTTACTAGCTTCCCCTACTACTTGAACAAAACCTATAGTCCTTATAGAGGATGATGGTTTCCAGGATAAGACCAGAGGAGATCTTGAGATCCAGGGCTCTAAGCAGAGATGCTCCAATTGCATTTGAAACATGGTGAACAGATTCTTTCTTTGTCCTCAGAGTTGTGGGGAGGGAACAGGCTCACAGTCCTCTCTTTCCTCTCCTAGTTGCCTGATTCCTGCAAGTCCCCTGCACTTGGAAACAGTGCATCTTGTTCACTGATGCCAAGCCAACAGGCAGGGGAGGGCAACCATGACCCCTGCCCCCTACTCCAGTGCATGACAGAGAGCAGCATGAAATCAATTTTCTTCATTACCACTGCCACCATTTAATAAAACACAAAGAAAACAATATAAAGATTTTAAAGAAAGAATTGAACACATCTCAATTGACTTCAAGGGCAGTTAAAAAATGAAGGAACTAAAAAGTTTTGAAACACTTTTATTTCACAGTTTCAAAATGCTGAATAAGTTCACCTACACTGCTACTCACCTGTCTGCACAAGGGAAAGGTTCCCCTTCAGGTCCTGGGCTTAGTTCTCTTCCTCGTTTCACACTTTGCATGGAGTTTACATTATTATTATTATTATTATTAATAATATTTTTATTTTATTTTATTTATTTATTTATTCTGAAACAACCTTGAGTTCATGCTGAAGGATCCAGTTGTACTTTTAAAGACTTCTTTTTCACATTCAAAATCTTTCATTTAAATCTTCCAGGAATTAAAGTTAGATGATCCTCTCCTCTGCTAGGATGTGTTCCACAGAAAAGGGACCACAGCCTATAATGAAGACTGCAGATATGATTACATCTCAGGTTATTATGTGGGACTTGCTGGATTTCATTCTAAATGATCAAAAAGATCTTTCTTCCTTTCACAACCTCTCAGAAGACTGGGCCACAGAGCTCCTACCCATCTTCAGAACTTTTGGAAGCACAGTTCATCAGACAAGGATGAAGACTCTGAGGACACTGTGTGAGGAATGGAAACATGACCTCCATGTGGATTTTTGAGAGTTTTAGGTAAGGCAAAATTCAGGCTTGTTGCAGAGTATCTTCTTTTATGTTGTCTCAGATATATCTGAACCTTGCCTATGGAGGAAGCTCAGTACGACAAAGCAAATCGTACTCCTGTGAACTTATACCCCTCTGATGGGCTGTACTGGATCCACTTGGAGTAAAATCTCTGGTGATCTTCTAACCTGACATTGATCCATACCAGGTTAATCTGATTTGTAACTCCCTCTTTCTCAGCACAGTTATGTGGTAGTAGGAGAAATATTAAAACATTACCTGGCTGGCAAGGTCCTGTTCTGATATGTTTTAACTTCTGCTTTCTTGTTTATTTCCAGTTTTTTCAGTTATACAGTGAGAAAAGAGCACTTATGCTACACCTACTGCCAATATTTGTAATTTGTAAAGAAGACTGTAAGTAAGAAAGTAAGTTCCTTACTTACATTGTTTCTGGGTATGAAAATTTGTAGATTAGCATTCTAGAATTGCCAAATTATTAGCAAAATGAAATACAAATAAACATGGTTTCTCCCCCCAAATGCTATGAATCATGCTGTGCCAATGTTTTTCAAAACCTACATCTCAAGAAAATGTCAACTTTGGTTGAAAGAAAAAGTGATTTACAAAGGAGCAAATAAAAAACAAAACAAAACAAAGCAGATGGATTTGCTACTGACAGACTCCACTATGTAAATAAATAGAGAAATAAGATTATAATTTCACATTTCCTGGAAATCAACAAGTGCTAGTCAGAAATAATTTATTCAACTAAATTTTATCATCCATTTTCAGAATTCAGCATCCAGTTTTTGGAGAAACACTGGTTTTAGAGAAACAAAATTGTTTGTGATCTCTCAGAAACTTGCCACAGAAATCTTTCCACAAACCAACAACCATAATAAAGACAGTAAGAAAGAGTATTCCAGAATAATCAACAGCTTCATAATTCAGTTACTCTTGTAAAACTCTCGGCTCAAATCTTTGTTTTGCCCTATTCAGGCCTAAACGTGAATAATGATTTTCTGTATCACAACATCATGTTTGAAACCACTGTCTTGCTGTTTCTTCTAGGAGTGAAGAAACTATTCTGATTATTTAAAAAAAAAAAAAAAAAAAAAAAAAAAAAGGTATTTCCAGTATCAATGAATGAGTATCAGCCCTGAAGCCACAGCTAAGCTTGCAGAAGTGCTAGAAGGACCCTGTCGAGATTAGGATTTCTAAATATCAGAACAAATGTCTTCAATCCTTTGAAGACCCTCACTCCCATTCATAATGATAGCAGTGGCATCCAGTAGCCACTCAGTCTGGACATTCACATCTTTCTTCTATGTACAGAAAGAAGATAAAAGGTGAAAGTTAATGTTCCTCAGTTTCACTTCTGCAGCTATCCTTGTTCAGATATTGATGCTCATTCCTACAAAAAGTTATTCTTGATTCCCTCAGACCAACAGAACTGTACAAATATTGTGCATTCACAGCTCAACTCTTTTCTAGATTTGTACCCATACCTCACATAGTTTTGCTATCACGCTGTGGTCTGTAGGGTGAAGTGGATGTCCAAATCTCCTTTGCTTCCTTATTAAAGTAGTGTGTGTGCTGCACTCCAGCTGTACTCCTTGAAGAAGCAAAATAAGGAAATGGTTGCTGAGACAAAAAATGTCAGTGTTGCTTAGTTGGTTTCCCACATCTATAAGCCACCAGAAAGAGAAAGTAGGGTGGAATCAATACTATATATCTATATGTATATCAGTAATCTCAATAAATCCATGCCATCCTGTACTGAGATTTTTTTTGTGAAAAGGCAAGAGAGATGAATAATAGAAAGGCAGGTATTCTTGTTTATTTTCATCATATTAGCTGATGAGTGGGGGTGTACTAAGTCCTCAGCTTTTGACACCACTGATGTCAGCTCTTGGGAACTGAGGTAAGCCAATGTTGAGGGCACTTGAAAAATCCCACCCTATGAGTAAAAAAAGCTATATTAGTCTGTTGACCTGTATTTGAACCCACTTGTCTTTTAAAAATAAACCCCTGTACAAATCCCAAAAGCAGCATATGGCTAGTTCACAGCATGGACTAATAATAGCTTACATCATCTTATTTTTAAAGTCAGTCCTTTTTTGAATTATAGGAACACCAAAAATAGTGTAGGAAAATTCTGGAGCATACCAATCCTGTACCTCAGAAGTGACAAATCCTCTTTTTTTTTTTTTTTTTTTTTTTTTTTTTTTTTTTTTTTTTTTTTAAGAAAAAAGAAAAAATGTAAAAAAGCCCCAACCTCTAAAACTACAACATCTGTCTGCCAACTTTCAGCCTGGAACTCATTTTTACAGTACTTATAATCCCCCGAACAAACTAGGTCTATAATGGAAGTGCTGACAGACCTTTAGCTATTCCAGCTATCTTAATAGCTCAGCTGTATTTATATTTCATTACATTTAAATATAATGGGTTGAGGTTTAGCTCTAGTTCAATTTGATGAGAACTTTTTCATTTAAATATCAGTTCTGGGTAATGAGTCCTTTCTTGGGTGCCTTTGGTGTTATTGTAAATATAACTTGGGAGTTGTTTTTTATATTCTTCTTGCTAGCCCATTTGTGTGGTTTTCCTTTAATTCAAAGAGTAACAAGAAAAATAAGCATGCTTATGGTGCATGCGGTACTCAATTGTGGTTTGAATCTCAATGTGAAGAATTTCACTGGAAGTTTCACACATTCTGCCTTTGTCTTGATTAAGGAATATTTGAGCTGGCTTGGAATGTCAGTGGTAAAGCAGTGTGCTAATGTGCATGGAGGCTTGATGTTCTCCAGAACTTCTTTTGATATTTCTGATTGAGGACAAAGGGAAAAGAAGACAGAACTGTGATCTTTTTCTGGAGGATGTGATTTAGCCAGAAAGCCTTAAAGAAATAGATAATCCACTGGGGAAATCATCCCAATTGCTCTCCTTTTGGTGAAAGCATTATTTCCATTTATTTTGTGGTTTTATGTATTAGAGTCTTCAGTGTCTCTTTTCCTCATGCTTACATGATTAGTGATTATATGAAATAACTATTTCATTTGTTATTGTTTTATTGTTCTATAAATAGACTGAACTCCTTAACTCTTTAACCAACAAACATGTTTTTCCAAGTCTTGAATAATTCCTCCAGGACAAGGTGTAAGGTGATTTTATTAGCTATTTTATTTGACTAGATGTTCACGCTGATTTGGTAATTTAGGTGATTTGTGAAGCATTTTCTGAATCACTGCCCATAAAGACACAATTTCATATTTTGCAATCATGACACCATTCTTTTCTCTTTGAACGTGGACCTTCCATTTGTTTGTATTGTGTTAGGAAATACGCTTGACTGCACCCACATTAAGTAGTAATCTAGATAGTGATAATTCAGTGTCATTTTCTGAATTGTCAGCAGTGATTAAATATTTTCTTTCAGATAATTGGAAAAATCACGATTGGTAACTGGACTAAGAACAAAGCTTTACACTACAGTGTACAGGAACTAACAAGAAATACCCACACTCATAATTACCCATTTCAACTTAAAATGAAATACGTCTGTGTACAATGTCACTTTTCTTAATAGAATTAGAATCATAGAATCATAGAATTACCCACGTTGGAAAAGACCTCAAAGATCATCAAGTCCAACCGGAGCCTAACCAGTACCCTATCTCTAAAAACCCTCTGCTAAATCATATCCCTGAGTACCACATCCAAACAGCTCTTAAACACATCCAGGGATGTTGACTCAACCACCTCCCTTGGGAGCCTATTCCAGTACTTAACTACCCTTTCTGTAAAGACGTGTTTCCTAATATCCAACCTAAACTTACCTTGGCACAATTTGAGGCCATTTCCCCTCATCCTGTCACCTGTCACCAGTGAGAAGAGACTTGCCTTGCTCTCACTGTAAGCACCTTTCAGATATTGGAAGAGAGCAATAACGTCTCCATTCAATCTCTTTTTCTCCAACTAAACATCCCCAGCTCCCTAAGCCTCTCCTCATAGGGCTGATTTTCCAAGCCCTTCACGAGCCTCGTTGCCTTTCTCTGGACCTGCTCCAGTATCTCCTTGTCCTTTTTGCACTGAGGTGCCCAAAACTGAACACAGTACTCAAGTTGAGGCCTCACCAATGCCAACTACAGGGGCAGGATGACTTCCTTAGTCCTGCTCAGCACACCATTCTTGATACAAGCCAGGATGCCATTGGCCTTCTTGGCCACCTGGGCACACTGCTGGCTCATATTCAGCCAACTGTCCATCAGTGCACTAAGGTCCCTTTCCATCAGGCAGTTTTCCAGCCACTTTTCCCCAAGCCTGTAGGGTTGCCTGGGGTTGTTGAGAATCAGAGATTATTTATTTATTTATTTATTAAAACTTTGCAAAAGTCCCAAAATTTTAAAAACATATTTCACTTTTATAGATTTGGGACTTGCTTTTCCCAATAATAAATACTAGCATTCTGGTGAAACCCTGAGTGTCTTTACTCTCAGATTAGCAGCACTACTTGAGAGTAAGAAGAAATTAAATGCTAAGCTTCTTTAATTTGGAAAAGAGGTGATAGGGAGCATGAGAAAGATGTACAAAATCACAAGCAACATAAAAAAAACTGAACATATAACAGCAATTACTAAACATTTAAGGAATATGAATGGCATTAGCTGAAGGGGAATTGCGGAATAATGGGATAACAGCAATACATCATCAAAAATACTTTCTTAATAATACATTGCAAAATAAGCTAAGCTGCAAAGGTTACAGAATGTGTTATGCTTAGTAAAAGTAGGGAAAAACATAGTAGTTGATGATACATAAGACACAATTTTTTACAGCACTTGCAATCACCTTTTATTTTTTGTCAGGAAATGGAAAACAGGCATTAAGCCGTGGATAAGAATGGAAAGAAACTGGCAGAATGAAGATAAAATTATTAATGGAAAAGTTAGTCTTAAAACAAAATGAATCTATACTTCTTCTATGCTCATGTCAGCCATTTGGTAGTTACAAAGAGAATGAACTTGAGCAATTAGCAGAGATTCTTTGGCTGGGTTTACTATGTTCGTATTCTGCTCGTTGATACAAACAAGTTTTAAGTTGGGACCTTTGTGATCTGCAGTCAGCAGTTCTTCCTGGAAGGCCAAAAGAATTAGCTGATGCTTTGCCAAGCCAGAAGGATCTTTCTTTCCAGCAACATCAACTAGAGGCTTCTTTTTTCATCCCTTCTAATACGCTATATCAACTGTACAAAAACAGCAGAGAGAAATCAGGTTGGTCTGATCTGGCAGGCAGGTTTCTTGCATGAATAATGATGGTACTTTGTTTCTTTCTCAAAATTTGCATCCCTATGGCACAAGTCCGGTCCAAATAAATGTCTGTTTTGTTTCTGTTTCCATGTTAAAAGCTTTCTATTATTGAAGAGTCACACTAATTCACATCTATGATGCCAAATACTTCACTCAACAGGACTAGAGCTTGTGACTACAATGCAAACACACTCTGTGTATTCTCCCAGGGGTTCCAGGTTTGTCAGGATCATAAGCAACTGTCTCTCTCTATCTCAAGAAATTTCCCTCTTCAAAATACTTTTCATCTCCAAAGACATTAATTGAGATATCCAGGAGAACAGCTTGGATGGTTAACACAGAACTGTGAAATCCAGAGTTTATCTACACTGCATTTTGGGAGACCCTGTCAGAGAACATATTTTCACTCCAGCCAGTCACCCATGCCAGCTTTGCTCTAGCTGAGCTGGCAGAACTGCAAGGCTCCTTCTACCTTTATCTGTGGAAATCAAGTATTTCAGGCAGGAAAACTCAGTGCACTAGCATTATTCAGTGTCATTGGTGTCTGAGAAAACAATGACAATGTCACTAATTCACCCCATTTGATATGTAGTTTACTTTCCTGGTCAACACAATCCTGATGCAATTGCATTGCTTTCTGGGAAGTAGCCAAGTGATGCCTCCTACAGCAGTATAGCACAAGAAAGCTATCAGATGTTTCAGTGTTTTTATAATTCTAGGCGCCAGATGCTGCACAGAAAAAAACCTATTATTTTCTTCATAGCATTCTCAGGTAGAAGAAAAGCCAATATAGTGATAATAGTGCACAAAACTACATCAGTCATAACAAAATTTATCATTTTAGTTATGGTTCAGTCTAGAAAAACATTACTTAATTTAATGATTGTATGTCGATCTATTTGAATAATATGGTATGCGTATGTTATTACTGTCAGTTTTTTGTTTTGTTTTGTTTTGATTTGATTGTATTTTCTTATTTTTAACTCAGGCAACATTCCAAGTCTTTTCTCTTTTAAAACAATTTGCTTCACTTCCATGCTGATACTGCTGACAGTCCTCTATGGGGATCTGAGAAATTCCTTTTGTAAAAAGTCCTGCTGACAATTGCTGTACCTTTTTGGTCCCATATGGAATCATTAACCCATTTAAACTAGAAAATGGAAAATATTTTAGTAAAGATTGTAACTGTTCTTAAAATATTGTTATTAGCAACTTTAACAAGTAAATGCTTTAAGTCACTTTTAGTTCTCCTGTTACAGCATCTGCTGAGCCAAAAGATTATCCATGTATATTTACATATATGCATCCTTAGTCTCCTGTAAATACATAGGATAAATCTGTAGCTAAAAAAAAAGTTATGTATCTATCTATAGTCCATAAGAGCAGCATAATGGACGTGTATTTCAATCTATCTTTTTCTCACTTGGAAATAGGAAGCATTCAATCTAAAATGTATGGAAAAATAAAGAGCAAATTTGTTTTCAAGTATACTATCTTAATGCCAGTATACAGAATTAACTTTGGAAAATTAAACTGAATTCAGCAAAAGTAGCTCAAAATGCAAACATAAACAGTCTCCATTAGGGACTGAGCATTCACAAAAGATATTCAGGTCACAGTTGCCTTGATCTAGTCATGTTCTTCCATGGTACAGGTGAAACTCTTCCTTACTTTAGCAGAGAGATTCATTAGATGTCTTTTTTGTTTGTTTGTTTGTTTGTTTAATTCCTTTATTTTCCATTTTCTGTCACCTTATATATATACATATATATATATAAAGTTCATATTTTATGTACAATTCTCACCTTCTTGTATTGCCAGTGCTTTGAATTTATTTACAGCTTGTCCAAGCAAGCTCTGTAGTTCACCTTTGATGGATGAACCAAATTTCAGTTGAATAAACCATTTGTCCTGAAAGTGTATTCTACTCCTGTATAACAATTCATGTATGATGCTGTGGACTTGTAGTTCAGCAACAGATATTTAGGCACAGTGAAATGACACTGTTCCCTTTTATTCTTCTGTCTGCAAGATAAACACTGCAGCAGTGTTTTCATCCTTTTGATAAATCTCCAAGCTGTCATTTTTGCTTCTACATCTGAAGCAAAAGTGAAAAAGTAATTTCAGCATGGCAGCATTCAGGAAACAGCTCTGTTCCATAACTTCCTTGAGAGCCTGTAGACAATGTTTTTCTGTTTTCATAGAATCATAGAATCACAAGGTTGGAAAGGACCTGCAAGATGATCTAGTCCAACTGTCTTCCCTTTACCATACCTACAGAAAACCTCTAAACTATATCTCCTAGCTCCCTGTCCAGATGCTTCTTGAACACTGCTAGGGATGGCTACTCCACCACCTCCCTGGGCAGCCATTCCAGTGCCTGACCACTCTCTGAGAGAAAAAGTTCCCTCTTATTTCCAGTCTAAACCTCATCTGATACAACTTGTGGCCATTTTGTTTGTTTGTTTGTTTGTTTTTACTTTTATCTTTAAGACTACAAGCTTGCTGGGCTAAGAACAGCTTTACTATTTTTTCATTATACTGAACACAAAGCAACCTCATTCTGGGATTCCATTGCCCATTTTTGCAATTCACTTTTGCACTAAAGAAATAAATGCCAAACAACATAGTATCAAGCAACCTGTGAAGAAGTATGATCAAAATGCATCATGTTGCCAGCATATTGATTTCTCAAAACAGCAGTAAAGAATTATGTCTCTATTTCTCCTTTTCCTAGATCTTAATACATGCACTGGCTATGTGGAACAGTTGTACAAAGTTTTGAGCATTCCCATGAAAACGGCCAGCAGTCTGCACGCTTCACAAAGAGCAGTGATGAATAACTGTTGCTCTTCTGACTGAAGCGATTTCTGCTATTCCATACACACAAACTTGCAGACACAATTTTGAATTGCAAAAACTTCTATGATTCCTAAAATCCTCCACAAAACAAAGACAGCACAAAAGCAAGTTCTCAGTAACTTTTGCTTCACCATCCTTTAACTAACTCATGAAAGCAGAACAGTAACAAACACCACTGTGTTTCTACTTGTTGCATCATGGAGAGAAAAGGCAGACTGGAAGAGAGATGATACAGATACAGTGCACCAGGAAAATTTGAGAGTTCATTGAAGCCATGATTTAAATATCAGAAAAATTGTTAGGACTCTGCACTGACTTATCTCAGTCTTCTGAGCATGTGCATCTGAAGTTATCTTTGCCCTTCCTTCCTAGCCAAATACACAGTGCTGATGGGCTGTATAGCTTAAATGATTAATCTTTTGTTGATGTTGTTTATTTTCTAAAGGTGATAACACTGGAATGTTAATATTAATAAACAAATATCTCGTATATGACCTCTTTCAAGGTAAACTATTTATACTTACAGCACAAAAAGCTAAAATAATCATGGCCATTATGCCATTGTTTTAACAGTGAATTATTGAAAGTCATTAATTATTACAGTTCTCTAAGAATAGCTAATATATCATAGCACTTTACCACATCAGGAATGGATTAATTTGAATTAATTCATTCCTTGGTGTAATTGACAGATAAAAATCAAGACCTTCAATAGATTAAAAATGTTCTGAGCATTAATAATCTTTTTCTTTTTGTTGTTGTTGTTATTGTTATTATAGTTCTTTGAATTTGTGCATCATCTATATTGTATTGTATTTTATCTATATTATATCTATTGTGAATTACCTCTAGTTGGGTGGCCAGTTTCCAGAAGTAGCATAACCTTCTTTACTGAAGTTAACATTTTAGTGCTGGAGAAATCTATTAAGGCTGAAAATCCTTCATTATTGATTTAAAATTATAATTGGGAAAAACGAACAAATGAACAAGCAAAAAACAAGCAGCATTATTTTAAAATCTGGCATCATCAGATAATTCTTTCTAAAGGAATCCTACTAACTGGCCACAGTACCATCTCTTTTGGTTTCCTTTCTGCCTTTGAATTTCACTCACGCAGTCTTCAACTTCAGACTATTTTATAGGGAAAAAAAAAATAAAAAATCATGTTCAGGATTTGAATAGTTTTCTAATAGCAAGATCCACGAATTCACTAGTTTGATGTAATTTGAAGGATCTTGTTCACATGCTGGGGTGGGAGAAAAGGGACAGACCACAGTTCAGACAAGTTGTTACGGTGCAAGCTGGCATTTCCCATGTAAGGTAGACACAAGCTTTCCAACTCCAGGAAATGATTCTAGTCATTGTCCAAAAAAAAAGAGTTGCATTTCTTTTCTTATCCAGTATTTCTCTCATCCAGAAATAAGGAGAGGCAGGTTAGGAGTTGATTCAGAGCCCTGGACTATAAACAAAAAGCTTTGGATCCACAAAGGAATAGCAGTGAATTCACCTTTTTTCTTAATATTGTCTGTCCATTTGAAGTCTTATGCTAAGGAAATATAATGCAGCTTACGGTACTTTCATCAAGGGGTAACTTTTTTGCATTGCCTTTAGGAAAGAGTGTAACCACGGAGTATCTAGTGAATAGCAACTTTATAAGGTATCTTACTTCACTATACTTATCTATGAGATCACTGTATTCTGAGCTAAGAGTGAATAACACCATTGGTCAAACACAAAGATCAAAAGCTGGATCTGAAAAAATATTTTAGCACCAGCATGCTAACTAAAAGAGCTGAAAACATGCAGAAGTAATTAACAGTGACTCAAAAGCACTGCTAATGTGATAATTTATAGTTACATTCTTCCTCTACCTTTTTTTCCCATACAAATAAGGTTATTTCCAGAATAATTCTGACCTAATTAAGTCTCCTATTATTTCTCAGCCAAGTGTAATTCACAGTTTGTTCTACCATCATTCCTGGAAAACACTGCAAGGAGTATGAAGTGGATAACTTTTCAGACAGAAATGTGGAAGCTTTCAGTTTTCTACGTTCAATTATCTGATATTGTGATTAATAGGAAAGAGAGAGAGCAGTAAAGATAGAGATCACTGATTGATCCGAGGTGTTTGGATATAATGTTAAATCTGTCAAGGACAATTACACTCAGTGAAATTTGCCACAGGTGAAAGATAAGGACAGAAATCAGGTAATGTGAGAAGAAGCAAAGAATGAAGTTTTGAAACAGGACTGCTCTGGTTATTGTTTGCATACTGTGTATTGCTGCTACCCAAGGATATAAACAGGTGATTTTATTACTGCTGTTTCAGAGATAGAGCAAAGAAGTCATACGCTCATGCAAATGGAACAAGCAGCTAAATGGAACAAGTATCACAAGCTGCCAACATCAGCTGACATCTCTTTTTCCTGTCTGTGCAAAATTAAAACCAAGAGGTGTAACTTGTCTGCTGGTTGGTACTGGAAGCAGATTACAGTGCTTATCTTCAGAAATCTCTCAAGAATACTCATACCCCATTATGGGAAATCAACAACAAAAAAAAGCTTTTTCTTTTCATTTTTTTTTCTTAAGTGGTTCTTCCCTGCATTAAAGCACACTTGAGTTTGTTGGAAAGAACTAGACTGAAAAGAAAGAACAGAAAGAAAATAATATACAAGGAGCTCACATTTATTTACATTGTTAAGAAATCTCTAAATATTTCACAGAGTCTGATCCCCATTCACCGCCTGCGGGAAGCCCTGATGTAGAGTGGGCAGAGTAGGCAGCCCTTCCCCATGCACACTACTGGTTGGTTCTTTTAAAGATGCCTTCAGAGTCTTCTGACCTCTAGCTGAACATATCCTTTGCTTGCAAGGGTACATCATGTCCTTCAAACTGCTTAAAAATCCACACGAATCTGCTAGTTGCTGCTGATACTGGAGAAAGAGAGAAGTTAGGTTTAAACTGACAGTTCCTTTCCCTCTTCTGTCCCATATCAATTAAAGATGAGTGAAAATTTTATTCATCATTCAGTGTTGCTAGGGTCCTGCTGGACTTCAGTCTTTCCTGTACTAGGTTTCTATGCACAAGAATGCAAGATATTTTCATGTGATTTTCAAACTAGCTGAGTCTCCCTTCAGATGTCCTTACACTTGAAGGGTAGTTAAAAAAGTACAGGGATTTCCTAGAGTGGGTCCAGCAGAGGGTCACAAACAAGATCTGGACCACCTCCCTTACAAGGAAAGGCTGTGAGACCTAGGACTGTTCAGTCTGGAGAAGACTGAGAGGGGAATCTCTTCACTGTTTGTGAACACCTAAACTGTGAGAGTTGAGTCAATGTGAACTGACCCTTCAGTGCTGTGCAATGATAGAAGGGGCAACGGGGAGAAACTCGAGCCTCTGGTGTTCTGTACAAACATACAGAAGAGCTTCTTTACTGTCAATGACAGAACACTAGAACAGGCTGCCCTGAGAGGTTATGGAGTCGTCTCCCCTGGAGATACTAAAGACCCTTCTGGACCCTTTCCTGTGTGTCCTACTATAGGGAACCTGCTTTAGCAGGGGGTTGGACATGATGGTATCCAGAGGTCCCTTCCAACCCCTACAATTCTGTGATTCTGTGATTCTTCTTCCTTAGGTCAACATTTCCACTATTGTTACACAAAGAAAACTATGTTCAAGAGGAAACGTCTCCAAGCAAAAGGCAGTAAATGAAGAATCATATTAATCTGTGTCCTTCGCATGGAGGCAGGAAATGGCTAAATGAATTTTAAACTATTTATTTTGTGTCTTTGTTTTGTTTTGTTTGTTAATCCAAAAAACTTTCAATCAAGAAAGCTTCCCTAATATGTTTGATGGAGAAGAAAAGGAGATGGATAGCACAGAGGAGTCAAAATGGCTTGTGGACAAGGAGAGAACTTAACTTACCAGTGCGGCCAGTTCTGTAGCCAAAAGGAGAAGGACTGAGATAAAAGATCTTTTTCCTTTCTGGCCCAAGGCCCTAGAAGTATGCTAGGAATGCTGCTCTCCTTCCAGAGGAGCTGATTCAGTTTCACTTGTGGCAGTTCAGTTCCCACTGTCATCACTCTCACAGTGACAGTTGCTATAGTGAGTGAGAAAGTGCCTTGACTGGTTGTGCGTGCTAACATAAAAGGTTGCCTGTCTCCTCTGCAATTTGGCAGGAAACCCTTTAGTGCTGATGATGTGTAGCTGTGCACTTACTCACTGCAGACCTCACTGGATCTTAATAGCATATTCCTGGAGAGAGCAAGCAAGTGCAAGTGGTGCTGACTGGTCTTTTCCCTTAGAGGAAGCCTACCACAATATCTGCACTTGATCCATGTGTTTTCCCAGCTGTTCCCCAGCACTTCACAGACTTCACACCTGTTTTGTGAAAAGAGAAAATATTCCTTCATTTGAACCAAAAGAAAATGACTCAGCTGATCGCTGCAGGTCCTCTCATGTGAAACCTGACCCACTTTTAAGAAGTTAGCAGAACAGATTTGCCCTTGGGATGCAATTCAGTACCACTTCTCCTCTTTCAGGTGCCAGCTACTAAACTGAATTTGGACAGTTGATACTACATAATTAATTTCTCCATATGGCTTCACGCCAAAACATTTCAGCTCAACATATTTAGGTTTAAAAAGGGCCTATATGAAGTCTGCACAAAGATACAGACTTCCCCTTGACAGACATGCGTCCACTTGGGGCCAAAAAATGCTGAAAACTGCTCCAATTGGTACAGCAGTATTGTTTGATATGTTGGTTAAGAAGAGCTTGAAAGCCACTTTAGACCATCTTTGCCCTTCCAAGCCTGACTCATTTTAGGACACCTAATTTGGGTGCTTCTGAAAGTATTCTGATTTTCTGGTTTTGTGTAGATTGTTTCAAAGAAGAAGAGTAGAAAAAGAAGGCTACGCCTTCATTTTACAAATACCTGACCCAAAATGGAACAAAAGAATGGTCTCTTGCTTAAGGCACTGAACTGTTATTCAGGAACTACCTGGAGGAATCCGTTTAATCTGTATGCTGTTTCCATAGTGAAGGTCTCTTTTTCTTCACCAGCAATTTAAACAGTAAGCTCTTCATGGCAGAATTTGTTTTACTTTGTGCCTTTGCATCTACACTACAACAGAGAACTTCTTTCTATGAGCTATAACAGTGTATAAATAGAAATTAAACAGAAACATGAGTAAAATTTTGGATAATTTGGATGATCAGTTTTGAGGACAGCAGTTTAGATTCTGGAAGAAAAACAGATTTTACACTGACTAAATATTTTGAGGTGTTTCTTTAGATAAATAAGTTGAATATTGCAAAGCATCACTTCATTTTCACCCATCACAATTTCCTCTTTTTTTAAATGAACACTACATAATCTGGAAGGATGTTCTAATGTTATCCTCTTTTGGTGATTTTTTATCATGGGCCTTTTTCCCTGAACACATCATTATTGAAGATGCCATTATTACTGCTTCAGAAATTAAATTATCTCCAAGAAGGAGCTACATAAAAAATGTAGGCTCCTTATTTATGCTATAAATTATTATCTCAGGGACCTTAATTAGAATGGCCAAAGAATTTGTCGGTGGAAAACAAAGGAAGTACATGAACCTCCCTTAGGACAAATCTGATAGTTCATACTTGCATGTCAAATAGGCACTGCCCTCACCATGTAACTATCAAACACCAGATACTCATCTGGTGAAGTTATCTTTCCACTAGCAGTGGAGCAGTGGCAGTTTACACTATCTGAGGATATGGATCGCATGTAATTTATGGCAAGCTGATGTGTCTCAGAATATGCAGCCTGGAGTCTTTATCCTTTGATTCTTTCGGTAATTGTGATGGTTTCATTAAAATGTGGCAGTTAGGATTTTTGCTCTTAGAAGCAAAATTATATTCTTTACTTTATGTCAATACCATGTGAATGGACACTTTAGAAGAGTCATGTTTCAGAAAAAGAGCAACAAGAAATTAGGGAGACAAGTGGGTAAGAAAGTAATGAAAAGGTTTCTTCTCTTAATGAATTTTTTAGTGTTCTGAAATGCGTTTCACTGTAAATTTTTACCAGTGTAGTAGACTTATTAGAACTGCACAGACTATTTTATTAACAGAATCAAAATTCAAACCAAAATATTGTTATGGACATAATATTAAAACCAGTGACAAAATTATTCCACACCGTTTTACACTGAGACAGCTGGAAGTTATGCACAAAGTATTTGTGAGAGCAAAGAGAAGAAGAAAGGCAGTCTGGCATTAATGGTTGTATATTGATCTACTGTTATGAATCAGATCAAAAATGGGAAAAAATAGGAAAATAATTTTGAGAGTTTGTAGCAAGAGGCCTTCAGTCTTATTCTGAGCTGTTATGTTCTATCATTTCTGCTACTAAGATTCTGACATTCAGCATAGTGTCTTGCGGAGTATAATGATGCCTATGTGCTACATGTCCAACTCGGAATTCCAAAGGTCTATGTGATCACAATAGAACCCTGGAAACAATCTAAATGAGGGTAAAGCTCCACACTAGGACTCACAGCAATCTGTCTGTTGGGTGAGAGAACATATCAATTAGGCAGCTGAAGAAGAGTATATCTGACTTCTGCCTTTTAGAAATATCCATATCCCTTCCTCATCACCAAGGACATCTCTAAAACTAACTTACACTAAGGTAAAGTAAACACAGTTAGAACATACTCATCTAGAGAAACATAAAAGTGTGACCTTTCATTAGTTAATCTAAAAAGTCAGTGCTTTTGCTACAAAATGAGACATTTGACATCCATGTCCTCTTCAGCTCGAGTGGTTTGTTCTTCTGGTCAGGAAAGTAATGCCACCAACTGGCACAAAGAAGGGCTTCCAAAATATAAAATAAGAATATCTTTCTCTGTCTGATCAGGGAGAAAAGGTATAAGACTGTTTCTTCTCTTAATATGTAAATGAAGTGAGTATCAGGAGGAAAGAGAAATTTCATGATGGCACAGGGACATATGTAAACTGGCTAGAAAAATTATGTTGAAAATGTACTACTTTGTCAAAGGAGTGAGGTTCTGGAACAGCTGTCTAGAATCAGTTGTAGAAGCAACTCTGAAATCAAAATTAGTTTTTAAGGGGACTTTAATCACTTCATAAAAGGATTACCCGCAGTAGTTGCCTCAGGTAACAGGGCATGGGTTTCCAGGAGTCAAGAGGTCCTTTCAGTCTCGTGTTATTGTGAATTTAGAAGGTGTTACTAAAATAACATCATAAATACCTTAAGGTAATTTGAGTAGTTAAGCAAATAAGTAGACACTAGTCCATGTATCTGGGACTGTTCATCAGTAGCACAATGGTTATCCCTTATCTGTATTTATAAGGAAATTATTTTCCATTTCTCACTGATAATCTTTCTTCACTGTCCATATTAATTATTTTCATCTATGTTTTGTTATTTTTTATTTTATTTTATTTTTTTTTCACTTAAATATGTTGAGTGTCATCTCAGTTTGCCCAAGGGACCCTGAGAGCTGGATGTTTTAATAACTACTACTTTAGCTAGAAAACACATTCTGTAACAGACATAATTTTTTGTGGATCTAGTGCACAAGTTATAATTTGTAATGGAAAAAAAATATCAATGATGAGCAAATGATATAGGAATCTCCATCTACTCTACAGAATTAACTTTTAAACGATTTGGTCACAAGTTATTTTTGGTGTTAGAGAAAGCTGTACCTTTCTCCTACACCTTGCTAGTGCCTAAAGACTTCTGTACTGGATTTGTGACAGTGGAAATACAACAGTAAATACTTGGAGCTTCTTGTAATACGACCATGTTTTGTTTTCAGCACCAAGCTGCAAGCTCAGGGGAATCACATTGCCATTTAACATCCGTGCAGTTAGCTTTACTAGTGAGCAGTCATATCTTAAATCTTGATACTGGCCTATGTATTCATAGTCCTTAATAATTAAGAAAAAGATTTTATTTGGGCTAGAAATGTATCCTAAAACAATTTCCTATTTTTTTCTTAAGGTTCAGAAAGCTCTACGTAATTGTAAAATTCAAGAACATTAATACTTGGTTAATTCAGACAACAGTATGCTTGCCACTGTGTGAAGTAAGATATGATAACTGGTAGTCATCTCTTCCCAATTATGGAAATGTATTGTATTTCAGTTACAGTAAGAAATGGCCATAATGGAAGGAAATGGAGGTTGTCAGGGCTGTGAAGAGAAGGAAAATGACAGATTCATAGGCTTTCAAAAAATTGACCACAATGAGCCAGTGATCCACTGGTGAGCCTGTAAGGCTTTTCCTCCTGTTTCATACATTTAGCATCCTTATGTAGTATAGACACATTTGTAGGCTAGTTCTAGGTATATGAAGGAAAATATGTTGGGATAACATTTTAATTTCTCTTGTACATATTAAAATATTTGTGCATCTCTGTTTCCTCTTGGAATTATTCATTCTTCGTACCATTTGTAGTACCACTTTCCATCAGCAAAAGAAAAACAAAAATTCCATCTGATTTACAACCAGAATTCAACATACATTTATCAAAAGCATAGAGATGAAAAGTAAGATTAAGGATGGTCTCTGTTCATCTTCAAATCAGTTTCAACAAATAACAAGCTCACACTGTTTTTATTAATATTAAACAACTTGACAGGGCTGTTTTCATCAGCCTTGTTGCTGTCTACATTTTGTCCAAGCTTATTAGTGATTTAAAATAATACGGTGGTAGGTAACTATTCTGCATTGCATTGTTATGATAGATTGTCTCCCAAAGATTTCCAGCAGAAGTAATTGAAATTTCTGTCCTTTAATCTTTTATATAAAGAATCAAGTTCCATTCTTAAAACTCAGGATTTTTATCCCTGCAGTTCCTAACAGAAGGATGTGTTGCTTTAATGGTTTTAAGTATTCCTTGCCTCTTGGCTAGCTCGTATTCTTTTTTTTTTTTTTTTTTCTTGTGACAGCATTGTCCTTTAATTTAAATAGTTTCATTTCTTTACCCACTTTCAGCATTTATCATTTTGTTGGATCAACAGTTATATTACCATTTCTATTCCTTCATTATATCTGATAGAATAGACCAATTTTCTCCAATAACTACATGTCCTTCAAAAAATCATTCCTGTATGGTTTTTATAAGACCTGCTCATCTATCAGTCAGGGGTGGCATTTGATCATTAACCACAGAATAAGGCCAGAATTTTATCTCAAAAATAGTTGCCCAGTTATTTACTTCAAATGCTTTTCAAGCATCAGGTTAATGGCCATATAAAGAGTGCAAAAAAAAAAAAAAAAAAAAAAAAAAAAGAAAAGTTTTCAATTGATGTATCATTCATTAAAACCTGAAGACAGACTTGAGGATCACCTAATTCTGAGTGAAGAATTTACGAACGCTAATGACTAATACTAGAAAAACAATGATATATGGAGTGATCCAAATGAGGTTTCTGCTGTTGAAAGCCCTAAGTGTGATGATGTTTTTTATGAATTCCTCAAACTCTTTGGGTTTGTTTATTTTATTTTATTATTTTTTCTTATGATTTCTTTCAGGAGCAACAAAAATGTCTTCTGTTTCTGGTTACTGTCGCACAACTTTTAAAATCAACTTTGATTACTTCAAATATGATTTGACAGAATAAATCATATTTTTGATACAAAAAGATGAAGATGAGCAGATCCGCATTTTATTCTCATACCTTGTCCACCTGACTTCTCAGCAGTTCATGTTATGTACTCTGAAAGAATTTAACCACTAAACAAGCCTTTAATGTTAAAAATTTCTTAATGACTTAAGTCAGTATCTACAATTAAAAATTAATAATTCAATAAATTAACAAATTGAAACCTACTGAATAATTTTGTCATTTCTTCAAATCGCATCATTTCATAGTATTGTCATATAAATACACTTTATATGTATTTATATGTCTGGGAGCAGGGTGAGACAGTTTATGTAATGCCTCCATGCAAAACAGTCTGTAGACCAGCCAGCAAGTCTGTCAAGGACTTCGGGGTCAGAATCAAAGGAGCTGTCAAAAAGCGAGACACAACGTACATCCACACCTTTATCTGCTACTGACCACCAAGTCTAAAGCAAGGGACACTTCAACTTCTGCAATATTTGCCGGAAGGGCACTTCCAAGTGAATGAAAAACTTGTCTGGTTCATTCACTCAGTAGTCAGTATTTAATTTGAAAGCCCAACAACTGTCCAAATAGGAGAGGAGTTCTTTCTAGGCTGATACTGAAGTCAGTGCACTTCACTATCTTCATCTAAAACCTGGATAACAGACTCAACAAGTTTGTAGATAACATCAAACTTATTGTGAACAACTGATGTGCTGGTGGACAGGGCTCCTATTCTGAGGGACCTTGATTAATTACAGGAACAAGTTACATTGGGTTGCTATGAGTCCCTATCCTTGTGGGGGTTTAAATATGACTAGCAAGAGTGCTAAGCACCCTCCTCAGACTTGGAAGCTAGTTTAGCTTTGATGTTGAGATTGGACAACATGATCTTCTGAGCACCCTTCCAACTGAAACTTTATTATGTTATCATATTATCAGCTTCACAGAGCAAGATTCAAAGTCTGAGATTAGATATTTTTTTACTTTGAGGTTTGTGAATTTTTCAAAGTATTTGTCTTGTTTCTGATTGAGTGGACAAAGATGTTGTGGGAATACTAGTTCCTTGCTGTACTTTTTCACTGGAAAATATTCAGATTTAACAAAAGTAAGCTGGAAAACCTGAAATAAGTTAAACCTAGATGCAGTAGCAAGACACAATTTTTGTTGAATGAGCTAACTGAATTTTAGAAAAAATCTCTCCTAGCTCTGTGAAACAAATTCAAAATCAAACAGTCTTTGAAGTTTGACTGTACAAAGCTCCTAGACCTTCCATACCACACCTTCACATCAAGAGAGAGGCATAGTTTTCATGCTGTTCCATTCAACCTTTCAAATTAAAAGTCGTTAATACAGCAAATGCATTGGGTAGCCTGTTTTGTTTACTTTATAATCAAGGAAGTTTTGTGCAAATTGAAATACTGATAAACCTTTTGCTTCACAGTGTTTCTATAAATTGTGTTACAACTTTGTATGACTCGTGGTTTGTTATCACTAACTAGTCTGTTCACACCTTGCTTTGTGGAGCTTTACAAGTAACTCCCTGTGGTGCAAAATGCAAATGAGCTTAGTTTGAAAAAAAAAAAAACAAGAACCTCAGCATGAAGCTGTGCATTATGATTTGCCTAGAAAGTAAAATATTCTGGAGGTTGTTTTGATACTGCAAATGTAGCTGGAGAGTCATAAATTGTAGAACTATCTAAAACTTCCTCTTTTATTTGCAGTTCCTTTTATTTATGGTACTACAGCCTGGCATATGTCACTACAGAAAATCCAGGAAGCCTCTCAGGATTTAAGCAGCATAATATATTTTACAAACAATAATTCAACATAGGAAAAGTACAGGGTCTCTTTACCAAGTTACAGAGCAAAAGACTGAACAATACCAAAATGCCTTAGGAAAAAAAAAAGTCAGAAAAATAGAAGAAGGAAGCAAAATATGCATTTTTACACAATCTACAAAAGACTAATAAAGTGGTAAGTGTTTGGTCAGGTTAAATGTCAGCTCACATACATTATTAGGCTAACATATTCAAATATGATACAAAATAACAAAATAATAATACAAAATAATAATAGCTGATACAAATAACTGGCATCCTTGATCCATGGGATGTTTCTCTGCTTTGGATCTGTGTCTACAAGAACATTTTTTGCAGTAATATCTATGCTTGAGTCACTCTTGAACGAGTAAAGCACAGTGCTCTGTTTAACACCAAACTGCACCACAATACCAACTTTGCACATTTTGGCACGGCTTTTGTGGACAATAACCAGGGCTCTTAGTAGTTATTGTAAACCAAGCCATTTCATGCATTATTGCTGTGTAAGCTAAGGCAGTCTCTTTTTTTGTTGTTGTTTGTTTATTTTTAAAGAGTAAGGGAGAAGAGCAAAGCACGAGATGACACTGACTCATAAAAGACTCAGAAATAACCCTAGAAATGGCCACTGACAGGTTGTGTTAGAAAGCCATCAAAGTTTTCAATTAGCCTCACTAAGGCCAATCTACATGAGTTACTTAAATAGGACTAAGATATGGTCAAGCACATTAGAAAAATATTTACCCTAAGAGAGAAGTCATCAGACAAAGACATTCACATTGTGTAACACACCAGAAACACAAAGAGGAGCTTTTAAACACAAACTGCATCAGTTACTGCAATAGTAGACATACTGCTTTTCTAAAACCTCTATTTTTGCAGGCTTACTCATCCCAGAAATCTGTTTTCTGTTTCCCTTGCCCATCTTCCCTGGCACAGAAGTGGAATGAGAAAAGTCACCTATAGCCAAGTAGGTAGGACATGGGAGGAAATGCTGAGCCAACTCCAGATCCAGAAGAGGCTGGAATACTGAGAGTATGGGAATAGCTACTACTGAATCACATTCTACTTATTGACTCTATTCTTTTGAAACCCTTTCATTAAGTTGAAATTTTATCACATGATTCAAAGATGTTGTTGGGAAAAATATTTGGATTGAATTTATAGAATTGTTTAATGAATTTGGTATGTACTTACGCAGGGATAAACATGCATTGTGAAGTCTGATCTATTCTTTATTTCATGCTGTGCCTTTTTGTTTCACAAAAACAGATTTCTACCCAAGATTGCAAACTTTATCAATTAGTTCTGTATTCTACTATCTAAAAAGATCTGTGTGTAACTACTGTCTGGAACAAACCTGTGGCTTCTTTGTAGAATTCACGTCACCTTGAGAGAGAATTCTTGTTTTTTTTTCAAATAGCACAATATTCTAACTGAGCACAATTAAACATCCCGGCATCATAGGCAAGCTGTGGGAATCAACAGTGTTAAATAGCTGAGGTGCTTGCTAGTCTCATGATTAGGACCATATAAGTAGCTACACAGTCAATCCCTCTAGGGTTAGAACATTGTCAAAATGTGTGCCCCATATATCTGTGTCAGATGTGACATTTTCCTAGTACAAAATTATCTGGAGACATTACAAGCAGAATTGTGGAAAGATCAAAAACAGCTTGAGTGGCTCACCCAGTCCCTTGTTGCAAGATAAAATGGCATGCAGCTGACACAAAACATCTCAAAACCCTTGATTTGCTTTAGTGTTTTTTAAAGTACTCCTTCTGAAGAAGGAATATGTGCGCACACAGGAGTTATTACCAGCTAAAAACTCTGCTGATATCCCACCTTAGCTCACTGCATGCATCTACTCTAAGATCAGATGCAACATTGAAAAAATATTTGACAGAGGTATGGTTCTCTTTTGATCTTCATGAATTCCTGGCATACTTCTACTGATCATGACCTTCCTGCTACTTTCAGAGGTGTACAGAAATGAGAACCATCCCTTATGTGCTGCCAATTTTTATCTTACCAGAGAATGGTGATAATTTTTTTCTTTTGGGGCATTTACAGGGGGCTGATCATAGGCCTGCATGTGGTTTTTAGCTGTATCAACTAAAATGAAATATACTACAATCATGATTCTTAAGCTATGTTCAGTGGCATGCCCTACAAAACACAGATAAGAGGTTTGTTGTTTTGTATATTAATATGGATTTTGATACCAAATTACTTTCCAAAATAAAAGCAGCTTTGCTCTCCGTACAAGTGGAATTCTTAAGGTACATCCTATTATAATAAAACAGGACTTTTCGGAGAAGGATATACATTTCCTCACTTGCTGATCTAAACTATTTCACACAGTAAATAGGGAATCTCTGGAGCCATTCAAGTTCTGTAATGATGTAAAGTCTGATAAGTGGACAAGATAAACATATAGAGATGCTCTTGATTCTCTGTCAAATATGCCCATTTCTTACCCTTACTCTTGCTCTTCTAAATCAAATTATCTGAGAACTTCTGACTTAGGTAACTGTTCACGTTCAAGAAATTAATGAATATATCCAATATCATATTATTGTACATTTACAGCCCTCTCCGTGAAGAGACACAATGCCATGTTACTGATGCAAGTTATTTGAAATGTTAACAAAATTTTAGTTTACTTTTAGCCTCCAGAACTTCTTTAGTAATCTTAAAGACAATGAAAACCACCACAAAGAATCATAAAAAGAATCATAAGGTCTCCCTTTCCAATAATTCAACCTGCTGAAAATAATTCATGCTTGCTGACATGAAAATGTCTAACATTAATAACTGCAGTGTACTTATCTTCTGAGGTTTCCAATTGGAACATGTGTGAAAGGTAAATTATATTCACCTGCTGATCTGTCTTTTTTTTCTTTTTTGCTTCTGCCCCGAAATACATAAGAGATATTTCATGCAAAACAAAATAAATGAAATAAATGTGCAAACTTTCATAAGTCTTTAATCTCCTTAAATTTTATGATCAAGAATTCTGCCCATGCCCATATCAGTCACAGAATTCTAGAACATCCATAGCAAATTAATTACTGCTATTAGTATTATATTATTATTATATTATTATTATAATATTAGTATTCTTTTCAAATCCACATACACTGAATTTTCTCATGTATGCGTAAACACACGTAATCAAACTTACAGACTCATAGAATGGTTTAGGTTTGAAAGGACATGAAAGATCATGTAGTTCCACTCTCCTGCCACATGCAGGGTTGCCACCCATCAGATCAGGCTACCCAGGACCCCATCCAACCTGGCCTTGCACACCTCCAGTGATGGGACATCCACAGCTTCTCTGGGAAGCCTGTGACAATGCCTCACCTCCCTCCGAGTAAAGAATTTCCTTATAATCTCTAATTTAAATCTCCCCTCTTTTAGTTTATAAAACATTCCCTCTTGTCCAATCAATATCAGATTGTTGGTCAAATGTTGGTCTCCCTTCTGCTTATAAGCTTCTTTCAAGCACTGAAAGGCTGAAACGAGGTTTCCCTGGAGTCTTCTATTCTCCAAGCTAAACAAGCACTGCTCCCTCAACCTTTCTTCATAGGACAGCTGCTCCAGCCCTTTGATTATCTTCGTGGTCCTCTTCTGGACACTCTCCAACAGCTCCATGTCTTTCTTGTGCTGGGGCACCAGCCTGGATTCAGTACTCCAGACAGGGCCTCAGAAGGGCAGAGCAGAGGGGAATAATCACCTCTCTGCCCCTGCTGGCCACCATTCTTTCAGTGCAGCCCAGGATAATGCTGGCCTTCCAGGCTGCAAGTTCATACCGCTGCCTTGCACCAAGCTTCTCATTCACTAGAACTCTCAAGTCCTCCTCCACAGGGCTACTCTCAGTGAGTCCTTTTCCCAGTCTGTATAGATATCCGAGGTTGCTCTTACACAAGTACAACACTGCACTTGGCCTCACTGAATCTCAGTAAGTTTACTTTTCAAGCTTGTTCCTGTCCCTCTGGATAGCATCCCTTTCTTCTGTTGTATCAACTGCACCACACTGTTTAGAGGCAAACTTGCTGAAGGTGCCCTCAATCCCTCTATTCATGTCACTGATAAAGATATTAAAGAGCACCACTCCCAAGACTAATCCCTGAGGGACACTGCTTGTCTCCAGCCTCCACTCAGACACACTCTGTGACCATCCAACCAGTTCCTTATCCAGTGAGTAGTCCACCATTCAAATCCATATTTTTCCAATTTAGGGATAAGAATGGCATGTGGGACTACATAAAAGACTTCACAGAAGTCCATGTAGATGACATCAGTTGCTCTTCTTTTACCTACTGATGCTGTCACTCCATCATAGGTAGCCACCAGACTGGTCAGACACAATCTGCCCTTAGTGAAGCTGGTTGTCACAAATCACCTCCTAATCCTGCATGTTATCTTCCAGGATGATCTGCCCCATGATCTTTCCAGGCTCAGAGGTGAAGCTCTCTAGGCTGTAATTCCCCAGCTAAACTTATGTATATGGAGCTTTTATCACTTCTTAGAAAAGGTAGTTTTCTGATTACAACCACTGTGGCCTTTCACAGATGTGAGAGTGTAGATTTCTGAATATCATCTAATAAAGTTTTCTTAAACAATTTCTGATTATTATTAAAACATTTCCTTATTAATTTCTGCCTCCTGTTCATAATTACTTTCAGATTCTTGTAGCTTTCCCTCTGAAAGTATCAAGTTTATATGTCACTGATTTGGATTTTCTTCTATTTAATTATTGCAAATATAATTAAAACAAAATCATATATCTCTTGAGATAATGGCATTCCCTATGAAGAAAAACTAATATAGGGTACATTTTTCCGTACCCTTTGGATTTTCCACTTGCCCTTATCCCTGATTTGTTTACATGAATGTATTCAAATATAATTAACATTTTCTAATGCAACTTTGGTAAAAGTCAATGCAAAGTAGAACTGCATAAGGAACAGCATAAGCCAAGTTACTTTTGAGGAGAAAATTCAACCAGCCTTTGTGGTTGAAGACCTGACATTCTTCTTAGTTTGATTTAGTGCCATTAGCTTATTGCCTCATTGACTACTAACATGCTCTCCACTCCCATGGGCCACCATGATACCGTTGAATGTTGTGAGTCCACCTTCATGTTCCCCTATGTACCCTGTTATCTATATAATCTATATAATTTGCAGCATGAAAGGAAGACACTGGGTATGAATTTTTAAAAAATACTCGAAATTACGATGTTCTGGCCTTTTTATTTAAACCAAATCCACAAGAGCTGAAAACTTGGGTGGGGAGAACACCCTACTGTGATATCATGGTTTTGTTTCCTCATGTTTTGTGCCAATACAATAGAGCTCTCACAATTTTGTCTAGTAGCAACAGCTGACAGCTATGGTGTGTTAGGACTATTGTGTGAGTGTACCAGCAGAGAACTGAAATGGAAAATGTTGGGTTGTCTTTCTTTCTGGAATATCTGCATTTTAGAAAGTCCTTCTGTCTATTTGTTGAACAGTGACATTTCCTATGTTGAAGCATAACAAGCTGTTCGTGTTTCTCAGCCTTTCCACAACAGTGAATTACAACTTCCTGAGGAGCATAAGGAGGTACTGGGCTCTACTCCTGGGAACTGATGACAGAACATGAGGAAATGTCACAAAGCTGCACCAGGGGAGGTTCAAAATGGACATTAAGAAACATTTTTTTACTATGAGAGTGAATAAGCTTCCTAGAGAGATGATTGATGTCCCATGCCTGTCAGTGTTCAAGAGGCATTTGAATAATTCCCTCAGTAACGTGCTTTAAATTTTGGCTAGTCCTGAAGTGGTCAAGCAATTGGACCAGATGATCTTTGATCTTCTAACTGAACAATTACATTTATTTTTATTCTTTTGTTGGTTTCCAAAAATATCTCCTTTACATGAAAAATGAAGTCAGGTTACAATAGATAAAGCAAGATGGTTAGATGTAAATAGCTTTTGATGCACCTCTGTGTCTTTTGAGTATTTTCATTATGTCTCAGGTGCAACTCAGAGGAGCAGTGGCGTAGATTATCAAGAGCCCTTATCTGTCACATGGTGGGTGGCTGTTTCTCCTGACATAATTCTGCTCTGATCAGCAATTCTTGAGACCAACAAAAGCAGATCTGTAATTAAACCTGTATCCCCTTAATTTGTTCTTGGCCTACCTGACTTCTGCAGCTCTGAGATAATCACCTGGATGACCCATATGAGAAACGCAGGTGAGGCAGGGCTGATTCAGTCATCATAGCTCTCAGAGAGATTTGGATTTCTTGTTAAAAAAATCCGGTATCATTTGAAATTAAATTATTTTTGCTTCAACTTTCCTTGATAAAATCCAAGTGTTCCATTTTGCTGAAAATTTTTCCACAGAAAAATTCTCACTCGGCTGTAGATTCAGATATTTCCTGATATCTTTTAGCTCCTCCAGTTCTATTACAGCTTTCCACACTTTATACATCACCTAATGTTCTGAGAGAAACCTGTGGCTTACTGAATCACTTACTGGCACAGAGCCTCGCGTAAATATCCTGCTGAAGTGGTTTGCCTGGCTTTTCATATCTCTGAGGATTTCTAATGGATTGTTTTGCCTGAAATTAGGCCAAGAATCTTCTTCAAAAGAATTAAAGCTTTTTAAATGGTTACTACCATTCCCTTTCAGATTAGATTCATCAAAGGGTTCATAATGTTCTTCCTATCACTCCTGAGGAAAAAAAAAGAAAAAGAAAAAAAAAAAAGAAAAAAAAAAAAAAAAAAAAAAAAGAATTCCTGATTATTCTATTCCATATTACATTATCATAGTTCTGGTATCAGCTAACGACTTATCCAAATTCATTCCTGTACTCACAGATCTGTTTTTCACCTGTGAGACTGGTGACTGCTACCTCAGCAAGACAGTGTTAATTAAATAAGCCAATCTTTTCAGCAAGGAAGTAATTCCCCCAGGACAGTCAAGCAGTGGGGCTGACTGAGAGGTCATGAAATCTCCATTCTTGGAAGTTTTCAAGCCCTTCAAATCTGTTCTGACTTCATAGTTGTCCCTGGTGCCAGCAGTATGCTGGACTAAAGACCTCTTGAGGTCCTTTACAACCATCATAATCCATTATCATCTCCAGTTCATTTGCCCAGCAATTGATTTTTTTTTTCATTTATCTACAATTCAATATTGAATTCATTTCTTGATTATATTTGTCCAAATCCTAAAAGTTTTCACACGATTTCTAAAATACACAGACATATTAATGTACATAACTACATCATCTCATTGCACTTTTGGGTGCCCCCTATGAAAAATTAGGATAATTATCAGAGCTGTTTCAATAGCTACTGACATAAGCTTGCAGTATTATTTCCTTCTCTCTGTAGTTCTAAAATGTTTCAGTCACCAGTCTTTTCACCTAACATATTTTCTATCTATGTGATCCTGCTGGAAAGAGCAATAACATATAACATCATGCTATAAATTACTGTTGAGTTCTCACAGTATTTTACCATGGTGAAAATGGTCAAATACTTATGCAGAGTCTCTCTTACCTTTGAATTTAATACTTCCTGACACTGCCTGAGTCAAACTAAATGTGTTTCTGTAGATTTTTATTTTCAAAATGTCAAATTTTCTCATGACAACTTCTTCTCATCTCAAAAATGTAAAGCAGCCCAATTCATATAAGTCTTGACAGGAATGAGAACATTTTTCATGTCCACAGGAATACTTTTTTTGGCCTGTGCCAAATTTTCATTATTTATTTATTTTCAGGGAAATCAGAATGATTCAATTTCTACTTGAGATTCTCCTAAACAAATATTTTTACAGCCTTTCTCAATGTAACATCATGAGTTATATTATAAAAGGCCAAGTAACAAAGCCCTTAGTAAGGACTTAACTGTATAATGATGGTAGAACTCCATAAAATGATGTATGAACCTGAGCAAGGACAAAAGTTTGTAAGAATTTCATCTCTGTTTTTTAAGTTCAGTATTACATAAAAGAACATTATTCCTAAGAAAACTTCCTCTCTTTGGAGATGCTAGGAATACTGTTCTAGGAAAGAATCACAGAATCACAGAATTATCAAGGTAGGAAAGACCTAAAAGATCATCCTGTCCAACCATCACCAATACTTCTCAGCTAAATCATATCCCTCAACACAACATCCAAACGTTTCTTGAACACCCCCATGGTCAGTGACTCCACCACCTCTCTGGGCAGTGCATTCCAATGCCTGACTACCCTTTCCGAGAAGTAATATTTCCTAATGTCCAGTCTGAATCTCCCCTGCCATAGCTTGAAACTATTCCCTCTAGTTCTATCACTGTCTACATGAGAGAAAAGGCCGACCCCTAGCTCACTACAACCTCCCTTCAGGAAGTTATAGAGAGCTATAAGGTCTCCCCTGAGCCACCTCTTCTCCAGGCTGAACATTCCCAGCTCCCTCAGCCGCTCCTCATAAGGCCTGTGCTCCAGACCCCTCACCAGCTTCGTAGCCCTCCTCTGAACACGTTCCAGGGCCTCATTGTCTTTTTTGCAGTGAGGGGCCCAAAACTGAACACAGTACTCAAGGTGCGGCCTCACCAATGCCGAGTACTGGGGGACAATTACCTCCCTGTTCCTGCTAGTAACACTGTTTTTGATGCAAGCCAGGATGCCGTTGGCCCTCTTGGCCACCCGGGCACACTGTCGGCTCATGTTCAGCCGTGCATCAATCAGTACCCCCAGGTCCATTTCCTCCACACAGTCCTCCAGCCACTCCGCCCCAAGCCTATAGCGCTGCCTGGGGTTGTTGTGGCCAATGTGCAGGATTCGGCATTTGGTCTTGTTGAACCTCATCCCATTGGCTTCAGCCCAGCTCTCCAGCCTGTCTAGATCCCTCTGTAGGGCCTTGCTACCCCCAGGCAGATCCACACTCCCAGCCAATTTGGTATCATCTGAGAACTTAACTTTTTTATTCTCCAACACATTTTTACTGTATTTTCATTCAGTTATTTAAGTAAAACCATAACAAAATTCTGGATCTGAGAAATTTGTATAATTTTGACCTTAACTTCAGATAAAACTTCTCAACATGAATTATGAAAAGTAATTCAGTAATCTTTTTAAAGTGATAACATACTTGTTCTAAGCAAATTAATCAGTACTTCAAGGGGGAAAAGGTCACTAGCAAGTTTCTGTGTCTATTTTGTGCATCAGCATCAAATGTTCTAAAGTGCAATATGTATTGAAAATTGTAGCACACTATAACATCTCCATAAGTTCAGATCACTGAATTTGTGATGGAGTTAGCTCTGTAGAAAGAAGCATTTGTATGTGGTGCATACAGAATATTCACTGAATTAAATATCAGCAAATTGTATGAAGAATAATGGGAACACATACTTGGCTAAACTAAGCTGTCATGTAGTTATGGACTAATGATGAAAGGATTGAAAGAATTAACCCAGTTTCTCCCCTTCTGTTATCAGCTGTCATTGAGAGAGTGTGTCAGGGAAAACTATTCAATCCTTGATTCTGGCAGACAGGAATGTTTGATATGTTTCTTATTTGTCCTTTAAATAGCAAATGTGAGTATTGAATTGTGTGGGTTTTTTTTTTTCTTTTTCACCTCAGAAAATTCTGCAAATGGGATCAGTACTTTATTTTTTTTAATAAATAATATATTTATTTTTCAATTTACCTTATTTCATTATTATTATTATTATTTACTTTTTTCAACTTGTATTATAAAAAATACTAAAAAAAAAAAAATTCTTTCTGAAAGGAAAATAAGTCAAGCTAAGAAAGAGGAGCAATGTTGAAGTTCTCATTTTGACATTAATGGAAATAGTGATTCAAGTATGGTGTTTCTGTAAACTGAGAAGAATCAGTGCTTTGATTTCCATCCATCAGGGCACTGGGACCCTGTCGGTGACATTTCCAGCAGGAAAACTGTTCTCAGTCTTGAAGGCTTGAGCACATTTGCATGGTGTTACTGCACTGTGTTAGTAAAGGATCCACCTCTTTTTTTTTTCCCCCTTAGATATTAACAAACCTCCCACTGGGGCAGCAACAGTTTAACAAGAATAACAAAAGCTTTTCACTGTGTTGAAAGAAAAAGTCATACCCAGTCAGTAGCTCTCCACTGGGGCCATCCCTCATGGCACTTAAAAGTCATTTCAAACTTCACTTCATCACCTTGGTGAGCTAATGAATGCTATGGCCTCACCAGATGTGTTTCACTCAGATGCAGTAAGCACTTTACATGGCTTTTTTTTTTTTCATCTCCTCCTGGGAAGCTATCTTGAGAGGATGTTTACATGTTAAATTGAAAGAGAACTATGGGAAAGAAATACCAGTTCTGCTCTAGCTTATGAACATTTCTTTCACTGCACTGAAATGAGTTCACATAGTTAGAGACACATAAGCTAGGGAGGGAAAATAGTGTACTTCCTATTGTAAAACTAGAGCCAGATGCCAAGGATATACTTGACACACAACAGAAAAAGCAACAGTGTTTTACTAGTAAAACCATGTACAAAACATATCTATCTCTTCAGGCATACCTGTTATCACATCTTGATTCTGTTCTGAAATGTTCTACCTATTCGCTTGAACTCATTTAGTCTGTTTGCATTTCCTTCTGCTTTTTACCAATCCAGAGGGTGATATAAGGTCACGTGTTGTGCCCAGTCATTGCTTCTTCTCAGGCCAGTTCTGCCTTTCTGCCAGGAGGTGACTGGGAACTTTGAGGTTGCCTTCTCAGTAGAGAACAGCCAAGATGTGGGTACTTCCTGAGCACAGTTTCAATGAACTATGTGTATACATGGAACAGACAGTATAAGAATTGCTGAGAAACTTTTATAGCCTATATTGCAATCTGCATCCTATCAGATTTCCACGGTGCAACTCTGTTTGGAAACTACTCCAATCAAATTCAATTGAAGTGCCTCTGATGTTGACACTATACATTTTATTGCAGAAACAAACAAAAAAAAATTACTATTTAAACTTTAATTTTTAGAAGGTTGTATAATAATACAAGTACACATAATTTTCTAACTGTAACTGTATGTTATGTCATCATGCTAGCTCTCTATAAAGAAAATGTTTAAAATGCATGTTGATTATGATTATGAACATATCAATTTGGGGAAAACTTGCAAAAGCATATTTTTTAAAAGTCCATTCTCTTCATTTTGAGACCACTGGACAATCAGCATTGACTTTGCACAAAGAAAGTGTGTCCTGGAAACAATCCACATGCCTGGAGACAGATTCTGTAATGGATTTGGAGCTAGGGGCCTGGACTAGAATGGAACTACAGATTTAAATAACTGAAGCTAGGTTATCTAGCTACTTGAGCTTTGTCCTAACTACAAAGTAATTTGAAATTCCTTATACCATGCTCATAATTATTGAAAGGAGCAGCACAGAAAGCAGTGTCTATTAGAAAAATTTGCAAGATAGTTGCAATTTTAGCATCTAGAGTATAATGCAATTTAAGAAAGTAATTAAATGAAAAACAGAATGCATGAAGATTATAAGAACCATAACACATAACCAAAGCAAGATTGAATAGTCTCAAGAATTTGTTATAGTGTGTAGCTAAGCTGATTTATTCACAATTTCAAGCAGTTTAGAGTAATATCCTTAAAGGGAAGCAGGGGAATACTAGTGATTGAAAGTCAAGTATTGTTTTTTTCTCTTCTGGTTTCTTTTTCTGTCTGGTTTCTTCTACTTTTTTTTATCAGAGCTGTTCTGACAAGGTTTGTGCTAATATGCCAGCAGCTTTCTATTTCATGATAGCTTTCTCAACAAGACCTAACTCACTGCTTTTCAAGGGAAGTTAACATCTCGCATATATAGCTTAAAAGCTACCTTACAGCTTACTTTACATAAACATCTGTTTTTACTTTTCATTAATTGCTATACCATAAAATACTGTTACAAGACTATTTGTGATAAAAGCCCAATGTTTCTGATAACACGATAATAGAAATCTAATGATAGCTGCAAAATCACTCAATTCCATCATTATTTAAGCACAACAAACAGCATTAAGCATCAAAAGGGGCACTGCATCTTCAGACTGACACTTACAGTAGTTCAAATTACAGCAAATCTGACACCACTGAATAGAATAATATATTATAACAAGAAAACTGATTGATTATTTAATGTCTGCACAGCACTTTTAAATTTGCAGCACTGCCAACTTAATGCTAAGAAACCATTCAGATAGCAATGACACGTATAAGCTGAGACTGAAAATTACCCTTCTGAGGAAGAAATGCAATTTTTAGGTTGCAATGTTTAGAATTCTTTTGTGTTTGGTCCAATTATTATTATGGTCAAACATTTTTTGGTGATACGCTGAACAAATGGTCAATTATCCTGTTGTACAAGATAGAGAGAAGCCGATACTATAATTGCAGTCTACCTAGAGTAGGCTTTGTTCATTAGCTAAAGAAAACATTATTGCTTGGAATCAGTCATGGCTCTCCTTGAAGAGAGCATGTAAGAAATGAAATCTTACAGCATTTTTCTGCTTACAAGTAGGTAGATAATTTGGTGGGAAGTTGTACTAGAATCCTTTAATCTGGTAATTTCTATAGTGATCTGCCACTCCAGGGACATGTATTAACAACCCAAACCTAGGAGGTACAATGTCTATATAGGGATATGAGTAGCATTTGAGCACATATGGGTATGTGCTCTCCATTTTGAAATACCACAGGCAGTGACTTGTAAATGTTTTTTATTCCTTTCTCAATCACAGACAGAATGTGCTTGAAAAAGTAGCTTTATAAATAAAATGATTTTTTGGTTGCTGTGCTCCTATTCTGTGAAGGTTAAACCATATAGATACATGATATCAAGAGAGAGCAACATAGACAGCAAATTAAATTGAATTATAATTTTCGTTCAGAATAATTCAGAAAGTATACAGTCATCATCTCTTTAACACAGACTTGTAGACAGCTGGATTAGGTGGAAGATGATTATCAAAAGGAGCTTCCCTGTGAATGACGACAGGTAACTGACCATCCAAGCAGAAACACTGGATAAAGTGCCATGGATAACTTTGGAGACTGATTATCTAAACAACGAGGAAGTCCTCTAAATTGAAAATAAAGTTTTGATTTGATTGCTTAAGTTATCAAAGAAAAAATTACTTTGTTAAAAGGGAGCCTGGTCATAAAAATAATTATGAAGTGTAAAAACCTACTGTATTTAGTAATGAAAGACTGGACTTTCAGAGAGGGGAATTATTTACAAAAGGATCTTATGTTAATAAGATTGATGTGAAATAACATTGGAAGGTAATTTAGAGAAGTTGTTGCAATAGACAAAACCCATGTCCTAGCCAAAAGCAGAGGAAAATGCTGCCAGAACCAAGCACACCGTAAAGTGAGAGATCTGACTTGCTATCAAACACCTGCATGAAAAGAGATATTTGTGCATGAAGAGGGTCATATTCAGCCAGCAAAGAAACAGGTGTAGTAAGGGTACAGATGCAATAGGTTTGTTTTCATATGGATATCATCTTGCAAAACAAAAGGAAAGCCAAAAGCCGAGCATCACTGAAGATATATATGAAATGCCACATGTATTATATTTACATAAGCTTGCAATTAGGCAAAGAGAATGGAAAAACTATATAGAAAAGAAACAATGGTAACACTGCTTTTATTTAGGTTCACATTATAAACTAAGAAATTGAGCAGACCTAACTATACAAATACCTGCATAACACAAAAAGATGTGTATTAGCAATTCACGAATTTCTTTTCAGGTAGCCATTTTGTACTATTTACAGATTTTCTTCACTGTGACAGTGTAGGTGCTGTTGCTAAACTGGAGAATAAAAGTTACACAGAGTTTAGGTTTTGTGAGGTCCTGGAAAATGTCTAGCCATGTCCCTCTTGAGACTTGGACTCCATTTAACTCTTAACTGTTTGGCATACTGGAGAAAGAAACATCCCATCCTTTTCTTTGGGTACCTAATCTGTAATGTAGGAAAGTACCAGCAGTTAAGAGAGCAGAAACACATGTTTACTTTTAAGTTAATGTCATGCAAGTATATACTGTACATTAAGCATGTAACAAACTCTCAGCCTGAAGTTTAGAACTAATCCTTTCTCAAGAAACAGCTGGGTTTTAATTCTATTTATTGTATGGGTACCCTTTATAGAAACCACTTTCCTAAAAGGAAAAGCACCACAGAAGCTGATGTTCCTCAGTTAGATGGCAAAGGTAGGTCACATCAGATGTACGATAGCTGGCGTTGACTCAGGGCTGTAATATGCAGCCCAAGACTTTACTGCTTACATCAGTTAACCCCCACATTCCTAGTATGAGGTGCTGATGTGCTGTCGTCAATGGGAAGATGGAGGCTCTGAGTGGGAAATGTAAAGATAAAAGGAAAGAAATACCAAGGAACAACTCCATGTGTACTGTTTATTTATTTATTTTTCGTTGTTAGACAGATGCAAAGTTTAAGCATTTTAACAAAAAACAGGCTGCTCTTTACACCAGTGTGAGAACTTCAGTCTTCTGATACCTCTTAAAGTATTTGATGAGAGACTAATAGTCTGACAGGCTAACACTTCACTTCCTTCCAATTAGGAGACTTTAACATCAAAGCCACAGTTCTCCACTCAGCAAGGGCTTACTTGAATGAATTATAGAGGAGAATAAGTCCAGTAGTTTCTTGTTTTTTCCCTTGCAGAGACACAGTCCAGCATAGGCTTTAATAAGATGTTTGAGGTCAAAAGGTTCAGGTTTCTCACTGTGAGTGCTACGAACCTGCCAGAGTGTTTCAATATGTGCAATGTTTGTAATGCAATCAGGCAAAGCCAAAAATTCTATTACACCCTGTCATGTGGCTGACTTCCTTCTGGAGTGCTCTCCTTTATAGCTAAAGGCAAAGAATACAGGAATTTCAGTGCACTGTGAATCTCCTGTGTTGCCATTTCAGTGTGCTGAAACAAACAATACCTTTGCCACCATCAGTTTTTGGCTATGAAGGAAATGTCCCACATCTGTTTAATTATGCGAGGGAATGGGTTCACCTCACCTTGGTTTGAGCCCTCTGCCGCCAAAGAAGGGAGAGCAGCATCCACTGAAGAGCAGTGAACACACAGCTTGCATGTGAAATATGTAAGATATAACAAAGATGAAAGACCACTGCAGTGGTAAAATCAAAGAATGAGGAGATACAAGACTTTTATCAGACATGAAAAATCCCATAATTAGCATCTTGGGAAGAGTTTCTATGGTATCGCATCCCTATCTCAATAACAGCAAATATCTAGAACAAAATGTTTCATGCTTCATATTTTCCAGGATAAATTGTTTTATCTGAATGCCACTTTCCAAAATACAATGTCTAAATTCATACATCTCATCAAATTAAAGTGCTTTTAATTTTTGTGCCAGGTAAATCTCTCTTGTGTTAGTTTAATTTTAGCCATTGTGTTTATTTTTCTCCACATACCCCTCACCTTCAACTGTAGGGAAAAAAAATGAACTGAGTTAGGTAAACTGATACAGAATATTACCCTCTGACAGCAAAACCAAATCTAACTGTAATGATGCTAGCTGATTTAAAACAGACATCCCATATGGGAGGAACAAAAATCGGCACCAGCATAAGGCACTTCCATAGCAATGCATCTGGAGCATTGTTTTGAAAAAGTGTTCTTAACTTTGATTAATTTTGGTTTTGTTTGGAAATCATAGTTTTAAACTGAAATAAAATTACAATAAAGTTACTGATAAAATAATATCTACGTGAATTGATCTTGCAATAATACCCGAGTATATTGCTCTTTCTTGCAATATTGTCTATGTATATTGATCTTGCTCTTACTACCAATAATTTCATCCTCCAATTACTATAGCTAAAAGAAAAATAACGTTTGCAAAACTTTTTGCTCAGAAATGTTTCTAAACATTCTAACTACTCTTAAAAAAAAAAAAAAAAAAAGAACACCAAATCCTTTATAAGTTTTGTTTTTCAGTTCCTGTTTCCTCTGTTCATTTTGCTTCTTTCCAGTTCCTTTCCAGCCTCTTTTCTCTATCCTATTTTATTTATTTATTTATTTGCTTATCTGAAGAATAAAAAAGAAAGAAAGTGAATTCTTTTTTGCAACTTCCTGTTCAGGGTTGTGGCTATAGATACCTAAAGGAATAATCTTTCTGTGCTGTCTCTGAACCCTTTCTTTCTCTTTACAGAAAGGGTTGTTAAGCACTGGAACATGCTCCCTAGGAAGGTGGTTGAGTCACCATTCCTGGATGTGTTTAAAAACCATTTGGATGTGGTGCTCAGGGACATAATTCATCAGAGGTTGTTAGTTATGGCACTATGGTTAGGTTGTGGTTGGTCTCAATGATCTTAAGGTCTTTTCAAGCCCTAGTGATTCTATGATTCTATGATTGTGTGTTTGTATGATTCCATGATTCTATGATTCTGTGGAGAGTAGTCCTTCAATATGAAAGCTTGATCTGTGAAAGGTCTCCTGCCAGTGCACAACTTATACAACATTGATACATCTGTAACAGTTTCAAAAATTCTCCTTCTTCTTCTAATAGGAAAATGATGGCTTCTGTATTCTTGTTGAAAATATAGTTTTTTAAAATCAATTTCTTTGTGATTAAACATAATTGATGTGTAGAGTCCATAAGAATTCATTAAAAATGAGTGTTGCTCCCACAGAGACCCAACATTTGTGCTCTTCTAAATCACTTTTGATGGGAGAGAACATTGACATAGCTTCAGCTGTTTGAAATTCCAAATATGTTTCTTGCCATGAGCTGGTCTAAATATACACCTTTTATGTTGCAAAGCATTTAGAATGTATGAGGTAATGAGAGAACATAAGTTCTTACAGTTTCCTTTTTCCACTAATGTTTCTTCAAAGTTTCTTGGTGCAAAAGGATTTTTCAGTTTTCAACAGTCTTTAAATAACATATCTTGTGTCTCTTGCCATGTTCTTCTCACCAAGAGCGATTTTCAGAATACATCTAACTCATCAAAAGAAGCATAGACGAATGAAATGTGCTCAATGAAAGCATTAAAAAAAGGTCCCACACACAGATTAATACATGCATAATTAACATCAGCGTTACACACTTTTTGCTATAGAATCAATAATAATACTTAGAAACTGTTTCTCATTTGGTATACTTAGTACTCATTACTAGGCTGTCTTTTAAAACTGTAAAGTAATAAACCATAGTTTTGGGACAAAATAATAGAAATTTTTATTTATTTATTTATTTTCAGGTTTTGTTTTCTGAAATCAAATAAAGAATTTTTGGGTAGGTTTCTGTAAAGATCTTTACTTCTGTATTTTCATGCGCTTTTACACTGTCATATGAACAGAGGTATGACTCACACTTGCTTTGTCATACATATACTTATTCTACAAAGTTAAGATTGATTGACACCACAGTGATCAGACAATTTTTGTCTGATATCAGTTAATTTGCATGTTATAAATGTGTCTACAAGATTTAAGCTCTAATTTAACGTAAGTCAACCAGACAAACTGAAAGTATACTATCAATAAAGGTCCAATAGGAGCAGTGCACATGACAAAATTCACTGTGGAAAAACTTTTGCCTGTTTGCAGTGCACCATGGAAGTCTGTCTAAGCAAGCTTTAGTTTGATTGCCTGACATGGCTGAGCAAAAGATCATTCTAAGTATTACTGACAGTACATTTCCACTTCCATAATAATCATGTTATTTCAGAAACTCAGTCTATATGTGTCTGCCAGTCCCCACTGGTGAAAGACAAACTTTATAAAGTACAAAAAAAGACATCAGAATATTGTTTGTGAAGTGTAATGAAATGATAACAATGCATCTTCATATTTCCTAAATGATTTTAAAACCTCAGTGCACCGCAGGGGTCTGCCTCTGTGGCTTAATGAAAAGGCACAGTTCACATTGCAACCTGCTGTGTGAGGTTCCCCCCTTGTTCAGAGCAGTTCAGTTGCTCTGTCTCCTTTCCTTTTTATCTTTCCTTTCCTCTCCAAGTGCCAGCTAATATTCCCGAGGAGGGGAATGTCACTCGGTATCTCCCACATCCAGCTGGTGATTAATTTTCACAGAATAAAGATGGAACCTTTGGAACTGAATCTAATGCTACAACTTGATTCTGCAAGTTGCCAGAACATTCAGCGTACAGCTCTGCTAAATATTAGCACAGATGTTAGATGTTCTACCTTTTATGACTAACTAAATTGACCTCCATACACATGCTGGGCAGATATACATGACAATATAGCTAAGCATAGGGTTGAGCACATATTTACACATGCACACACATGCATATACACTGATGACATGATGATTTTATATTTAGACCACAGGTAGCTGCAAGTGAAAAATGCATACAAAATAGATGTGACTTCACAGGAATTTGAGCTACTCTTGCTACTAGATAGCCTCAGGCTGACCTTCGAACGAGTCATTTTATAGTACCCATTAGTCTTTATGTCTTTTGGGTATGATCATGTGGGTTTCTTTTAGGTGTGGCTGTGGCCTAAAAGTAAATAGAGGTAAATACACTGATTGCTGCCGCAACCTCCTAGAAAGAATGCTTGTAGATCAGTGAGGGGAGAAAGCAAGAATAGTTATGTTTGGAAAGGAGTTTAGCAGGGAAGATAAAGAGCTAATATTGCCTGCCAATGCCCATTCACCAAATTATTCCACTGTAACTTTGTCTTGAACCAAATGACCAGCTGAAGCTTTTATGAAAGCTATGTTGAACTAGAGGTATTGTCATGATGGGATGATCTGGAGTTTCGGTCCTGGGTTAAGTTTTGAGCTGAGATCCGCTAGATATTGTACTAACAAAAAATAGAGGGAAAATTCGACTTCCAAACTGTAGGTAGTTTTTACTGGACGTTAATTATAAAAGTCATGTCACCTGACTTCACTGCATAAATTTCTGCAATTCCATTGCTCCCTTTTGAATGAAATGGGCATTTTTTCAGTCCTACTCTAGATATCTACTTAAGGCAAAGATGAATCTCACCCTAGAAGTGCCAGTTTCTCTTCAGTGATAGAGAGGGAGCCTGGGGTGACTGTCTTGTGTGTGGATAGATGAATCCCTGCCTCTCTGTTCCTAAAACAGTCCTGTAGCTGACTCAACGTTTCTGGTGGCACATGGTCTAACAGGAATGCACTACTATGTGTTAATGTACATGATACTAATCCATGGAGGATAAAGACATGCTTTTGTAGCACAATGGATTTCTTTACCAGATGATGAGCTAAAAATTACACTTAATCACATATCATTTTGTATTTAATAGCAACAGTATAATACATAATTTTACTCTGCATGGATTGCATAGTTAGATTTTCCCATCTTTGAACTGACATATCACTACACTGAAATACTTCATTCTATAATGGGCTTAATGCAGATGGAACAAACTGACTATCTGCAGCTCACCTGGAAGCTGGTGTCATGTAAAATAGCACAGGCTTTTTATTACCACCCTTCCTTCCCTGTTCTAAAGTACCCCTGATTCCATCGTCATCTTTAACACTGGATTTCATCCCATTCAAGGTTGAGTTTCTGCAAACACTGTTTAAGCAGTGACACATTCTACTTTACTGTCGGTTGGGTGACACAAAAGGGAATCCATTCCAAGTCATTTGACCCTTTCCATCTGAATTTCCTATGGAAGCTGAGGCCATTTTCCTGGTCCTAAGGGAATGAAAACAGTCTTTCTGCAAACTTCAAGCATTTTTTTTTCTCAGTCTCTTACCAGCTACCTTTCATGATCATGGATATGATAGAATTATCCTATATGTGCTGATAGTATTTTGAATGTGGTTCTTTTTATTATTCTACATGCTAGCTGTACCTGAACTGTAAATATGGATATACTGTTTCTACATAAACTTCTGCAACCCTGTAGATGAAAAGATAGCTGCATGACTTCTAAATCTGCAAGTACTTTCTTTTAAGGGTGATACATTTTCTATATTTCATGGTAGGCTCATACCAAAGGAATTTGGGCTATATTACTTCATTTCAATTTTACTATTGCCTAATCTTTAATTTCCTTCCAGTTGTGGTTGTGGTTGCTTCCATGTGCACTGAAGCAAGAAGAAATTAAAGAGAAAACATCCCTCTACTATCTCACAATAAATCTTTTAAAGCTCAGGTTAGGAAAAGCTTGATCTTGATCACAGCATGGCCTCTAGTAGCAACATCAAAGTAAAGACAAGCTGTCCCCAAATTTTCTGAAGACCTTTTTTCTTCTTTCAAAAGTATTTGCAAAGATGAAGATCAACGTCCATTTTCTGCACTGCATCATCTAAATAATTTCTTCTTTATCTGAGACAAAGTATCCAAATTTGCAATGTTGTGCAGGTAACACAATAGAGATGATTTGCATGGGCTTCCTTGTAATCAGCTGGGATGTAGATTGAGATGCCTGACTTTCAAATACAGATATAAAATCCTTTCTTTCTCCGTATCAAACAACAAAAATGAAAACTCATAAAAGATGATTTACTATACTTGAGATGTCAGCTTCCCTTCAGAAATTCTGAATTGCTCTATCCATAGTAAGGGAAATCAAACAGAATTGGAAGCTGTTGGAGAGGATCCAGAGGCAGGCCATGAAGATAATCAGATGGCTGGAGCACCTTTCCTATGAAGAAAGGTTGAGGAACTTATGCTTGTTTAGCTTGGAGAAGAAATGGCTTTGGGGAGACCTCACTGACACTTTCCAGTACCTGTGAAGGGAGCTTACAAGCTAGAAATGGACAGACTTTTTACACAATCTGATAGTGATAGGACAAGTGAGAATAGTGTTAAAATAAGAGGAAATTTGGGTTTAGATTTAGGAAATTTAGGTTACAGGTTAGAAACTTTTTACTCAGAGGATGGTAAGGCACTGTCACAGGCTGCCCAGAGTAACAGTGGATGACCCATCACTGGAGGTGTTCAAGGTCGGGTTGGCTGAGACCCTGGGCAGTCTGCTCTAATGACTGACAACTGTGCCTGTGTCAGAGGGGCTGGTACTGGATGATCCTTAAGGTTCCCTCCAATCTCAGCCATTCTGATTCTGTGTACCAGCTGGGTACCTGATCTTACACGGAAAAACTCCAGGTTGAAGTTCTGAAGCAGAGAAAATCAGTCCCCCTAAGCTGGTGACATTACACTGGTAAGCAGTGTTGCTTGTGAGAGCAGGATGGGGCTAGGTGGATGGAACAATAGCTGCTTCCTACAGATTCACAGGTTCACATGGCTTTGCTGAAGGAGGCAGTGGGAGTACACAGCTGGCGATTTCCTAGAGGGTATGAAAATAATTCTCTTCTCACGTCCAACATGTTCAGGCAACATCAGATAAGGAAGCAATTGGTATGTTCACACCTGCTCACATTCAAGCTATCTGCTAACTGCTGACACAAACCTCATATCTTCCTACGGAGACATCAAGATAAATGCAGAGGAAAGGGAGCTCTGCAAAGAAAAGCTGGTCTTTGCTAAATTGAGTGATTCCTCTAGGCTCTGACCAGCAGTTTGAGGTCAACTTAAGCAGGAAAGACAAAAGAGAGTCCCTCAGGGATTATTCAGAAGCTAAAATAGAAATTCTGCTCAGCTGTTTATCACCTGGGTTTGACCTTGTAAGCAATATAAGTTTTTTTTTTAGTTTTTTTTTTTTTTTTTTTTTTTTACAACAAGAAGTCAGTGAGGGATTTGGAAGTGAATGAAAGCAAATTCATCTTCCCAACACTTTGTTAGTGACACTCTGTGGCTCTCTTGCAGGGAGACCCATAGGCTCTCTGGGCTTTTGCACTACGTCAATGAACAAGCACCATTAGGTGCTGTGAAAGATGGAAGGTGTAACTGGGACCAGATTTCATCTGTATTTTTTTTTTCTTTTCTGCAATTTCCTTCCAAATAAGTACATGAAAAGCCTTTTGTTCTTTAGCAAATCTGTTGTCATCAAAAGTACTGATCTTATAAGATGCCTTGCATCCTCCTCTCCCACAGATACTGCCCAGAAGCAGGTGCTTGGCGTCTCTCAGGATCAAGCCCTAAAATGCTAGTTGCCATAGTGACTGAATGTGAAAGAACAATAAAGAGCTGTTTACCAGGGAAACTTATCAGCAGGGCTCTACAAAGCACTGCAAAACAGTAATTAGAGTTGCAGTTGAAACATAGATTTATTTCTACAACTAAAACTAGGCAAAATCCTTTGACTTTGATTTCTTCCTGATATTACCTCTTGTACATCCCTTGCGTAAGATCCCATTCAAACTGCAAGTGAATTATAGAAAGCAAAAATTAGCATTTTGAAAAATCCATAAAAAATAAAAAAGCTGCAAAACTGCATGCAATGTCTGTGTGTGAAAAACGAAGCTTTGATAAGCAAAGTGCTTTGAAGTGTCCAATGCACCCAGAGGTTGCTATGTTCCATAACAATCTGGAGAAGATCTTGATAGTCTAGCACACATTTTTAGGATGCAAAGATTCTTTTCATATTTAATTGGAAGAGCAATACTGCACACAGAACACAGAGACTCTTTAGGTTTTCATATTGAATTTTTCTTGGGTTTTTTTTTTTTTTTGCTTCCTAGAATTTTGGTTTCCTGTGTTGTCGATAGAAGCACTATCACAGCTGACAAGTTAAAACATTTATTGTTAATATCAGTAATCAATGTTGGCTTGGCAGTTCTGTGTCCTGAATGAATTCAGAGGTGCTCTGTGAAAAACATTTCACAAATGCCTGTGAAGGGAAGGTCTTTATGGTGGAGAGCTTTTGCTGTAATTAAGCAAAACAGATGGTGCTGGAAGGGAAACAAAGGCGCATGGAGGTGAAGCATCTTGCTCACAGCTGATCAGGGGCAGATCTCACCCTGTTATTCCTAAATTGTGAGGAATCCAAACCACTGATGGTCAATAGGACAAATCATTGTGCACTTTCAGCATTCAGCTGAAACACTGTCTGTGTGGTGTGGATCTTAAGACCATGGATTGCTGCTGGCCCCCAGTAGCTGAGAGTCTCTTCATTAGAGGCACATCAGTACTCCCATTTCTGCATACATGAATTACACACTGTAAGGATTCAGGAGGGAACCTGCAGGTTAGGGCACTTCAAAAGGAAATATTGTGAAATTTCATGTAGTGCCATGCAATTTATGCACTGGTGTCTATCATGAGTTAATAATACAATAAAAAATATGAAACAAACAAACTATAAAAAAAATCAATTATTTCAAAATAAATTAATTCCTCTAAATAAAATTCTCTATTAAGAATGACACAGATAGAATCACAGAATGCCTCAGGTTGGAAGGGACCTCAAAGCTCACCCAGTTCCAACCCCTGACATGGGCTGGTTGCTACCCATCAGATCAGGCTGTTCAGAGCCCCATCCAGTCTAGCCTTGAGCACCTCCACGAATGGGTCATCAATAGCTTCTCTGGGTAGCTGTGCCAGGGCCTCACTGCCCTGTAATAAAGAATTTTCCTCCAACATCTAACCTAAATCTCCTCTCTTTAAGCCATTCCCCTTCATTATTAAACAGTGTAAAGCTTGCTCCCTTTCCTGCAGTGATACTGATACTGCAGCATTGATCCTCACTGCACCCCCACAAGATGTTTTTCTGATTGCTCTCTCATCTGTCTCTTCAAACTTTGCTCACCTTGTGATTCTCATGCATAGTGCAGACACAGGGAATTTGTAGCGCTCCTCCTGTTAGTGTGGAGCTTGAATCAGTTAACATTTGAAACACTAACACCGCTATTTTTCAGGTTTCAGTAGCTATAGCTGCCTCATATGTTCACCTGAGAATAATCCTGCTGAATATGTGAAACTCATCTCTTGTGAATCTTCTAAACCATGCTTTTATGTACATGGAAAAAATGAATCAGCTGTGCTCCCAGGCAGCTTCCCTCAGCACTAGATAAGGAATGAATTTCTAAGGGGGAAGAACTGTTTCCTTTGAACACTAAAATCTCTGAACTGATTTCTATCTCAGTGTAAACCTGTCTCCTTTGTTTCCGTGGGTTGCAACTGGATGACACTGCGGAAGGTCAAACTCTTTGAAGTGTTATAACCTGAATTACAAACCAGGTCTGGAAGAGAGCTAGTGGGTGGAAGGAACACAAGCCAGGGCTGATCTCTGCATAAACTGCGGCTGCTGTCAGGATCAGGAACACTGAAATTTGTACCAGGGGTCTCTGCTAATTAGCTGCTATATGAAGTAAAATGCCTGGTGTGCCCCAGGTAACTGTTGTTGTTGTGAGAAAATGGGAAAGATAATGGTATCTGTTTCCTGCAATCATTTCTAATGTTCCCTTATCTCCATCACTCACCTTTTGTAATCTGCAGGAAATCTCAGATGCATTCCTCACCCCCAGGGCCTGGGGCCGCGCTGACTCCTGGGACACCCAGAGCTGCCTTGAAGCAGGTTGGACACTGTTGCTGCTCATTTCCTGATATGTTTTGAGAAGCTTTAAAAGTAGTGTTGTAAGGAAGAAAACTCAAATGTTGGAGCAGAAAGAGTTGCTGACACATCATGAGTGTGAAATAAGAGAAATGATAAATACTGAGTCAGACAGCTGTAAACGCACAAGTTTGTCTTTTGTTTTGTTTTGTTTTTTTAAGCTACTCATACCACTGATTACTTTTTTTAATTTTTGTTTTTTACTTTTTGTAAAATATGGGACTTTATGTCTGAATGACCAAGATCTTCTTGCAAAGAAAGGGCTGCCCCTAGATACGTGGGTTTGGGGGCTGCTCTGCTGTTTTGTACTGAACCAGGATGTGGTTACTGCCTAAATACCCATCTGGTTCTGAGATGGCTATTCAGACATCTCACAGATGAGGTCCTGCTGTTCTGTCCTCTATGACACTGCAAGAATGCAGTGATCCTTTTTCTAGTCCTCTTAGAATGATTTTCAGCCATAATAGAGACAATGTTTTTAATGCCATTTAGCAACATGGCAGCTGAATCACTAGTAAACATTGGGCTCCAATGACTGACCATCAGACTCTGGGCTGTGATGTATGACTTAGTCACCAGAGACACACCAAAATAAAAATAACATCAGTCTCATGAAAAGGAAGAATGTTCTGTTTCAGAACAAGAGCTCAAGGAGGGAAGGTTTACATTAGATGTCAGCGGGATGTTCTTCACAGGGAGAGTGGTGAGGTGCTGGAACAGGCTACCCAGAGAGGCTGTGGATGCTCCATCCCTGAAAGTGTTCAGAACCAGGTTGGATGGGGTCCTGGGCAGCCTGGTCTAGTACAGGATCTGGAGGTTGGTGGCCCTGCCATTGGCAGGGGGTTGGAACTTGATGGTCCTTGGGGTCCCTTCCAACCCAAGCCATTCTACGATAAGAGCAAACTCTTAGTTTGGTAGGAGACATCTCATACAGTTATGGCTGTTTTAAGTTTGGCTTCAGATGGAAAAATAAATGTTCAAATTCTCCCTACAACCAATGAGGAGTGTCAGGCAATCCACACAGTTCACTCTACTATTCCAAAGGCACCTTCAAATGGACACATTTCTCTCCTTTTATGGATTATAAAGTAAGGTTACATGACTAGCTAAAATTAGAGCCCTAACTTTGACTGCTGAGCTTAATTCTACCTGGTAAAAGAGATACAGTGAATGCTATGTGAATGAAAAGTGTCAGATATGTCATATATCAAGAAGAAAACATAGGTCAATGGGAATTTACCAATGTAACACAATAGGTGAGGCATAAAGCCCCATTATGATTTTTTCCTCAATATTTACAGATACTAATCCTTTCAACAACATATTCTTTTTTCCTTAAAAATTATTTTGCTTCCTAACATCATGAGCTCCATAAGAATGAATCAGTCTGAGAATGCAGTAAGATCCATCAGAATGGTTGAGCAGCTGGGGTAGATTGTATCTGGATCCCCCTAACTCTGCCCTGACAATCAGCAAGCAGGGGTGGACAACATTCAACTTCAGTGGTGCCAGAAGTACTGTACTGAACCCATGTCATAGGAATTCAGAATTTTACTCATATGTGTGCTTTTCTGCAGTCTTCCCATACACACTCATAACAAATCAAAATCAGCATATCTGAAACAGCAAAGATAACACAGAATGAGATACAAAGTTATAAATACCTTTTGCAGTATGTTGAGTGTCAGCTTGTAAAACTGGAGATATTATTTCTTGGGGAAAACTATCCAAAATAAAATAGGCTATGGTGCATGAAAGTATTCAAAAAGTAAGGGCAATACTGATAGACTAAGGCTGGTAGAATGCAGGAAATTAAACATAAGTTTACAATATGTACTAAAACAACTGAATTTTGGGGTTTCATTTGGAAGGATAATCTTATCTCATGAAAAAAAAAAATCCTGCTTTGGTAAAAAGCTGGGGAAAAAAAAAAAACAAAAACAGAAATGTGTATGATTGAAAAATATTAGGAAAAAAGAGAGAGAAAGAAAAGAAAGAAAAAAAAAGGAAGGAAGGAAGGAAGGAAGGAAGGAAGGAAGGAAGGAAGGAAGGAAGGAAGGAAGGAAGGAAGGAAGGAAGGAAGGAAGGAAGGAAGGAAGGAAGGAAGGAAGGAAGGAAGGAAGGAAGGAAGGAAGGAAGGAAGGAAGGAAGGAAGGAAGGAAGGAAGGAAGGAAGGAAGGAAGGAAGGAAGGAAGGAAGGAAGGAAGGAAGGAAGGAAGGAAGGAAGGAAGGAAGGAAGAGAGGGAGGGAGGGAGGGAGGGAGGGAGGGAGGGAGGGAGGGAGGGAGGGAGGAAGGAAGGAAGGAAGGGAGGAAGGGAGGGAGGGAGGGAGGGAGGAACCTTTCTGCAGTTGGACATTAATGATATCTCCACTAAATACCAGCTGCAAAACCCCTAGTAAGACTGAGCAGAATATCAACACTGCTGTATGGAATCTGATATAGAAAGTCTGTCAATATTAATTACTGCAATGTAGGGAGCAGTACAAGCATAGTGTATAATGGGAGAATTAAGGAGATCTCTGACCTCATTTTCCATACTTGCATAGACTTTCTATGCGACGTTGTCCAGAATCACCAACTTTATCTGTTTCACAGCTTCCTCCTTCTAAATGCCTATGTTGTTTTATTTTGGGTCGCCTGTTAAGACTGCAGGCTTTTCAGAGGATCATCAGTGTTGGATCTATAGCTTTTGAGAGCATGATCTATGTAGGAAGAATAATGAGACCTGATCTATATTACAACTATAACTTCCACTGTTACATAACCATTTTCTCTAAAACCTTCGAGAATGCAGAAAGTGAAAATGCACATGACCTTGTGGTCCCAAAGAGTGATTGAGGCCTTGTTGCTGTTTTTTTAACTGAACTCAACAAAATACTGTTAATTTGCTGCTAAGAGCTCTCCAGCAGTAGGAAATAGAGTCGTACAGCCACATTTCCATCCATGCAATGTTATGCATAAGTGCGAGTTTTCACTCTCTTTAAACATGCTCACCCTTACAGTAATCCGGATGATGGAAAGTTAGCCATCAATCTATACAATTTTTTAAAAGCAATTCAGAAGTTTTATTTCTCAATAAGAGAAAGAACTGCTAATGTATTTGTTAGCCTTTTTTTCATTTATCTATGAAACTAGATTCATGAATGAAAGCTCAGATAGTCATAGATTTCTGATTTCCACTTATTTTAGAGAAATATTTTAATTGAAGGCTGCTGTAAAGAAAGCACATACTACTCCCCTCCAAATCCTTACTAAAGCACTAATTCCAGCTTTAATCTGTCCTACATTATTTTCCTGAGTATTCAAACTTCTAGAGTAATGTGATTTATAGAGTAAGCATTTTAATTGTTGCACTAAGCAGCTGTACAACATCGTCTGCACACTTTAAATGAGCCTAGAAACAAATCTGGAAGAAAAACACTAGATTATTAGGGTGTTTTTTTCTCCACAATTTGTGTCAACAAATAGCGTCCACTTTTCTAGCTATGCTACCTGTCTTTCTTTGTCAGCTGTCAGTGGATTGCTTCTTTTTAACAAATGCAGGGCCTTCGAAGTCCCCCCAGGCACACATACATCAAGAAAAATGCTGAGATTTGTCAATTCCCCTAACATCCATTTAGGATTATTGTCAACATTTATAAATCTATAAGCAAAAAGTTCCCTTGAGACTAATTCTTTTTGACGGTTAGTTGAGGTAGGTCACCCGTCAGGGAAAATCTTGTTGATGTAAAGGAAGGATGTGCTGCCTTCAAAGCCTTCTTTATTATCACTGATCTCTGAATCTTTTGACTGCTTCTGGAATAGAATTTATCATTTCTGTTTCTGTCAAAAACTTGGTTTGTTAATGACATCTGTGCATTTCCTCTAGAGTGCCACACTGGGTTTGGAGTTGGGATGAGAACAAAGTGTAAAAAACCACAGTATTTAAAAACTTGCCTTGTCTTCCCTAGCCTTCCCTTTCTTGCCTTACCTCAAGAATTTGCCAGTCCGTTACATACAGAATAAGGACTCTGCTATAAAAAAGTAAAGAAAGGAAACACTGAAGTGCTATGTTGTCAGGCAATCTGAGTTGAAAGGCTATATTAGTATCTTATATTAAGAAATTATTTTGGTCTAAGGAACATAATTATTCTCAGAGACATCTCCATTTTTAAAATTGCTTACACATATACTAATTAATTAGGTTTACTTGGACAGTCTCATAAAATTTCAATCGATGAACAAGTGTTCTTATTGATGAATACTCTTAGGAAGTCCACTTTAAATCTATACATAGAACTATAGGTAGGAACAATTGTAGGAAGCTAACTCAGATGTTTTCCAACCTCTCTGAACATCTTCGTCAATCTGAGTAGCTGACAGGTAGAGATTCCCAGTGGAGAAGAGTCCTGAGTAGCACAAGGCATCAAAAGAATGTAAAACAGTTTATATGGTTGAGGTTAAAGATCCATTTAGCTTAGCACTTGGCCTGGTATGGCAGGAAGAATATAACGGTCAGTCAGCACAGAGTAATTTTTCATCTGCAAATGCACCCAAACTCCACAATCTGAATTTTGCTGCCTATATGGGTCATTTCCCACATGAAAAGCAGTCCAGTTCAATTTTGAGTCCCTGTGAATTGTTAACGTCCAATATCCTGTGTTTAATTACATATTACATGAAGAACAAGTGGGTAAACAGCTGCTTTGTGAACCTGAAATCTCTCTGCTACCTAATTCTTCATTTTTAAGAAAACTGGCAGAAGAAGAATGGTCCATAAGTTCAGAGACTGAAAAATCAAACAGAAAAACAAAAACAAAAAAAGAAAGAAAATTGGAGGAAAAGCACTTGAGGACTCAGGATTTCACTGGAATCTTAGAATTTATTATAGGGAAAAGCAAGTCCCAAATCTATAAAAGTAAAGTATGTTTTTCAAATTTTGGGACTTTTGCAAAATTTTAAAAAATAAATAAATAAATAAATAAATCTCTGATTCTCAACAACCCCAGTCAACCCTACAGGCATGGGGAAAAGTGGCTGGAAAGCTGCCTGATGGAAAGGGACCTTAGTGCACTGATGGACAGTCAGCTGAGTATGAGCCAGCAGTGTGCCTGGATGGCTAAGAGGGCCAATGGCATCCTGGCTTGTATCAAGAATGGTGTGGTGAGCAGGACTAAGGAAGTCATCCTGCCCCTGTACTCGGCATTGGTGAGGCCTCACTTCAAGTACTGTGTCCAGTTTTGGGCACCTCATCACAAGAAAGCTATGGAAGTACCAGAGCAGGTCCAGAGACCTGCTCCTGTGTGAAGGGCTTGGAGAATCAGCCCTATGAGGAGAGGCTAAGGAAGCTGGGGCTGTTTAGTCTGGGACTGAGGAGGCTGAGGGGAGACCTTATTGCTCTGTTCCAATAAGTGAAAGGTGCTTACAGTGAGAGCAAGACAAGTCTCTTCTCACTAGTGACAGGTGACAGGATGAGGGGAAATGGCCTCAAGTTGTGCCAGGGCAAGTTTAGGTTGGATATTAGGAAACACTTCTTTACAGAAAGGGTGGTTAGGTACTGGAATGGGCTCCCCAGGGAGGTGGTTGATTCACCGTCCCTGGATGTGTTTAAGACCCATTTGGATGTGGTGCTCAGTGATATGATTTAGTAGAGAGTTGTTAGAATTAGGGTACTATGGTTAGGCTGTGGTTGGACTTGATGATCTTTGAGGTCTTTTCCAACCTGGGTAATTCTATGGTTCTATGATTCTATGACCCTCCAGGTGCCTGAGAGAAGAGAGGTGCGGCCTGCTTTCCACATTAGGCTTTTTGAGGTAGCACGGATTTCCCAGCTTTCTAGAGGTCTTTGCACAATACAGCTAAGTTTTGGGTGTGGGAACAGAGTGTGTCCTTCAGGAAAAGAGACAGAAATGAGGGTGGGAGTCAGCCATGAGACAGAGAAGACAGAGGCAGCTGTGCCGCTTCTTTTGCCTGCAGTAAGGTGGGCGGTGATCCTTGGAATAGCAGGCTGATGCCTCTGTGGGCACCACCTTTCCTTCTTGCTGTGGGACAGAATGTATCTGTCTCCTCCAGAACTCCTGCCTTTCCCATTCAAGGGTGGTAAGGGTTGTGCCAAATTTGTTACCTGAGGGCCCTGGGGAGATGGCAGGATCCCAGTCCTGAGCTCTGGGGCCCAAGAGGAGCTCTGACTACCCAACTGTGTCTTAGGATGAGAAGGAGATCAAGGAGGAGGAGATGAACAGAGTCCCTAAGTCGGCCACTGTAGGTCCCACTGCTTTTCATTAAGTGTGGAAACATTTATGGCCTTTGCTTTCCTAATCATTTAGTGTTAAAAATGCAATTCCCAAGTTTGAGTCATCTGTATGTGTGAAAGTAGTCTCTGACCAACCGCTCTACCTTTATTTCTTTGCTTTTACACAGAGGAAGGAGGACCTGGAGTACTGCATGCTGGTGAGCCCCACTTCTTTGTCTGGGAAGACCATGGAAGAGATCCTTTCAACAAAGGGGGAAAATGTTCCCTTTGGTTAAAAAAAAATAATAAATCAAGCAAAGACAGACCTACCGAGAATGGGGAGAGACCCCACTGGAAGAGGGAACATTGGGGAAGGGCATGCAGCAGCAGCATGGCCATCGTTGCCTTGCTTCATGGGCTCTCCAAAGTGGGAGCACAGCACAGGGCCCGGGATTCAGCCCGTCCTGGTGAGAGGCACAGGCTTTGCATGGCCCTGCACAGGGCCGGGTCTCGGTGCTGGGGTGGGGTAGCCACGGCCCCACTGGGCTGAGTTGGCAGAGCTGTGCCACACCCCGCTGTTCTTACCTCACAAACGTTGCCATAGACCCCAGCTGGTGACATGGCAATCCACATCACAAAGGGGACAAGCCAAAATTCGGGCGGAGTGAGGCTGGGCACCACTTTGCCCTTGAAGTGACTAAAGAGAGGAGCTCAATTGCTTGGCTCTCTGCGTGTCACAGGCATGGATGTTTTCTGGGGAATGAGCTTCCTCCTCAGCCTGGAGGATGTTATCCTCTATTGTCTTCTCTGGATCACAATGATGCTATCATTGTTTCTATTCATTATGGCCTTGTGGAAGGTAGGAGCCAGGGCTGGTGCTGAGCCAGGCCCTGCAACACAGGGAGGGGGGTCGGTGGGGGCCTGGGCCATCCCCGGGGCTGGGCTGGGGGCCGTGCCTGGGACGAGAGGCCGTGTCCCAGCAGGGCCTGGCCAGGCTCGGCTGGGAGTCCCAGGGCAAGCCCAGGCCTGGCTGTGCCCCGGGTTGGTGGGTGCCTCTGAGGCTGCTGGGGATGTTCCCCTCTCACTGCTTTCTGTGCCCATACAGGGTGGGAGGCCAAGGAGGTCCTGCTGCAGAGACAACGTGGAGAGTAACAGAGGTGAGAAGCATGGGCAAGGAGAGGTGCCCTGCAAAGACACCCCCTGGGGCCCCACACGCCCGTGGCTCCATTAGGGAGGGTCTCTCCATCCGTTCACTCTCTGTCTTCTACCAACAGCTAAGGACCTCCACAATGCTCTACAGTACTCAAGGGCACAGTAAGTAGTTAACTCCCTGAAGCACGATAGCTCCCTCTGGTCACCTCCTACATAGGGAGGTCCCACTAATGCTGCCCTCTGCCCTTCTGCAGCTCTTCCACAATACCAGAGACGGAAGATACACGTGCTGCATTCCGTCGCGTGCAGAGAAAACTTGAGATACTACACAGACTCCTCCAAATGTGAGACCACAGGGGAGAGGAAGGCAGTGGACATGGGCTTGGGATGGGGATGGAGTTGGGGATAGGGCATGGGGCACTGACAAGGGAAAATGATGAGGGGAGGCCATAGCAAAATCTGCAGACCTAAAATAACAAGGGGCAGTGCCACTGCAGCAGCAATGGATTTACCACCCAGGTGGTAAAGCAGAGCCTGACAGTGCTGCCCGCCCCTCCTGAGCTTCTGATCGCAGCAGGCATGGAGGGACCTCAGGAACACACTGGGTTGGTCGGTTTGTATCTCCGTAACACAGCCTGTCAGCTCCTCTTTAGTAGCAGGACAGCTGTGTCACTCAGCAGTCCTGGATCAAAGCATGCCGTTATCCCCTTCTCCCACAGGGCAATCATGGAGATGTCAGAAGACACCAATGACTCACCCACTCCCAATAAGGCAGCGGAACCCAGTCCATCAGCAGAGACGTTACTGTCCTCTTGGAGAGACAGCTCCATCACTTCCATGAAGGCAGCAAAGTGCAGCTCTTCGCAGGATTCTCTTGATCCAAGGGGAAGCAAGTCTCTCAGTTCCAATATGGCAGTGGTAGCCTGCAGCCCCTCAAAGGTTTCCCTGTCCTCCAGGAGTGATGAGTCCCTCACGCCCGTTGAGGCAATGAGAGCTGGATGCTCTTCAAGAGCTTCTCCGTCGTGGAGCGACAGCTCCCTTGCTGATGTTGCAGCAACAGAAGCTGGCTGCTCTTCGGGAGTCCTTCTGGTCCCTCCCAGGGAAGGCTCCTGCACTTCTATCACAGCAGATGAAGGCAGCTGCATTTCACAGCTGACCCTCAGCACTCCTCCTCCTCTGCATGGAACAGCGTTGGGCCATGTTGCCATGGCCCAGCCAGACCTCATGCTTTCTGCTGCGCTTGAGCCCCAAAAAGTGCAGAAGACCTTGGACCACGTGGTCCCAAAAGGAAAACCAGAGGAGGAAACAGGCCTGACAATACATGAAGAAGGGACACTGCAGGAAAGCTCGGCCCCTCAGATGCCTCAGCGACCATCAGAGCCCTGTGTGGTGGTGGTGCCCAGAGTGTGGAAGCCGCTGCTCCTGGATGAGGCTGTGACAAGGCAGCTGGAGCAGCACCTGGTAAAACTGCAGTTACAGCGGTGCTTTGGGCTACCAGAGAAGGTTCTGGCCTCCTACAGGAAGTTCTCAGAGACCAGCCAGGAGCTACAAGACTTCTTTCCTTCTCTTCAAAGGCACACTGTGGTGCCCTACCGCTCGCCCTTCCAGCGCTGGGACAGGCACGCTCGCACCAGGAAGAGGGCAGTGCAGCCCCCTGGCCCAAAGGAAGAGTCCACAGCACATGTGGAAACACACACGAGAGGAACACAGACGCCTGTCTGCTCTGTGTCAGCAGCTTTCGTGATAGTGGAAGAAGAGTATCCTCGGGAAGATCTGGTGGGATTCCAGATGAGAAGGAGATGTAGCAGAAGAGTTAGAAGCAGAAGCAAAGCCAGAAAGAAGATCCAGCCTGTCAGCGTCACAAAGGAACAGGGCACTGCGACAGAAGAGGATGATCTTGGTCCCTCCTTTTCCATCCATGAGGAGGAGACAGTGACACAGAGCGAGGTAGCTCCTCTGGAGAAGGCAGGACAGGATACTGAGCTCCCCACCATGCCCAGCGGGGGCAACACAGGGGTCCAGGAGCTGTCACAAGGCAGGACAGCTCCTTCCGGAAACAATGCCCCACAGACAGAAGACTCTCTGAGTAAGGACACCCTCCCAGCTGTGCCACCACCTCAACACCATGAAGGGAGCAGCCTGGAAGACACACCTGAACTGGAAGAGGCACTTAAAGCACTTCTAGACCTCTACAGGGTCAGCGCAAGGGCTGAAAACCTGCAGAACCAGCTGCTGGCTTCCTGCCTGAGGCAGTTCCTGGATGATGTTGGGCACAGAAGGTCAGAGCCAGCAGCTCTGAGTCCCGTTGCCACGCTGTGCAGAGCACAGAAAGACACACAGAATGGTAAGGGACTCAGGCAGGACGGAGTGAGGTCCAGAAGGCTCTGCCCCAAGTGTAGCAAAGCCCAAGGGCATGATGCGCCTGGCAGAGAAGGCAGCTGGACTTCAGCTCCAATTGCAACTGCAGCAGCAGGCACAGGAAGAGACGAGGCAGTGGGAAAGATGCATCGATCTGGGGAAGGGGCCAAAAAGGATCAAGGCCAGAATCAGACTGCTGATGTTGCCCAGCAGCCAGAGGGGACCCGTGTCTACAGATACATGGTGTCGATCACTACAGTCCATCTGAGGCCACTTCTGTTCCAGCAGGCCCCTACCAGGACCTCACTGTCACAAGCACAGCAGCTGCCCAGATGTCAATCAGCCACGGACAGGAGCACAGTGCCAGGCACACCATCTTTGCCAAGCTGCTGCTGCTATGGCTGTCTCACCCCCATCCGCCTTTGCCTACAGAGGGCATGGGCCAAGCTTCTAGGTACAGGCAAAGTCCTATGTTCCAAAATCAGGAAGAAGAGAAGTGAGGAGCCCCAAGGAAGAGGATCAACCATGGATAGCCGTCTCACCTTGGGATTAAGGTCATAGCTCACAACTCCCAGGGAAAGGCTGCAACCATCTCAGGAGGCAACAGGGGAGGACTTTGTGGTATTTGGGGCTGAGACTTCCTCAGCGGGAGGAACAGGCAACATCAGAACCTGGTGCCAGGCAAGCATGGAGACGGCAAATGACTGAATTAGAGTGTGAGGAGTCCTGGGCACCTGGGAACACCAGCTCCTGCTGATCACGGTGAGCCAATCCACGTGGCTGCTACTTAGAAGTTCAAAGAGCAGCTACACCCTCTCTGACTCAGGCCCAGTGCCAGCCCAGTTTGTCTGATCTGCTCTTCCCTTTGTTCATTTCCAGGGGCAGCACAATCCGGTGAGGGACATGGACCCAGTGAGCAGCAGATCCCTGCCTGGGCAGGGAAGAAGAGAAGTGAGGAGCCCCAAGGAAGAGGATCAGCCATGGATAGCCGTCTCCCCTTGGGATTAAGGTCATAGCTCACAACTCCCAGGGAAAGGCTGCAACCATCTCAGGAGGCAACAGGGGAGGACTTTGTGGTATTATATATTTCCAGACTTGCTGACGTGGGATCAGGGAAGCCAAGGCGCAGGCAGAACTGAACTTGGCAAGGGACGTGAAAAACAATAAGAAAACCTTTTACAGGTACCTTGGCCAGAAGAGACAGGCCAAAACGGGCGTACCTATCTTTGCTAAATTTAAAAGGAGAACTGGCTTCAACAGATGAAGAGAAAGCTGAGGTGCTGAATGAGTTCTTCACCTCGGTCTTCACTGGTGGCTAGGATTCTAGTCTTTTTCATGTCTCTAAGCCCTGCATCCCCGAACCTCTATGTGGGGACCAAGGAGGTAAATCCCTCCCGACTGTAAGGGCAGAGCAAAAAGGGGAGCAGGGAGGACCCAGGTAACTATAGGCGAGTGAGTCTCACCTCCGTGCCTGGGAAGATCATGGAACAGATCCTCCTGGACAACATGCTCGATCACATAAAGAATGAGCATGTGATCCGAGACAGCCAGCACGGCTTCACGAGGGGAAGGTCAAGCTTAACTAATCGTGTGGCCTTCTACGATGGAGTGACGGCAATGGTGGACCAAGGGAAGGCGACCGATGTCATTTACCTGGACCTGAGCAAGGACTTTGACATGGTCCCCCACCACATCCTCATCTCCAAATTGGAGGGAAGTGGATTTGATGGGTGGACAACTCGATGGATAAGCAATTGGTTGAAAGGCCGCAGACAGAGAGTGGTGGTCAATGGCGCTATGTCCAGGTGGAGGCCGGTAATGAGCGGTGTCCCCCAGGGGCCTGTCTTGGGACCGGTGCTCTTTAACATCTTTATTAATGACAACGATGAGGGAACTGAGTGCACCCTCAGCAAGTTTGCTGACGACACCAAGCTGAGTGGTGCGGTTGATACGGTGGGAGGAAGGGATGCCATTCAGAGGGACCTTGACAGGCTCAGGCATCTCCCTGTCCTCTAGTTCCAATATGGCAGTGGTATCCTGCAGCCCCTCAAAGGTCTCCCTGTCCACTAGGAGTGATGAGTCCCTCACACCCATCGAGGCAATGGGAGCTGGATGCTCTTCAAGGGCCTCTCCGTCCTGGAGCGACAGCTCCCTTGCTGATGTTGCAGCAACAGAAGCTGGCTGCTCTTCGGGAGTCCTTCTGGTCCCTCCCAGGGAAGGCTCCTGCACTTCTATCACAGCAGATGAAGGCAGCTGCATTTCACAGCTGACCCTCAGCACTCCTCCTCCTCTGCATGGAACAGCTTTGGGCCATGTTGCCATGGCCCAGCCGTACCTCATGCTTTCTGATGCTCTTGAGCCCCAAAAAGTGCAGAAGACCTTGGACCATGTTGTCCCAAAAGGAAAAGCAGAGGAGGAAGCAGGCCTGACAATACATGGAGAAGGGACTTTGCAGGAAAGCTCGGCCCCTCAGATGCCTCAGCGACCATCAGAGCCCTGTGTGGTGGTGGTGCCCAGAGTGTGGAAGCCACTGCTCCTGGATGAGGCTGTGACAAGGCAGCTGGAGCAGCACCTGGTAAAACTGCAGTTACAGCGGTGCTTTGGGCTACCAGAGAAGGTTCTGGCCTCCTACAGGAAGTTCTCGGAGACCAACCAGGAGCTACAAGACTTCTGTCCTTCTCCACAAAGGCACACTGTGGTGCCCTACCGCTCGCCCTTCCAGCGCTGGGACAGGCACGCTCGCACCAGGAAGAGGGCAGTGCAGCCCCCTGGCCCGAAGGAAGAGTCCACAGCACATGTGGAAACACACACGAGAGGAACACAGACGCCTGTCTGCTCTGTGTCAGCAGCTTTCGTGATAGTGGAAGAAGAGTATCCTCGGGAAGATCTGGTGGGATTCCAGATGAGAAGGAGATGTAGCAGAAGAGTTAGAAGCAGAAGCAAAGCCAGAAAGAAGATCCAGCCTGTCAGTGTCACAAAGGAACAGGGCACTGTGACAGAAGAGGATGATCTTGGTCCCTCCTTTTCCATCCATGAGGAGGAGACAGTGACACAGAGCGAGGTAGCTCCTCTGGAGAAGGCAGGACAGGACACTGAGCTCCCCACCATGCCCAGCGGGGGCAACACAGGGGTCCAGGAGCTGTCACAAGGCAGGACAGCTCCTACCGGAAACAATGCCCCACAGACAGAAGACTCTTTGGGTAAGGACACCCTCCCAACTGTGCCACCACCTCAACACCATGAAGGGAGCAGCCTGGAAGACACACCTGAACTGGAAGAGGCACTTAAAGCACTTCTAGACCTCTACAGGGTCAGCGCAAGGGCTGAAAACCTGCAGAACCAGCTGCTGGCTTCCTGCCTGAGGCAGTTCCAGGACGATGTCGTGCACAGAAGTTCGGAGCCAGCAGCTCTGAGCCCCGTTGCCACGCTGTGCAGAGCACAGAAAGACACACAGAATGGTAAGGGACTCAGGCAGGACGGAGTGAGGTCCAGAAGGCTCTGCCCCAAGTGCAGCAAAGCCCAAGGGCATGATGCGCCTGGCAGAGAAGGCAGCTGGACTTCAGCTCCAATTGCAACAGCAGCTGCAGGCACAGGAGGAGACGAGGCAGTGGGAAAGATGCATCGATCTGGGGAAGGGGCCAAAAGGGATCAAGGCCAGAATCAGACTCCTGATGTAGCCCAGCAGCCAGAGGGGGCCCGTGTCTACAGATACATGGTGTCGATCACTACAGTCCAGCTGAGGACGCTTCTGTTCCAGAAGGCACCTACCAGGACCTCACTGTCACAAGCACAGCAGCTGCCCAGATGCCTGCTCCACGGACAGGAGCTCAGTGCCAGGCACACCATCTTTGCCAATCTGCTGCTGCTATGGCTGTCTCACCCTCATCCGCCTTTGCCTACAGAGGGCATGGGCCAAGCTTCTAGATGCAGGCAAAGTCCTGTGTTCCAAAATCAGGAAGAAGAGAAGTGAGGAGCCCCAAGGAAGAGGATCAACCATGGATAGCCGTCTTGCCTTGGATTAAGGACATAGCTCACAACTCCCGGGAAAGGCTGCAACCATCTCAGGAGGCAACAGGGGAGGACTTTGTGGTATTTGGGGCTGAGACTTCCTCAGCGGGAGCAACAGGCAACATCAGAACCTGGTGCCAGGCAAGCATGGAGACGGTAAATGACTGAATTAGAGTGTGAGGAGTCCTGGGCACCTGGGAACACCAGCTCCTGCTGATCACGGTGAGCCAATCCACGTGGCTGCTACTTAGAAGTTCAAAGAGCAGCTACAGCCTCTCTGACTCAGGCCCAGAGCCAGCCCAGTTTGTCTGATTTGCTCTTCCCTTTGTTCATTTCCAGGGGCAGCACCATCTGCTGAGGGACATGGGCCCAGTGAGCAGCAGATCCCTGCCTGGGCCACCAGGAGCTCTCTAAATAAAAACAAACAAAAAAAACCCTTAAAATGTGCTCACAGATGTGTCTTCTTTCCTGTGGAGGAGCACAATTGCCAGCTCACTGCTCGTACGTGGTAGCAGAGACAAGGTGGGCTGCTCTGTTGGTGCCTTTTGGGGCAGGGGTGAGGACTAGGATGGCCCACCAGGTGTCTGAGAGTAGGGACGTGGGATCTGCCTTCCACATGAGGCTTTAAAAGGCAGTGTGGACTACTCAGCTTTCTGGAGGACTTTCCACAACACAGCTAAGTTTTGGGTGTGAGAACAGAGCGTGTCCTTCCGGACAAGTGGCTGAGAGAAATGAGGGTGGGAGTCAGCCAGCCAGAGAAGACAAGGGCGAATCAGCCCAGGAAGTTTCCTTGAAGTGTCCCTGACCCGTGGCCCAGGGAAGCAGCACACCTCCTTACGGGTAGGGTCTGGCCAACATGTAGGGCTTTCTGTTCCTATCAGGAGGGAGTCGCCTGTGACAACCACCCTTCTTTCCTTTCGGGTAGAGGCAGTCCTGAGGCGTGGGGTCAGAGGCTTCGCCCTAGTCAACCTTATGGGTGGACCTCCCTCCACACTCTCACTCACCCCTCCCTCAATTTCCAAGGCCTCAAACCTATTGCGCAGAGGCACCTGGGGAGACAAGGATGGTCGGGATGGGGGATGCCACTCAGCGCAACCGCTGAAAACCAGCAGAACCAGCTGCTGGCTTCCTGGCTGGAGCTGCCTGAGGCAGAGGGGAGACCTTATTGCTCTGTTCCAATAAGTGAAAGGTGCTTACAGTGAGAGCAAGGCAAGTCTCTTCTCACTGGTGACAGGCGACAGGATGAGGGGAAATGGCCTCAAGTTGTGCCAAGGTAAGTTTAGTTTAGATATTAGGAAACACTTCTTTACAGAAAGGGTAGTTAAGCACCGGAATTGGTTCCCCAGGAAGGTGGTTGATTCACCATCCCTGGATGTGTTTAAGAGCCATTTGGATGTGGTGCTCAGTGATATGATTTAGTAGAGGGTTGTTAGAGTTAGGGTGTGAAGAGTCTTACTGGCAACTGGCTAGCTGAGAAGGGTCACATAGATACAGTGCAGCTAAACAAGCAGCCGTACCACCTGCAAGGACAGCAAGTACAGCAGTATGCCCTGAGATGGTGAGAAACTAGCCATGGTTTTGTGAACTTAACAAGGGAGTAACTATCAGGACGATAACTACAAGTTGCAAGAATACTTGGGGATGGTATGTAATTGGGAACCAATGATGAGCTCCGCTTTTGCACTATGTATGAGCTAATTATCCGCATTATAAAGGTACACGCAGCCAAGCAATAAATGAGACTAGCTGATCATATGTCAATGACAGGTGTGGTCATTTGCTTTTCTCCCGTCGTCTCTGACAAATGGTGACCCCGATGTGATCTAACAGCTCGACGTGATCTACCAGGAAGGATCGGAGTGGCGAAGGTGTTCGGGTCCTTAAGCAGCGGGGACAGCATGCGCCAGGAAAAGAAGGTGCAGGTGCTCTAGGTGACCTTATAGAAGGTCCTAGCCAATACGGGCCGCCGACGTCCTTAAGGCTGCAACAGCGTGCTGACAAATAGGTATGGGAAGGCAAGCGGTTTATGAATTATTTTCTTGCTTTTTTAAAAAGAAGCGTCAGGTATTTTCTTGCTTTTTTAAAAAGAGGCGTCAGGTTAAGGGGATTGACTTGCAAAAGGAACTCCCTGAGTTATTAGCATATGGGTATGCTAAAGGGTTATTTCAGAATCCGCATTTAGTGCATGATCTTGCTGAATGGCGTAAATTTGGAGATGCAATTTTGCAGGGAATGATAGATGAGGAGAAAATGGCTAAGAAATGTGGGAAGTGGTGGCGTGTGGTTTATAATGATTTGTTGCAATATCAGGCAGAAAAGAAAGCTGCAGAGCAAGCTAGTGCTGTGCAGGAGAGGAACAAGAACTATAATGAACGGTCAGATTGCTCGATGCCCCCTGCTGTGTCCACCGTAAATTTGCCGCCGGCTGCCGAGCCTGCATTGCCAGCGGCTCCGGAGCCGAGTGCCCCGTCTCCGCCTCCAGGCACGTCTGTGTCGGACGAGCCGCCTGCATCCACCATGGCGCTACAGCCGGCCCCCTCGGCCCCCCTTAGCAACGAGCCGCTCCCTGGGGCAGGGACTGACCTAGCGGAGGCCGTCGCGCGGGAGCGGAGGGGGGCCTGGGCTGCGCTGGCGCGGGCTTGTTTAGAGGCAGGGGACGGTGAGGCGTTGGAAGCTGTGCAACAGGTGGCATTTCCGGTGGTGTATGCACCTAATCCTGCAGGCGGGATACAGGCTGCTATCACTGCTTTAGATTGGAAATTGTTGTCACAATTGCGGTCTACGGTCAGTCAGTTTGGAGTAAAAAGCGAGCCAGCGAGACAGATGTTGGATTATATCTGGAGTGCTCAAGTTTTGTTGCTATCTGATTGTCGGGCTATAGCTAGGCTGATTTTTTCACAGCACCAACAACTGCTGTTTAATGCTTATTGGGAAGAGATGTGCCAACAGAGCACGGCAATAGTTAGGCAGCCGGGAGATCCCTTGTAACCGTTGTAACCGTTGAAGAATGTAACCGTTGAAGAACTTTTAGGGGTGGGTCCTTTCATCCGGACTGGGGCCCAGGCTTTATTAGGGCCAGTTAAATGTAGGGAGTCAATGTATCTGGCCAGGCAGGCTATGGATAAGATCAAGGCACCAGGTGGGCTGCCGTCTTATATGGGAATCCAGCAGGGAAGAAATGAGGATTTTGGAGCGTTTATAGATAAGGTAGCAGGAGCCATAGAGAAGGCTGGAGTACCAGAATACATGAGGGAAAGAATGCTGAAACAGTGTGCACTTCAAAACTGTAACGCTACAGCTCGTGGCATTCTAAATACTTTGAGGAGTAACTGGACAATAGAGGAGGCGTTAGACAGATTATCGAGTGTGCCCACAGGGGCTCAGGCTTTCATAGTTGAGGCTATTAAGGAGGTTGGGGCAGGATTAAAGGCACAGGCTGAGGCTTCTCAGAATCAAGTGTTAGCAGCTCTTGCACCCTTACAAGCGTCTGAGGTAACCAATTCAGGCCCAAGCACCTACTACAAATGTTTCCGGTGCGGCATCAAGGGACATATGCGACAAAATTGCCAAGCCGCCGGTGTATGGTGCCAGAACTGCCGCTCGGACAACCACAACACCGTCAGCTGCCGACGCCGGTCGGGAAAGCTCCAGCCCAGCGCAAGAAAGAACAGCGGCCGCGCTCCGACAGAAGCGGCCGTTACCAGGCAACTGCCGCCTTCCGCCCCGCCCACGTCACTCGTCGGGACGCTGCCTCTCTCTGCCGCGGCTATGACTCCTGCGTCTGCGTCTCTGCAGCCCGCGTGTAACGTGGTTAAAGATACGGACAGACCGAAACCAGGGGATCGCTGTGACCCCGGTCCAGTAGATCCAGAAGGCGAATCAGACGCATCCCTTACTGATGATAATTTGAAGGGAGCAGGAACGACAAATTTTTTCTACAGCGAACCGCGGTGTTTTAGAGCAGTGCAGAAAAGAAGCAATATTAAAGGGTGATGCTGACACATTGCAAGCCTTTCCTGTGTTGTATCAGCCGAATCAGGTTCCCCGGTGGGAATCCCTGCCTTGTGAGGCAGTGAAGGAATTAAGGAAGTCAGTGAGAACATACGGAGTTCAGTCAGCCTTTACATACAATCTTTTGGTTGCAAACAGTGACAGTTATGTTATGACCCCTCATGACTGGAAAACTGTGTTACCAATGATCCTCTCTCCTATGCAATACACCGTGTTTATGACTGAATACCAGCTACATAATTTGACTGATATCCCCCTTGCTACTAATGCTTTATGTTCACATGCTCCAATGCCCAATGCTGTTACTGTATTTACAGATGGCTCCGGCAAGACACACCAAGCAGAGGTTCTCTGGCATGCGACTGCTACACGATGGCAGTCAGATGTACATGCTGTTGATGGATCACCTCAAGTTGCAGAACTCACTGCAGTAGTTAGAGCTTTTCAAATTTTTTCAGAACAGAAGCTTAATATAATAACTGACTCTTTGTATGTTACAGGTATCATTCAACGGATCGAAGAATCCTTTCTTAAGGAAGTTAATAACCTGGCTTTGTTTGCATAGCTCAAGCAAGTTTTGCATTATGACACTCACCGTACTTTTCCTTATTTTATTATGCACATTCAATCGCATACTACATTGCCTGGTCCTTTAACTGAGGGCAACTGCAAGGCTGATCAAGCCACAGTCACTTTTGCTACCCCTCAGTTATTTCAGCAAGCACGTGTCCTGGCTGGAGCTGCCTGAGGCGGAGGGGAGACCTTATTGCTCTGTTCCAATAAGTGAAAGGTGCTTACAGTGACATGAACAGAGTCCCTAAGTCAGCCATTGTTGGTCCCACTGCTTTTCATTAAGTGTGGAAACATTTATGGCCTTTGCTTTCCTAATCATTTAGTGTTAAAAATGCAATTCCCAAGTTTGAGTCATCTGTATGTTTGAAAGTAGTCTCTGACCAATCGCTCTACCTTTAGTTCTTTGCTTTTACACAGAAGAAGGAGGACCTGGAGTACTGCATGCTGGTGAGCCCCACTTCTGTGTCTGGGAAGGCCATGGAAGAGATTCTTTTCAACAAAGGGGGAAAATGTTCCCTTTGGTTAAAAAAAAATTATAAATCAAGCAAAGACAGACCTACCGAGAATGGGGAGAGACCCCACTGGAAGAGGGAACATTGGGGAAGGGCATGCAGCAGCAGCATGGCCATCGTTGCCTTGCTTCATGGGCTCTCCAAAGTGGGAGCACAGCACAGGGCCCGGGATTCAGCCCGTCCTGGTGAGAGGCACAGGCTTTGCATGGCCCTGCACAGGGCCGGGTCTCGGTGCTGGGGTGGGGTAGCCATGGCCCCACTGGGCTGAGTTGGCAGAGCTGTGCCACACCCCGCTGTTCTTACCTCACAAACGTTGCCATAGACCCCAGCTGGTGACATGGCAATCCACATCACAAAGGGGACAAGCCAAAATTCGGGCGGAGTGAGGCTGGGCACCACTTTGCCCTTGAAGTGACTAAAGAGAGGAGCTCAATTGCTTGGCTCTCTGCGTGTCACAGGCATGGATGTTTTCTGGGGAATGAGCTTCCTCCTCAGCCTGGAGGATGTTATCCTCTATTGTCTTCTCTGGATCACAATGATGCTATCATTGTTTCTATTCATTATGGCCTTGTGGAAGGTAGGAGCCAGGGCTGGTGCTGAGCCAGGCCCTGCAACACAGGGAGGGGGGTCGGTGGGGGCCTGGGCCATCCCCGGGGCTGGGCTGGGGGCCGTGCCTGGGACGAGAGGCCGTGTCCCAGCAGGGCCTGGCCAGGCTCAGCTGGGAGTCCCAGGGCAAGCCCAGGCCTGGCTGTGCCCCGGGTTGGTGGGTGCCTCTGAGGCTGCTGGGGATGTTCCCCTCTCACTGCTTTCTGTGTCCATACAGGGTGGGAGGCCAAGGAGGTACTGCTGCAGAGACAACGTGGAGAGTAACAGAGGTGAGAAGAATGGGCAAAGAGAGGTGCCCTGCAAAGACACCCCCTGGGGCCCCACACGCCCGTGGCTCCATTAGGGAGGGTCTCTCCATCCGTTCACTCTCTGTCTTCTACCAACAGCTAAGGACCTCCACAATGCTCTACAGTACTCAAGGGCACAGTAAGTAGTTAACTCCCTGAAGCACCATAGCTCCCTCTGGTCACCTCCTACATAGGGAGGTCCCACTGATGCTGCCCTCTGCCCTTCTGCAGCTCTTCCACAATACCAGAGACGGAAGATACACGTGCTGCATTCCGTCGCGTGCAGAGAAAACTTGAGATACTACACAGACTCCTCCAAATGTGAGACCACAGGGGAGAGGAAGGCAGTGGAGATGGGCTTGGGATGGGGATGGAGTTGGGGATAGGGCATGGGGCACTGACAAGGGAAAATGATGAGGGGAGGCCATAGCAAAATCTGCAGACCTAAAATAACAAGGGGCAGTGCCACTGCAGCAGCAATGGATTTACCACCCAGGTGGTAAAGCAGAGCCTGACAGTGCTGCCCGCCCCTCCTGAGCTTCTGATCGCAGCAGGCATGGAGGGACCTCAGGAACACACTGGGTTGGTCGGTTCGTATCTCCGTAACACAGCCTGTCAGCCGTGTCACTCAGCAGTCCTGGATCAAAGCATGCCGTTATCCCCTTCTCCCACAGGGCAATCATGGAGATGTCAGAAGACACCAATGACTCACCCACTCCCAATAAGGCAGCGGAACCCAGTCCATCAGCAGAGACGTTACTGTCCTCTTGGAGAGACAGCTCCATCACTTCCATGAAGGCAGCAAAGTGCAGCTCTTCGCGGGATTCTCTTGATCCAAGGGGAAGCAAGTCTCTCAGTTCCAATATGGCAGTGGTAGCCTGCAGCCCCTCAAAGGTTTCCCTGTCCTCCAGGAGTGATGAGTCCCTCACACCCATCGAGGCAATGGGAGCTGGATGCTCTTCAAGGGCCTCTCCATCGTGGAGCGACAGCTCCCTTGCTGATGTTGCAGCAACAGAAGCTGGCTGCTCTTCGGGAGTCCTTCTGGTCCCTCCCAGGGAAGGCTCCTGCACTTCTATCACAGCAGATGAAGGCAGCTGCATTTCACAGCTGACCCTCAGCACTCCTCCTCCTCTGCATGGAACAGCGTTGGGCCATGTTGCCATGGCCCAGCCGGACCTCAAGCTTTCTGCTGCGCTTGAGCCCCAAAAAGTGCAGAAGACCTTGGACTGCGTTGTCACAAAAGGAAAACCAGAGGAGGAAACAGGCCTGCCAATACATGAAGAAGGGACACTGCAGGAAAGCTCGGCCCCTCAGATGCCTCAGCGACCATCAGAGCCCTGTGTGGTGGTGGTGCCCAGAGTGTGGAAGCCGCTGCTCCTGGATGAGGCTATGACAAGGCAGCTGGAGCAGCACCTGGTAAAACTGCAGTTACAGCGGTGCTTTGGGCTACCAGAGAAGGTTCTGGCCTCCTACAGGAAGTTCTCAGAGACCAGCCAGGAGCTACAAGACTTCTTTCCTTCTCTTCAAAGGCACACTGTGGTGCCCTACCGCTCGCCCTTCCAGCGCTGGGACAGGCACGCTCGCACCAGGAAGAGGGCAGTGCAGCCCCCTGGCCCGAAGGAAGAGTCCACAGCACATGTGGAAACACACACGAGAGGAACACAGACGCCTGTCTGCTCTGTGTCAACAGCTTTCGTGATAGTGGAAGAAGAGTATCCTCGGGAAGATCTGGTGGGATTCCAGATGAGAAGGAGATGTAGCAGAAGAGTTAGAAGCAGAAACAAAGCCAGAAAGAAGATCCAGCCTGTCAGCGTCACAAAGGAACAGGGCACTGTGACAGAAGAGGATGATCTTGGTCCCTCCTTTTCCATCCATGAGGAGGAGACAGTGACACAGAGCGAGGTAGCTCCTCTGGAGAAGGCAGGACAGGACACTGAGCTCCCCACCATGCCCAGCGGGGGCAACACAGGGGTCCGGGAGCTGTCACAAGGCAGGACAGCTCCTTCCGAAAACAATGCCCCACAGACAGAAGACTCTCTGAGTAAGGACACCCTCCCAGCTGTGCCACCACCTCAACACCATGAAGGGAGCAGCCTGGCAGACACACCTGAACTGGAAGAGGCACTTAAAGCACTTCTAGACCTCTACAGGGTCAGCGCAAGGGCTGAAAACCTGCAGAACCAGCTGCTGGCTTCCTGCCTGAGGCAGTTCCAGGATGATGTTGGGCACAGAAGGTCAGAGCCAGCAGCTCTGAGTCCCGTTGCCACACTGTGCAGAGCACAGAAAGACACACAGAATGGTAAGGGACTCAGGCAGGACGGAGTGAGGTCCAGAAGGCTCTGCCCCAAGTGTAGCAAAGCCCAAGGGCATGATGCGCCTGGCAGAGAAGGCAGCTGGACTTCAGCTCCAATTGCAACTGCAGCAGCAGGCACAGGAGGAGACGAGGCGGTGGGAAAGATGCATCAATTTGGGGAAGGGGCCAAAAGGGATCAAGGCCAGAATCAGACTGCTGATGTTGCCCAGCAGCCAGAGGGGACCCGTGTCTACAGATACATGGTGTCGATCACTACAGTCCATCTGAGGCCACTTCTGTTCCAGCAGGCCCCTACCAGGACCTCACTGTCACAAGCACAGCAGCTGCCCAGATGTCAATCAGCCACGGACAGGAGCTCAGTGCCAGACACACCATCTTTGCCAAGCTGCTGCTGCTATGGCTGTCTCACCCCCATCCGCCTTTGCCTACAGAGGGCATGGGCCAAGCTTCTAGGTACAGGCAAAGTCCTATGTTCCAAAATCAGGAAGAAGGGAAGTGAGGAGCCCCAAGGAAGAGGATCAACCATGGATAGCTGTCTCACCTTGGGATTAAGGTCATAGCTCACAACTCCCAGGGAAAGGCTGCAACCATCTCAGGAGGCAACAGGGGAGGACTTTGTGGTATTTGGGGCTGAGACTTCCTCAGCGGGAGCAACAGGCAACATCAGAACCTGGTGCCAGGCAAGCATGGAGACGGCAAATGACTGAATCAGATTGTGAGGAGTCCTGGGCACCTGGGAACACCAGCTCCTGCTGATCACGGTGAGCCAATCCACGTGGCTGCTACTTAGAAGTTCAAAGAGCAGCTACAGCCTCTCTGACTCAGGCCCAGTGCCAGCCCAGTTTGTCTGATTTGCTCTTCCCTTTGTTCATTTCCAGGGGCAGCACCATCCGGTGAGGGACATGGACCCAGTGAGCAGCAGATCCCTGCCTGGGCCACCAGGAGCTCTCTAAATAAAAACATACAAAAAAAAACCCTTAAAATGTGCTCACAGATGTGTTTTCTTTCCTGTGGAGTAGCACAATTGCCAGCTCACTGCTCGTACGTGCTAGCAGAGACAAGGTGGGCTGCTTTTTTGGTGCCTTTTGGGGCAGGGGTGAGGACTAGGATGGCCCACCAGGTGTCTGAGAGTAGGGACGTGGGATCCTCCTTCCACATGAGGCTTTAAAAGGCAGTGTGGACTACTCAGCTTTCTGGAGGACTTTCCACAATACAGCTAAGTTTTGGGTGTGAGAACAGAGCGTGTCCTTCCGGACAAGTGGCTGAGAGAAATGAGGGTGGGAGTCAGCCAGCCAGAGAAGACAAGGGCGAATCAGCCCAGGAAGTTTCCTTGAAGTGTCCCTGACCCATGGCCCAGGGAAGCAGCACACCTCCTTACGGGTAGGGTCTGGCCAACATGTAGGGCTTTCTGTTCCTGTCAGGAGGGAGTCGCCTGTGACAACCACCCTTCTTTCCTTTCGGGTAGAGGCAGTCCTGAGGCGTGGGGTCAGAGGCTTCGCCCGAGGCAACCTTACGGGTGGACCTCCCTCCACACTCTCACTCACCCCTCCCTCAATTTCCAAGGCCTCAAACCTATTGCGCAGAGGCACCTGGGGAGCCAAGGATGGTCGGGATGGGGGATGCCACTCAGCGCAACGGCTGAAAACCAGCAGAACCAGCTGCTGGCTTCCTGGCTGGAGCTGTCCCAGGACAATGTTGGGCACAGAAGTTCAGAGCCAGCAGCTCTGTGTCCCGTTGCCACGCTGTGCAGAGCACAGAAAGACACACAGAATGGAAGTGCAGAAGTGCACATGAGGAACACAGATGCCTGTCCACTCTTTGTCAGCGTTCATTATACTGTCAGAAGAGGTGCCTTGGGAAGATCTGATGAGGTCCCAGCTGAAAAGTATATGTAGCAGAATAGCTAGATGCAGCAGCTCAGCCAGATAGAAGTGCCTTTTGGGGCAGAGGGGAGGACTAGGATGACCAGACAGGTAGTCTTGAGGGAGATCACGCAGCATGTGCGGGATGGACAGGGGATCAGACCTAGCCAGCTTGGGTTCATGAGGGGCAGGTCCTGTTTGACCAACCTGATCTCCTTCTATGATCTAGTGACCCATCTGCTGGATGAGGGAAAGGCTGTTGATCTGGTCTACCTAGACTTCAGCAAAGCCTTTGACACTGTCTCCCACGGTATTCACCTGCAGAAGCTGGCAGCCTGTGGCTTGCATGGGTACACTCTTGGCTGGGTAAGGAGCTGGCTGGAGGGCCGGGCTCAGAGAGTGGTGGTAAATGGAGTTAAATCCAGCTGGCGATCGGTCACGAGTGGTGTTCCCCAGGGGTCGGTGCTGGGGCCTGTCCTCTTCTATATTATTATTGATGAGCTGGATGAGGGCATTGAGTGCACCCTCAGTAAGTTTGCAGATGACAATAAATTGGCTGGGACTGTGGATCTGCCTGGGGGTAGCGAGGCCCTACAGAGGGATCTAGACAGGCTGGAGAGCTGGGCTGAAGCCAATGGGATGAGGTTCAACAAGACCAAATGTCGAGTCCTGCACTTCGGCCACAACAACCCCAGGCAGCGCTATAGGCTTGGGGCGGAGTGGCTGGAGGACTGTGTGGAGGAAATGCACCTGGGGGTACTGATTGATGCACGGCTGAACATGAGCCGACAGTGTGCCCGGGTGGCCAAGAGGGCCAATGGCATCCTGGCTTGTACCAAGAATGGTGTGGTGAGCAGGACTAAGGAAGTCATCCTGCCCCTGTACTCGGCATTGGTGAGGCCTCACCTTGAGTACTGTGTCCAGTTTTGGACACCTCAGCACAAGAAGGATATGGAGGTACTGGAGCAGGTCCGGAGAAGGGCAACAAGGCTCGTGAAGGGCTTGGAGAATCAGCCCTATGAGGAGAGGCTAAGGAAGCTGGGGCTGTTTAGTCTGGGGAAAAGGAGGCTGAGGGGAGACCTTATTGCTCTGTTCCAATAAGTGAAATGTGCTCACAGTGAGAGCAAGGCAAGTCTCTTCTCACTGGTGACAGGTGACAGGATGAGGGGAAATGGCCTCAAGTTGTGCCAGGGCAAGTTTAGGTTGGATATTAGGAAACACTTCTTTACAGAAAGGGTAGTTAAGCACTGGAATAGGCTCCCCAGGAAGGTGGTTGATTCACCGTCCCTGGATGTGTTTAAGAGCCATTTGGATGTAGTGCTCAGTGATATGATTTAGTAGAGGGTTGTTAGAGTTAGGGTACTATGGTTAGGCTGTGGTTGGACTTGATGATCTTTGAGGTCTTTTCCAACCTGGGTAATTCTATGGTTCTATGATTCTATGACCCTCCAGGTGCCTGAGAGCAGAGACGTGCGGCCTGCTTTCCACATTAGGCTTTTCGAGGTAGCACGGATTTCCCAGCTTTCTAGAGGTCTTTGCAGAATACAGCTAAGTTTTGGGTGTGGGAACTATTATGGTTTTATAATTTGGTTGGTGTTGGTATTCCACATCAAAACATCATGTAGGATAATGGGAGTTAAGGGGACAAGTTTTTTTTCTGCGGACTGCCTTAAATGGGCATGTGGGGAGCGGCACCGGAGGGGAGGTTGGGAAGGAGACGGGCTTTTTGTCCCCGGCGCCCGGCGAGGAGGCAGCGTTTTCTCATTTGGTTTTCTCATTGTTGAAACTCTCTCGTTGTTGTTTAGTGTTACTGGGTTTATTAAACTGCCGTTCGTTCTCAGATCAACCTTTCTTCATTTTTTTTTTTTTCCCTCCTAGACCCATTCGCAGTATCCCTTCCCGTCCCCTCTCCCGGAGCGCACGTGGCTGGGCCGCGCCACGCCGCACCGCGCTGTTAGGGAAGAGAAGTACTTTTGTTCTTGCCCCCCTGGGTTTGTTCCCTTGTCACGAGGAAGCTCTGTGTCATGGTTTTGTGCTGTCAATATTCTACATCATGACATCATGTGCGGTATGAATCATTAACTGAGGGTACAAATAGCAAGATCGGGCGTCACCCAGGAGGTAAACTGTTTTAAGCCTACAGCACTCGGTATTCTAAATAACTCTGGAGAGAACCCTGTGGCAGGAACAGAGTGTGTCCTTCAGGAAAAGAGACAGAAATGAGGGTGGGAGTCAGCCATGAGACAGAGAAGACAGAGGCAGCTGTGCCGCTTCTTTTGCCTGCAGTAAGGCGGGCGGTGATCCTTGGAATAGCAGGCTGATGCCTCTGTGGGCACCACCTTTCCTTCTTGCTGTGGGACGGGATGTATCTGCCTCCTTCAGAACTCCTGCCTTTCCCATTCAAGGGTGGTAAGGGCTGTGCCAAATTTGTTACCTGAGGGCCCTGGGGGGATGGCAGGATCCCAGCCCTGAGCTCCGGGGCCCAAGAGGAGCTCTGACTACCCAACTGTGTCCTAGGATGAGAAGAAGATCAAGGAGGAGGAGATGAACAGAGTCCATAAGTCGGTCACTGTAGGTCCCACTGATTTTCATTAAGTGTGGAAACATTTATGGTCTTTGCTTTCCTAATCATTTAGTGTTAAAAATGCAATTCCCAAGTTTGAGTCATCTGTATGTGTGAAAGTAGTCTCTGACCAACCGCTCTACCTTTATTTCTTTGCTTTTACACAGAGGAAGGAGGACCTGGAGTACTGCATGCTGGTGAGCCCCACTTCTGTGTCTGGGAAGGCCATGGAAGAGATCCTTTCCTTTCAACAAAGGGGGAAAATGTTCCCTTTGGTTAAAAAAAAATAATAAATCAAGCAAAGACAGACCTACCGAGAATGGGGAGAGACCCCACTGGAAGAGGGAACATTGGGGAAGGGCATGCAGCAGCAGCATGGCCATCGTTGCCTTGCTTCATGGGCTCTCCAAAGTGGGAGCACAGCACAGGGCCCGGGATTCAGCCCGTCCTGGTGAGAGGCACAGGCTTTGCATGGCCCTGCACAGGGCCGGGTCTCGGTGCTGGGGTGGGGTAGCCATGGCCACACTGGGCTGAGTTGGCAGAGCTGTGCCACACCCCGCTGTTCTTACCTCACAAACGTTGCCATAGACCCCAGCTGGTGACATGGCAATCCACATCACAAAGGGGACAAGCCAAAATTCGGGCGGAGTGAGGCTGGGCACCACTTTGCCCTTGAAGTGACTAAAGAGAGGAGCTCAATTGCTTGGCTCTCTGCACGTCACAGGCATGGATGTGTTCTGGGGAATGAGCTTCCTCCTCAGCCTGGAGGATGTTATCCTCTATTGTCTTCTCTGGATCACAATGATGCTATCATTGTTTCTATTCATTATGGCCTTGTGGAAGGTAGGAGCCAGGGCTGGTGCTGAGCCAGGCCCTGCAACACAGGGAGGGGGGTCGGTGGGGGCCTGGGCCATCCCCGGGGCTGGGCTGGGGGCCGTGCCTGGGACGAGAGGCCGTGTCCCAGCAGGGCCTGGCCAGGCTCGGCTGGGAGTCCCAGGGCAAGCCCAGGCCTGGCTGTGCCCCGGGTTGGTGGGTGCCTCTGAGGCTGCTGGGGATGTTCCCCTCTCACTGCTTTCTGTGCCCATACAGGGTGGGAGGCCAAGGAGGTCCTGCTGCAGAGACAACATGGAGAATAACAGAGGTGAGAAGCATGGGCAAGGAGAGGTGCCCTGCAAAGACACCCCCTGGGGCCCCACATGCCCGTGGCTCCATTAGGGAGGGTCTCTCCATCCGTTCACTCTCTGTTTTCTACCAACAGCTGCGGACCTCCTCAATGCTCTACAGTACTCAAGGGCACTGTAAGTAGTTAACTCCCTGAAGCATGATAGCTCCCTCTGGTCACCTCCTACATAGGGAGGTCCCACTAATGCTGCCCTCTGCCCTTCTGCAGCTCTTCCACAATACCAGAGACGGAAGATACACGTGCTGCATTCCGTCGCGTGCAGAGAAAACTTACGATAGTACACAGACTCCTCCAAATGTGAGACCACAGGGGAGAGGAAGGCAGTGGAGATGGGCTTGGGATGGGGATGGAGTTGGGGATAGGGCATGGGGCACTGACAAGGGAAAATGATGAGGGGAGGCCGTAGCAAAATCTGCAGACCTAAAATTCAAGGGGCAGTGCCACTGCAGCAGCAATGGGTTTACCACCCAGGTGGTAAAGCAGAGCCTGACAGTGCTGCCCACCCCTCCTGAGCTTCTGATCACAGCAGGCATGGAGGGACCTCAAGCACACGTTGGGTTGGTGTCCATCTCCGTAACACAGCCTGTCAGCTCCTCTTTAGCAGCAGGACAGCCGTGTCTCTCAGCAGTCCTGGATCAAAGCATGTCGTTATCTCCTTCTCCCACAGGGCAATCATGGAGATGTCAGAAGACACCAATGACTCACCCACTCCCAATAAGCGGAACCCAGCCCATCAGCAGAGACCTTACTGTCTGTCTCGCTCCAATTAAGGAGTGAGGCAAGGTTCTTTTGATAAATTATGCTCGGCGTGAGATTAAGAAGAGAAACATTCAAATGTTGATCCGACCAGTTTATTGGGAATAATAGACAGCTGAGGGGATGGGGAAGGGAGAGCGGCGGATATCAAAATTAGGGTGATGGGGAAGGGAAAGTGGGCGATAGGAAAGGTGGAAAAGGCAAGAATTACGGAAAGCGGGGAAAGTCACCTCCTGAACGCAGCAGCGTCCCGTTTCGGTCCAGGAAGAACAAGCGTAGGGGAGAGCCGCAGCAGAGTGTCAGGCCGCAAGCAGCAGATCGGTGCAGCGCAGAGCGGGAGGTAGAAAGGGCAGCAGGGTCTCGGGGGGCAGCGAGGTCTCACGGAGCAGAGTCTCGGGAAGCGAAGTCTCACGGGCAGAGTCTCGAGCAGCAAGCCCAGGTGAATCCGTTGTCCGCCGTAGGACGACGTTGGAGGAATCTGAGGCCAGATACCTAAAAGTTCTTCATGCATGCATCTTCTTCAGCATGCAGGCGTTCACGTAGTGAGGCATCTGATGTCAGAAAACCTCTACAAATCCATGGTTTGTCCATGCTCTATTTATCCTACTTCTTCCCAGCCTTCGGGACATTTCTGGAAGGCTTGGGTCAGAGTCCTGTGAATACCTCGGAGATGGCCCTCTTCCTTGAGATGGCCCACACAAAAAGACCACTTAAGGGCCATTCATCAGTATCTTAGCTCCCGGACTTGTCCATCTGTCATCTGTCTGTCATCTGTCACGTCACCCTTAAACAAAGGGGGTCTGGAACCGTGGTTCAGACTTGCCTGGACTTGTCCTTCTGTGCATCTCTGGAACCTTGGCCAGGCTTCCCTGAACTTGTCCATTTCAGCAGACTTTGAGACAGTAATGTAAAAAGCATGGCCTCTTACACTGTCCTCTTGCAGTGACAGCTCCCTCACTTCCATGAAGGCAGCAAAGTGCAGCTCTTCGAGGGATTCTCTTGATCCAAGGGGAAGCAAGTCTCTCAGTTCCAATATGGCAGTGGTAGCCCGCAGCCCCTCAAAGGTTTCCCTGTCCTCCAGGAGTGATGAGTCCCTCACACCCATCGAGGCAATGGGAGCTGGATGCTCTTCAAGGGCCTCTCCATCATGGAGCGACAGCTTCCTTGCTGATGTTGCAGCAACAGAAGCTGGCTGCTCTTTGGGAGTCCTTCTGGTCCCTCCCAGGGAAGGCTCCTGCACTTCTAACAAAGTAGATGAAGGCAGCTGCATTTCACAGCTGACCCTCAGCAATCCTCTTCCTCTGCATGGAACAGCTTTGGGCCATGTTGCCATGGCCCAGCCAGACCTCATGCTTTCCGATGCTCTTGAGCCCCAAAAAGTGCAGAAGACCTTGGACCACGTGGTCCCAAAAGTGCAACCGGAGGAGGAAGCCAGCCCAGTTTGTCTGATTTGCTCTTCCCTTTGTTCATTTCCAGGGGCAGCACCATCCGATGAGGGACATGGACGCAGTGAGCAGCAGATCCCTGCCTGGGCCACCTGAGCTCTCTAAATAAAAACAAACAAACAAAAAAAACCCTTAAAATGTGCTCACAGATGTGTCTTCTTTCCTGTGGAGGAGCACAATTGCCAGCTCACTGCTCGTATGTGCTAGCAGGGACAAGGTGGGCTGCTCTGTTGGTGCCTTTTGGGGCAGAGGGGAGGACTAGGATGGCCCACCAGGTGTCTGAGAGTAGGGATGTAGGATCCCCCTTCCACATGAGGCTTTAAGAGGCAGTGTGGACTACCCAGCTTTCTGGAGGTCTCTGCACAATACAGCTAAGTTTTGGGAGTGAGAACAGAGCGTGTCCTTCCGGACAAGTGGCTGAGAGAAATGAGGGTGGGAGTCAGCCAGCCAGAGAAGACAAGGGCGAAACAGCCCAGGAAGTTTCCTTGAAGTGTCCCTGACCCGTGGCCCAGGGAAGCAGCACACCTCCTTACGGGTAGGGTCTGGCCAACATGTAGGGCTTTCTGTTCCTGTCAGGAGGGAGTCGCCTGTGACAACCACCCGTCTTTCCTTTCGGGTAGAGGCAGTCCTGAGGCGTGGGGTCAGAGGCTTCGCCCGAGGCAACCTTACGGGTGGACCTCCCTCCACACTCTCACTCACCCCTCCTTCAATATCCAAGGCCTCAAACCTATTGCGCAGAGGCACCTGGGGAGCCAAGGATGGTCGGGATGGGGGATGCCACTCAGCGCAACGGCTGAAAACCAGCAGAACCAGCTGCTGGCTTCCTGGTTGGAGCTGTCCCAGGACAATGTTGGGCACAGAAGTTCAGAGCCAGCAGCTCTGTGTCCCGTTGCCACGCTGTGCAGAGCACAGAAAGGCACACAGAATGGAAGTGCAGAAGTGCACATGAGGAACACAGATGCCTGTCCACTCTTTGTCAGCGTTCATTATACTGTCAGAAGAGGTGCCTTGGGAAGATCTGATGAGGTCCCAGCTGAAAAGTATATGTAGCAGAATAGCTAGATGCAGCAGCTCAGCCAGATAGAAGTGCCTTTTGGGGCAGAGGGGAGGACTAGGATGACCAGACAGATAGTCTTGAGGGAGATCACGCAGCATGTGCGGGATGGACAGGGGATCAGACCTAGCCAGCTTGGGTTCATGAGGGGCAGGTCCTGTTTGACCAACCTGATCTCCTTCTATGATCTAGTGACCCATCTGCTGGATGAGGGAAAGGCTGTTGATCTGGTCTACCTAGACTTCAGCAAAGCCTTTGACACTGTCTCCCACGGTATTCACCTGCAGAAGCTGGCAGCCTGTGGCTTGCATGGGTACACTCTTGGCTGGGTAAGGAGCTGGCTGGAGGGCCGGGCTCAGAGAGTGGTGGTAAATGGAGTTAAATCCAGCTGGCGATCGGTCACGAGTGGTGTTCCCCAGGGGTCGGTGCTGGGGCCTGTCCTCTTCTATATTATTATTGATGAGCTGGATGAGGGCATTGAGTGCACCCTCAGTAAGTTTGCAGATGACACTAAATTGGCTGGGAGTGTGGATCTGCCTGGGGGTAGCGAGGCCCTACAGAGGGATCTAGACAGGCTGGAGAGCTGGGCTGAAGCCAATGGGATGAGGTTCAACAAGACCAAATGCCGAATCCTGCACTTCGGCCACAACAACCCCAGGCAGCGCTATAGGCTTGGGGCGGAGTGGCTGGAGGACTGTGTGGAGGAAATGCACCTGGGGGTACTGATTGATGCACGGCTGAACATGAGCCGACAGTGTGCCCGGGTGGCCAAGAGGGCCAATGGCATCCTGGCTTGTACCAAGAATGGTGTGGTGAGCAGGACTAAGGAAGTCATCCTGCCCCTGTACTCGGCATTGGTGAGGCCTCACCTTGAGTACTGTGTCCAGTTTTGGACACCTCAGCACAAGAAGGATATGGAGGTACTGGAGCAGGTCCGGAGAAGGGCAACAAGGCTCGTGAAGGGCTTGGAGAATCAGCCCTATGAGGAGAGGCTAAGGAAGCTGGGGCTGTTTAGTCTGGGGAAAAGGAGGCTGAGGGGAGACCTTATTGCTCTGTTCCAATAAGTGAAAGGTGCTTACAGTGAGAGCAAGGCAAGTCTCTTCTCACTGGTGACAGGTGACAGGATGAGGGGAAATGGCCTCAAGTTGTGCCAGGGCAAGTTTAGGTTGGATATTAGGAAACACTTCTTTACAGAAAGGGTAGTTAAGCACTGGAATAGGCTCCCCAGGAAGGTGGTTGATTCACCGTCCCTGGATGTGTTTAAGAGCCATTTGGATGTAGTGCTCAGTGATATGATTTAGTAGAGGGTTGTTAGAGTTAGGGTACTATGGTTAGGCTGTGGTTGGACTTGATGATCTTTGAGGTCTTTTCCAACCTGGGTAATTCTATGGTTCTATGATTCTATGACCCTCCAGGTGCCTGAGAGCAGAGACGTGCGGCCTGCTTTCCACATTAGGCTTTTCGAGGTAGCACGGATTTCCCAGCTTTCTAGAGGTCTTTGCAGAATACAGCTAAGTTTTGGGTGTGGGAACTATTATGGTTTTATAATTTGGTTGGTGTTGGTATTCCACATCAAAACATCATGTAGGATAATGGGAGTTAAGGGGACAAGTTTTTTTTCTGCGGACTGCCTTAAATGGGCATGTGGGGAGCGGCACCGGAGGGGAGGTTGGGAAGGAGACGGGCTTTTTGTCCCCGGCGCCCGGCGAGGAGGCAGCGTTTTCTCATTTGGTTTTCTCATTGTTGAAACTCTCTCGTTGTTGTTTAGTGTTACTGGGTTTATTAAACTGCCGTTCGTTCTCAGATCAACCTTTCTTCATTTTTTTTTTTTTCCCTCCTAGACCCATTCGCAGTATCCCTTCCCGTCCCCTCTCCCGGAGCGCACGTGGCTGGGCCGCGCCACGCCGCACCGCGCTGTTAGGGAAGAGAAGTACTTTTGTTCTTGCCCCCCTGGGTTTGTTCCCTTGTCACGAGGAAGCTCTGTGTCATGGTTTTGTGCTGTCAATATTCTACATCATGACATCATGTGCGGTATGAATCATTAACTGAGGGTACAAATAGCAAGATCGGGCGTCACCCAGGAGGTAAACTGTTTTAAGCCTACAGCACTCGGTATTCTAAATAACTCTGGAGAGAACCCTGTGGCAGGAACAGAGTGTGTCCTTCAGGAAAAGAGACAGAAATGAGGGTGGGAGTCAGCCATGAGACAGAGAAGACAGAGGCAGCTGTGCCGCTTCTTTTGCCTGCAGTAAGGCGGGCGGTGATCCTTGGAATAGCAGGCTGATGCCTCTGTGGGCACCACCTTTCCTTCTTGCTGTGGGACGGGATGTATCTGCCTCCTTCAGAACTCCTGCCTTTCCCATTCAAGGGTGGTAAGGGCTGTGCCAAATTTGTTACCTGAGGGCCCTGGGGGGATGGCAGGATCCCAGCCCTGAGCTCCGGGGCCCAAGAGGAGCTCTGACTACCCAACTGTGTCCTAGGATGAGAAGAAGATCAAGGAGGAGGAGATGAACAGAGTCCATAAGTCGGTCACTGTAGGTCCCACTGATTTTCATTAAGTGTGGAAACATTTATGGTCTTTGCTTTCCTAATCATTTAGTGTTAAAAATGCAATTCCCAAGTTTGAGTCATCTGTATGTGTGAAAGTAGTCTCTGACCAACCGCTCTACCTTTATTTCTTTGCTTTTACACAGAGGAAGGAGGACCTGGAGTACTGCATGCTGGTGAGCCCCAATTCTGTGCCTGGGAAGGCCATGGAAGAGATCCTTTCCTTTCAACAAAGGGGGAAAATGTTCCCTTTGGTTAAAAAAAAATAATAAATCAAGCAAAGACAGAGCTACCGAGAATGGGGAGAGACCCCACTGGAAGAGGGAACATTGGGGAAGGGCATGCAGCAGCAGCATGGCCATCGTTGCCTTGCTTCATGGGCTCTCCAAAGTGGGAGCACAGCACAGGGCCCGGGATTCAGCCCGTCCTGGTGAGAGGCACAGGCTTTGCATGGCCCTGCACAGGGCCGGGTCTCGGTGCTGGGGTGGGGTAGCCATGGCCACACTGGGCTGAGTTGGCAGAGCTGTGCCACACCCCGCTGTTCTTACCTCACAAACGTTGCCATAGACCCCAGCTGGTGACATGGCAATCCACATCACAAAGGGGACAAGCCAAAATTCGGGCGGAGTGAGGCTGGGCACCACTTTGCCCTTGAAGTGACTAAAGAGAGGAGCTCAATTGCTTGGCTCTCTGCACGTCACAGGCATGGATGTGTTCTGGGGAATGAGCTTCCTCCTCAGCCTGGAGGATGTTATCCTCTATTGTCTTCTCTGGATCACAATGATGCTATCATTGTTTCTATTCATTATGGCCTTGTGGAAGGTAGGAGCCAGGGCTGGTGCTGAGCCAGGCCCTGCAACACAGGGAGGGGGGTCGGTGGGGGCCTGGGCCATCCCCGGGGCTGGGCTGGGGGCCGTGCCTGGGACGAGAGGCCGTGTCCCAGCAGGGCCTGGCCAGGCTCGGCTGGGAGTCCCAGGGCAAGCCCAGGCCTGGCTGTGCCCCGGGTTGGTGGGTGCCTCTGAGGCTGCTGGGGATGTTCCCCTCTCACTGCTTTCTGTGCCCATACAGGGTGGGAGGCCAAGGAGGTCCTGCTGCAGAGACAACATGGAGAATAACAGAGGTGAGAAGCATGGGCAAGGAGAGGTGCCCTGCAAAGACACCCCCTGGGGCCCCACATGCCCGTGGCTCCATTAGGGAGGGTCTCTCCATCCGTTCACTCTCTGTTTTCTACCAACAGCTGCGGACCTCCTCAATGCTCTACAGTACTCAAGGGCACTGTAAGTAGTTAACTCCCTGAAGCATGATAGCTCCCTCTGGTCACCTCCTACATAGGGAGGTCCCACTAATGCTGCCCTCTGCCCTTCTGCAGCTCTTCCACAATACCAGAGACGGAAGATACACGTGCTGCATTCCGTCGCGTGCAGAGAAAACTTACGATAGTACACAGACTCCTCCAAATGTGAGACCACAGGGGAGAGGAAGGCAGTGGAGATGGGCTTGGGAAGGGGATGGAGTTGGGGATAGGGCATGGGGCACTGACAAGGGAAAATGATGAGGGGAGGCCGTAGCAAAATCTGCAGACCTAAAATTCAAGGGGCAGTGCCACTGCAGCAGCAATGGGTTTACCACCCAGGTGGTAAAGCAGAGCCTGACAGTGCTGCCCACCCCTCCTGAGCTTCTGATCACAGCAGGCATGGAGGGACCTCAAGCACACGTTGGGTTGGTGTCCATCTCCGTAACACAGCCTGTCAGCTCCTCTTTAGCAGCAGGACAGCCGTGTCTCTCAGCAGTCCTGGATCAAAGCATGTCGTTATCTCCTTCTCCCACAGGGCAATCATGGAGATGTCAGAAGACACCAATGACTCACCCACTCCCAATAAGCGGAACCCAGCCCATCAGCAGAGACCTTACTGTCTGTCTCGCTCCAATTAAGGAGTGAGGCAAGGTTCTTTTGATAAATTATGCTCGGCGTGAGATTAAGAAGAGAAACATTCAAATGTTGATCCGACCAGTTTATTGGGAATAATAGACAGCTGAGGGGATGGGGAAGGGAGAGCGGCGGATATCAAAATTAGGGTGATGGGGAAGGGAAAGTGGGCGATAGGAAAGGTGGAAAAGGCAAGAATTACGGAAAGCGGGGAAAGTCACCTCCTGAACGCAGCAGCGTCCCGTTTCGGTCCAGGAAGAACAAGCGTAGGGGAGAGCCGCAGCAGAGTGTCAGGCCGCAAGCAGCAGATCGGTGCAGCGCAGAGCGGGAGGTAGAAAGGGCAGCAGGGTCTCGGGGGGCAGCGAGGTCTCACGGAGCAGAGTCTCGGGAAGCGAAGTCTCACGGGCAGAGTCTCGAGCAGCAAGCCCAGGTGAATCCGTTGTCCGCCGTAGGACGACGTCGGAGGAATCTGAGGCCAGATACCTAAAAGTTCTTCATGCATGCATCTTCTTCAGCATGCAGGCGTTCACGTAGTGAGGCATCTGATGTCAGAAAACCTCTACAAATCCATGGTTTGTCCATGCTCTATTTATCCTACTTCTTCCCAGCCTTCGGGACATTTCTGGAAGGCTTGGGTCAGAGTCCTGTGAATACCTCGGAGATGGCCCTCTTCCTTGAGATGGCCCACACAAAAAGACCACTTAAGGGCCATTCATCAGTATCTTAGCTCCCGGACTTGTCCATCTGTCATCTGTCTGTCATCTGTCACGTCACCCTTAAACAAAGGGGGTCTGGAACCGTGGTTCAGACTTGCCTGGACTTGTCCTTCTGTGCATCTCTGGAACCTTGGCCAGGCTTCCCTGAACTTGTCCATTTCAGCAGACTTTGAGACAGTAATGTAAAAAGCATGGCCTCTTACACTGTCCTCTTGCAGTGACAGCTCCCTCACTTCCATGAAGGCAGCAAAGTGCAGCTCTTCGAGGGATTCTCTTGATCCAAGGGGAAGCAAGTCTCTCAGTTCCAATATGGCAGTGGTAGCCCGCAGCCCCTCAAAGGTTTCCCTGTCCTCCAGGAGTGATGAGTCCCTCACACCCATCGAGGCAATGGGAGCTGGATGCTCTTCAAGGGCCTCTCCATCATGGAGCGACAGCTTCCTTGCTGATGTTGCAGCAACAGAAGCTGGCTGCTCTTCGGGAGTCCTTCTGGTCCCTCCCAGGGAAGGCTCCTGCACTTCTAACAAAGTAGATGAAGGCAGCTGCATTTCACAGCTGACCCTCAGCAATCCTCTTCCTCTGCATGGAACAGCTTTGGGCCATGTTGCCATGGCCCAGCCAGACCTCATGCTTTCCGATGCTCTTGAGCCCCAAAAAGTGCAGAAGACCTTGGACCACGTGGTCCCAAAAGTGCAACCGGAGGAGGAAGCCAGCCCAGTTTGTCTGATTTGCTCTTCCCTTTGTTCATTTCCAGGGGCAGCACCATCCGATGAGGGACATGGACGCAGTGAGCAGCAGATCCCTGCCTGGGCCACCTGAGCTCTCTAAATAAAAACAAACAAACAAAAAAAACCCTTAAAATGTGCTCACAGATGTGTCTTCTTTCCTGTGGAGGAGCACAATTGCCAGCTCACTGCTCGTATGTGCTAGCAGGGACAAGGTGGGCTGCTCTGTTGGTGCCTTTTGGGGCAGAGGGGAGGACTAGGATGGCCCACCAGGTGTCTGAGAGTAGGGATGTAGGATCCCCCTTCCACATGAGGCTTTAAGAGGCAGTGTGGACTACCCAGCTTTCTGGAGGTCTCTGCACAATACAGCTAAGTTTTGGGAGTGAGAACAGAGCGTGTCCTTCCGGACAAGTGGCTGAGAGAAATGAGGGTGGGAGTCAGCCAGCCAGAGAAGACAAGGGCGAAACAGCCCAGGAAGTTTCCTTGAAGTGTCCCTGACCCGTGGCCCAGGGAAGCAGCACACCTCCTTACGGGTAGGGTCTGGCCAACATGTAGGGCTTTCTGTTCCTGTCAGGAGGGAGTCGCCTGTGACAACCACCCGTCTTTCCTTTCGGGTAGAGGCAGTCCTGAGGCGTGGGGTCAGAGGCTTCGCCCGAGGCAACCTTACGGGTGGACCTCCCTCCACACTCTCACTCACCCCTCCTTCAATATCCAAGGCCTCAAACCTATTGCGCAGAGGCACCTGGGGAGCCAAGGATGGTCGGGATGGGGGATGCCACTCAGCGCAACGGCTGAAAACCAGCAGAACCAGCTGCTGGCTTCCTGGTTGGAGCTGTCCCAGGACAATGTTGGGCACAGAAGTTCAGAGCCAGCAGCTCTGTGTCCCGTTGCCACGCTGTGCAGAGCACAGAAAGGCACACAGAATGGAAGTGCAGAAGTGCACATGAGGAACACAGATGCCTGTCCACTCTTTGTCAGCGTTCATTATACTGTCAGAAGAGGTGCCTTGGGAAGATCTGATGAGGTCCCAGCTGAAAAGTATATGTAGCAGAATAGCTAGATGCAGCAGCTCAGCCAGATAGAAGTGCCTTTTGGGGCAGAGGGGAGGACTAGGATGACCAGACAGATAGTCTTGAGGGAGATCACGCAGCATGTGCGGGATGGACAGGGGATCAGACCTAGCCAGCTTGGGTTCATGAGGGGCAGGTCCTGTTTGACCAACCTGATCTCCTTCTATGATCTAGTGACCCATCTGCTGGATGAGGGAAAGGCTGTTGATCTGGTCTACCTAGACTTCAGCAAAGCCTTTGACACTGTCTCCCACGGTATTCACCTGCAGAAGCTGGCAGCCTGTGGCTTGCATGGGTACACTCTTGGCTGGGTAAGGAGCTGGCTGGAGGGCCGGGCTCAGAGAGTGGTGGTAAATGGAGTTAAATCCAGCTGGCGATCGGTCACGAGTGGTGTTCCCCAGGGGTCGGTGCTGGGGCCTGTCCTCTTCTATATTATTATTGATGAGCTGGATGAGGGCATTGAGTGCACCCTCAGTAAGTTTGCAGATGACAATAAATTGGCTGGGACTGTGGATCTGCCTGGGGGTAGCGAGGCCCTACAGAGGGATCTAGACAGGCTGGAGAGCTGGGCTGAAGCCAATGGGATGAGGTTCAACAAGACCAAATGTCGAGTCCTGCACTTTGGCCACAACAACCCCAGGCAGCGCTATAGGCTTGGGGCGGAGTGGCTGGAGGACTGTGTGGAGGAAATGCACCTGGGGGTACTGATTGATGCACGGCTGAACATGAGCCGACAGTGTGCCCGGGTGGCCAAGAGGGCCAATGGCATCCTGGCTTGTACCAAGAATGGTGTGGTGAGCAGGACTAAGGAAGTCATCCTGCCCCTGTACTCGGCATTGGTGAGGCCTCACCTTGAGTACTGTGTCCAGTTTTGGACACCTCAGCACAAGAAGGATATGGAGGTACTGGAGCAGGTCCGGAGAAGGGCAACAAGGCTCGTGAAGGGCTTGGAGAATCAGCCCTATGAGGAGAGGCTAAGGAAGCTGGGGCTGTTTAGTCTGGGGAAAAGGAGGCTGAGGGGAGACCTTATTGCTCTGTTCCAATAAGTGAAAGGTGCTTACAGTGAGAGCAAGGCAAGTCTCTTCTCACTGGTGACAGGTGACAGGATGAGGGGAAATGGCCTCAAGTTGTGCCAGGGCAAGTTTAGGTTGGATATTAGGAAACACTTCTTTACAGAAAGGGTAGTTAAGCACTGGAATAGGCTCCCCAGGAAGGTGGTTGATTCACCGTCCCTGGATGTGTTTAAGAGCCATTTGGATGTGGTGCTCAGTGATATGATTTTGTAGAGGGTTGTTAGAGTTAGGGTACTATGGTTAGGCTGTGGTTGGACTTGATGATCTTTGAGGTCTTTTCCAACCTGGGTAATTCTATGGTTCTATGATTCTATGACCCTCCAGGTGCCTGAGAGAAGAGACGTGCGGCCTGCTTTCCACATTAGGCTTTTTGAGGTAGCACGGATTTCCCAGCTTTCTAGAGGTCTTTGCAGAATACAGCTAAGTTTTGGGTGTGGGAACTATTATGGTTTTATAATTTGGTTGGTGTTGGTATTCCACATCAAAACATCATGTAGGATAATGGGAGTTAAGGGGACAAGTTTTTTTTCTGCGGACTGCCTTAAATGGGCATGTGGGGAGCGGCACCGGAGGGGAGGTTGGGAAGGAGACGGGCTTTTCTCCCCGGCGCCCGGCGAGGAGGCAGCGTTTTCTCATTTGGTTTTCTCATTGTTGAAACTCTCTCGTTGTTGTTTAGTGTTACTGGGTTTATTAAACTGCCGTTCGTTCTCAGATCAACCTTTCTTCTTTTTTTTTTTTTCCCTCCTAGACCCATTCGCAGTATCCCTTCCCGTCCCCTCTCCCGGAGCGCACGTGGCTGGGCCGCGCCACGCCGCACCGCGCTGTTAGGGAAGAGAAGTACTTTTGTTCTTGCCCCCCTGGGTTTGTTCCCTTGTCACGAGGAAGCTCTGTGTCATGGTTTTGTGCTGTCAATATTCTACATCATGACATCATGTGCGGTATGAATCATTAACTGAGGGTACAAATAGCAAGATCGGGCGTCACCCAGGAGGTAAACTGTTTTAAGCCTACAGCACTCGGTATTCTAAATAACTCTGGAGAGAACCCTGTGGCAGGAACAGAGTGTGTCCTTCAGGAAAAGAGACAGAAATGAGGGTGGGAGTCAGCCATGAGACAGAGAAGACAGAGGCAGCTGTGCCGCTTCTTTTGCCTGCAGTAAGGCGGGCGGTGATCCTTGGAATAGCAGGCTGATGCCTCTGTGGGCACCACCTTTCCTTCTTGCTGTGGGACGGGATGTATCTGCCTCCTTCAGAACTCCTGCCTTTCCCATTCAAGGGTGGTAAGGGCTGTGCCAAATTTGTTACCTGAGGGCCCTGGGGAGATGGCAGGATCCCAGCCCTGAGCTCCGGGGCCGAAGAGGAGCTCTGACTACCCAACTGTGTCCTAGGATGAGAAGAAGATCAAGGAGGAGGAGATGAACAGAGTCCATAAGTCGGTCACTGTAGGTCCCACTGATTTTCATTAAGTGTGGAAACATTTATGGTCTTTGCTTTCCTAATCATTTAGTGTTAAAAATGCAATTCCCAAGTTTGAGTCATCTGTATGTGTGAAAGTAGTCTCTGACCAACCGCTCTACCTTTATTTCTTTGCTTTTACACAGAGGAAGGAGGACCTGGAGTACTGCATGCTGGTGAGCCCCACTTCTGTGTCTGGGAAGGCCATGGAAGAGATCCTTTCCTTTCAACAAAGGGGGAAAATGTTCCCTTTGGTTAAAAAAAAATAATAAATCAAGCAAAGACAGAGCTACCGAGAATGGGGAGAGACCCCACTGGAAGAGGGAACATTGGGGAAGGGCATGCAGCAGCAGCATGGCCATCGTTGCCTTGCTTCATGGGCTCTCCAAAGTGGGAGCACAGCACAGGGCCCGGGATTCAGCCCGTCCTGGTGAGAGGCACAGGCTTTGCATGGCCCTGCACAGGGCCGGGTCTCGGTGCTGGGGTGGGGTAGCCATGGCCACACTGGGCTGAGTTGGCAGAGCTGTGCCACACCCCGCTGTTCTTACCTCACAAACGTTGCCATAGACCCCAGCTGGTGACATGGCAATCCACATCACAAAGGGGACAAGCCAAAATTCGGGCGGAGTGAGGCTGGGCACCACTTTGCCCTTGAAGTGACTAAAGAGAGGAGCTCAATTGCTTGGCTCTCTGCACGTCACAGGCATGGATGTGTTCTGGGGAATGAGCTTCCTCCTCAGCCTGGAGGATGTTATCCTCTATTGTCTTCTCTGGATCACAATGATGCTATCATTGTTTCTATTCATTATGGCCTTGTGGAAGGTAGGAGCCAGGGCTGGTGCTGAGCCAGGCCCTGCAACACAGGGAGGGGGGTCGGTGGGGGCCTGGGCCATCCCCGGGGCTGGGCTGGGGGCCGTGCCTGGGACGAGAGGCCGTGTCCCAGCAGGGCCTGGCCAGGCTCGGCTGGGAGTCCCAGGGCAAGCCCAGGCCTGGCTGTGCCCCGGGTTGGTGGGTGCCTCTGAGGCTGCTGGGGATGTTCCCCTCTCACTGCTTTCTGTGCCCATACAGGGTGGGAGGCCAAGGAGGTCCTGCTGCAGAGACAACATGGAGAATAACAGAGGTGAGAAGCATGGGCAAGGAGAGGTGCCCTGCAAAGACACCCCCTGGGGCCCCACATGCCCGTGGCTCCATTAGGGAGGGTCTCTCCATCCGTTCACTCTCTGTTTTCTACCAACAGCTGCGGACCTCCTCAATGCTCTACAGTTCTCAAGGGCACTGTAAGTAGTTAACTCCCTGAAGCATGATAGCTCCCTCTGGTCACCTCCTACATAGGGAGGTCCCACTAATGCTGCCCTCTGCCCTTCTGCAGCTCTTCCACAATACCAGAGACGGAAGATACACGTGCTGCATTCCGTCGCGTGCAGAGAAAACTTACGATAGTACACAGACTCCTCCAAATGTGAGACCACAGGGGAGAGGAAGGCAGTGGAGATGGGCTTGGGAAGGGGATGGAGTTGGGGATAGGGCATGGGGCACTGACAAGGGAAAATGATGAGGGGAGGCCGTAGCAAAATCTGCAGACCTAAAATTCAAGGGGCAGTGCCACTGCAGCAGCAATGGGTTTACCACCCAGGTGGTAAAGCAGAGCCTGACAGTGCTGCCCACCCCTCCTGAGCTTCTGATCACAGCAGGCATGGAGGGACCTCAAGCACACGTTGGGTTGGTGTCCATCTCCGTAACACAGCCTGTCAGCTCCTCTTTAGCAGCAGGACAGCCGTGTCTCTCAGCAGTCCTGGATCAAAGCATGTCGTTATCTCCTTCTCCCACAGGGCAATCATGGAGATGTCAGAAGACACCAATGACTCACCCACTCCCAATAAGCGGAACCCAGCCCATCAGCAGAGACCTTACTGTCTGTCTCGCTCCAATTAAGGAGTGAGGCAAGGTTCTTTTGATAAATTATGCTCGGCGTGAGATTAAGAAGAGAAACATTCAAATGTTGATCCGACCAGTTTATTGGGAATAATAGACAGCTGAGGGGATGGGGAAGGGAGAGCGGCGGATATCAAAATTAGGGTGATGGGGAAGGGAAAGTGGGCGATAGGAAAGGTGGAAAAGGCAAGAATTACGGAAAGCGGGGAAAGTCACCTCCTGAACGCAGCAGCGTCCCGTTTCGGTCCAGGAAGAACAAGCGTAGGGGAGAGCCGCAGCAGAGTGTCAGGCCGCAAGCAGCAGATCGGTGCAGCGCAGAGCGGGAGGTAGAAAGGGCAGCAGGGTCTCGGGGGGCAGCGAGGTCTCACGGAGCAGAGTCTCGGGAAGCGAAGTCTCACGGGCAGAGTCTCGAGCAGCAAGCCCAGGTGAATCCGTTGTCCGCCGTAGGACGACGTTGGAGGAATCTGAGGCCAGATACCTAAAAGTTCTTCATGCATGCATCTTCTTCAGCATGCAGGCGTTCACGTAGTGAGGCATCTGATGTCAGAAAACCTCTACAAATCCATGGTTTGTCCATGCTCTATTTATCCTACTTCTTCCCAGCCTTCGGGACATTTCTGGAAGGCTTGGGTCAGAGTCCTGTGAATACCTCGGAGATGGCCCTCTTCCTTGAGATGGCCCACACAAAAAGACCACTTAAGGGCCATTCATCAGTATCTTAGCTCCCGGACTTGTCCATCTGTCATCTGTCTGTCATCTGTCACGTCACCCTTAAACAAAGGGGGTCTGGAACCGTGGTTCAGACTTGCCTGGACTTGTCCTTCTGTGCATCTCTGGAACCTTGGCCAGGCTTCCCTGAACTTGTCCATTTCAGCAGACTTTGAGACAGTAATGTAAAAAGCATGGCCTCTTACACTGTCCTCTTGCAGTGACAGCTCCCTCACTTCCATGAAGGCAGCAAAGTGCAGCTCTTCGAGGGATTCTCTTGATCCAAGGGGAAGCAAGTCTCTCAGTTCCAATATGGCAGTGGTAGCCCGCAGCCCCTCAAAGGTTTCCCTGTCCTCCAGGAGTGATGAGTCCCTCACACCCATCGAGGCAATGGGAGCTGGATGCTCTTCAAGGGCCTCTCCATCATGGAGCGACAGCTTCCTTGCTGATGTTGCAGCAACAGAAGCTGGCTGCTCTTCGGGAGTCCTTCTGGTCCCTCCCAGGGAAGGCTCCTGCACTTCTAACAAAGTAGATGAAGGCAGCTGCATTTCACAGCTGACCCTCAGCAATCCTCTTCCTCTGCATGGAACAGCTTTGGGCCATGTTGCCATGGCCCAGCCAGACCTCATGCTTTCCGATGCTCTTGAGCCCCAAAAAGTGCAGAAGACCTTGGACCACGTGGTCCCAAAAGTGCAACCGGAGGAGGAAGCCAGCCCAGTTTGTCTGATTTGCTCTTCCCTTTGTTCATTTCCAGGGGCAGCACCATCCGATGAGGGACATGGACGCAGTGAGCAGCAGATCCCTGCCTGGGCCACCTGAGCTCTCTAAATAAAAACAAACAAACAAAAAAAACCCTTAAAATGTGCTCACAGATGTGTCTTCTTTCCTGAGGAGGAGCACAATTGCCAGCTCACTGCTCGTATGTGCTAGCAGGGACAAGGTGGGCTGCTCTGTTGGTGCCTTTTGGGGCAGGGGGGAGGACTAGGATGGCCCACCAGGTGTCTGAGAGTAGGGATGTAGGATCCCCCTTCCACATGAGGCTTTAAGAGGCAGTGTGGACTACCCAGCTTTCTGGAGGTCTCTGCACAATACAGCTAAGTTTTGGGTGTGAGAACAGAGCGTGTCCTTCCGGACAAGTGGCTGAGAGAAATGAGGGTGGGAGTCAGCCAGCCAGAGAAGACAAGGGCGAATCAGCCCAGGAAGTTTCCTTGAAGTGTCCCTGACCCGTGGCCCAGGGAAGCAGCACACCTCCTTACAGGTAGGGTCTGGCCAACATGTAGGGCTTTCTGTTCCTGTCAGGAGGGAGTCGCCTGTGACAACCACCCTTCTTTCCTTTCGGGTAGAGGCAGTCCTGAGGCGTGGGGTCAGAGGCTTCGCCCGAGGCAACCTTACGGGTGGACCTCCCTCCACACTCTCACTCACCCCTCCTTCAATATCCAAGGCCTCAAACCTATTGCGCAGAGGCACCTGGGGAGCCAAGGATGGTCGGGATGGGGGATGCCACTCAGCGCAACGGCTGAAAACCAGCAGAACCAGCTGCTGGCTTCCTGGCTGGAGCTGTCCCAGGACAATGTTGGGCACAGAAGTTCAGAGCCAGCAGCTCTGTGTCCCGTTGCCACGCTGTGCAGAGCACAGAAAGACACACAGAATGGAAGTGCAGAAGTGCACATGAGGAACACAGATGCCTGTCCACTCTTTGTCAGCGTTCATTATACTGTCAGAAGAGGTGCCTTGGGAAGATCTGATGAGGTCCCAGCTGAAAAGTATATGTAGCAGAATAGCTAGATGCAGCAGCTCAGCCAGATAGAAGTGCCTTTTGGGGCAGAGGGGAGGACTAGGATGACCAGACAGGTAGTCTTGAGGGAGATCACGCAGCATGTGCGGGATGGACAGGGGATCAGACCTAGCCAGCTTGGGTTCATGAGGGGCAGGTCCTGTTTGACCAACCTGATCTCCTTCTATGATCTAGTGACCCATCTGCTGGATGAGGGAAAGGCTGTTGATCTGGTCTACCTAGACTTCAGCAAAGCCTTTGACACTGTCTCCCACGGTATTCACCTGCAGAAGCTGGCAGCCTGTGGCTTGCATGGGTACACTCTTGGCTGGGTAAGGAGCTGGCTGGAGGGCCGGGCTCAGAGAGTGGTGGTAAATGGAGTTAAATCCAGCTGGCGATCGGTCACGAGTGGTGTTCCCCAGGGGTCGGTGCTGGGGCCTGTCCTCTTCTATATTATTATTGATGAGCTGGATGAGGGCATTGAGTGCACCCTCAGTAAGTTTGCAGATGACACTAAATTGGCTGGGAGTGTGGATCTGCCTGGGGGTAGCGAGGCCCTACAGAGGGATCTAGACAGGCTGGAGAGCTGGGCTGAAGCCAATGGGATGAGGTTCAACAAGACCAAATGTCGAGTCCTGCACTTTGGCCACAACAACCCCAGGCAGCGCTATAGGCTTGGGGCGGAGTGGCTGGAGGACTGTGTGGAGGAAATGCACCTGGGGGTACTGATTGATGCACGGCTGAACATGAGCCGACAGTGTGCCCGGGTGGCCAAGAGGGCCAATGGCATCCTGGCTTGTACCAAGAATGGTGTGGTGAGCAGGACTAAGGAAGTCATCCTGCCCCTGTACTCGGCATTGGTGAGGCCTCACCTTGAGTACTGTGTCCAGTTTTGGACACCTCAGCACAAGAAGGATATGGAGGTACTGGAGCAGGTCCGGAGAAGGGCAACAAGGCTCGTGAAGGGCTTGGAGAATCAGCCCTATGAGGAGAGGCTAAGGAAGCTGGGGCTGTTTAGTCTGGGGAAAAGGAGGCTGAGGGGAGACCTTATTGCTCTGTTCCAATAAGTGAAAGGTGCTTACAGTGAGAGCAAGGCAAGTCTCTTCTCACTGGTGACAGGTGACAGGATGAGGGGAAATGGCCTCAAGTTGTGCCAGGGCAAGTTTAGGTTGGATATTAGGAAACACTTCTTTACAGAAAGGGTAGTTAAGCACTGGAATAGGCTCCCCAGGAAGGTGGTTGATTCACCGTCCCTGGATGTGTTTAAGAGCCATTTGGATGTAGTGCTCAGTGATATGATTTAGTAGAGGGTTGTTAGAGTTAGGGTACTATGGTTAGGCTGTGGTTGGACTTGATGATCTTTGAGGTCTTTTCCAACCTGGGTAATTCTATGGTTCTATGATTCTATGACCCTCCAGGTGCCTGAGAGCAGAGACGTGCGGCCTGCTTTCCACATTAGGCTTTTCGAGGTAGCACGGATTTCCCAGCTTTCTAGAGGTCTTTGCAGAATACAGCTAAGTTTTGGGTGTGGGAACTATTATGGTTTTATAATTTGGTTGGTGTTGGTATTCCACATCAAAACATCATGTAGGATAATGGGAGTTAAGGGGACAAGTTTTTTTTCTGCGGACTGCCTTAAATGGGCATGTGGGGAGCGGCACCGGAGGGGAGGTTGGGAAGGAGACGGGCTTTTTGTCCCCGGCGCCCGGCGAGGAGGCAGCGTTTTCTCATTTGGTTTTCTCATTGTTGAAACTCTCTCGTTGTTGTTTAGTGTTACTGGGTTTATTAAACTGCCGTTCGTTCTCAGATCAACCTTTCTTCATTTTTTTTTTTTTCCCTCCTAGACCCATTCGCAGTATCCCTTCCCGTCCCCTCTCCCGGAGCGCACGTGGCTGGGCCGCGCCACGCCGCACCGCGCTGTTAGGGAAGAGAAGTACTTTTGTTCTTGCCCCCCTGGGTTTGTTCCCTTGTCACGAGGAAGCTCTGTGTCATGGTTTTGTGCTGTCAATATTCTACATCATGACATCATGTGCGGTATGAATCATTAACTGAGGGTACAAATAGCAAGATCGGGCGTCACCCAGGAGGTAAACTGTTTTAAGCCTACAGCACTCGGTATTCTAAATAACTCTGGAGAGAACCCTGTGGCAGGAACAGAGTGTGTCCTTCAGGAAAAGAGACAGAAATGAGGGTGGGAGTCAGCCATGAGACAGAGAAGACAGAGGCAGCTGTGCCGCTTCTTTTGCCTGCAGTAAGGCGGGCGGTGATCCTTGGAATAGCAGGCTGATGCCTCTGTGGGCACCACCTTTCCTTCTTGCTGTGGGACGGGATGTATCTGCCTCCTTCAGAACTCCTGCCTTTCCCATTCAAGGGTGGTAAGGGCTGTGCCAAATTTGTTACCTGAGGGCCCTGGGGGGATGGCAGGATCCCAGCCCTGAGCTCCGGGGCCCAAGAGGAGCTCTGACTACCCAACTGTGTCCTAGGATGAGAAGAAGATCAAGGAGGAGGAGATGAACAGAGTCCATAAGTCGGTCACTGTAGGTCCCACTGATTTTCATTAAGTGTGGAAACATTTATGGTCTTTGCTTTCCTAATCATTTAGTGTTAAAAATGCAATTCCCAAGTTTGAGTCATCTGTATGTGTGAAAGTAGTCTCTGACCAACCGCTCTACCTTTATTTCTTTGCTTTTACACAGAGGAAGGAGGACCTGGAGTACTGCATGCTGGTGAGCCCCAATTCTGTGCCTGGGAAGGCCATGGAAGAGATCCTTTCCTTTCAACAAAGGGGGAAAATGTTCCCTTTGGTTAAAAAAAAATAATAAATCAAGCAAAGACAGAGCTACCGAGAATGGGGAGAGACCCCACTGGAAGAGGGAACATTGGGGAAGGGCATGCAGCAGCAGCATGGCCATCGTTGCCTTGCTTCATGGGCTCTCCAAAGTGGGAGCACAGCACAGGGCCCGGGATTCAGCCCGTCCTGGTGAGAGGCACAGGCTTTGCATGGCCCTGCACAGGGCCGGGTCTCGGTGCTGGGGTGGGGTAGCCATGGCCCCACTGGGCTGAGTTGGCAGAGCTGTGCCACACCCCGCTGTTCTTACCTCACAAACGTTGCCATAGACCCCAGCTGGTGACATGGCAATCCACATCACAAAGGGGACAAGCCAAAATTCGGGCGGAGTGAGGCTGGGCACCACTTTGCCCTTGAAGTGACTAAAGAGAGGAGCTCAATTGCTTGGCTCTCTGCACGTCACAGGCATGGATGTGTTCTGGGGAATGAGCTTCCTCCTCAGCCTGGAGGATGTTATCCTCTATTGTCTTCTCTGGATCACAATGATGCTATCATTGTTTCTATTCATTATGGCCTTGTGGAAGGTAGGAGCCAGGGCTGGTGCTGAGCCAGGCCCTGCAACACAGGGAGGGGGGTCGGTGGGGGCCTGGGCCATCCCCGGGGCTGGGCTGGGGGCCGTGCCTGGGACGAGAGGCCGTGTCCCAGCAGGGCCTGGCCAGGCTCGGCTGGGAGTCCCAGGGCAAGCCCAGGCCTGGCTGTGCCCCGGGTTGGTGGGTGCCTCTGAGGCTGCTGGGGATGTTCCCCTCTCACTGCTTTCTGTGCCCATACAGGGTGGGAGGCCAAGGAGGTCCTGCTGCAGAGACAACATGGAGAATAACAGAGGTGAGAAGCATGGGCAAGGAGAGGTGCCCTGCAAAGACACCCCCTGGGGCCCCACATGCCCGTGGCTCCATTAGGGAGGGTCTCTCCATCCGTTCACTCTCTGTTTTCTACCAACAGCTGCGGACCTCCTCAATGCTCTACAGTACTCAAGGGCACTGTAAGTAGTTAACTCCCTGAAGCATGATAGCTCCCTCTGGTCACCTCCTACATAGGGAGGTCCCACTAATGCTGCCCTCTGCCCTTCTGCAGCTCTTCCACAATACCAGAGACGGAAGATACACGTGCTGCATTCCGTCGCGTGCAGAGAAAACTTACGATAGTACACAGACTCCTCCAAATGTGAGACCACAGGGGAGAGGAAGGCAGTGGAGATGGGCTTGGGAAGGGGATGGAGTTGGGGATAGGGCATGGGGCACTGACAAGGGAAAATGATGAGGGGAGGCCGTAGCAAAATCTGCAGACCTAAAATTCAAGGGGCAGTGCCACTGCAGCAGCAATGGGTTTACCACCCAGGTGGTAAAGCAGAGCCTGACAGTGCTGCCCACCCCTCCTGAGCTTCTGATCACAGCAGGCATGGAGGGACCTCAAGCACACGTTGGGTTGGTGTCCATCTCCGTAACACAGCCTGTCAGCTCCTCTTTAGCAGCAGGACAGCCGTGTCTCTCAGCAGTCCTGGATCAAAGCATGTCGTTATCTCCTTCTCCCACAGGGCAATCATGGAGATGTCAGAAGACACCAATGACTCACCCACTCCCAATAAGCGGAACCCAGCCCATCAGCAGAGACCTTACTGTCTGTCTCGCTCCAATTAAGGAGTGAGGCAAGGTTCTTTTGATAAATTATGCTCGGCGTGAGATTAAGAAGAGAAACATTCAAATGTTGATCCGACCAGTTTATTGGGAATAATAGACAGCTGAGGGGATGGGGAAGGGAGAGCGGCGGATATCAAAATTAGGGTGATGGGGAAGGGAAAGTGGGCGATAGGAAAGGTGGAAAAGGCAAGAATTACGGAAAGCGGGGAAAGTCACCTCCTGAACGCAGCAGCGTCCCGTTTCGGTCCAGGAAGAACAAGCGTAGGGGAGAGCCGCAGCAGAGTGTCAGGCCGCAAGCAGCAGATCGGTGCAGCGCAGAGCGGGAGGTAGAAAGGGCAGCAGGGTCTCGGGGGGCAGCGAGGTCTCACGGAGCAGAGTCTCGGGAAGCGAAGTCTCACGGGCAGAGTCTCGAGCAGCAAGCCCAGGTGAATCCGTTGTCCGCCGTAGGACGACGTTGGAGGAATCTGAGGCCAGATACCTAAAAGTTCTTCATGCATGCATCTTCTTCAGCATGCAGGCGTTCACGTAGTGAGGCATCTGATGTCAGAAAACCTCTACAAATCCATGGTTTGTCCATGCTCTATTTATCCTACTTCTTCCCAGCCTTCGGGACATTTCTGGAAGGCTTGGGTCAGAGTCCTGTGAATACCTCGGAGATGGCCCTCTTCCTTGAGATGGCCCACACAAAAAGACCACTTAAGGGCCATTCATCAGTATCTTAGCTCCCGGACTTGTCCATCTGTCATCTGTCTGTCATCTGTCACGTCACCCTTAAACAAAGGGGGTCTGGAACCGTGGTTCAGACTTGCCTGGACTTGTCCTTCTGTGCATCTCTGGAACCTTGGCCAGGCTTCCCTGAACTTGTCCATTTCAGCAGACTTTGAGACAGTAATGTAAAAAGCATGGCCTCTTACACTGTCCTCTTGCAGTGACAGCTCCCTCACTTCCATGAAGGCAGCAAAGTGCAGCTCTTCGAGGGATTCTCTTGATCCAAGGGGAAGCAAGTCTCTCAGTTCCAATATGGCAGTGGTAGCCCGCAGCCCCTCAAAGGTTTCCCTGTCCTCCAGGAGTGATGAGTCCCTCACACCCATCGAGGCAATGGGAGCTGGATGCTCTTCAAGGGCCTCTCCATCATGGAGCGACAGCTTCCTTGCTGATGTTGCAGCAACAGAAGCTGGCTGCTCTTCGGGAGTCCTTCTGGTCCCTCCCAGGGAAGGCTCCTGCACTTCTAACAAAGTAGATGAAGGCAGCTGCATTTCACAGCTGACCCTCAGCAATCCTCTTCCTCTGCATGGAACAGCTTTGGGCCATGTTGCCATGGCCCAGCCAGACCTCATGCTTTCCGATGCTCTTGAGCCCCAAAAAGTGCAGAAGACCTTGGACCACGTGGTCCCAAAAGTGCAACCGGAGGAGGAAGCCAGCCCAGTTTGTCTGATTTGCTCTTCCCTTTGTTCATTTCCAGGGGCAGCACCATCCGATGAGGGACATGGACGCAGTGAGCAGCAGATCCCTGCCTGGGCCACCTGAGCTCTCTAAATAAAAACAAACAAACAAAAAAAACCCTTAAAATGTGCTCACAGATGTGTCTTCTTTCCTGTGGAGGAGCACAATTGCCAGCTCACTGCTCGTATGTGCTAGCAGGGACAAGGTGGGCTGCTCTGTTGGTGCCTTTTGGGGCAGAGGGGAGGACTAGGATGGCCCACCAGGTGTCTGAGAGTAGGGATGTAGGATCCCCCTTCCACATGAGGCTTTAAGAGGCAGTGTGGACTACCCAGCTTTCTGGAGGTCTCTGCACAATACAGCTAAGTTTTGGGAGTGAGAACAGAGCGTGTCCTTCCGGACAAGTGGCTGAGAGAAATGAGGGTGGGAGTCAGCCAGCCAGAGAAGACAAGGGCGAAACAGCCCAGGAAGTTTCCTTGAAGTGTCCCTGACCCGTGGCCCAGGGAAGCAGCACACCTCCTTACGGGTAGGGTCTGGCCAACATGTAGGGCTTTCTGTTCCTGTCAGGAGGGAGTCGCCTGTGACAACCACCCGTCTTTCCTTTCGGGTAGAGGCAGTCCTGAGGCGTGGGGTCAGAGGCTTCGCCCGAGGCAACCTTACGGGTGGACCTCCCTCCACACTCTCACTCACCCCTCCTTCAATATCCAAGGCCTCAAACCTATTGCGCAGAGGCACCTGGGGAGCCAAGGATGGTCGGGATGGGGGATGCCACTCAGCGCAACGGCTGAAAACCAGCAGAACCAGCTGCTGGCTTCCTGGTTGGAGCTGTCCCAGGACAATGTTGGGCACAGAAGTTCAGAGCCAGCAGCTCTGTGTCCCGTTGCCACGCTGTGCAGAGCACAGAAAGGCACACAGAATGGAAGTGCAGAAGTGCACATGAGGAACACAGATGCCTGTCCACTCTTTGTCAGCGTTCATTATACTGTCAGAAGAGGTGCCTTGGGAAGATCTGATGAGGTCCCAGCTGAAAAGTATATGTAGCAGAATAGCTAGATGCAGCAGCTCAGCCAGATAGAAGTGCCTTTTGGGGCAGAGGGGAGGACTAGGATGACCAGACAGATAGTCTTGAGGGAGATCACGCAGCATGTGCGGGATGGACAGGGGATCAGACCTAGCCAGCTTGGGTTCATGAGGGGCAGGTCCTGTTTGACCAACCTGATCTCCTTCTATGATCTAGTGACCCATCTGCTGGATGAGGGAAAGGCTGTTGATCTGGTCTACCTAGACTTCAGCAAAGCCTTTGACACTGTCTCCCACGGTATTCACCTGCAGAAGCTGGCAGCCTGTGGCTTGCATGGGTACACTCTTGGCTGGGTAAGGAGCTGGCTGGAGGGCCGGGCTCAGAGAGTGGTGGTAAATGGAGTTAAATCCAGCTGGCGATCGGTCACGAGTGGTGTTCCCCAGGGGTCGGTGCTGGGGCCTGTCCTCTTCTATATTATTATTGATGAGCTGGATGAGGGCATTGAGTGCACCCTCAGTAAGTTTGCAGATGACAATAAATTGGCTGGGACTGTGGATCTGCCTGGGGGTAGCGAGGCCCTACAGAGGGATCTAGACAGGCTGGAGAGCTGGGCTGAAGCCAATGGGATGAGGTTCAACAAGACCAAATGTCGAGTCCTGCACTTTGGCCACAACAACCCCAGGCAGCGCTATAGGCTTGGGGCGGAGTGGCTGGAGGACTGTGTGGAGGAAATGCACCTGGGGGTACTGATTGATGCACGGCTGAACATGAGCCGACAGTGTGCCCGGGTGGCCAAGAGGGCCAATGGCATCCTGGCTTGTACCAAGAATGGTGTGGTGAGCAGGACTAAGGAAGTCATCCTGCCCCTGTACTCGGCATTGGTGAGGCCTCACCTTGAGTACTGTGTCCAGTTTTGGACACCTCAGCACAAGAAGGATATGGAGGTACTGGAGCAGGTCCGGAGAAGGGCAACAAGGCTCGTGAAGGGCTTGGAGAATCAGCCCTATGAGGAGAGGCTAAGGAAGCTGGGGCTGTTTAGTCTGGGGAAAAGGAGGCTGAGGGGAGACCTTATTGCTCTGTTCCAATAAGTGAAAGGTGCTTACAGTGAGAGCAAGGCAAGTCTCTTCTCACTGGTGACAGGTGACAGGATGAGGGGAAATGGCCTCAAGTTGTGCCAGGGCAAGTTTAGGTTGGATATTAGGAAACACTTCTTTACAGAAAGGGTAGTTAAGCACTGGAATAGGCTCCCCAGGAAGGTGGTTGATTCACCGTCCCTGGATGTGTTTAAGAGCCATTTGGATGTGGTGCTCAGTGATATGATTTTGTAGAGGGTTGTTAGAGTTAGGGTACTATGGTTAGGCTGTGGTTGGACTTGATGATCTTTGAGGTCTTTTCCAACCTGGGTAATTCTATGGTTCTATGATTCTATGACCCTCCAGGTGCCTGAGAGAAGAGACGTGCGGCCTGCTTTCCACATTAGGCTTTTTGAGGTAGCACGGATTTCCCAGCTTTCTAGAGGTCTTTGCAGAATACAGCTAAGTTTTGGGTGTGGGAACTATTATGGTTTTATAATTTGGTTGGTGTTGGTATTCCACATCAAAACATCATGTAGGATAATGGGAGTTAAGGGGACAAGTTTTTTTTCTGCGGACTGCCTTAAATGGGCATGTGGGGAGCGGCACCGGAGGGGAGGTTGGGAAGGAGACGGGCTTTTCTCCCCGGCGCCCGGCGAGGAGGCAGCGTTTTCTCATTTGGTTTTCTCATTGTTGAAACTCTCTCGTTGTTGTTTAGTGTTACTGGGTTTATTAAACTGCCGTTCGTTCTCAGATCAACCTTTCTTCTTTTTTTTTTTTTCCCTCCTAGACCCATTCGCAGTATCCCTTCCCGTCCCCTCTCCCGGAGCGCACGTGGCTGGGCCGCGCCACGCCGCACCGCGCTGTTAGGGAAGAGAAGTACTTTTGTTCTTGCCCCCCTGGGTTTGTTCCCTTGTCACGAGGAAGCTCTGTGTCATGGTTTTGTGCTGTCAATATTCTACATCATGACATCATGTGCGGTATGAATCATTAACTGAGGGTACAAATAGCAAGATCGGGCGTCACCCAGGAGGTAAACTGTTTTAAGCCTACAGCACTCGGTATTCTAAATAACTCTGGAGAGAACCCTGTGGCAGGAACAGAGTGTGTCCTTCAGGAAAAGAGACAGAAATGAGGGTGGGAGTCAGCCATGAGACAGAGAAGACAGAGGCAGCTGTGCCGCTTCTTTTGCCTGCAGTAAGGCGGGCGGTGATCCTTGGAATAGCAGGCTGATGCCTCTGTGGGCACCACCTTTCCTTCTTGCTGTGGGACGGGATGTATCTGCCTCCTTCAGAACTCCTGCCTTTCCCATTCAAGGGTGGTAAGGGCTGTGCCAAATTTGTTACCTGAGGGCCCTGGGGAGATGGCAGGATCCCAGCCCTGAGCTCCGGGGCCGAAGAGGAGCTCTGACTACCCAACTGTGTCCTAGGATGAGAAGAAGATCAAGGAGGAGGAGATGAACAGAGTCCATAAGTCGGTCACTGTAGGTCCCACTGATTTTCATTAAGTGTGGAAACATTTATGGTCTTTGCTTTCCTAATCATTTAGTGTTAAAAATGCAATTCCCAAGTTTGAGTCATCTGTATGTGTGAAAGTAGTCTCTGACCAACCGCTCTACCTTTATTTCTTTGCTTTTACACAGAGGAAGGAGGACCTGGAGTACTGCATGCTGGTGAGCCCCACTTCTGTGTCTGGGAAGGCCATGGAAGAGATCCTTTCCTTTCAACAAAGGGGGAAAATGTTCCCTTTGGTTAAAAAAAAATAATAAATCAAGCAAAGACAGAGCTACCGAGAATGGGGAGAGACCCCACTGGAAGAGGGAACATTGGGGAAGGGCATGCAGCAGCAGCATGGCCATCGTTGCCTTGCTTCATGGGCTCTCCAAAGTGGGAGCACAGCACAGGGCCCGGGATTCAGCCCGTCCTGGTGAGAGGCACAGGCTTTGCATGGCCCTGCACAGGGCCGGGTCTCGGTGCTGGGGTGGGGTAGCCATGGCCACACTGGGCTGAGTTGGCAGAGCTGTGCCACACCCCGCTGTTCTTACCTCACAAACGTTGCCATAGACCCCAGCTGGTGACATGGCAATCCACATCACAAAGGGGACAAGCCAAAATTCGGGCGGAGTGAGGCTGGGCACCACTTTGCCCTTGAAGTGACTAAAGAGAGGAGCTCAATTGCTTGGCTCTTTGCACGTCACAGGCATGGATGTGTTCTGGGGAATGAGCTTCCTCCTCAGCCTGGAGGATGTTATCCTCTATTGTCTTCTCTGGATCACAATGATGCTATCATTGTTTCTATTCATTATGGCCTTGTGGAAGGTAGGAGCCAGGGCTGGTGCTGAGCCAGGCCCTGCAACACAGGGAGGGGGGTCGGTGGGGGCCTGGGCCATCCCCGGGGCTGGGCTGGGGGCCGTGCCTGGGACGAGAGGCCGTGTCCCAGCAGGGCCTGGCCAGGCTCGGCTGGGAGTCCCAGGGCAAGCCCAGGCCTGGCTGTGCCCCGGGTTGGTGGGTGCCTCTGAGGCTGCTGGGGATGTTCCCCTCTCACTGCTTTCTGTGCCCATACAGGGTGGGAGGCCAAGGAGGTCCTGCTGCAGAGACAACATGGAGAATAACAGAGGTGAGAAGCATGGGCAAGGAGAGGTGCCCTGCAAAGACACCCCCTGGGGCCCCACATGCCCGTGGCTCCATTAGGGAGGGTCTCTCCATCCGTTCACTCTCTGTTTTCTACCAACAGCTGCGGACCTCCTCAATGCTCTACAGTACTCAAGGGCACTGTAAGTAGTTAACTCCCTGAAGCATGATAGCTCCCTCTGGTCACCTCCTACATAGGGAGGTCCCACTAATGCTGCCCTCTGCCCTTCTGCAGCTCTTCCACAATACCAGAGACGGAAGATACACGTGCTGCATTCCGTCGCGTGCAGAGAAAACTTACGATAGTACACAGACTCCTCCAAATGTGAGACCACAGGGGAGAGGAAGGCAGTGGAGATGGGCTTGGGATGGGGATGGAGTTGGGGATAGGGCATGGGGCACTGACAAGGGAAAATGATGAGGGGAGGCCGTAGCAAAATCTGCAGACCTAAAATTCAAGGGGCAGTGCCACTGCAGCAGCAATGGGTTTACCACCCAGGTGGTAAAGCAGAGCCTGACAGTGCTGCCCACCCCTCCTGAGCTTCTGATCACAGCAGGCATGGAGGGACCTCAAGCACACGTTGGGTTGGTGTCCATCTCCGTAACACAGCCTGTCAGCTCCTCTTTAGCAGCAGGACAGCCGTGTCTCTCAGCAGTCCTGGATCAAAGCATGTCGTTATCTCCTTCTCCCACAGGGCAATCATGGAGATGTCAGAAGACACCAATGACTCACCCACTCCCAATAAGCGGAACCCAGCCCATCAGCAGAGACCTTACTGTCTGTCTCGCTCCAATTAAGGAGTGAGGCAAGGTTCTTTTGATAAATTATGCTCGGCGTGAGATTAAGAAGAGAAACATTCAAATGTTGATCCGACCAGTTTATTGGGAATAATAGACAGCTGAGGGGATGGGGAAGGGAGAGCGGCGGATATCAAAATTAGGGTGATGGGGAAGGGAAAGTGGGCGATAGGAAAGGTGGAAAAGGCAAGAATTACGGAAAGCGGGGAAAGTCACCTCCTGAACGCAGCAGCGTCCCGTTTCGGTCCAGGAAGAACAAGCGTAGGGGAGAGCCGCAGCAGAGTGTCAGGCCGCAAGCAGCAGATCGGTGCAGCGCAGAGCGGGAGGTAGAAAGGGCAGCAGGGTCTCGGGGGGCAGCGAGGTCTCACGGAGCAGAGTCTCGGGAAGCGAAGTCTCACGGGCAGAGTCTCGAGCAGCAAGCCCAGGTGAATCCGTTGTCCGCCGTAGGACGACGTTGGAGGAATCTGAGGCCAGATACCTAAAAGTTCTTCATGCATGCATCTTCTTCAGCATGCAGGCGTTCACGTAGTGAGGCATCTGATGTCAGAAAACCTCTACAAATCCATGGTTTGTCCATGCTCTATTTATCCTACTTCTTCCCAGCCTTCGGGACATTTCTGGAAGGCTTGGGTCAGAGTCCTGTGAATACCTCGGAGATGGCCCTCTTCCTTGAGATGGCCCACACAAAAAGACCACTTAAGGGCCATTCATCAGTATCTTAGCTCCCGGACTTGTCCATCTGTCATCTGTCTGTCATCTGTCACGTCACCCTTAAACAAAGGGGGTCTGGAACCGTGGTTCAGACTTGCCTGGACTTGTCCTTCTGTGCATCTCTGGAACCTTGGCCAGGCTTCCCTGAACTTGTCCATTTCAGCAGACTTTGAGACAGTAATGTAAAAAGCATGGCCTCTTACACTGTCCTCTTGCAGTGACAGCTCCCTCACTTCCATGAAGGCAGCAAAGTGCAGCTCTTCGAGGGATTCTCTTGATCCAAGGGGAAGCAAGTCTCTCAGTTCCAATATGGCAGTGGTAGCCCGCAGCCCCTCAAAGGTTTCCCTGTCCTCCAGGAGTGATGAGTCCCTCACACCCATCGAGGCAATGGGAGCTGGATGCTCTTCAAGGGCCTCTCCATCATGGAGCGACAGCTTCCTTGCTGATGTTGCAGCAACAGAAGCTGGCTGCTCTTTGGGAGTCCTTCTGGTCCCTCCCAGGGAAGGCTCCTGCACTTCTAACAAAGTAGATGAAGGCAGCTGCATTTCACAGCTGACCCTCAGCAATCCTCTTCCTCTGCATGGAACAGCTTTGGGCCATGTTGCCATGGCCCAGCCAGACCTCATGCTTTCCGATGCTCTTGAGCCCCAAAAAGTGCAGAAGACCTTGGACCACGTGGTCCCAAAAGTGCAACCGGAGGAGGAAGCCAGCCCAGTTTGTCTGATTTGCTCTTCCCTTTGTTCATTTCCAGGGGCAGCACCATCCGATGAGGGACATGGACGCAGTGAGCAGCAGATCCCTGCCTGGGCCACCTGAGCTCTCTAAATAAAAACAAACAAACAAAAAAAACCCTTAAAATGTGCTCACAGATGTGTCTTCTTTCCTGAGGAGGAGCACAATTGCCAGCTCACTGCTCGTATGTGCTAGCAGGGACAAGGTGGGCTGCTCTGTTGGTGCCTTTTGGGGCAGGGGGGAGGACTAGGATGGCCCACCAGGTGTCTGAGAGTAGGGATGTAGGATCCCCCTTCCACATGAGGCTTTAAGAGGCAGTGTGGACTACCCAGCTTTCTGGAGGTCTCTGCACAATACAGCTAAGTTTTGGGTGTGAGAACAGAGCGTGTCCTTCCGGACAAGTGGCTGAGAGAAATGAGGGTGGGAGTCAGCCAGCCAGAGAAGACAAGGGCGAATCAGCCCAGGAAGTTTCCTTGAAGTGTCCCTGACCCGTGGCCCAGGGAAGCAGCACACCTCCTTACAGGTAGGGTCTGGCCAACATGTAGGGCTTTCTGTTCCTGTCAGGAGGGAGTCGCCTGTGACAACCACCCTTCTTTCCTTTCGGGTAGAGGCAGTCCTGAGGCGTGGGGTCAGAGGCTTCGCCCGAGGCAACCTTACGGGTGGACCTCCCTCCACACTCTCACTCACCCCTCCTTCAATATCCAAGGCCTCAAACCTATTGCGCAGAGGCACCTGGGGAGCCAAGGATGGTCGGGATGGGGGATGCCACTCAGCGCAACGGCTGAAAACCAGCAGAACCAGCTGCTGGCTTCCTGGCTGGAGCTGTCCCAGGACAATGTTGGGCACAGAAGTTCAGAGCCAGCAGCTCTGTGTCCCGTTGCCACGCTGTGCAGAGCACAGAAAGACACACAGAATGGAAGTGCAGAAGTGCACATGAGGAACACAGATGCCTGTCCACTCTTTGTCAGCGTTCATTATACTGTCAGAAGAGGTGCCTTGGGAAGATCTGATGAGGTCCCAGCTGAAAAGTATATGTAGCAGAATAGCTAGATGCAGCAGCTCAGCCAGATAGAAGTGCCTTTTGGGGCAGAGGGGAGGACTAGGATGACTAGACAGATAGTCTTGAGGGAGATCACGCAGCATGTGCGGGATGGACAGGGGATAAGACCTAGCCAGCTTGGGTTCATGAGGGGCAGGTCCTGTTTGACCAACCTGATCTCCTTCTATGATCTAGTGACCCATCTGCTGGATGAGGGAAAGGCTGTTGATCTGGTCTACCTAGACTTCAGCAAAGCCTTTGACACTGTCTCCCACGGTATTCACCTGCAGAAGCTGGCAGCCTGTGGCTTGCATGGGTACACTCTTGGCTGGGTAAGGAGCTGGCTGGAGGGCCGGGCTCAGAGAGTGGTGGTAAATGGAGTTAAATCCAGCTGGCGATTGGTCACGAGTGGTGTTCCCCAGGGGTCGGTGCTGGGGCCTGTCCTCTTCTATATTATTATTGATGAGCTGGATGAGGGCATTGAGTGCACCCTCAGTAAGTTTGCAGATGACACTAAATTGGCTGGGACTGTGGATCTGCCTGGGGGTAGCAAGGCCCTACAGAGGGATCTAGACAGGCTGGAGAGCTGGGCTGAAGCCAATGGGATGAGGTTCAACAAGACCAAATGTCGAGTCCTGCACTTCGGCCACAACAACCCCAGGCAGCGCTATAGGCTTGGGGCGGAGTGGCTGGAGGACTGTGTGGAGGAAATGCACCTGGGGGTACTGATTGATGCACGGCTGAACATGAGCCGACAGTGTGCCCGGGTGGCCAAGAGGGCCAATGGCATCCTGGCTTGTATCAAGAATGGTGTGCTGAGCAGGACTAAGGAAGTCATCCTGCCCCTGTACTCGGCATTGGTGAGGCCTCACCTTGAGTACTGTGTCCAGTTTTGGACACCTCAGCACAAGAAGGATATGGAGGTACTGGAGCAGGTCCGGAGAAGGGCAACAAGGCTCGTGAGGAGAGGCTAAGGAAGCTGGGGCTGTTTAGTCTGGGACTGAGGAGGCTGAGGGGAGACCTTATTGCTCTGTTCCAATAAGTGAAATGTGCTCACAGTGAGAGCAAGGCAAGTCTCTTCTCACTGGTGACAGGTGACAGGATGAGGGGAAATGGCCTCAAGTTGTGCCAGGGCAAGTTTAGGTTGGATATTAGGAAACACTTCTTTACAGAAAGGGTAGTTAAGCACTGGAATAGGCTCCCCAGGAAGGTGGTTGATTCACCGTCCCTGGATGTGTTTAAGAGCCATTTGGATGTAGTGCTCAGTGATATGATTTAGTAGAGGGTTGTTAGAGTTAGGGTACTATGGTTAGGCTGTGGTTGGACTTGATGATCTTTGAGGTCTTTTCCAACCTGGGTAATTCTATGGTTCTATGATTCTATGACCCTCCAGGTGCCTGAGAGCAGAGACGTGCGGCCTGCTTTCCACATTAGGCTTTTTGAGGTAGCACGGATTTCCCAGCTTTCTAGAGGTCTTTGCAGAATACAGCTAAGTTTTGGGTGTGGGAACTATTATGGTTTTATAATTTGGTTGGTGTTGGTATTCCACATCAAAACATCATGTAGGATAATGGGAGTTAAGGGGACAAGTTTTTTTTCTGCGGACTGCCTTAAATGGGCATGTGGGGAGCGGCACCGGAGGGGAGGTTGGGAAGGAGACGGGCTTTTTGTCCCCGGCGCCCGGCGAGGAGGCAGCGTTTTCTCATTTGGTTTTCTCATTGTTGAAACTCTCTCGTTGTTGTTTAGTGTTACTGGGTTTATTAAACTGCCGTTCGTTCTCAGATCAACCTTTCTTCATTTTTTTTTTTTTCCCTCCTAGACCCATTCGCAGTATCCCTTCCCGTCCCCTCTCCCGGAGCGCACGTGGCTGGGCCGCGCCACGCCGCACCGCGCTGTTAGGGAAGAGAAGTACTTTTGTTCTTGCCCCCCTGGGTTTGTTCCCTTGTCACGAGGAAGCTCTGTGTCATGGTTTTGTGCTGTCAATATTCTACATCATGACATCATGTGCGGTATGAATCATTAACTGAGGGTACAAATAGCAAGATCGGGCGTCACCCAGGAGGTAAACTGTTTTAAGCCTACAGCACTCGGTATTCTAAATAACTCTGGAGAGAACCCTGTGGCAGGAACAGAGTGTGTCCTTCAGGAAAAGAGACAGAAATGAGGGTGGGAGTCAGCCATGAGACAGAGAAGACAGAGGCAGCTGTGCCGCTTCTTTTGCCTGCAGTAAGGCGGGTGGTGATCCTTGGAATAGCAGGCTGATGCCTCTGTGGGCACCACCTTTCCTTCTTGCTGTGGGACAGAATGTATCTGCCTCCTTCAGAACTCCTGCCTTTCCCATTCAAGGGTGGTAAGGGCTGTGCCAAATTTGTTACCTGAGGGCCCTGGGGGGATGGCAGGATCCCAGCCCTGAGCTCCGGGGCCCAAGAGGAGCTCTGACTACCCAACTGTGTCCTAGGATGAGAAGAAGATCAAGGAGGAGGAGATGAACAGAGTCCATAAGTCGGTCACTGTAGGTCCCACTGATTTTCATTAAGTGTGGAAACATTTATGGTCTTTGCTTTCCTAATCATTTAGTGTTAAAAATGCAATTCCCAAGTTTGAGTCATCTGTATGTGTGAAAGTAGTCTCTGACCAACCGCTCTACCTTTATTTCTTTGCTTTTACACAGAGGAAGGAGGACCTGGAGTACTGCATGCTGGTGAGCCCCAATTCTGTGCCTGGGAAGGCCATGGAAGAGATCCTTTCCTTTCAACAAAGGGGGAAAATGTTCCCTTTGGTTAAAAAAAAATAATAAATCAAGCAAAGACAGAGCTACCGAGAATGGGGAGAGACCCCACTGGAAGAGGGAACATTGGGGAAGGGCATGCAGCAGCAGCATGGCCATCGTTGCCTTGCTTCATGGGCTCTCCAAAGTGGGAGCACAGCACAGGGCCCGGGATTCAGCCCGTCCTGGTGAGAGGCACAGGCTTTGCATGGCCCTGCACAGGGCCGGGTCTCGGTGCTGGGGTGGGGTAGCCATGGCCACACTGGGCTGAGTTGGCAGAGCTGTGCCACACCCCGCTGTTCTTACCTCACAAACGTTGCCATAGACCCCAGCTGGTGACATGGCAATCCACATCACAAAGGGGACAAGCCAAAATTCGGGCGGAGTGAGGCTGGGCACCACTTTGCCCTTGAAGTGACTAAAGAGAGGAGCTCAATTGCTTGGCTCTCTGCACGTCACAGGCATGGATGTGTTCTGGGGAATGAGCTTCCTCCTCAGCCTGGAGGATGTTATCCTCTATTGTCTTCTCTGGATCACAATGATGCTATCATTGTTTCTATTCATTATGGCCTTGTGGAAGGTAGGAGCCAGGGCTGGTGCTGAGCCAGGCCCTGCAACACAGGGAGGGGGGTCGGTGGGGGCCTGGGCCATCCCCGGGGCTGGGCTGGGGGCCGTGCCTGGGACGAGAGGCCGTGTCCCAGCAGGGCCTGGCCAGGCTCGGCTGGGAGTCCCAGGGCAAGCCCAGGCCTGGCTGTGCCCCGGGTTGGTGGGTGCCTCTGAGGCTGCTGGGGATGTTCCCCTCTCACTGCTTTCTGTGCCCATACAGGGTGGGAGGCCAAGGAGGTCCTGCTGCAGAGACAACATGGAGAATAACAGAGGTGAGAAGCATGGGCAAGGAGAGGTGCCCTGCAAAGACACCCCCTGGGGCCCCACATGCCCGTGGCTCCATTAGGGAGGGTCTCTCCATCCGTTCACTCTCTGTTTTCTACCAACAGCTGCGGACCTCCTCAATGCTCTACAGTACTCAAGGGCACTGTAAGTAGTTAACTCCCTGAAGCATGATAGCTCCCTCTGGTCACCTCCTACATAGGGAGGTCCCACTAATGCTGCCCTCTGCCCTTCTGCAGCTCTTCCACAATACCAGAGACGGAAGATACACGTGCTGCATTCCGTCGCGTGCAGAGAAAACTTACGATAGTACACAGACTCCTCCAAATGTGAGACCACAGGGGAGAGGAAGGCAGTGGAGATGGGCTTGGGAAGGGGATGGAGTTGGGGATAGGGCATGGGGCACTGACAAGGGAAAATGATGAGGGGAGGCCGTAGCAAAATCTGCAGACCTAAAATTCAAGGGGCAGTGCCACTGCAGCAGCAATGGGTTTACCACCCAGGTGGTAAAGCAGAGCCTGACAGTGCTGCCCACCCCTCCTGAGCTTCTGATCACAGCAGGCATGGAGGGACCTCAAGCACACGTTGGGTTGGTGTCCATCTCCGTAACACAGCCTGTCAGCTCCTCTTTAGCAGCAGGACAGCCGTGTCTCTCAGCAGTCCTGGATCAAAGCATGTCGTTATCTCCTTCTCCCACAGGGCAATCATGGAGATGTCAGAAGACACCAATGACTCACCCACTCCCAATAAGCGGAACCCAGCCCATCAGCAGAGACCTTACTGTCTGTCTCGCTCCAATTAAGGAGTGAGGCAAGGTTCTTTTGATAAATTATGCTCGGCGTGAGATTAAGAAGAGAAACATTCAAATGTTGATCCGACCAGTTTATTGGGAATAATAGACAGCTGAGGGGATGGGGAAGGGAGAGCGGCGGATATCAAAATTAGGGTGATGGGGAAGGGAAAGTGGGCGATAGGAAAGGTGGAAAAGGCAAGAATTACGGAAAGCGGGGAAAGTCACCTCCTGAACGCAGCAGCGTCCCGTTTCGGTCCAGGAAGAACAAGCGTAGGGGAGAGCCGCAGCAGAGTGTCAGGCCGCAAGCAGCAGATCGGTGCAGCGCAGAGCGGGAGGTAGAAAGGGCAGCAGGGTCTCGGGGGGCAGCGAGGTCTCACGGAGCAGAGTCTCGGGAAGCGAAGTCTCACGGGCAGAGTCTCGAGCAGCAAGCCCAGGTGAATCCGTTGTCCGCCGTAGGACGACGTTGGAGGAATCTGAGGCCAGATACCTAAAAGTTCTTCATGCATGCATCTTCTTCAGCATGCAGGCGTTCACGTAGTGAGGCATCTGATGTCAGAAAACCTCTACAAATCCATGGTTTGTCCATGCTCTATTTATCCTACTTCTTCCCAGCCTTCGGGACATTTCTGGAAGGCTTGGGTCAGAGTCCTGTGAATACCTCGGAGATGGCCCTCTTCCTTGAGATGGCCCACACAAAAAGACCACTTAAGGGCCATTCATCAGTATCTTAGCTCCCGGACTTGTCCATCTGTCATCTGTCTGTCATCTGTCACGTCACCCTTAAACAAAGGGGGTCTGGAACCGTGGTTCAGACTTGCCTGGACTTGTCCTTCTGTGCATCTCTGGAACCTTGGCCAGGCTTCCCTGAACTTGTCCATTTCAGCAGACTTTGAGACAGTAATGTAAAAAGCATGGCCTCTTACACTGTCCTCTTGCAGTGACAGCTCCCTCACTTCCATGAAGGCAGCAAAGTGCAGCTCTTCGAGGGATTCTCTTGATCCAAGGGGAAGCAAGTCTCTCAGTTCCAATATGGCAGTGGTAGCCCGCAGCCCCTCAAAGGTTTCCCTGTCCTCCAGGAGTGATGAGTCCCTCACACCCATCGAGGCAATGGGAGCTGGATGCTCTTCAAGGGCCTCTCCATCATGGAGCGACAGCTTCCTTGCTGATGTTGCAGCAACAGAAGCTGGCTGCTCTTCGGGAGTCCTTCTGGTCCCTCCCAGGGAAGGCTCCTGCACTTCTAACAAAGTAGATGAAGGCAGCTGCATTTCACAGCTGACCCTCAGCAATCCTCTTCCTCTGCATGGAACAGCTTTGGGCCATGTTGCCATGGCCCAGCCAGACCTCATGCTTTCCGATGCTCTTGAGCCCCAAAAAGTGCAGAAGACCTTGGACCACGTGGTCCCAAAAGTGCAACCGGAGGAGGAAGCCAGCCCAGTTTGTCTGATTTGCTCTTCCCTTTGTTCATTTCCAGGGGCAGCACCATCCGATGAGGGACATGGACGCAGTGAGCAGCAGATCCCTGCCTGGGCCACCTGAGCTCTCTAAATAAAAACAAACAAACAAAAAAAACCCTTAAAATGTGCTCACAGATGTGTCTTCTTTCCTGAGGAGGAGCACAATTGCCAGCTCACTGCTCGTATGTGCTAGCAGGGACAAGGTGGGCTGCTCTGTTGGTGCCTTTTGGGGCAGGGGGGAGGACTAGGATGGCCCACCAGGTGTCTGAGAGTAGGGATGTAGGATCCCCCTTCCACATGAGGCTTTAAGAGGCAGTGTGGACTACCCAGCTTTCTGGAGGTCTCTGCACAATACAGCTAAGTTTTGGGTGTGAGAACAGAGCGTGTCCTTCCGGACAAGTGGCTGAGAGAAATGAGGGTGGGAGTCAGCCAGCCAGAGAAGACAAGGGCGAAACAGCCCAGGAAGTTTCCTTGAAGTGTCCCTGACCCGTGGCCCAGGGAAGCAGCACACCTCCTTACAGGTAGGGTCTGGCCAACATGTAGGGCTTTCTGTTCCTGTCAGGAGGGAGTCGCCTGTGACAACCACCCTTCTTTCCTTTCGGGTAGAGGCAGTCCTGAGGCGTGGGGTCAGAGGCTTCGCCCGAGGCAACCTTACGGGTGGACCTCCCTCCACACTCTCACTCACCCCTCCTTCAATATCCAAGGCCTCAAACCTATTGCGCAGAGGCACCTGGGGAGCCAAGGATGGTTGGGATGGGGGATGCCACTCAGTGCAACGGCTGAAAACCAGCAGAACCAGCTGGGGGCGGAGTGGCTGGAGGACTGTGTGGAGGAAATGCACCTGGGGGTACTGATTGATGCACGGCTGAACATGAGCCGACAGTGTGCCTGGGTGGCCAAGAGGGCCAATGGCATCCTGGCTTGTATCAAGAATGGTGTGGTGAGCAGGACTAGGGAAGTCATCCTGACCCTGTACTTGGTATTGGTGAGGCCTCTCCTCAAGTACTGTGTTCAGATTTGGGCGCCTCAGTACAAAAAGGACCTGGAGATACTGGAGCGGGTCCAGAGAAGGGCAACAAGGGCAATTTGGTTTGAACACTAGCAGAAGTGATGGGTTTGTTGGTTGTTTTTCTGTTTGTTTGTTTCTTCGTTTGTTTGTTTGTTTTTGTTTGTTTGTTTTTCTTTTTCTGGAGCATACTGAAATTTCCTTAGAGAAGTTCTCAGCAGTGCTCTAGCCAAATGCTCTGGCAGCACGTTTATGTCTCTCTATTAGAGAGAAGGGGGAATTGGAACAGAAAGTGAGGGAGATAGTTTAGTGTATGGAGAGAGGGAATGAAAAGAGGAGCCTTAGTGTACAGAGAAGGAAGAGCAAAGAGAAAGGCATGAAGAAAAATGACCCATGAAAGGTTAGGGCTCACAAAGAAAGGACTCGTGTGCATGGCAGTCAGGGGAGCAGAAAGTCCTCCTAGGTTGACTAAGCAGAGCCAGTTAAAAGGCTTTCAGTCATACTGGTGATTATTAGTCCTTTGAAACCTATTAATCCTATTATGAGGCTGTAGAGCACTTTTAGAATTTAAACAGATAAGCACCTGTATTTAATTTTTTGCCACATTTTTATTTTGTTCTCCAGTCTTTCTGTATTTATTTCTTTCAGTTTGTTTTACTTTCTCCTTTGCATCTTTCCATTTCTTTTTCCTTATTTCCTTGGCTCTCTTGTTTCTTCCTACATTCTATTTAACTAGAGATGAAAGAAGAAAGGCTGTATGCCCATTACTGTGGGCATTCCTTGCACTGGGAGGAGGGGGATGAAAAACAAATCTCCAGGAGTCTTTCAAGAAAGAGAGTATTATTGCATACACAATAACATAGTTCATAAAAGGGGTTTAAAATGGATACAGTAAACAGAAGTGTAAGCTGCAAAGTTTGACCTGGGCTCACAGGCTTTGCCGGGCAACTGAATGTTCATTGGGCATAGTGGTAACATAGCCACACTCCTCAGAGATGATGCAGAAACACATGGTCTTAAAAGGAAAATGGATCTTTCTCTTCTTTAGATTTCCAAACATTCAGTCAATAAGTCTTCAGCCTTGCCTTTAACAGATCCATTTTGAACCTGGAAAACACTGGGGTACCTATGCTGTTGGACCATGCTCTAAGCAAGTCCATAACCGAGGGGAAGACGCCATACAATAAATTAGAGAGAGACTGACTTGGCTATAGATTTCAAGGTGCAGAGTCCACAGATTTGTCCATTAGGACACACTTTGCAGAGTACATGCTCCCACGCTGCACGATGAAGAAGCAGCAAGAAATCAGCACATCCTCTCCATTTACAGAGCTATTGGAACAAGCTCTGGCTTAATTTTTGTCTCAGTTAAAAAATATATAATCGGGAGGCCCTGCAGAAGACTTTAGTCTTTCCCCTTTCTCCATCACCAGAGAATCACTTAAATAGTTATGATTCAAATGAAGTTTCAAACCTTTAATTAAGAGGTAAACTGTGGCAAGGGACATTTTGTCAGCCAGGATGCCTCACACCAGCTAACTGTTCTAGGGAGTGCCATCCTAACAGAGAATAACCTTTCCCTGGGCAGCAGTTTGGAGACCAAAGACATAAGGCAGGTAGGAAATTGTTCTGGATCAGTTTTAGTCTGTGTGTATATAAACAGAGATCTGTTTACACGACATTTTACAAGTAAGGACTGGAATAGTAAAGACATTCACAACAAAGAACGAGGAGTGCTGTGAAATGCAAGAGCATGAGGCACTGCAGAAGGATGGGATGAAGGTCAGATGACCAATTTTCTCTAAGACCGCTGTAGTCTAGATGGGTGATTGAGACGAGGTGTCCCCAGTGTGTGGCTAAGCCTTGGGAGGCTCAGGAACATATACTTCTGAAAAAAGAGAAAAAAGTCACAGGGCTGAAGAATGAGCCAAGCAGCATTTGTGGAATTCACAAATGGCAGAGTGATATTCTCCATAGTATGCACATTTATTTTGATGTGGTTTTCTGTGGGCCACAGGGTATAAAATCAAACCACACAACTGACATTTACACTACAGCAGCTTCACTGCTGTCTGGCAAGGAGGAGAGATTTGAGAGTGGATATAACTATGACTTTGCTCACAGTGATCTTCATTACTAGGTATAAATGCTCAAGAGCTGAGCAATTGCATTAACACCTCTGTTGTAACTTCTGGAGGATTAATTGTTTTCTCGTTTGCTCTTTTTCTTTGTTTGTTTGTTGTTGTTGTTGTTTTTAATGACAAAAGGAGAAATCCTTTCTGCAGGGTTTAAGTGCCCTCTGCTTCACACAGCCTTTTATTTGAGGAAGGAAACTGATTTGAAATGTGTATGACAGTTCCCCCACACTAATGAATGTCTATAATTGCCCACATATGGGTGAGGGTCTCTGTAATGTCAGTTCATCTGCACTGCTAATCAATCTCTAAAGTGCTAAAAATGCAGACAATAGGTATGTGTGAGTCAGATGAGTGTTACAAACATTTCTGAGACCTCATTAGCTACACGATCCATTCACTTACTCCTAATTCATTAATCATTTTCTAGTGCAAAAGACTGATTCATAAGAAAAGAAATAATTCTTTCTGCACCACTTGTTCTCAGGTAACCTACATTTCAAGAAGATAGAACTCAGATTTAATTTTTTTCTCAGACCTGAAAAAATAATAGTCTATCTCAGCATTCCTGCATACATTAAAACTGTTCATACAAGGAGTATAGCACATCTGTGACAGGCTGGTTAACCACTGGAACAAACTACTTTTGGGTTCTGTGTTTCCTGAGATCTTCAAATAAGGTCTGTAAACCTCACAAAAAATGTGTTGTATTCAAATACAAGTTATCAACCTCCATAATAATAACTAGAAAATGCTATTGGCTAGATCATTTGATTGTCTCATGATCTTAAAATAAATTAAACTATGAGATTTGAGCAGAGGAAAGATAAAAAAATCTTGTTTCTCATTTGTAGTCTAAAATCTATGTATGAATTCAATATATGAAGATGAGTCATAGCACTGATTAATTTGTCAGACATTTTCCAAAGGAATATGATATTTTTTTTATGATGAGCATTGTGTTGAAAAATGCTAACAGTTTAAACAAAAATGAAAAGAGGGGAAATAATAGAGAAAGTATGGAATTTGGTTCAAACCATGAATCACAAAACCGTGGAATCATTTGAGTTAGAGAAGACCCGTAAAGATCATATAGTCCAACTCCTCTGAAATGAACAGGGACACCTACAACTACATCAGATGCTCAGAGCAAAATCCACACCTGACCTTGATTGTCTTCAGGGAAGATACATCCACCACATCTCTGGGCAACCTGTTCTGGTGCTTTACTACTGTCATCGTAAAAAACCTCTTCCTTATATCCAACCTAAGTCTACCCTCTTTGAGCTTGAAACCATTTCTCCTTGTCCTATTATAACAGGCCTTGTTAATAGAGCCTGTCCCCTCTTTCTGATCTCCCCAGAGGCTTATATTCTCCAAGGTGAACAGCAGCAGCCCTCTCAGACTGCCTGTCTTCATAGTGGAGGTGTTTCATCCCTCTGATTATTTTTTGTGGCCCTCCTCAGGATGTGCGTTAGCAGTTCCACATCTCTCCTGCACTGAGAACTCTATATCTGGATGTATTACTCCAGGTGAGGTCTCACCAGCGCAGTCAAAAGGGTCAGGATCACCTCCCTTGGGCTGCTGGTCACACTTTTTTTGATGCAGCCCAGGATATAGTTGGCCTTCTGGTCTGTAAGGGAACACTACATGCTCATTCCTTTCCAGCAGGGCTGTGCTCCATCCTTTCATCCCCCAGCTTGTACTGACAACAGGAGTTGCCACAGTCTAGGTGCAAAACCTTGCACTTGGGTCTGTTGAACCTCATGAAGTTCTCCTGGGCCTACTGATGAAGCCTATCCAGGTCTCTCTGGATGGCATCCCATCCCTCAGGACACATCTTGGTGTCTTCCAATAACTTGCTGAGGGTGCACTTTATCCCACTATCATTGTCACTGATGTAGATGTTAAAGAGCACCAGTTCCCATTCTGACCCCTGAGGGGCACCACTTGACACTAATCTACATCCAGACACTGAGATATTAATCATCACTCTCAGAGTATGATCTCGGTGTCAGAAATAATAAGGACTCACTGGTAATCAGTACATAATTAGCAATAAATAAATGCATTTATATATTAAATCCTTTATTATTTAATGAAATAAATTACTTATCTGAAATTTATCATACATGTCTCACTGGTGTATGCTATTGTTAAAATATTTATGGAAGAATAAGAACTCTAATACAAAATTAAAAAAAAAAAAAGAGAGATTGTACTCAGGATACTGGAGATCTAGGTTTAAATATCTGATCTGAATTAGATAGTGAAATAATCTTGTCATTGTTTAAAAGTTCTTGTTTTTCTCTCATTTTAAAATTATGGGGAAAAAATGGTAGATCAAAATGTGAAAAACTATTTTCTGCCTTTGTCTGCCAGAAATATTTCATAATGAAATCAAAATATTTTACTTCACGAGCCTATGGAGTTTCATTTTTTTGATGTGGGGATTATGTAGCTACTGTTTTTCCTTACAATAAAAATATCGATTTAAAAATATTTTCTCTATTTGTATTTTACTTGCCAAAATGAAAGTACTTATCAAATGAAACGAACTATACTTAGGCTGGTGTCTCTTCTTTAACAGAATTTAATGCTTAATGCTTTAGACAAAGATACAAGAAAACCAACGGTCAGTTATGCCTTACCTAAAATTTGTTTTCCCCAGTGTTTATTAGTTAGTGGTTAGTGTGTATCTCGTGTTTTTATGTCACTAATGAATTTTTTATCCTGCCTGATGCATCTGTGATGTTCCTGGTCACCATTGAGATATTTAGTCTCCTTAAGAATGCTGCTACATTCCTGATCTTAGTATCTTGTGGCAGTGAGTTCCAAAAGTAACTAAAAATGAAATATTTCCTTTTCATCAACAAGAAATCTATTGCCTTTCAATTCAAAACCATTCTCCATCTGTTCTTATGTTGCAGGGAAAACACAGAAAGAGTGGTTTGCTGACAGAGACATTAGCAGTAAATCTGGATTTGATTTGCAACTTTGTTCCTGATTTAGTAGATTGAAGCCATTCATTGGATCAGAAGCACCGATTCCCATTATCTTCTGGAGTGTTTTGAACAGTATGACCATTCCTTTTCTCTCTCTCCCAATTATATGAACTTCAGGGGCAAACAGTAGTCTCCTTTGGTACCCATGATTAAAGCACGAAAGTGGTGGGAAAGACACCTTCTAACCTGAGGGAATGAATTGGATTTCAATTCTCAGTCCTTTGAGAACATCGCTAAATCATGTTGTGAAGTAAAGACTGAAGAAAAACCTAATTACAATTCCCACTCAGTTCCAGGCATGAGTTACTCTGCAGGATCCTAAAAGTTACCACACCAACATTCATGATTTCAAGCAGAACTTGGAAGCCAAAAGATTTTAAAGAATCAGGGTACCAACATGTCACCACTAAAATATACATATATATTTATGGGAATAAGTATGCAAATAGATTTTGAGACATCTTGAAAACTTCAGCAAAAAGTTCTTCCAGCCTCTTACTACTGTGTTGGTTGGGCAGTCTCAGAGGGTGTTTAATGCTTTAGATGCAAATGTAAACAATATTAAGCAAGAGCTGGATTCCTACAGACCTTTGTAGATGAAGATTCAGACTCAGGAACCCATTAAGATTCGTATCTCTTATTTAGGCCCTAAATGTTAAACAGTGCTAGAATCAAAACATTTACTATTTTTTCCATTAACAGTTAACAATGCCCACAAGTAGAAATATTATTATACATCTACATCATAGAAACAGTGTAAAGGTACATTATTTTTTATATCCAGTGGATAACTCTCTCATATGGCAGTAGATCATGGGGGCTTTTAAATACTTATTATGACAAATTGCATGGTAGTGTTGTATGTTTATCTGCTTTCTTGTGTATTTTCACATGTTGAGTCTTTACAGAGATACAGATGTCATTACAGTATCAGACGAAGTGAGAACAAAAGCAGTTTTAGTGCCTCAGGTTTGGGGGTATGTAGAAAATACTCTGTCATTCTGCTCTAGCACTGACAGGGAGGAGGTTCTTTTTCTTACCAGGGTCTATAGGGGATCAGTTTCTAAGACTCTGAAAGGCCAAGCACTTCTCTATTCACATGATTTTGTTTTGTGCAGTTAAATTGAGGGGGAATAAAAAGAAGAGGAAATGCCTAAATAGTTAAACTGACCAGATAAAAAGAGGTAGGCTTGCAAGATACAGCTGCTATTTAGCCACCTAAGTAGCTAGATTCTTAAAAATACTGGCATCCAAAACTTCTCAGTAAGATTAGTCTTCTGGATAAAATGGCAGCTGATGTAGGCCAAGCCCTTTTCAGAACATAGTCTTCATGCCTGGCCAGTTTTGCTTCTCATCCTGGATGGTCAATTAACGAGTCAATTTCTGTCATTGTTCATATGGGCCTCTGACACATCACTGAGGAAACAAAAGAAACGTTTCTTAGGAGGAATTATAGTATTGCTAGTAGTGGCTTAGGAATGGCAATACTTCTTGATCCAACTTTTGAGCATGCTATTCATGACAATAAATATATTTGTTGAGGTCTGATACTCTTTTAGGTAACCTTCTGATGGTTTCCAGCTCCAAATCTGAGTGAACTTCTGCTGCCGCCTACTGAGTCATATGAAATAGATATGCATAATAGCAGTCTCTGTCCATAAGAGTCATTACTCCCATCCTTTTATGGGAGACCCATGCACTTACCTCGGGGAAAAGCAAAGCTCCTCTGAGCTCTGCACTTAAGCATCGTAAAGCAGCAGTCGCACCAACGTTAGTGGACTCCTGTTACAATGAGATTAGACAAAAAGCCACTACAAAAGATTCAGAATATAATGATACTCCTGATGCTTTCACTTTTGATGTCTTAAAAGCTGTCTTTGCATTATATTCTGCTGGCTCCATTGCAGGCTCTGGGGCATTTGGGTAAGTGAACATGCAAGGAAAAGGAAAATCAATCTCCAGCCTCCGGTAATAGCACTGCTGGTGCAGATGGTCACTAAATGCCAGCAGTTTATAGGCTTCAGTCTCGAGTTTGAGTAGCAGAGATGGTTCCCGGTGGAAAAGAAGAGGAAACATGAAAAACAAGGACTGTCCTTCAAATCAGAATTGTGCGTAGTTCAGTGTACTGCTGTTTTGTATTTGATTGTAGGCTGCCCTGCTTTAACAGCTTGGTGCAGATTTGGGGGGGAGCGAAGAGGGGTGGGGTGGGTGTATTTGTTTGTTTTAATTCTGTGTTGAATTAGGTCTCAGATATCACAGCTCATACTGGAAGATGTCAAACACATGGCCAGTGTCCGCAATGACAAATTGCAGTGTTTTGTCAGGTACACAGGAGAGCGCCATTGTGTGTGGTTTTTCGTGTAATTTACTAAGAAATGGGCCTTGTTTGGCACATATGGCCTTGGAAAATATAATTTTCATAGTTGCAGCTGACCCTTTCCAGGGGTCAATAATAAATAATAAATAACAATAATAAAAGCCAGTATTCTTATGCGTAGGAAAAGGATCCGAACTTCATGAGCATAATTCCACATGTTTTAAACAGGAAAAATAGCATATTTAGGAAATAACCAAATAAAAAGATGATAAAACAAAATCATTTCTACTTTCCCACTTAGCTAAACTGGTAATTCAGGTTCATATGAATAAAATCCAGCATACACATTCCTTTGGGCTTCCAGTGATTCTTCTTTACTCTGTCATATACATATTAAGGAATCTGAGGTTTGGAAAATGGTTATTTCAATAGCATTTTCAAAAACAGTTATTTCATTAATAACAGAGGTGTATCCCTGGTGAACATCCTTGAAAAAAATGCCTCACATGAACTTCCTAAGAATAATGAAACCTCAGGCTGAGCAACTCACACATCCATTGAGTAATTCAAGAGCTGCTTCATTCTGTGAATGCTTTGCTAGGTTTTATTCCTGGTGCAAAAAAAAAAGGTGCACTGGAGTAACTAGCTGGGTCGGGCGCTACACCAGTGCTCCAATTCTAAACAAAACCATGAGAAGCTGTGTACACATATCCGTGAGATGTGAGAGCTGGCCCCACCATAATACAATGCTTTATGTATGTTGGATTTCTCCAGTTTCTTTTGTTGCAGGATTTCTCACATGCTGTTACTTCATTTGGAAGTTTGAGGAAGGAAAGAAAACATCTGGAGCGAAGGCAGAGGGTGCAGAGGTTAACAACTGGTGGAAAATACCCTACTTACTCCAATTCAGTAGCCACCAGAACTCCACTAATTCTGCATTCCTTTCCACAGAAAAACTGACCCATATGTTCACAAAACTGTCAGTGCTCAGTATTGAGATGCCAGACCCCTTCACAGCAATCAGGTTGTCAGGACTTTTTCATGCATCCTGGACCTGAGTGACTGTGAGGATGATGTGCAGTTCAGTGGATGGGAGAGGAATTCACTTTTCATTTTGATATGGGAGCTCAGCTGTCCCAGGGGCACAAAGGTGATAAACTGACAGAAAACACACTCTTCAACCACTGCCCCCAAGCTGGGAAATGGACTTTCTAAAATTATTCAGTTCATAATATCAACTTCTGGTCTGGGAAAACTCCCTACTGGATCTCTACTAGTATTGATTTTAGTAGTGAGAATATACTTCCCTTCTGCTAAGTGTGTCTAGATGTAGCAGAGCAGGCTTTTTAGGGGAACTGTGCAATTACTTTTTGTCCCAGTCTTCTTTTTTCTCTGTTTAAAATACGTTTCTTTTTTCCTTAAGTCCACTGGAAAAGCTGAAAATGAAAATACAGCATAATTTATAATAAAGATGACCCTTTTTCACCTTTTAGAAAACTTACAGTACATCTATAGACTTATTTTCCAAAAATTTCCCTTCTATTACCACATTAATTCCGGCAGCATTAAGACAGGCAAGCTGCCCTGGATTTATATTCCCCTCAGAAATAGTAGTGAAACAACAGATGACACAGTGTGGCTTTCACAGTACAGATTCAGACCCCATGCTGTTTTCATGTATCAAGGGGATGTGCAGCAGCCATATTTCCATTTAACAAATTTCCTCTATTTTTCCCCCTTTCTCCTGATATCTCACATCACAGCCCACTGCCCCCTCTCATCCACTCCCTGCTTTCCAGTGATGGCTGGCTGAATTTGCACAGCTGTTGCAAAATACTGTGCAAGAGGTGGCCATGCCAGGAAGGGTGGTGATGGGCACTGCAGGTACATGGGGGCTGGGGATGAGGCCCTCTGATATCCTGAGGCTGCAAACTGCTGCCTGTTCACTCTGATATGTGTGAGCCCCTCAACAGCAATGACCGAGAGGCAGGGTCCTCTGGGTATTGTTGCATCTTAGGAGAGCTCCTGGGATGTTTAAGGAGAAGACATTAGATTGCCCTGTGTAAACATAAGAGATGCTAAAGAAAGAAAAACGTTTTTGAAAGCGAGACTTTGGGCCATTTGTTGTCAAACATCAAGGGAGCACAGGAGAGAAGAAGTGAAGTCTATTTTATTAACCGAAGGTTGATTACCACAGTACTAGAGGAACAATTATTGCTGGCCCACCTTGGAATTAATACAGATTTATCTTATCTCTCCGCAGCTGAAATGATTTCAAACTGTGTGAAAATATTGCCTCTCAGGTTGAGAACCTCCAAGCAAGAGCTGCATCTTAGACTGAGTTTAATTTTGTTAGAGATGCTTGGAGGTCAAAACCAGACAGAGTTTGCGATATTAAATGACATGAAAATGTGTTTTGAAAAATGATGTTTCCTCCCTGAAGAAAGGAGAAGAGAAGAAGAATTCTTGTCTCTGCAAATGATCTGAGAGCTTCTGGTGTGTGAGCTGCTACAAGACTTGTATTCTTGCCAGCAGAATACAGGTGACTGTGATGCATTTGGCAGTATGTATCTGTGGGTGTTCTAAATCTGTGTGCACCACTTCAGCTGCCTGGGACTGTCCAGCCACACTGCCCTAACACCACCTGCACAAGCTTTTGACATTGAAGCCCATCCCTGGAGAGACAGAATGCACTGCTGTCATAACAGGTCTGCCCTAGATAGTCCTGGCGCTGATGGGTAACTTGAAATGCATTGTTAAAGTTGACTGTTGACCTTAAAAGTGACTTTGAAAGCAGAGTCCTAGCTCAGACTGCCAGTACTTAACAAGTCTGTGCTGGCTTGACTGGTCTGTGAGCAACCTCTCATATGGATCTATTTCTACCATCACGGTAGATAATATTTTCATTAAGATTAATCATTGTTGCACATGCTCCCTTGTGTAATTGCCACAATGATGCTTAATGAAGCCTTAAATTCATTTGTGCTGCCTGTTTCTGCCCATCTTTATTCACACATGCTTTTGCATTACAGCCCTGTAATCTATCCTGGATTGTTAGTGAGGAAGCAGAAATCTCCTTGCTGAATAAACAGTTCTCTCCTGTGGGATAGAAACAGAGTGAAATAGGCTTGCAGAGAGTGAAGAATTAAAGGCTATAAAGCAGCTTAGAAAAATTCCTGTTTTTTTTTTCATTGATAATAAAGAGAATCATTCTGGCATCCAGCTTTTATAGAAACTGCACAAATAATAGAGGCAGAGACAGGAGAGCAAAATGAGGTACATGCATGGACTCGGTAGGTACCTGAACTCAACGTTTTCTTGTCAGTTAGTTTACTCACCAGCCTATATGTCAAACAGATTCCCCATCTGAAATAGGTGTCTAACAGGAAGAAAAATGATCTTTTCACTAGGACAAACAGTAATGGCACAGTAAGTGCAAGCTCTGATTTTGGCATCTTCTCTATCTCTCCTACCTAAGCTGTACTACCAGCCAGGAAAGTGTCACGAGGAGCTCTGAGTGAAAGCATGGCTGCCTGTAACTCACAAAAAAAGATTTGGTAGGGTATGGGCCCTTATGCTGCTGATTCAATTTGATCAATGTTATTTAAATGAAAAATGCCTATGGAGACTCCAGAGAAAAATAAGATGCCAACTTCCTTTCCTGAGTCAAACTGGGGAGCCCCAGTTGTCTGTTGGGTTCAAGTTGGACCTTCTCCTGTGTGGAAAAGGTGTCAGGGAAGTTACTCTTTCTGACAGCATTTAACTACCTGTAATTGTACTTAATTCTTGCCTCCCTCTGCATGTGCACAGCACTGGATCCCAGATCTAAGTTTTAGAATAAAGTAAGATAAATGATGCTTTGATTGAAGTTGCTCAAGTGTACATAAAATGGGAAGTCAAACTATAACATTACATACCCCTGTCTCAGAATCCTTCATCTTTACACAGAAACAATATTTATTAGTCTTTAAGTAATTTTGCTGAACTAAGGACTAGATAGAGAAGCTAAAAATGTCTCAGCAACAACAGATATTTGCACAAGTGCTTAGAAAAGCATAATAAGCATAGAGTACAATGTATTTAACCTAAGGATATTACTCACATGTTTAAAATTATGAACAGACTCAAGCCTTTGTGAATGCAAGGAGATAGGATTGAGACAAAAATTCTGTCTGCTTTCATATGATCACTTGATTATGTCATAGAGAAATTTTTGCTATAACTGATAATGCAAAATGTGTGAAAATAACCGGATCCTTTGGTCCTTTTCTAGAAATGCATCCCAGAGTTTTAGGTAATCAGAATAGTGTGCATACATAAGTTTTCTACTGCAAAATAGAATTAATTACATTTCATATAGACATACACACATAGATCAACTCATTAAAGGATCATTTTCTTTCTCGCTTTTCATACAAGTAAAAAATAACTTTGTAGCTAAATTTTTTGCTATTGTTTTGTTCAATCAGAATCTAATAGTACTGACATTTACCGGATGGTCATAAAAAGAGAGCAAAGTGAAAATGACAAAAAGCCCCATGTTTTGCTGAAGTTCACATTCAGTGCATCCAATCTACAGTCCTCAGAGACAAAAGAGAAAAGAGCAGGTCTGTAAAGCAGCTGCCAGTGTGGTGATCAAACCCAACAGATTGCGGTCTGGCCAGATCTGGTGTCCAGATAAAAATGGTATTCATGCTAACCATCTGCCTGCAGGTCAGTAGGGACAAAAATTAAAAATAATTACCTCTAATGAATGAATAGACAATGACAGTCCTCTGTGAGGTATGGTATCATCTTTTTGTGGGCACACACACTCACACGCTTATGGGTAAAAAGTGGTTGGTCTGTTGGTTTTTCAGAATGACATTAGCTACGTTTTAAAATATTGTGTTTTTACTTTAACTCTCACACTCTCTGGCCTAATGTGATTATAGTTTTTAGATACGGTTGTTTCTTTATCCTTGTGGTTGTGTTCATCATGATAACTGGTATTTTGACTGTGTCTAATGTAGTTCTCAAAAATCAGGTTCTTACTCCTAAAATCACACGGAGTAGAAGATCAGAATTCTAGATTCAGCATCTCCACAAAGCAATTTGGACTTCCAGATACAAAGTATGAGGAGAATCAGGAGTCTTGAAAGAGGGAACCTGAACACTACCTATTTGAGGTGAAATTCAACTAGAGCTGCTTAGAGGAGGTGAGAGAAAAGGTCTTGGTGAGGGGTGTGAAGATTTCTGGGGCTGCAGGATCCACAGATCCAAATTCAGAGATTCTGCTAGTATCTGTGTACAACATATTCCATTTTTTTGAGAAAAAGAAAGCACTGTTTGTTATGAAAAATGTAATAAATCACTGAGATTCATGAAAAGTTTTTCTTAATATCCCCTTGGACTGGACTATTTTTCTTACAGGGACACTAGATAGTCCATAGTTGAATTTCAAAAGATTACACTTTTTTGTTTGTTTGTTTTTTCTATGGGTATGGAACAAGATTTATTTCTGTCTAAATAAGAAGTTCTCCAATCAAATTAGACACTTCTATACTGAGCAGACATTAATACCTCAACATCTTATCCAACTCTTCTGGCAGCAAAAGTGCTTCAAAATTGTACTCTATGTTCTCCAATTTAAGCACAGTCTGCTGAAAATATCTTCTTTGTATACCTACTTAAAAAGAAATCTAAGTTCCCGTGTAGTTCATTTAACCACAAAGGAAGCCAATAAGAATCGCTTAAGACACTTTACTTACATCTTAATAGTATTCCTAGGGTCTGCTTCCCCATTGTGTGATGCCAGACTTAATCAGATAGGTAGGAGGCCTCAGCAGAAAGGGTGCAAAGTGCTGCTCTTTGTATGTACTCACTGTTCATGTGTGCAAAACCTCAATGCAGTGTTCAAGAGGGTGAAGGACAATGAGCAGGAAATGTTGTCAGGTGGCCAGAAAGTTAATAAAATGGACAACAAAAGTAGCATTGGGGATGTGCAGGAGGGAACACAGAAACAAACCAAGAGGCAAAGAGTAATGAAGAACGCGAATTGAAAAAGACGTAATCAAAAGCACATTAATTGATTTTTTTGAGTTATCATACACAAAACTGAAGCAAGTTAAAGGATACCTGTCCCTCAAAGAAGTTCATGAGAGCTATTTTGGGGGTTAAAGAAATCATGAATCGCAGAAATTTTACATTGGAAAGGAATATGTGTGTAGAAATGTATATTTCAGAAAGGAACATGCATGTAGAAAAGTAAATTTCAGCTTTGGTAGAAGAAAGCTGAATTTCCTAACTTCCAAGAAAATGCTGTATCTTGGAATCAGACTGCTCTTGCATCACAGTTCTAAGCTCAAGCATGTTGTTGTAAATTATACTTTAAGAAACAAAGATGAACTTGTTTCTCTCAGCATCCTACAACCTCACCAAGTCAAGCACTACTGGTGCACAAATTGCATCCAAAGAATCTCCTGGAAGTGCCAGAGCTGTTGCTGAAGAGCTGCATTGCAGAAGGCACTGCACTATCAGTTCCTGTTTTGTATCAGCTGAAGTTCAAGGCCAGGACACAGAAGTCTGGACCTCAGCTCATTGCATGTAGGGCAGCATGTTCCTCATGAGTGGCAGAGCCCAATGAATATTTCCTATGGGACTGCTGCATATGAAACACAAAGATGCAACCAAATTACTGCTCTGTGTTTTTTACTACAAGGCTGCTCAGGCAAGGTTGCTTGTTCTTGGTTGTTATTTTAACAGAACATTTTCCATGGTAACCACAGAAATAAAGTTTGGGACAATCCAAAACTGCGAAGGAAAACAACAACAACAACAAACACCCAGAACTACTACAGCTCACAAAACTACAGATTGGTGCTAATTTCCCAGCTGCCTTAGCATGAAAGCTCACTGTTTTGAACTGGTCTTCTCTATACATCCCACATTAACTACACTTATTTAATAGCTACACAGACATGTAAATATAAAACTAAATAAAAATGTTTCAGAGTAAATTAGTGATTATGCATATGGTACTTCTGCCTGGGGCAGGATGAAATAATGGCATGAAACAAATACCACAGTATTATAGAATGAATTTAGTTGGAAAAGACCTTACAGATCATCTGATTCCAATACCTGCTACAAGCAGAGATGTCTTCCACTAGATCATATTGCTCAAATCCCATCAACTTTGCCTTGAACTCTTCCAGGGATGGGGCACCCAGACTAATATTATTACAGTTTTGACGCAATACGTACAGCAGACACTCATATGGAGTGCAAACTATTCTGTGGTGAACAAATGTGTATTAACCAATATAGAATACTTAACTTCTCAAAATAGTACTTAAAACAATCTGTTGCACCTGTCTCCATAAAATATCAGGTTCCAAGAAATATAAGAATTAGAATCCTTAAGAAATATAGCTGAGACGAATCGTGGCACTCTTTTTAGACAATTTCCAGCATTTATTCTTCTCTGTCTCCTGGACAATGGCAGAGACTAATTTTCACTTCCAAGCTTTAGATTACGTCTCCTTTAAAAGTAATGAAGTGTACACAGGCTGCAAAGGTAGGCCTTGTTACCAACACCTAGAAGAGGAAAAAACTTATAGGAAGTAAGAAGGGATAGGAATAAAGCTAGTGACAGCCTGCAAAGAGCCAGCTATCTGAGAAGAGGTTCAGGTACTGCTAAGCAGAACACAGTGGAGACGGCCAGGCATGGAGACGGTGGCAAGGAAGCCACCATTGTAAGCCAACTTCTCTATTTCAAAAGTAGTCAGATCTAGATTTAAAAAAAACAAGCAAACAAACAACTTCTTAAAAAATTAACAGCCCTGCCTCATGGGCTTGATGGAAGAGAAAAAGGCTCTTCTCACAACATTAGTGCTTTTAACTCATCCTCGACAAAACTACCTACAAAGTTAACCAACACAGTGGGACAAGCTTTTATTTATTTATTTATTTATTTCTTATACAAATGTAGCAATTATTTAAATTACAAATATTACTGTCTGACCATATTTTCACATCTCTGCTGCTGCTGAGTAACCAGCTTCTGGTCCTTTTTTAGACTGCACATTTTCCAGGAAATTAAGACCATTTACCCAAGGCAGCAGCTGGCTCAGTTCTTCTAAAGTAGATTTCTCTGCTATGTAGTTCAAATTTGTCTTCACAAGTAATGGCTATAACCACCTTGTCACAGCAGCCGCAGTATTCTCCTCTAACAAGGTAATCACTGTGAGCCTGATATCAACTTATAGTGGTGACTTCAGAATATGTTTGTTTGTTTGTTTTGTTTGTTTTTCAGGTACTGTTTCCTTTTGGACACTCAGAAGTGCCAAGTGATCTATAAGTAGACATTTATTTTCAAGCTTCTGTGCCATGCTTGGCACAAAAGAGAAGGTTAAGGCATTTTATATGCAGTGTTACGCACAGTGCCCGTCTAAATCTATTGTTGCTCAATGTCAGTGCCCAAGGCAAAAGTTTTGGCCAGCTTCTGCCTGGGCATAATGCCATCCTGACAGATGGGCATGAGTGTAGACAATCAAGAAAGTATGTTTGTTCATCAAATAAGGGAGATTGGGGCATTTTTCCCAGCTGACACTTTGAAAACAGCTGTCTTCTTTGAGTGTGCTTGTTTCTGGTTAAAGGATCTGTAATATTAGTACTTCTTCTCTGAACTAAGCAAACTGTCAGTAAATGAAAGAGTCATTTTATAATTAGCTGTGGTTAGGATGTTCGAGGCTGCTTTTAAAGAGTGGTCTGAAATAAGTGTTTATTTTTACTTCCAGAATTAGGAAAAGCGAGGACCAATTGTCAGTGATTCATCTCAGTTGCAATTAAACAGAGATCACAGATGTGTTCTCAGTTTTTATGCAACACTGTAAAATCTGCTGCCCTCTCTACAGCTTGTTGAAATGACTAGGGACTGTGCTACCCACACTCTGCTCTCAGCTCTCCTGTTGTTTTTCTCCCTAACCTTGAACAAAATGCTTGGTTTCTGTTACCAAGAGAAACATATTTACCTTGATTTTCCAATGAAATGCCTCACTTGATCCTATTTTAAACAAACAAACAAACAAATCCACTGATGAAGTGGATCTACAGATAAGTTTCAACATCTTGTTTCTTTAATGTTAAACAGATTCACTCTCAAATTTTTGCATTGTGTTGTCTTTGCAATAATCTGTAGTCATTTATATTACTGGGAAAATATTTTATCCAGCTACAAGGAAAAAATGGACAACTCAACTACCAAGAAAACAACTGTGGTTATTTTGTGGAGCGTCATAATGATCAGCATGCTCAAGACTGTATAGTATACCGTGATTTATAGACATCATGTGTTTGTATGCTCAGGTACAAAGTCTGTTAACCAAATTATTTTCTTTCCATTCTGCAACTGTTTAATATAGATGGAATGACATAATTGTGGTATTTGTGATATTTCCTAAAATCAGTGGATATATATGTGATGAGATGTGATGACCTAATTACTGTCGTAATGTGATGAGATGTGATGTCCTAATTAATTTCCTGTTAGGAAAAAAATCTTCTCAAAATAAGGCACTGGAGTAGGCTGTCCATGGAGGTGGTGGAGTCACTGCCCTGGAGATGTTCAAGAGAAGTGGCGCTGATGTTCAAGAAAATATGGCACTGAGGGATAATGGGCATGGTGGGGATGGGTTGGTGGTTGGACTGGATAATCTTAGAGGCCTTTCCCAACCTTAATGATTCTAAGATTCTGTGATAATGTACCTCATATTACTGCCAAAATTACACTTGATGTGTGTTCTGAAATCTATGCAATTCTAAATGACTTTTGAAGACCTCCAAAAAAGATCTTAGACATCTAATTTCAAGGTTCACATTTCAGCCAATAAGTTTAACTATAAAAGGTCCTGTGTCACAATATGAACACTGAATGCAAGGATACTTGGCGTGCACATATACAAAAAAGAATTTACAAGATATCATGGTTTCCCACACAAAAATTTTCAGAGCTGAAATTGCCCCTAAAGTTTTCTTTTCCCAGTACTTAGCACAAGAAGACCAGGTCCAAGAAAAAGTGGGATACATGGAGCTTCTTGGCTGTCTTCTTGGACTGGCAGTTTTCAGTTTACTTAGGAAACATGCTGTTATATCATGCATCCACATTTGGACCACAATCTCCCCCTCCAAGAGCTTGAATATTTACAGTGAGAACCCCTGGGAATCAAAATATTACTTCACATGGCTATTTTCCCACAGATTTAATGGGGAATATCTTTCCCTTTGAAAAACTGCCAGATCTGAACCAGGCTCTGAAGTATTTATGTATTACAGGGCACTCAGTGAATGACCACAGGGATGATTGTGCCTCATTTTGTCTTCACTATTTCCATCCACATACGCAGATAATGGTTTCACCTATGAGAGGCTAACATCACCCTAGCTCTTCTGTGCATGACAGTGAGTATTGTGTCCACTAGGCTGGTCGTGCTGGTAGCAGGGGAAGATGCTGACCCAGTTCCATTGTAGGAAGCTCCTTGTTTCCCTGAGAGTCCTGAAATGGAACAGAATCGAGAGGATATCGGGTCCCTGTACCACAAGCATACCTGGACAACACTGTGAAAGGCCAGCTGTCACAGCTCTTCGTTGTCTTTCAGTGCTGGGTTACTCTGATGTGGAGAAATAGGGAAGACGTAGCTTTTTCCACCAAGGTATTTCCTGAAATACCTGAAGACATTTTAGCAGAACCATGGATCACTGAGGAAAAAAGGTAAAGGATTTTTTTTTTATTTTTTATTTTTTTTCAGAAAGGAAATTTTTCCTCTAATCTAATTTTTTTTTCCACATTCACAGCTATGGTTATAAAGGGAACCTTCTCCCAGTTTCTTGGGTGAAATAGCTTCAGGACCACCCAGAGAGCTCTGTTCCCTTCCCCTTGTCTAAATCACACAAAGAAAAATAAACAAATGAACACAACATTTGCCTTCTCATCCCTTCTTTTCACTAAAGGGTCAGGAGGGTCAGGGATCCTTCTTTTGCCATCTCTGGACACCCTTACCCTCTTCAACAACCAATCCCAATGGATCATGGCCTTTGAAATCTTAAATCCTTTAATCAGTTTCTCCAGCTTTCTCTGTTGGCTCCTTTATGTCACATTCCTGGGCTAATTCAGGTACCTTCATACAGCGTAGGATTTGGATGACAGAAAACACATGGGTAAGTACATTGGTAACACATTGGTAAGTACAAGTCCAGAGATCTGTGCGAGTGATGGGTTGATTATCTTTAGCTTCATTAAGGTTGCCCAGCAACATGAGCTTGTATTAATCACGTCAGAGCAGCCACATCCTGACAAGCTATCTGCAGTGCCAGGATACAGACCATTCCTGCACACTGTTGAAAAACATTTCCCATGAACTGTCCCTCTAAAGTCAGAGCAGTAATCGGTGAGTGAAAATTTAGACTTGTCAAAAATTGTATGAAGAATTATTCTTGCTACAGAAATAAGTCTAACAGGAAAGGAATATGAGATAAATACAGTGTAAAATTGTTTTTCAGTGACCACAAAAGATAGGCATAAAAAGCAGCAATATAAATATTAAAAGCATGGAAAGGTGAGCTAGGTAATTAATTAAGAGATACAGAGTTCCCTGATAGATAGATCACTGACTGTACAGTTCATAGCTTTGCTATGCCTGGGAAGATGGAATGAACACATTCTTGAGAGATTCATAACCAAGTCCACAGTCATCGTTTCCAGCTGGATTTTTTCCATTTGATAATTTTATACTATTAATCAGAGCTCATCGGATACTGCAGAAATAGCATTCAAGAACTTTTCTTGAAATTCCAAACAGCTTCCTCATGTTTTTCTATTCCTTATTAATATGATTATGCTGCGCTTAGTAATGTTCTTTTTTTATCTCAGCCATTTAACCATTAAAAATTACCAGGCATTCAGTGGAGCCATATCTAAACTCATACTCCAGTACTGGACCGAACTCTTCCATGAACCACTCTTACACCAGAAGGCTCGATGGGCTTTTCTTCAGATTTCCAGACAGAACTGACACTATGAAAATAGATATTGAGCTTTAAACTTGGATCAGAGTTTACTGAAGTATTTGGTAAAGTATTATCACAAAATCACAGAATCTTTCAAGTAGGAAGGGACATTTAGAGGTCATCTAGTACAACTTCCCTGCAATGATCAGGGGCATGCACAGCTAGATCAGGTGCTCAGAGTCCCATCTAGCCTGAATTTGAGTGTATCCAGCGGTTGGGCATTCACCACCTCTCTGGGCAACCAGCATTCCAGTGTTTTGCTACCCTTATCATAAAAAAAGCTTATTTCTTACATACTAAATCTAAATCTTCCCCTTTCATTTGAAACCATTTCTTCTTGTACTATCACAACAGCCCTGTGGAATAGCCTTTCCTTTTTTATAGATATATTTTAGATACTGAAAGGCCACTATCAGGCCTCCCAGGAGCTTTCTTCTCTTCCTCAGGCCAAACAGCCCCAGCTCTCTCTTCCACATAGGAAGATGTTTCACCCCTTGGATCATAATTTTGTGGCCCTCCTCTGGGTACACTCCAACAGGTCTATGTCTCCTGCACTGCAGATTCCACATCTGGGTCCAGTACTCCAGGTGAGATCTCACCAGTGCTCAGTAGAGGGCCAGCATCACCTGGACACACTTCTTTTGATGCAGCCCACAATACAGTTAGCTTTCTGGACTATAAGGGTACATTTCTGATTCATGCCCAGCTTCCTATCCACCGGTACCTCCAAGTCCCTTTCAGCAGGGTTATGCTCTATCCTTTCATCCTCCAGTTTGCACTGATAGTAAGGATTAATGAATTCACCTTTCAGTAATGGTATTTCTGGAAATTTTCTTTTAACAATAACAATGTGAATTGAATGACAGTGGTGTCGGCTTTTTAAAATAATGTGAGAGTTTCTCAGTCACTTTCCAGAATGCTTTAAGACTCTGTCCTAAAGGTCTATGTAGGTAGCACTGTATCAAAGTCTCTCTAAAGCCTAATGGATTTCTGGAAAATTACTACGGTTTATTCTTTTACTAGAAAGGAAGTTAACTTTTTGTTGAAATAGTCTAGAGGAGACATACACCTATGTCTGTGTACATATCTGCTTTTACTGTCTACCATAGCTGCATTTAGTAGAAAATGAGCTTTAATTATAGTGCCCTAATCACTGTGTAACTGATACGCTGGCTGCTACTGCACCAATAAGGTATCCTGACTTGCATCAGAAACAGTGTGCTGCCAGCAGGAACAGGGAAGTGATTGTCCCCCTGTATTCAGCTCTGGTGAGGCCACACTTTGAGTACTGTGTCCAGTTTTTGGCCCCTCACTGCAAGAGACATTGAGACTCTGGAGTGTGTTCAAAGAGGGCAACAAAGCTGGTGAGGGGTCTAAAGAACAGGCCTTATGAGAAGAGTCTGAGGGAGCTGGGATGGTTCAGTCTGGAGAAGAGGAGGCTCAGGGGAGACCTCACTGCTCTCTGTAACTACCTGAAGGGAGGTTGTTGTGAGCTGGGGGTCAGTCTCTTCCCTCATGTAACTGGTGATAGGATTAGGGAAAATGGCTGCTCCAGGGAAGGTTCAGGCTGGACGTTATGAAACACTACTTCTCTGAAAGAGTGGTCAGGCAGTGAAATGAGCTGCTCAGGGAGGTGGTGGAGTCACTGACCCTGGAGGTGTTCAAGGAACATTTGAGGGACGTGGTTTAGTGGGAACTATTGGTGATGGGTGGATGGTTGGACTGAGTGATCTGGTAGGTCTTTTCCAACCTTGGTGATTCTGTGATTCTGTGAATGATGTAAAACTGTCAACAACAACTTCAAAAAATGTATATCTGTTACTTTATGTGACAAGAGAAAATGGCATGGAATTGCATGGAATTTCAGACTTATAAAGACAATTTCAAAACATTAAGAAATGTTTTATTCCTATTTTATTTTCAATGAAGAGAGGAAGATTACTCTTGTTTTGTCCATACTTGAACACGTGAGCATGGAAGTAGCACCTGAGTCAAGGTTTTATTTTGTTTAGACAATTTTGCTGAGACTTCAAATAGTTTCAAATAAAGAACCTTTCATTTCATTGAATACTAAATGTATACATCTACATGTTTGGTTTCTTGTTTGTTTGTTTGTTTGTTTGTTTGTTTTGCTTTGCTTTTTGTTTTTGTTTTTTAATTAAGTTCCACATTCTTACTGGGAATGAAAACTGCTCTTGGTCCACTGTTTTGCAAGATGAAGTCCAGATCACTGAATCTGCATTATGGTTAATAAAACACACAAACTCTGTCTTTTTGTCTACATTTTTTCCAGCCATAAAAGTAGGACAGTGCAGTTTCACTTGGCACTCTCTACGCACAGTCTAGACTGTAAATTTAAGTTGTTATGGACTGCCTTATCCCATACATAGCATCAATATGATGAGTTTCTACTCTCAGTTGAATATTGTTTATGCAGCAGATAAGTTAAATATTATTATTTCTAAAAGAATTTAGATTAGCAATACATTTTATCAATTGAACATCTGAAAAATTAAGAGAAATTAAGAGAAATGATAGTGATATGTTTACTAGTATAAGTGCTATGGGTAAATCCATTAGGTATGGAGAAATTATGTGTTGATAATAATAATGAATGCCATATATTTCAGGTTAGGAGAGATGCTAGGTTTCATACTAAATATTTCTACTAGATTTTATGTTGAATGTTTTTTTCTTGTCAGACAGAACAAATCACTTGTAAGATAATGTAAACTTGAAAATTGATACAATACATCTGCATAGTGAACCAACATTTTAAATTACTACTATATTAGTAATAGTTTGGTTTATTCATAATAAATCACAGAATCACAGGATTGCAGTAGTTGTTGGGGACTGTTGGAGATCATCAAGTCCAACACCCTGCTAAAGCAGGTTTCCTACAGTAACTCACACAAGTAGACATCCAGACAAGTCTTGAAGATCTCTGGAGAAGGAGACTCCACAACCTCTTTGGGCAGCCTGTTCCAGTGCTCTGTCTCCCTCACAATAAAGTATTTCTTCCTTGTGTTTGTACGGAACTTCCTGTTTTCCAGTTTCTGTCCTTTGCCCCTTGTTCTATTGCTGTACAACACTGAAGTGTGTCCACCCCCATTGGTTTGACTCATACACTTCAGATATTTATAAACAGTGATGACATCCCTTTTCTGCCTTCTCTTCTCTAGACTGAACAGTACGAGGCATCTCAGCATCTCGTCATAGAGGTGATGCTGTAGGATTCTAATCATCTTTGTGGCCCTCTTCTGGACTCTCTAGACGATCCCTGTCATTTTTGAACTGAGAAACCCAGAACTGGACACAGCCAGATGAAGTCTCACTGGGGCAGATTAGAGGGAGATGATCATTTGTGTAATGTTTTATATTTCATCAGTATAAGTATCAGTTGATATGCATACATCACGATATACAAAGCATTGATAAAACTTTCATTTTCCATTTTATGATCTCAAAAGACTTGCCACGAAGAAAAGTTTCTGTTCTTCTTGCTTTTATCTTGGCTGAACTTCAAAATTAGATATAAAGATAAGATTTTACTTGAGCAGGTCATCTGTGCCTGTCACCTATGGGAGATGCTTACTTTCATCTGAGTAATATATCAGTGGCTAATGTCAGACTTAGGACACTCAGGAGATATATCTACCTTCCTGTTTTCTTAAGAGAATCATGAGGTTTCCACCTCATATTCCTATTGACTTAAACATGTAGGAACTACCTGTTTAGCAAAGTACACACATGATGCCCTGCTGCCCCACACCACCTCATTGTGCTGACCTGACACTCACAGGGCTTAGTTTTCCATCTGCTTAAACTGAAGGGTGACATGGACTTGGTGAGTGCAGTGTTGTCACCTCACATCCTACACCCAGGAAACAGGTGCTGCCTTCTGCTCCCTGCATGCACGGTGGCTTAGGGAAACTGAAGAAATACCTACAGAAACTATGAAACTGGAAAAGTTTGAGTTTTCCACAAAAAAAAAAAAAAAAAGACTCTGGACATGTGACCTAAGTCAGAACTGTAGAGAAAATTCACAGGGCAGAGTCTCATTTGTATTTTTCTCACATAATCTATAGAGCAACCATCTTAGTGCCAAACATAGGAAGTATCTGCAAAATAGGAAGAATGACAGTAAAAACAAAACAACAACAACAACAACAATTTATTTTGTTGTAGGATAAATAAAAGCCTGACAAACTTGAAATAACCATGACAATCAGATCACAGATTTTGGAAGCTGAGAGAAGGTATAAACCAAAAACATTTTGATTGATGGCTAGCTAGCAGAAAATACTTCATGGCATTAGAAGCTGTGTATGAACTGTTTCGGCTGTTTCACAGTACACTTACTCCAAAATGTGTGATTTTATGAAAATGGTTCAGAGAGAAAACCAACATATATTTAATCCACAGGCATAATAAGTCTAAAGAAGTCTGGGAGAAAAACAAGCAGTCCCCCTCAAAAGACACATTTGTATATATGAAGAGAAGCTGGATCCTGACTTTCAGCTGAAAATCTTCCCAAATGTATTTATATAGAGATCTCCTCTCCACTTACTTTCAGGGGAAATGGCTTTTTTGCGGCTTTTCTCTTCTAACAAGTGAATTTCACAAGATGGACTGAAGAGTTCAAAAAGATAGAACTGTCCTGCTCATTTTGGGCCTTCTTGTTTCCATCTGGCAGCTGAAATACAGCAGATAGAAGGGAGAAAAAAAGCTGGAACTACTTCTGCCTGTGACACTTACCCAAAATCTCAGAGTCCTTGGAAATGAGGATCACTGACTGTAAAACCCCAGAGAACTATGGGACTCCTGGAAGTGGGAACTGAAGATTTAGTCAGTCAGCTGCATAGCAGAGGTCATTTAGGAAGGAAATCATTCATTCGCCTTCTTACTTCTCATCTCGTGTACATGATTGAATGAGGAGTACTGGAAATACTGATTTATAAATAATTTCGGTTTACTCAGAGCTACAAATTATATGCAACCATCCTTCTAGTGCTTTATTTTTTGGTTGGAGGAGCCTTTCCTCCCTTAAAACTGCTGTCACCAGGGAGAGAGCCCTGTCAGATTTCCTGCTTCTCTGTATGCTCCATGATCCTCCCTGTAGCTCTCACTGGAGAGCTCACCCCTGAGCCATTCCCATGCTGGTGGGAGTGGAGGAGAGCAGCGCTCTCCAGCTCCACCCTCTTCCAATGGAAATGTCATGAGAAAATGTTTTCTTGAGGTTTTTCCTGTTAACATGCTATGTGAATGCTTGCGATCAACTGTGCATTTTTATGGCATTTTGACTGAAAGTAACGTGAGAATATCCTTTCTCACATTATTTCCAGCAGAAATACCCTGAGAACATCGTTATTTGAGATATTTCTATAAGATGTTCTAAGAGGCTGGATATGAGCAAAGTTGCCTGTGTCATTTTGTTCTTTCTTCCAGCAGAAATACGGGCACCATCTAACATCTCTCCGCTTTTAACATTTCTTTTTTATTAAGCCTCATCCAGTTTCATGCCAAATGAAGCCCTTGCTGAAATAATTGATTTGATTCTTCTGTGTCCAGAGAGCTATCCAAACTGAATCAAAGGTTAAGAAACCAGATTAAACTCCACAGCAATTACGGTATTTATGGGATTTCCTTCTGAGATGAAGTTGTTTCCACTGCCCTTTCTGTTTCAAAGTGGACCTACAATAGGGCTGAATAGAACAGTGGAAGAGACTGGGAAGAACAAAGACCGCATACTGTAAAAAAGCCATTCTAATTAAATCAGAATGAAAACACCAGAATGCCTTTGCTTTCAGAGGAACAAGTAAGCGACCTAGAGAGCCTTATAACTTGGCAGTATACACATTCCTTTTTTAAAAAGCAACCCACATCTTTAAAAGGAAATAAATCTGGGGGAAAATATAAGATGTGTCAAGTCAATCAGCTATTTATGCCATTTTCCCCTATCCTGATGTTTCCCTCATGAATTATGCGCTTTCAGCTGCCACTACTTACATATGTGGGCCCTCGTGGCACGCTTCCCAGGACCAGCGTGTGATTACGGATCATAGGAAATGAACATACACATTGCTCCTTCATTAAAGGCAAAGATGCACAATTCCAACTGCTCCATGTTAGAAATCTCTACTCTATTTGAAAAATAACAGCTGCTATTAAGAACATCTATAGCTATAATAGCTGCAGCCGTGAAAACTAATCACCGTATTTTCACTGTAAAGTTCAACAAAGGAATTAAGAAACAGATGCCCATTAAAAAGGCAAAAGGTAAAGTAGCCACTAAGAGTTTCTCAATAGCCAGAAGGTGGTGCTACATTGTAATGTAGTCACAGGGTGGTCAAGTTTGCATCTTTGATATGCTTTTATTTATTTATTTATTTTGAAGAGAAACAGAAGACATTAAACCATCTCAATTGCACTGCTGGGAGGCGTTCAGCAGAGGTAGAAAAGAATGGAAACTCGGTTCCAGGTATGGTGAAATCTCATGGTGTGACAATAGAAGACCAAAAAAACCCTATCAACCATCTTGCTATGTTTCTTTGAATAAATCTTTCTTCTTGTAGCCCTTCACACCAGTTTTGCCTGGAATCTTACAGCTTCTTCATTTTATGAACAAGAAGAGACCAGATATTTAGCCCCAGGTGGGCACTGTTGCCTTTGATGACATTCTGACAGTTCTTGCCAGCTGAGGCAGTGTGATCACTGTCATTAGCAGCAGAAGAGAAAGGGAGCAGAGCTGCTGTCACCTTGTGTATATCTGCACAGTGGGAAGCAGGGCAGGGCTGGGTTCCAGTGGCTGAGCTCCAGTAAAGAAAGCAGTTTGGGTGCTTTTTCTGCCCAGTTAGTCTTTCTGACCAGGCTTTGCCTCAGCCTTGCTGATTCCCAGGCCTGCATGGCTGCATTCATGTAAATGCTTTATTTAGAGTCAGGAGTGAAGTTTTGTACCTGACTCCTAAATTCCCTCTCTTTTTTAGTGCCTTGTTTTGCATTTTTAAGAAGTCTTGGAAAGCAGGTGCTGGATTTCTCTTGGATGGCAATAAATGGAGAGAGGTGCTCCAGCAGCACAGCCAGTGCAGCCTGACCTCAAGGGGCAGGCAGGATCAGAAAAAATGAAACAGGATTGGACCCCACTCAGGCTGAAATACCCTCCCTCCCTCTCCTGTTTGCTGTAAGATCTGGACACGGGGCCTCAGCAATAATGTTGCTCTCTTACAGATTCATTCCCATTGATCTACTTCACCGGCTCATGTGGATGTAGCCCAGGGGCATTTCTGAGTTGGTGTGAGGTCATACAGACAATTCCCCTGTGTTCTCTGATGAGAAAGATACTCCAATCTGAAGCCGCTTTTTTCTTCTTTTCTTTGGTGGAAAAAAAAAAAAAATGTCACTATTAGTCAGGCAGCTCCCCCAAGGGGAAAAGGTTTTGATTCAGTGGAAAATGGCCCTGACCATCAGAACAAATCATCTCATGGAAAAATATCGCCTAGTAATGCCATCATCTTTGTTGTTTGCATTGCAGAGGAACACTGAACTCACAAGCCAGCACCCATTTATGCTAACTACAAACAAAACCATGTGTTCCATCATAAAGCCATGCAGACTCGTTCCCTTAAGGGGAGACAGAAGTTCACAGAACTGAATCCCATTGAGAATACACATAAACCACATGTGGTTCGGGAAATCTCTGGGCTGAATGCAGCTGATGGCTGGAAGAATAGTGGGGGCGTGCTCAGATGCCCTCTTGTTCTTTTTTAGACATGGTGGTAGTTCACATGGTCAAGAGCCACCTTCAAACTTCTCGTAGTTCCTGTGACAGGTTGCTGGGCCTTTGTGGATCCACTGCAGATTTATTCCCTGTATTTACAATGCCAAAAATATGTTTGACACAGACATACAAGTTTTGCCGACTGGGTTATGACACGAGCAAAGAAAGACACAGACCTGATCCTGGTGGAGTATGAATAGCGTTTTCTTTCTTAAGACAGGATCATGACCAGACTTACAAAGAGAAACTTCAGGAAAAACCGAGTTTCCACAGAAATAAATATTGATTCTTTTCTGGTATGCAATGCAAAATAATTTTGTTTTCAATGTAAATATAACTACATATATATATATATATAGTTATACAGTATAGTTATACAGTAGCTTTTAAATTCACCAGATGCTTAATGACTGCTTTCAATCAGAAAAGTGGCTCATAGCAGATGGAATATGCCTTAACTATTTCCAAAACCATGGTGTTTTATTGTGTTAAATAAAATGAATTTTAAACCACTAGGGGCAAAAAAAAAGAAACCTTTCTTTAACTTATGTAATGACACAACAGACAAGCTATTTAAATAAAATATTGTTAAAAGCAGCTGTAGATCTAAGTCTTATACTGGCAGAGATCATATTCAGCTCGGGATAAGTGCTTCTGTGAGAGTTTCTTATTGCTGGAAATGCAGGCCCGTAATGGAGGTGGTGACAGACCTTAAATTAGCGCAGTGCTACTGTACAATAATGTGTCCTCTCAGTGCCATATGGTTATGATATGTGGCCGTTTTCCTATGCTGGTTATAAATTTGGACTGTCTGGCACACATTAAAGAAAGGAAAGCCTTTGCTGATCATTTTAGCCATCCTCTTCAGATCACTGAGAAATCATTCTTTACAGTCTTAATTTCTGATTTTTAATTGTTGGCATTGCTGAAGTGCCCCAAATCCCCTGACAGGTCAATACCCCCTTGTGCTGCACAGTTGTTGCCTTCTGTAGAAGTGCAGAGCAGCTGCTGTGAAGAGGGAATTAGAGGTGAACAGAACTAAAGCCAAGGTGACACTGTACCTGATGTAAAGATTACAGTACAGTTCTTAACCTTTCCTGCTCTACTTTTTGTCCTTTTGTTATACCCCAGATGTCTTGGATTTATTGTTACCAGGTCATATTCACTGGCACATCACAGAACTGGTATGTGGAGAAGCTCCCCATGAACAAATGCAGGAGGAGTGTTTCAACAACATATCCCATATACAGAATTATTTAAAATTTGTCTACACCAAGAAATGGGCTTGGAATAGAAATCCCACAACTAGTGGAAACTCATGCTGTGAAGTCCAAACCGTAGATGTAAGACAGCACTGTGCCACAGTGACCTGTTTCTCAGCAGGGATGATTAGCTTGGGCACAGCACTGTCTGATGTGGGAACAGTGCATCAGACGGGATCTGGCCAAGGTCCAGGCAGCTCAGCGTGTCTGTGTATCGCACGCTCCGGCACACCAGCACTGGGATTAGCTTGAGAAGACCTCACTTGGGTCTGTTTTAATTGGTCTGTAAATGATAAGAAGCCCTCATTGCTTCTCTCATCCAACTAATCTCCAGTTTAATAAAGGAAGTTCTTTCTGGCGATCAGACATCTATTTTCTGTACTTTTTTTTTTTTTTTTTTTTTTTTTTTTAATTTAAATATTTAATTCCAGTATAAATTAATTGCCTTCCACAAGATCAGAGTCCTTTGAAAAAGAGACACCCTGGCAAGCCAAGCGACTGCGTGTTTTGTTGCCATTTGAGAGGGCTTGTGCAGAAATCCCAGCTCTGCTGCCTTTCTCTGCTGAGGAAGAAGTACCTCATATCACAAACCAGCAGCCCCTTCAGGCAATTGCCATTTAAAGAGTGGCATTGATGGGCTCCGTAAGGAGCCCTATTCAGTGCTCTCTAGCTGGCAGCATGATGTCAGTGATGTGGGCGGCAGACCCCTGAATTTGCTTTGATGGTATTTGTGCTCTTTTTTTTTCATTTTTCACGAATGAGTGATTCATTTCTTTGAAACAATGTGTTTGGAAAGCCTGCCCCGCTAAGGAATTGTCTACGCAGTGGGGGAGGCTTGGAACATTGTATGTCCTCAAGGAAGTCCCAACAGGGGTTGTGCCAGATCCTCAGTGCAAGAGGTAACGGGGATGCTTGTATCCAGTCCAAAGCTCTGTGAATCAAAGGCGTTGACTCTCAAGCACAAGTGCCAGGGTTTGGGCAGATAACCCAGCCCGTGCCAATCTGGGGCAAAAAGAATGTCCCCAACTAATCCTGGGGTTTCAAACAAACATCATCAGTTTTAAGAATCCCACAGCACTGAGCGATGTTAAATGAAAAAATAATGTGATTTTGCTTTCCTAATAAGAAAAAAGCATGGAAAAAAAAAATAAATAAAAAAGCAACGTTTTTTACTGCAAACAAAAAATGATGTTGCCTTGGGTTCTTCACTGCAAACAGAGTTTGGGTGAGCAAAGGTAGTGTCAAGAGGAGGAGAAACTGTTGCTGCTGAATCACATGTTTTGCAAGTGGTTCTTGTGCAGTTCAAATGCTCATGTAAAAGGTATGCAGAAGCAGATTTGGCTGACATGAGGTTGTTGAATATTTCCATGTCATCTTCAACAGCAAGCATCAGATGCTTGCTTGCAGGGTGGTTCAGACTGCTTAGACTAGGCTAAGGCAAAACTTCATATGCAGTGGTGAGAATAAGGTACCTGTGATAAAGTATCCAAATATCCTACATGCAGCATGCAACTGGTGGCAGCTAATATTACATTTAGAAGCAGGGCCACATCTGTGCTCCTGTCACTCACTCTCTAGCAATGAAGTTCCTGGATCAGGTTGAAAATTATGTGTCTGTGTTCACTCAGAAAGAAAATGTGAATCCACTTCTGCTCAGAGGTGTGAAATCAAGCATCTCTAGTTCTTTTAAAAAGCTAAAGGAGAGGACAACAACCCATTTTGTGTGAAACACACTCGTGATCTCAAAGAGGAACATGAAAGTATCTTTGTAGCTTCAGACAAATACAAGGAGTTTAATTAATTTAATTTTGTATGCCATATACAAAATGTTAAGCGGTTCATTGCAACAGATGGTCTTTACCTTACTGAAACAACAGGCTTCCTCTCCTAACAAGCCCTGCATGAGGGGGTCCCCGTGGGAAAGCTGATCGCCTGACTCCACAGCAGAACCCGTCTCTAGTTCAAATGACTGATCCCAATCAGAAGGACAGAGGACTTTGTGTTAGCGGAGTACAGTGTCATCATATATCTAATGAGTGTTTCCTTAACCCTTCACAGAACAGCAAGCGGGTTAGATTACTATTCCAGGAAACAGAACTCTTGTCTCTATCCTTTTCTAAAGTTTGAATTTATAGCACTGTGCTTTAGTACAGCTCTGGGGTATTCTGGTTTGGACAATCCTCATGCCTTCTGCTGAGTGTAAGACTTGATGGAGGAGGGGTGGTGTTTGAAATTCAAGATCAATAATACAATATTGCTGTTGCAGTTATTCTGGATGGAAATAAACGTACGTGTGATTTGCAGCACAGGTAGTATGAACCTGACCCAAATTGTTACTGAAATATTCTGTTACAGAAACCTAGAATTCAGTACATCAGTGCTCAGGTTATGTCTCTGTCACACAAGAAAACGGTTTAATGGGCTCCTCAACCACACAAGAAAGCATCCCATTCTCCTTCGGCCCTACTTCCCTATCCTATAGGACAAGATGTTATCCACAACAGCTGCAATGCTCTAGTTTCCTACATTGTTTTGTCTGTTTTCATTGAGCTCAGTGGTGCCCAGTAGGTACAGAGAAAACTTCATTCTTGATAAAAATTCAGAAGTAGCTCCCCATTGGTTCTGAAGTTATATATAGGCTATATAATGAGTAAAGACAAGGAAACACTTTGAAATCAGGCTTGTTCCATATTTTTTGACACTGGAAGTTGATATTCTGTATGTACTCAGTAGAATGTTTCCTTCTTGTTCTGGCACTAAATCCCAACGACCGTCTCAGAAACCTATGCTGTTGAAAATGTTCTCAAAATGGCATATTCTTAAAGAAATTCAGTTTCTGATAAGCATTTTGATTGGAACTCCCTAGCTAGTCCCCTTTACTTATTTACTAAGCCACTTAGTATTCTCTAAAGTGTGGATCAATGTATTTTGTATTACAAACATACATAGATACTCATTTAAATTACCTGAAGAATAACCGTTCAAGAAGAAATGTTGACAGCATCACACTACTTCACACGTTTTTGTACTTTTGGTACAAAACAATCAAACAAACAAAAACTTGATTCTTCTGCTGAGAAAATACCTGTAAACAAATCAAAAGTTGTTACATCAATGATATTGAATTACTATAATGTTACATACTAATTATTGAATGTTTCATGTTTGTTTAAAACATATTATTTTAAATCGGTGATTAGCTATTAACATTATTGAGTCAAAAGAAGAAATTATTAACTTACAAAATTGAGATAATATAGGATATAACAATACAGTTAGTTAAAACACTTCATTAAAGACTTTTTTCATTAAAAAACAACAAAAAAGTCATCATTGCTGGAATTGCCGGATTCTTTAGCTTTCATGGAACTGCATTCCTTATTGTAAGTCTGCTCAAAAATGTTCATCTAGCTCTAGAATTATATACACAGGAATAGAAAACTATGGTGGTGATTTTCAAAGCAGCAGTGAAAATAAAAAGCATATGGATCCTACTGAAAATTACCATGATTTAGACCATGATTTGGACTTCTGTAAGTTCCTTTGAAATTCCTAAAAGAATAATTTCTCGAGCAAAGTGTTCCTTCACTCTCTTTTACTTGTTCAAAATCAAAAGTAAGGTAGATACTAAGTACTTTAAATGTTGTACACTGCCTTTAAATTCTAAGTAGATGTAGAACAATAATTCATTTTTATACTGATAGAAGGACTTCTAATGAGGTTATATGTAACTCTTGAGGCTGTTGTAAACATTTAGTCTAGTAAACATTTAGATCTCAAAAAGGAAAAAGAAAAAAGAAAAAACAATTAGGTAAATGTTAGACAAGAAAACCACCATCTGAACCAGATTTACTTTGGAATTTCAGATTGTATCATAAAATATTGCCCAGAAAGTGATGCGAAATCATCTAATGAGATTTCCTGCATTAACATAAGTGATTGCAATTCATTTCAAACTCCAGTTGTGTCTCCGTGAATGCTAACTTCACAAACACAAAACTTCCCACTGCACTTTTATTCACAGGCTTGTCAATCAGGTGCTCACCGTTCCTTTAAAGTTTAAGCCTTATTAACCTACACACTGGATTTGACTGATGATAGGCCACAACAAACAAAGAGCACCAACTCTCAGGTTCCAAATCCTGTCATCCTAGTTCAGCGGGTCCCTGCAAACCCCCTGTAAGAGATGAAAGGATCACTTGAATGTCTGATTATTCAAACACACAAGCAATGAGGGCACATTGTGGAAGAAAAAAAAGTAATAATGTTAGTGGAGTCCCTTGCTGATTGAGATATCTTCTAAAAAAATAACTTGGTGCTGACCTTTACACACAGATAATGTTGGTTTCTAGCCCAGGTCTTCATGGGTTATGTCAAATGCACATTGGGAACCCCATATGCAAGATCTGCATTCAACATATACTTGGCAAATATAATTAAACTGAAATCAACTCTTGCCAACATTGCCCAGATATGGTAGGAAGCCAGAATGTTAACTGCTTCAGAGGAACTGAAAAATCACCGTAGTTCTAACAAGTAGAATTTTCCTTTCCTAAGTTTTCATAGGCAATTTTGTAGTTAATAATTTCAGTATGAGTACAAGTTTATACACTACCTTGGTATATAGAAGAGATTGTTTTATCATTAAAATCCTGCTCATTAGTGACCTGGCATGTTGGGTAAATGCAATTCCTGCTGACTAAGCCTCAGTGTATCTATCAGAATTATATTTAATATTAATTAATATTATAGCATTGCCTAGAGACCTGTCAGGAAACATATCTGATACATATACAGCAATGGTCTTTTCATCTTCTAAAGAAAAAATCTAAATGTTAATTATGCCTTGCATATAGAATTGAAGAATGGCAGGGAAGGATAAAGTTAATGAAGAAGTCTGGAAGGTGGCTTTTTGTTTTGTTTTGTTTTGTTTGTAGAAAAATCTTTAAATAAAGTACTAGATAAGAAAAATAAAGTTCTTGTTCAAGGACCAAAAAAGAGCATGACTATCTATCCTGAAGGCAGAATATAAAAGAAAAGCTGACCTCAAAATTTTTTTCCAAAACAGTCTCTTTCTATTTTTCTGGTCTTTTTTTTTTTTTTTTTTTTTTTTTTTTTAGTATCATTTTTCTCCTAAGAAACTATGCTGGATGCCAACAACTGTTGAGCCTGCCTGCAAAAAGCATCCGCCTTATGGCTTGTTAGTTTCCCACTGAGCTAACTACCAATCAGTAAAATGTAAATAACACAATAAACAGCGCTGATGAGAGGATCAGATCATAAGTACAACAATTTTATACAATACCTTTTGAAAAGGAGGAAACAAGTGCAGGTTATAGCCGAACAATGTAGAAAGCTAGTCTCAACAGTTCTTTTATTCTTTCTACCAAAACAAACATTTAGTTTTTTGAAGGAATATAATGGATTGATGGGAAACGTGTTTTTGTCACAGAAGAACTGTTTTTCCAATACAAAATGGCAGTATCAAAGTCCACCTGACTTTAACAATCTATCTTAAGACAATACGTTAAAATATAAAAAGAAATGAAATGAGGATGAGGAGAGGAAACCAAGGACAAATATATCATCAGGATATGATGTTTTATATTTTTATATTTTTATTTTATTTTTATTTTTAACACAAATGGATTATCCTACCTACACAGTATTATGTCTTCTTTCTGAGCCATACTGGTAAAAAATAAAATGTTTAATTACATTTTGTGAGCTTTGGTAAGATACAGTATCAACTGTCAGAGACAGCAAAACATGTATTATGCACTTTTTTTCTGATGACATATTATGTGCTTTCTCATTTCTTTAGACCATGATGAAGCTAAAACTTTCATCTTATTCTGTGTGATCTATGTCAGAATACTTATATGCTTTAAGAATACTTCTGAACATTAATTAAAAATGTTAAATAAAGGGTAAATATGTGATTAAATTTATATGATTCAGAATCTCACACCAAAAAAAAAACGACCCAAGCATATACAAGCAATATGCAGTTCCTCTAGAAATCCAATACTTGTGCCATAGCTTTGGCTTTATGTTGCAGTGTTAGAGCAAGCCTGAGAGATGAATGTAAAAGATAAAGAAGCATTGTAAGGTCAGTGACTGAGCTCCTCTTTTTCCTAATCGGCTTCCCTTGTTATCCATCTAATTTACGAGAAGGTTAACCTTTTCACTACTGCTAGAAACTAGCTGCAACTTTTTATGAGATGACCACGCTAACAAATTAATCATTACTCTTTGAAGAGCTCTGTAACAATATGTGACAATACGCTATTTAAAAAGAAGAATTAAAAACAGCTGCATTTTTCCTTCCTTTGCACTCAATTGCAAGTAGGTTTACATGAAAATAGGTATCAGGACTTCACAGGTAAAAAAAAAAAAAACCTCATGCAGATAGAGAGCTTTGGAGGCCATGGAAGGAATGCCAGTTTCACCTACTAAAATTGCTTAAGGTGCATTGACCTGGAATTTTCCAAGGAAATATATTTTAGTTAAAAATACATTTCTTTTCAGTTAAAAATTCACATATAGACTCTAACACAAAACAAAACAGATGCAAATGAATGTTAAACATAGAATTTGCAGAATATTGCATTGCAATATTTTTTTTTAATTAAAGGTTGAAATGACCCCAAAAGTTAGAAATAAAGTAGAATATTTATAGATAAGTAAGTGAATCAAAAATAATTAAGTATCCTGGAAGTTTTTTGATGTTTTTCCTTTCTTTGACTTGGATGAGAACAAACAGGCAAATGTGCTGGAAAAATTACTGAAATGTGGACTTAGTTTCTTTTAAACAGTGTTTTATATCCCAAGCATAAGAATGAAAGAAAAAATAAAAAGAAATGAATCAGGATGGGCAATCCAAAGCTAAGGGTCTCTGTCCACAAACTGGAAGATAGACGCTGAGCGTTTAGTTTCAACAATAACCTGTCTATGTGGCTCAGACACTTCACACCATATTCAGCTGTGCTAAATTTGCAGAAGCTGCTAAGGATCTAGATCTCACACAGCATCACTTGACCCCTAGAAACACGTACATTTAGTACTTCTGTTCTGGAACACACACAGATAAACACCCCAAAGCATCACAGTGTGATAGTACAGGTGGCTGCACCGTCATTAGGTAAGCACTGCTCCTAGGAGAAGTGCTCCCTAGTTTCAATTCAGGACTTTATATAAGAGGCTGAAAAGGAAAAATATGTCCCCAGAAGGACCACATTCATTAGCTGTGCCCTTGCTATGGCATAGGCAGCACAAACTGCAGCCACTCTGCATTATGGTTTCTTGTATTAAGAAAAGGAAGGTAGTGTACAAAGAGCATCCTTTACTCAAAAGTTCATTAATCATCTCAGTGATTAGTGGGATCCTCCTGGTACCTTCTGCCACAAAGGATCAGTCCAGGGATTAATATCCTAATTAATTGAGCACTCTGGAAACCATAGTGATGGAGGGGAGGGCTGAAAGTTCCCTAATTTGGAAAGAGACTGGGAGAAATATCTGCTTGCTGCCTTTCTTTAAAAAAAATAAAATAAAAAAGAAAAAAAAAAAAAAAGAAAAAAAAAAGATTTACATATCAATGCAGAATATTAGAGAGAAGAATGCATGAAAATGTTTAAATTCTAGTGAAGTAGAGCTGAAAGTGAAATCAAGAGAATTTGGACCAAGAAGTGATTAGGTGTCATATTATGCAAACTCAACTCTAAATATAAATAAATTGATGTGATGACATCAAGAGCTGAAGAAAGAATAAAAATAAGTGGACGTTCCAGGCAAAAAATTGAACTTTCCACACTCTCTAAATGTTATCTCTACACTGATAAAGTTAACAAGAATTCTTAAATCCAAGAGATGGCTTTTCTAGGAGAACTTCTGGGGTCAAAATCTACTTGCCATGTTCTGTTTCAGTTGTGAAAGAAGTGAGCTGAGATTTTTTTCTGAAACTGGAGTGAACCCCTGGTAGCCCAAGAGATCCACTTAAGAATGGACCAGAAGTCATCAGAAATATATTACAAGAGTGGGAGGAAATAGAAGGAATTTGCTTTTTTCTCTCAAAGAAGGGATTGTAGTCATGTCAATGATTTGTCTTGCATCCTCTGTCTATACAACTTCATTTCATCTTAATCCTTCAGTTTTTACTTATATATATATATATATATACATATACATATTACACATAAATCATCTGTTAGCAGAATCGCTACAAAATCTTTTTCTTTAGGCCATGTTTGTTTGTTTTCAGTAATTCTTCTTAGGTAATAAGTGAATTAGAATTTTGGTGAAAAGGAATGAACTATCTTATTATTTGGTTGCAAGAGTAATTCTTAGGCATTTGAATACCTCTAGTTGGTAATTTTTAATGTATTCAAACAGTTCTGAGATTTCTTCATAAGTCAAAATTTTCCACTAGTTTTGAACTTTTAATTTTGGGACTCTAAAGAGCGACATTTAGGAACAGGTTTCCATTCTAACCTCAGTGTGTACTGCAGGTGCTTGACATCTCTAAATACTGCGACTGATCATCTCAGTTTGGATCTTCAACAATTTAGCCTTACTATTTTGACTTAATGTTGGCATTTATTATAATCATGGATAATTATGTGTAATTATAATTAAGCTCTAATCCTCCTCAATTACACTGACATAAATTAGGCATAAGGCATAATTTAATCAAAATTAATGGATTTATGCCAGTGTAGAGCTGACACAAGGATAAACTCAGATCTCGTATCTCATTACAAAGTACAGTATTTTAAATATGCCAGAGTAAATCCAGTTTATAGGTAACTATTTTTCAGTTACATTAAATGTTTGCTGTTCATTGATTGTCATTGCTAACAAAAATAGAAAAGTGGATTAAGTTGGAAAATAAAGAAAAAAGAAAAGGATTTCAAGTCATTTATGCAAGAAAAAAAATATCTTGTAATATCATAAGGATGCCTTTAAACATTACTTTTCCTAAAATAAATCAAAGGAAAATTCACTCCCTCGGGAACTTTAAATGTATGTGATAGAAATACATCCAGATGCTAATATTTCTAACTGACCAAGAGTGGACTTAGAGGGCTCATTGGGGAAATGATTCTTTACAAAACATGGGATACAAAGCTTACGTTGTTGAAAGGAGAAGCATGTAATCAGCTAAAGAATTCCTGAGAAAGACCAAGGGCAGCAGATACTGAAACCTTGAACTTCCTTGCTTCAATGCATTTTTCGCATGCTTCCTGAAGAAAGGAGCAACCAAGGGAATTTATTAACTTTTAACTTAATTAGGTAGATGCCAAAAAAAAAAAAAATGTTCATTCCTGGAGTGGTCTGTTTAGATGTTGCAGCCTTCAGAAGACTGCAGTTCCACTCCAAGAATCCCAAAGATTATTTTATTTTATTTTATTTTATTTTATTTTATTTTATTTTATTTTATTTTATTTTATTTTATTTTATTTTAATGAAGCTATGTGAATCTTTTAATCTTCTAGACAGGAAACGAGAATTTTCAAATGAGACGATTAACATGCACTGAGGACATAGTTGTGGAAACAGGCAAAGTAACATATGTTTAACTCACATATTTTATTGCAATCTAATATAAAACTTTACAAAATAGCTATTATGTTCCTGTGAAATCTGACAGCTGTACGTAGCTATGTTTCTATCTACACATATATACACATGAACAATTCTAACCAACTCGTTGCTTTTTGTGAGCTCTTGTAGACAATAACTGCCTTTCTAAAGAAATGTTGTGGCCAATCCATAATACATTTTGGAATTAATGTTCTCCCTTGGCTTACTCACATAAAACTGTTATTTCTTTTTATTTCAATGGTTCCTGTTATGAAATTGTTGATTAAAAACAATAAAATGTGAGAGTATTATTTTCAATGTCTCTCCCACACAATGCTCACAAACAATTACTAACTGCAGCACCAGCACCTGGACATCTGCTGTCTTTATTGAGGAGTCTACAAAAGTATTCAGACACCCAGTTTCCCTCTAAGCTACAATCTCTGTTTCACACGATGTCTTCCATGTTATCCAACAGAGAAGATGAGGAGATTCATCCCTGTCAATGGTAACTCAGAACTGGCATTTCAGCCTGACAGCAGACATGAACTGTACATGACTGTGTATAATACTAAGAAAGAAGCAGGCTTTTAAGAACCACTTTTTCAGAAAATGCAAGCTATAGACACAGAAGAACAATCACTGTGTACTAAACTATAATCAGATTAGTTTTTATTCACTGGGTTAATTCAGAGAATCAGAATTGCAAAGGAGGTCGAAGTGAGTCCTGGTGACAGAATGTGCTTGATCTAGCAGATCCTGGTGGTGAATTCATTGGACTACTTCCAACTGAATTAAAAGGTGTTTGAATTAAGTGCAGAGTGTATATGGTAAAGTCAATGGACAATCTCATAGCCAGAGCCAACAACTGCAAAGCAAAATTTATAAATAATCATTTTTACAACAGATTCTTAATGCCATCCACTGTGTCTGAGGTATTCCTTGTTGTACTCATTTTGAAAGAGAATCATTAGATATAAGACATAAAAGCCAGACCTATATCAAAGCACTAGAATAATAATAAAAGAAAATTTGTACTAATTCACGTTCTACAAAACTGTTGGTAAAGGTGTATTTTCTGTTTATTGCTCACAGCGGATGCTAGTCTTGTCTTAGATGCCTACTAGCAAATCCTACTCTTTGCTATCAGCATTGCAGCCCCATTAATCTTGTCACCAGCTGCATATTCAATTTGTGAATCAATGGCTTTAATCATCTTTATAGTTGCTCTTTTATTCATGTCTATTGATTACAGTACCACAGTATGAAACAGCAGAGAATTAAATGACAGAGAAGCACTGAAAAAAAAATTAAATTGAATAATTCTTCCAAAATGCTGTATCCGAAGAATTTTGACGTATCAAGCATTGCAGGGAATTCAATTACATATCTAGAGGCCTTCACAAAGTTTTACATGAAATGCGCTTCAATAAAGATAAAATTAATTTCATTTTGGTGAAAATTCATGTGATTCGTGATTTTTCTCAACCACAGAAAACAAAGAGTGAATGGCAACTGAAAGGCTAAATGAGGTTAACCAGCATAATTGAAGGATGGCTTCTGGTCCATATTTTTCCCTTTTACTGAACTATTAAAATGTCCCAAAACTACCCTGTTTATTTTGAAATATAACTATTAGCATGTCTAAGATATTTCAGCAGACTACCAATCTTCCTCGAACCACGTGGCTGTTGACTTGAACAGTTCCTAACCTGCTCTGCAGAGAACATCCTTGTTTTAACTCTGTATGCAAAGGTAAAACCCCTCCACATTTACTCCTTAGTTTTAGATTCGATCTTGGGGAAAGTGCTCTTTACTGTCCAGTATGGATACAATCATAACATGACAAAAAAATGTATGCTTTTATTAGTGTTATAATACCCTTTTTAGGGAGAAGCCTGAAAGACAGCAACTGAACTACCACAACAACAAATAGCAAGTTGTCGCATTATCAGGATGAATATCAGAGCAGGTTTGGAGTAGGACCACAAGAATAATCAGAGGGCTGGAACTGGAGCACCTTTCCTAGGAAGACAAGCTGAGAGAAAGTGTTATCTAGCCTAGAGAAGTCTCCCAGGACACATTGTTGTAGCTCCCATAAAGGGAGGCTACAGGAATGGTGGAGAGGGACTTTGTACCAGTATGCGTAGAGATAGGACAAGGGGAAATTGTTTAAAACTGGGCAAAAAAAAAGGTATATTCAGAATAGATTGCTGGAAGAAATTCTTTACTATTATGTGGCTAGGCACTGAAACAGTAAAGTTGTGGATGTCCCATCACTGGAGGTGTTCAAGGTTAGCTTGGATGGGGCCTTATTCAGAAGAACCTCTGCCTATGGCAGAGAAGTTGAAACTAGGTGGTCTTTAAAGACCCTTTCCATCTCAAACAATTCTATGATTCTATGATAAGGATTATCTTTAGGCTAGGAGAATTTCTACAGTAATCTTTACTTCGGGCTGCTCCTGAGCTAATATGAATCTGTTAGCTATTTCAGATGGGTGTCAGGAGATACCTCAGTTCAAAGTACTTGAGTCAAACTTGGAAAACTCTCATACAGGCTCATAGGAGTTTTGATTTTGAGAAGGTGATATATGCATGTGCATAGAACTGAGAGTGTTTCCTTCAGATTTTAAGGCTTGTGAAGACAAGTGAAAGAATGAAATCTATTTTGATGTGCTGGAAGTCAAAACAGCTTCCTGCATGTGATTCATCTGTCTCTGTTACATTATACAGGACTAAATTAAAACAAGCAATTTTTTTTCTTTCTTTTTTATTTTTTTTTTCCCCCTCAGATTGAAGTGTGGGTGTCATGGGGTGAGAAGAACAGTTTCTCTTGTTTTTTTTCCCCTCAAAACATTTTTTCCCTCTCTTCATTGGAAACATAATGCTGTCAGCTGTTTCTGCCATCTTCCTATTTCAACTTCTCTCTCTCCATCTGTGTTCATACTTTTTTTTTTAAAACTCTTAATCAGGTCCTGCCTCATCTTTGTATCGGAATTCATCATCATATGGCACCAATTCAGATCTGTAACATGAATAAAGGTTGGTATTTATCATACCTGCTGTAAAGGAAGTGCCTGTAAAAGGAAAGGGAGCATGTAATTCCCTGCCCTTCACTTTCTCCTCAACCTTTCACCTTTTAATCAATAGCCACAACCCAAAGAGATCTCACAATGGAAAGTTAATTATGAGATCATGAAGATGAAAGCATATGACTGGCATTTTCTAAAGGTACTTTACTTTTAAATTATCCCTGATTTACCTGCATAAAAGGAAAGGAAGTTCCCAAAGATTATTCTAAATGGACCAGACTTTTCAAATTATTCAGTTGCCAGTTTTTCCAAGTGGAAATGCAATCTTGTCAAAATGTTCTTTGAATATTTCTCAAGAAGTGTTCCTCCATTTGCCAATATGACCTGACTCATAAACTGTAGATATGTTAATGAATATGAGGACTGGAAGGCAATGCTCCATGGTAACTTCACAGCTATAAGAGTTGTACATGAGTCTCAAGATAGATAACTAGATGCTTTTTCGTAGCAAACTAAGAAAACCACAGATTCAAGCATTCGTATTCATCAGCTCTGAGAATCTGGTAAACAACTATTGAAAACCACAGGGAGAAAAATTTTGTAGAACATTGTATGATTCCAGGCTGGAATCAAATATCATTCTCTCATCTTAATTGCAGAAACTGAGGACAGCAAGAATCACTACAGAAAAAAAAATTGTTTGTCAAAAGAATAATACAAATATTAGCTTATTTTATTGCATTTAGTATTCAGGATGGTCAGATGAGAAGTTTGGTAGTTGTATTAACCACTCTAAGTAATAATAGAAAATATTTCTATTGTTTTTTTATTACATGAAACTCTGATTCAATATCAGTTACAGATAAAACCCCAATGAGAACCAATAGTTAAACAATGTTAATTAATTTTAGAGCTACTCAACCAAAAATATCAGATTATTGAGTATATAGGTTACTATTAATATTAGACTTTAACTCTATTGTATCCTCTTTATATATAATGACTATTTGGAGTTGCAACAGAGAAAAAAAATGGAAGCAAGATCACCTTTGGTGACAAGCTTGTTAAGCTAGGAAAAAGACTTTTCAGCATGTGGTAGTTAAAGCCTGAAGGGAAGTGGAGTTATGAAGTAGTGAAAGGCTGCCTGGGGGCCACTCACTTCCCCAGGGAAAGAACAACTGAAGAAACATATCCTCTGAACCCAACATTAGGAAAGGGAAAAGGGCCATCTCCTTCTCATCTGAAGAATCTGACATTTGGGAAAGGAAACACTGTCCTCATATGAAATTTTCATATGGATTGCTAAGAAACAGAGCATATTTGCCTCACTGATATCCCTCTGTACAGAGATATCAGCTTTCTGTGTCATTCTCACTGCACCCTTCCTCTCCTACAACTGCTTTAAATTATCTATTTAGATCTTAATGCCTCTTTCACCCTTGGATTTATTTATTTAATTAATTAATTATTGTGATACTTAATTGTAGAAGATGAATGCAGAAAGAAAGACTCTGTTTTGAGATGGCAAAAGATTGTCCATTTATTGCTTCTGTTAAATGGGGATTAATTTTTAGAAGAACTGAAATCAAAAGTAAGGAGGAATTTCAGCTCTTCTGGGATCTAAATCCATCATACCTGTATCTGATAAAATAAGTCCTTTAGCAAAGTTTTTAACATGTGCAAGAGAATGTTTTGTGCAACTTCTTTTTCTTATAATGCTATAAATCTTGAGGTCAGCTACTGTAAACGAACGAAAACAAGTGCAAAACTTAAACAGCCTTGTGCCCTTGGTATTTTCTTGAAGTGGCTTGAAATCATCATTTGATATCATTACTTCATATTCTTCACCTGTAAAATGTAGATACTGAGTATATGTACATATCCACAGAACTGCACCCAAAACTCTGTATAAGGATCTCAGGGGATTTGGACCAGTACAACAATTAAATAACTGCAAAAAAAACCTATCCCAATACAGTTGATATCTTTTGTGATATAAAGTTAGTATTCCTCAAAAAATAAAAATAAAAAATTAAAAGAAACCACCAAAACTGAATGATAGAACTCCTTTTCCTTACAGCTTTATCGGTGACAGGAAGCCCTCTGGATACCATTCTTAGAAACCTCGTGTTCACATTTCCAGATAAAGGGACTTTCTGATTCTGATTCTGGTTTTGAAGTTACGCATGATTATTCAAACCAGAGTTTGCATGAATGAGCAATAGTGAGTATATAATCTATGCAGCTCGTAATCCATGCCTGTATCCCTCCAAACAGAACCAAGCCTCTTATGTTCACCATGGAACTTGGATGTTTAGTAATTTAATAGGCTTAAGCTTTAGTCCTTCAAAGTTATTGTGCAGATACCTTTAATAAAATACACTCAGCATTGCCAGCAAACATTCTAGATAAATGAACACAAGAAATGTTAGATGCAACTTTATTATACTGTTAATCCTTGCTGGAAGGCTTCCTGGACTGTTTGAGAGTAGTGTTAGTAGTGATGATAAACTAATTTGCCACGGCTCTTAAGTTTTTGTTATCTTTTCTTATCAGCCTAAGGGTAGGTCAGGAAAAAAATTGGAAACATTTGCTAGAGATGGCAATGTTGGCAATTCAAATGCCTTTGTAGAGTGTCAGCCCATCCATACTCCCAAAATGGATAGCTCAATGGTCTATTTAATTCTTCAAAGCAATTGAATTTCCAGCACCCATATCCTGATCAAGTGGTATACTGCAGTCAGGTTGCAAGATTTATTCACATGTATATATTTGTGAGCATCAATACAGATACAGATATATAGATACATGCAAGATATATATGCAAGATAACTATCCCAGAATTCTAATTTTGCCAGCAAAGACTGAACTCAGAGCAACAAATTGCAGAGTCAAACAGTACATACAACGGTAGGGTCTGTTAGGTTTGTTGGTATGGCTTTTCTTCAAGTTCTCTCAAGACAATAAAGCTCAAAATATAAATACATTGTGAAATTAGATATAAAGAAAAATAAAGCAAGTTACCAGTTGTTCTTTAATCTTAGAATGCACGTTCAACTCAGCGATAATGAGGTTGGTAAGTGAATCTCATTATCCTTATCCTGATGTGTTTGCAATACCCAGGAACTAGTACATCTTCCACTATTTGCAGAGGTCTGCAAAAGAAAGGAATCTGAGCCTTCTGCTGCCTTCTACTGCTCCTCTCTGTGCCACTTCACAAATTCTTGTGTGTCCCTTATGTGTCTGCTTACTGTCCTTGTGAAATCAGAGAATTGCTTGGCTGCAGCTGTCTTGATTCTTCTATTTTACTGCAGTCAGATCAGATGCCATGAAGCCAAACCCATCAGATAGGAACTGTTCGAAAAGATGATATTCTGAAGTCTTCTCCCAACTTGTATTTCCCACACAGTCCTTCCATTCTTGTTGAATTTTCTTCTATTTTGTGTCAGGATTATCTGCTTCCTACAGGCTGATATATCTATTTCACATTTATATGTGCAAAGATGGAACTAGTTACAAGAAATGATCACAGGCAATTTTAAAAAAGTTTAACATAAATGGTATTGATACAATGATAATAATTACAGATAGATATGCCAAAACTCAATTTTCCTTCATGGAAGCAGAAAGATTCTTTTCTATGAAAGTCTTTAGCTTTTAGGCTTACAGTGAATGCATTAGTGTGAATTGTCATATACAGTTAATAAATATTCACTAAATTCTACCAATCAGCTCAAAATTATAAGACTTTTTACTTCAAAATCCTAAGACATTGAAAATACAAGAATACCTAAGCTATGTTGTTGCATACTTTTAAATTATTAAAATAAGTGACCTAACTCACACCAGTAACTTTACAGTAATAGCACTCCATGAATATAAAATAAACCCTTTAGCTGATGAAGAAATTCTAAGAGAAATTTGAAAGTATTTTCAAAAAAAAAAAAAAAAAAAAAAGGAATTATATTGCGCAAAAATTGATGGCGATGAAATAACATGTATAAAAGCTTTTTTAAAAAAGTATTTTAAGCTCTTTATTTATTTATGCCATATTTTTTAAAATTCTTTTGAGAATGGCCTCCAATTTGGTTCAGCAGAAGTTTCTTCAGCCTGTGACTTATTGTTTTCAATAAAAACAAGACCCTACTATGCTGTATATCCTTCTGATACACTGATGAGGGCTGACAGTCTAAAGAAAAAAGTGGTGAAAATTTTCAGGTTAAAAGAAAAAAAATGAAACATTTCATGATAGTGTTAATAGTGTGGTTTGCCTTGACCTTTTGCTCTTGTGAAGCAACATTAGCATTATTCAGTTCATTTCATTGCAAAAGAAATGAATAATGTATCAAAGGTGCTGAGAAATATTGACCAAACTGAGAAAACGCCACTGAACTAAGGACAGGAAATGAAATAGAGAAAAACATCACCCTTATACCCTTATTAACTGTTTTTATTTGTTTCCTTTAATAAAGAACATTTTCTCCTGTAGATGGCAAATGGGCATCATTCTTTCCCGTAGATAATGATCAGGCTTAAAGTAGTCTAACTTTAAACAGAATATTTACTGAAAGAGCTAGTTGCTTCCTCACTTCCTCACAAAACTCATTTTGTACTTTTCATTTACAAATAATCTCGTACTTTTAAAAAGGAAACTGCAAAAACACTGGAGTTTTATGTCAAAGCTCATACTCTTAACACATTCAAAAACTTCATGTTGAAATGTTCAAACTGCCAGACTGCCAGCTGTAGAAGCAAAGCCAGTCCTTCCTTCAGAAAGATGCAAGATTCCTGTGTCCACCAAATACCATATCCTCTACTCTTTGAAAGACCCTCTGCAGGATTGTCTGAATGAAGTTCTCTGATTAGTGATGTACAAGAAGTTAGTTGAGAAATCAGTCTTGATCCAAGAAGCCACAATGGCTTCTGTCTGAAAGTATGTTAGACTGAAGTCTTTTTATAGGATGTTGGCTTTGAAATGGAAAATCAAAAACCTCATTGCCTTTGCACCACACTCCCTAGCATTTAAACAAACGAATATGACTTTCAGAGAAGGGCTGGCATCACCTGATGCTTTCTGAAAAACAAAAACAACAACAACAAAACAAAACAAAACAAAACAAAAAACATGATTCATCCTTAGTTTATTTGTGATGTAAGCATTAAGTACTAATTACCAATGATGAATGTGAAGATCTTGTATTTTGGTGTTCTCTACACAAAGTGAATGAGTGAAATGAGTGTGGGGCTTTGTGAATCTCAATACAGGGTAACTCCTAAATTAAACAAATACAGTGGGTAACAGGGAGTGAACATTCTTAATATGCTACAAGGACAGTATAGTTAGGAACTTACCCATGTTTCATTGTGGAGTCTCAACCAGGATTACAGAACTTTGTTCCTTTTAACTAATACAAGGCAAAACTTTTACTCCATAGCTACTCATCCTCTTCTGTCCTTTTCTATTTCTTTTTAACAGTAGTTCTTTAACAAATCCCTCTTTTCAGAGACCAAAAGCTGATATGTTCTGGGGAAATGCCAGCAAAATGTTAAAGATTGGCACAACTAGCTACTGTCATTCTATCAAGACAATAGGATTTGAGCGAAAGGGGTAGAGTTCTCCATGCAGAATTTAGCTGCTTAATCCTCTCTTGTGGGCTGGCACAAAATCAACAAAAGAAAGAAACCAAATTACCCAGCTCTGCTTTGGCAGATTTAGCCACTGTCAGCAGGCCAGAAGTTAATTCCCTCATATTCTTGTTTGCCACAAACTACGGCAGGCCTTGCTGAGCCAGGTTTCCTGTGTAAATCTGTCAGCTGAAATGATGCACAGCGTGAAGAAAGAGAGAAAGGACATGCAAAGAGTGTGGTCCTTTTGCCAAATCAAGTCCCCAGAAGTCAGACTGGCACTGGAATTACCTCTTAACCTTCATCCTGAGTGATGTTTTTGACACAAGATGAGAAGGATTTATAGTTTCATAAACCACCATCACACACTCGCATGCACACACACACACCCTTGCTTTCCTATAAGTAAGGATTGTTGTTACATTAAGCTCTGTGTGTGGGAGTCTGTTTCCCTTCTGGCAACAGGCACAAGCTTCCAGCTGCTCAGCATCTTTCTGAGACTCAACAGTGTGCAGGGTATGATATGTTAATAACGAAGACTACGTAGTCATCAAGGCCAGTAAAATTGCAGTATAAGTAGGAAATGCATCAACAGTTTGCTCTGTCAGAAATACTGACTAGTTGCAGCCTATGGTGCCTTTTATTGTGTGCTCAAACTAAGCTCTTGAGGAGATAATGTGACAAAGGCGATCAGGCTGTTGGTATCATTCATTATTGCCCTCTTTCCTTGGAAATCAATTAGTAGCATGTGAGGTGAGGTGAGTTCAAAACATTTGCAGCAGCATGCAAAAACACCCAAATTACAAACACTTTCTCACTATGAACACCTACACCAAAATGGATTTTGGTTCATGAAATGTTGTACCTAAGCAAGTTTCATTTAAAGCAAAGACAGTTTCACTGGTGTAAAAAAAAATCAGGTGAAAAATACTATTTACTTACAGAGGAAAGAATATATTATAAAAGATAATGGTTTCCACACAAAAACCACAAAAGTCCAGAGATTCCACATGTTGAGCCAATTTTTTAGATACGTTGCAAATACATCTATTGATTTTAACAACTGGATGAAATGATAGAATAACCAATATGCTCCTAATATATTAGTTCCTTTCTTAACATGAGCAAGCTACTTCTAGCTATAATCAGAACATTTTATGTAAGTGCCAGGCTTGTTAATTATGACTACTGAATTTAGGAATTAACAGGCAATTTAGTAGTGTTCATGCATGCCAAATCTTGATACAATAAATAGAGAAAACTTGTTGCAATTTCTAAATTAAACATACAGAAGACTAGCACAAAAAGAGCCTCTCATCTATCTTGTTGTTTCTAGCTCTGACCCAAGACAGATGTTCATGTTAATAAAAACACCATGGAAGTGTTTGGTGGAAAATTACCAACACTTCCAAGCAGGTTAACCTGGATAAAACCCAGGATGCTATCTAATAGAGACAAGTGCAGGATGACGTACTTAGGGGGAAATAATCAGCTGTGTAGCTACAAGTCAGGGAATATTTAACAGATGAGGTTCCAGAAAAAGATGAGAAAAGGATGCAATTTATCACTGCTCATGCCATGCTGTTTTCAGCACTAAAACTGGATTTTGAAGGGTGTTAAAAACAGAAGAAAAGGGGTCAGATCCTACTTTTATCTCAGTTCTTGATCTAAGCAATACATTGAGACACCTGACCTCAGTGAAAATACTGTGAACTTGCTCTGTAGATAATGGACAGAAATAAGCACTTCCTGAAGGCAAAGAAAAAATAAGAATAAAAATAATCGGACTTTGGAATCTTCCCCAGGAATCTCAGTAAAGTGACTAAATTTGCATGGACTGAGTCCAGGTCTAAGTGTCTATGGAAAACGATATGCAGAAAATCACAGAATCACAGAAGGGTTGGAAGGGACCTCAAGGATCATGAAGTTCCAATCTCCTGCCTGTCAGGGCCACCAAACTTCCACAATTACTAGATCAGGTTGCCCAAGGCCCCATCCAACCTGACTCTGAACACCTGCAAGGACAGGGCATCCACAGCCTCCCTGAGCAGCCTGTTCCAGTACCTCAGCACTCTCCTAGTATAGAACTTCCCCCTAACATCCAACCTAAATCTACCCTCTTTCAACTTAAATCCATTTCCCCTTGTCCTGGTATTATCAGTCCTTTCGAAGAGTTTACTCCCTTCCTGGATATAGGTTCCCTTCAGGTACTGAAGGGCTGCAATGAGGCCACCCCACAGCCTTCTTTTCTCCAGGCTGAACAAGCCCAGCTCCCTCAGCCTGTCCTCATAGGGGAGGTGCTCCAGTCCCCTGATCATCTTCATCGCTCTCCTCTGGACCCTTTCCAACAGCTCCACGTCTTTCTTGTACTGAGGGCTCCATACCTGGACACAGTACTCCAGATTGGGCCTCACAAGAGCAGAGTAAAGAGGGACAATCACCTCCCTATCCCTGCTGGCCACCCCTTTCCTGATGGAGCCCAGGATACCATTTGCCTTCTTAGCTGCAAGAGCACGCTGCTGGCTCATGCTAAGTTTGTCGTCCATCAGGATCCCCAGGTCCTTCTCTGCCGAGCTGCTCTCAAGGATCACTCCTCCCAGTCTGTATAGATGCCCGGGGTTCTTCTGGCCCAAGTGCAAAACCCTGCACTTCTCCGTGTTGAACTTCATTAGGTTCACCTGGGCCCACCTTTCATGTCTGTCGAGGTCCCTCTGAATGGCATCCCTTTCTCCCTCTGTATCAACCGCACCACTCAGCTGCGGCCTTGTCTGGCTCAGTGATTTAAGCAAATCTGTGCTTCTGAATTTACATGCCAGTAATCCACCTAAGCCGGTTCAAGTCCCACAGAGGAGACACAGGAGGCATTTCTAAACATGGACTCGTTCACCTCATGTTTATGACTGTGAACAGATGTCCCTGATGGGAGACAATAAGAAATGAGAAACTGGATTGAGAAAAAAGAAGGCTGCAATGTTGCAGTACTCTGTCTGCTGAGATGGAGAATTCATTCGGTAGGGAGCCTGGAACTGCACAACTTTGTCAACAGCATAGATGACACTCTGGTGCTGAGGAGGTGCTTATACAGGCGTGTCTTTTGTACTTTGCTATTTAATTCAGCCATGCTCAACAGCTTGAGATCAAGTCCAAAGAAAGAATAGCCAACATAGTTTCACTCTCTAGAAAATATCTGTTAAGATACATCTTTTTGGACATCCATCCCTGTGCAGTTCATTCACTTGGAATTCACACTTAACAAACTTCTTCTGAACGTTTTATTACAAATGTGACATAAATTAAAAAATACCTCAGAAAAAGCAAAGAAACTCTTGTTCTCTCTGGAGACATGCCTGCACACTCACATGACAGTCAGTAGGAGTGCATGGGTGTAACTGAGAGCAAGTTTTAGCTCACATAGTTTGAAATCTATTTGAACTCTTAAAATAAAAAGGTTTTAAAAAGGATTTCCTTCCTGTCAGCAAAAAGCCACAGACATCAGAGGAACAGAGTCAACCACATGTGTGTTTCTTTTCATGCTTCCTAATCAGATGTAACGATTGCTCACACTGTATAGATAGTTTTTATTCAAGGATGTGCATTCCTGAGTCTTAGGAGCCTGCCAAGTGTAAAAGCAAACAGAACAATCTACACATGAGGTGATGTATGCCCTTAGGCTTTCCTGACTGCATCAGGGATAGGGAAATCTAACAGAGTTCCTCTTCCATCCTGGCTGATGTAAAGTTCTCAAGAGAAACTAGCTGGCCTCTGTCCAGTAATCATCCTTTGACTGGGATGGTAAGTTACTTTTCTGAGAGTGCAGAAGAACAACAGCAGAAGGAAAAGCACTTATAGGGGCTATAAATAGTGCTGCAGAAAACCTAACAAAGGTGTCACAGTGAATGACTTAATCCACCATGCGTGATGCTATTATTGATAGTGATTCTTCAGCTGGTAATGGGGGAGGGAGCAGGAGGGAAGGAAGACATACGTTAACAAACTGAAATGCTGAGGAATTGTCAGAATTTTCACATAATATGCTCTTAACTAGATGTTTTGTAGGTCTGCTTATGATACAGATATCACAACTTCTACGGATAAAACTGAGCTACTACGTAGTAGCAGTATGGAAAACTTAGCAGGAATAGACAGCCCCATATTTTATGACATTTATAAAGTAAATGTTGCAGCTGTGTGAAGCTCTGTGTTATTAGAGACAAAATGGCAGCATTACTCAAAGTAGGTCTTACTTAGTTATATCTATGCAGTCTGCAGTGATTTTATACTCTACGTACCCGTGTCCTAATACTGTGTCTTTAAACAATGTGTAACTTTTCTTCAGTTCCTTGAGAAATCTGAAGAAATACATAAGATTCACTACTGAGCTGAGAGTTGGGAGAGCTGGAATTTATTTGCATAATTTTCTTTATTCATTTGTGATCTCACTATGTTTTCTCTGCAAGTACCTTTGAAGAGGAAAGGTATAATTTCCCAGAAAATATTTCCATGGGAACTATAATAAAATTTGTCTGAATTTTGACAATTTCAAACCAGCTTTCCCAGCTTAGTTCTTACTTTTGGTCTGCACATTTTTTTGCTCCTGTGCACACACACCAAACTTTCACGAAGGAATGAACTGCTTTCAGGCCTTTGATTAATGTTAAAACTGCTATTAGTCATGACCTCTACATCAGGAATCACTACTGTAACATAAATAATTTTCTTGAAAGTGGTGGAAAAAGGCTTCTTATGATTAATATTATGTTACATTTTTTCTGCATGTTTTAGCTTGCATGTCTTTGTAGCTCCAAATACTGCAGAGAGAGTGGAGATTAACTGTCAAAATTACATCAGGAGACTGAAATGAGAAGACTGAAATTGTGACATCACCAAAAAGTTTCTCTGCTTTAATTCTGAAGACATATGAAGACAGCATTTCAGGAACATCAAATTCATTTTTCCTTTAAGAGAACATTAAAACACTCTGGTCTACGTATTTGAATTTGCAGAACTAGGTAAGGGAAGAAATGTTACAAGTTCTAGCTGTGCTCATCTGACCTGGAGGATAATAGTCGGAAAAAAATCTAGATTAGCAATGTGATGTATTTTCACCCTGAAATGGATTAGAACTTATTAAAATAAGAATAATAAATAAATAAAGAGCAAAAAAATAAAAAAATAAAAAAATAAAAACAATTTCTTAAGGTGAAAGCCTGTCAATTCCAGTACTAGCTCTGAACTATACCAGTACTGAACTATAAACTTTGTTTTGAGCACCTTATTTGCCATCACCTATATGGTTAGCTTTATTGTAATTGCTAGAAGCCACTGAAATATCAGTTGCATAAATAAGGAAAGAAAAGGAGGTCAACTGCTATCAAGTGGTTCATGTACACAGCAGTAAATTTCACTAGCAGCCAAACTGCCCATTGGGACCAGTTTCTGCCCACATTAAATCCCAAATTGTGCTGAGGAATCTTTGGAGAGAGCACTAGCTGACTAAGGTCAAAAATCCATTCTGACAGCTTCACAGTCATCGAGTAATAAGACTCAGGGACGTATTTGGGCAGTGTATAATTTCTGAGAATGGAGTGCAGCTTATCTAAGATTTCTTTATAAAGAAAAGGAAATAGGAATGTTTATGGTGCAATTCATATTTGACTTCAGTATATAGTCTCATAAAACAAGTCAAATGAATCAAGCTTTGAAGGTGTCTATTTATTTTTGTCATCTGTAAAGTAAACCTAGAGAGACTTACTAAAATATGCAAGAGTATATTATCAGTATATTATCAACATCTATAAGGGATAATTCCTTCTTATATGATTAGAGAAATTGGTTAGTGATACACTTCCAGTAAACAACTTTTCCAGTACGTGAGCCTATACATTTAGACAGCAGTTTCTTGCAGGTAGAGATGTGAGATTCATGCAAGGTTTTCGGTTAGATCAAAAGGCTTCTGTTTAATTAAGTTTGTCCTTATTTATATGTACAGTGAGAGTTTTTCAGGAGTCTAGCAGTTATTCTTGCAATTCTGATATGAAATCGCTATGCACGTTGCAGTAAGAACTTGTATGACAATGAGCTAGTATGAACACGAGATTAGAAAAGTACTTTCAAGACATTAAGACCAGTCTCCCCTCAGTACAGGCAAATCACAAACTCCTTTCCAACTATTTACCTGCATAAACAAAACTGTTTCTACACTTCCACTGAAAGACTGAGTTAAATAACTTCACTGTTCTGGTGCTTAAAAAGTTATTCTGCCTTTCAGCCTAAATTCATGCTTGACTAGCCTGCCTTTACTTGTTCTCCTGCCAAGTTTGCCACTTATCTTAAATAGCCATTTTCCTTCCCTGCTGTTTTGCTCCATGGCATCTTCGTGGAGATAAATCATATCCTCTATCACTTCTCATTTTGGTAAGCTATACCAATAAAGGCCCTTACCTTTGAGTTTAGTTCATTTTCTGTTTATCTGTCAAATTTAAATTAAACTTTCTTAAGCAAAAGTTTCAAAAACATAAAAGAAAATGGTTAAAATTTCTCTATTTCTTTGCAAAATGATTTCAACTTATTGTTTCCTTCAGCTAGAAATGAGACATCAGATACGTCCGTCCTCATTAGCTTTTTCCACAGAGAGATCACACTGAGTCTGGAGGTTATCCTAGTGCTTATTCTACTCTATTATTTGAACATAATGAGATCCTTGAGTTTTTCTCACATCTGGGGTGTGATTCTTTCCATCTTGTTCACATTAGATAAAGGACTTTGTTCTATGTTCCACTTCTTCATGATTTTTAAGACATAAGTTTAAAAAAAAAAAAAAAGTATTATTTTTTTATCTTGAAGAAGAGAAACCTTCAGTGAGACCTTATTGTGGCCTTCCAGTAGCTGAAGGGAGCTTATAAACAGGAAGGGGAAATGGCTGTTTATGAGGGTAGATAGTGACAAGACAAGGGGGAATAGTTTTAAACTGAGACAGGGGAGGTTTAGGTTAGATATCAGGAGGAAGTTTTTCACACAGCAGGTGGTGACGTACTGGAACAGGTTGCCCAAGGAGGTTGTGGATGCCCCATCCCTGGAGGCATTCAAGGCCAGGAAACTGAAACTAGATGATCATTGAGGCCCATTTCAACCCAGGCCATTCTATGAGTAGTCTATGAGCAATCCTTTATTATCTTTAGCCACATTCTACTACTATACAGCAGTTTTGTTTTTTTCTTCCCAGGGTATTTCTGCAGGTGAATAATTGCTTTAATACCTTCAAGGTTTAACCCACCTTCTCTTTAACCAAATCTCTCTGTTTTAAATTCTTTCTTAGGCACAGTGTTGGTTTATTTGTTAGTTCAGTTTTGTTATTCTTTATTGTTTCTCTACTTAATCCTAAAAATCTATTTGGAAGTGGCTATTAACTCATCCATTTTTCAACAGGCTTTTCTTTGTAAGTTATTATTCACACTACTTTCTACACATTACTTTCAATAAGCTTTCAATCAATCTGAATTTTAGCAGAAATTTATAAAAGTTCTAAGTTTTTTTCCTGAGTGGTCTGTTTTAAAGCTGAAAATTAGTTTTGTTTATCTGTGCAGTTTAAATCAAATAAGTTCATTAAGGTTTTACCTGAGGTAACTTTCTACTGCTATTGGACAGCTACAGATGGTGAGATAATATAATCCTTTTGGATTGAATGATATTATGGGAAAGTGTTATAGTGGCTGTTGCAACTATACTGTTATTCATAGACTCTGTTTTCTAAATCTTATCAGTGAAGTAAAATGCCATGATGACTTACCTCTCAGTAATATTTATCATCTTGACAATAATAAATCTGTTCCCATAAAAAATCCACCTTGGGAGTCTATAACATAACTGTAGTAATGAGAACACTTCCTTACATTCAAAGAAAATATGTCAAACCTGAGATATTTTGACATAAACATTTAAGGTTCAGTGAACATGCATACTTCTATAAAACTATGTTTCTCAGGAATTTCTCTAACCAGCTACACAAGCATCCCCCACATAGACGATATAAAATCTAATTAAGCACAGAACTTATAAACTATGTCCAGACAATCTACTAAGCAAGTGAGAAACAAATTAACCTGAAACAAAGATTTGTCCCTGCTTCATAAGAACACATCACATGATAATTCCAGTGCTTTCTGCTCTCTACTTCTTGGGTCCAATAAACTGACTAAAAAATTGGTTAAAGAAACGAATAACGTGGAACACAACACTAAAATTTTAATGGCAGACACTTGTCTGTTTTGGGAAATCTTACAGAATTAAAGTTAATTAAAATTGACAGTACTAAAGGTCTATTAATAGAAGGTAGTCTGATAGTGCAGGATTTATGATAGCAGTTTAACACATGCAAACAGGTATGCCAAAATGTTCAAAGTATGTGTGTGTATGTATAAATGTATGTATATACACAAATACCTATGTACATATGTAGGTCACTTAGAAAGTAATGCTTCATATTTATGTACATGGAAACTATAAAAAATACAAAGGGCACAAAAACAGCAATTGATAGAGTACATTCTCAGTTACAAAACATCATTTTTCAACATAGAAACCACCTTGAACTATGCATTTTCACCAGCAATAAACAAGAGCCTGCATGCCACTCATAAACATCTGCACCAGCAGAGGTGACCCACTGTTGCCACTGCTGAAACACACCACCACAGCCCCACTGTGTTCTCATCCACTATTTGTTCTCCATAAACATTCAGCAAGCATTGTTAAATATCTTATTTATTTAGTTATTTTTCACATGGAGGTATTCAGTGACATACCTTTGCTTCATGCACACTTCCAAGCCAGACACAGTTTTGTCAAATTCATGTGTATTATCTATTAATTTCAATACTTCTTTAATTAACTGGAGCTTTTTACAGTCTTGAATCAGTCGAAAACAGAGTGAAATATATTCAAGTAGGGTAAACTATTATGTGTTCAAGACCTGAACTTGCCCGCAGATATTGCTGTTTAGTAAAGTAGACCCCTAGGTCTCTAGTAGCTCAGATGGTTCTGCATCTCATTCTCTATTGTTAAGCATTTCACTACACATTATGAAGCAGGCTTACTCAGTCTTTTAAAGCTGTAAGATTCAGCCTGATCTAAATTCAGAGTCTAAAGAAACAGTTTTGAGGCTGGAATAAACGTCTGAATTTGGGAACATTTTTTACTATAAGTAAATGAGTCCAAAATTAGTTCTGAGCCATCAGTGTTCCCGTGGAAGAGGCATCTATATCAGAGATTATACTGACACTTTCACAATGACTTTTTGAAAATATATTTCCAATATCTTGCCAATTGGGAGAGTTCCCGAAAGCAAATTTGATTCATATTCTAAAGGGAGAAAAAGAGGACATGAAGGTCAATGAGCTGATCAAACTCAGACCATTCTATAGAAAGGTGCAAATAATCCACAAGGCCATTTCCAAGCATATGAAGAACTAGAATACTACTGAGACTAGTCGTCTTGGGTTTAAAAAGAGGCAGTCCTGCTTGACTAAACTGACAGCTTTCTTTGATGACAGGAGTGTTTGTTCCCTTCTAACCCCAAGTAGTCTGTGATTCTGTGATTCGAAACCCAGTAAGAAAGCACTGACACAAATGATTTTGTATTTACTTTTCATCAGAGTAAGAATGAACCAACTCTGAGCACAAATACAAGCAAATTACTCACTAAGAATATTAATCAATATGTCACTGATTATAATAGACTCCTACCTCAAGTATGAGGGATCTGATCACAAAGAGTATCATTTTATACTTCCCTTAAGTGTTTCCTTGACAAGCAGGAAACCATAGGTCAAGTCCTTGAGTAACCTAATACACCTTCAAGGTTGGCCTTACTTTGAGAAGGGCAATGGTCAAAAATACTTCCAGAAGTTCCTTCCAAATGAAATTATTCTTTACATCTACGGCATGAAGACAAGAAGCAATGGTGCATAACTTGCCTCAATGTGTGACTCGTTCCAGTCCAACATGGGCCAGTGCTGCAAGAAGGATCTTAGAGAATAATAATTGTTTTGTGGTTGGAGAAGGGATATTTTCACCAATCCACGTTAGATGATAAAGATTTAGCAAATCTTATGGAAGCCGCACCACAGGAAAATTGCAGATTTTTTTGTGCTAGTTCGTAAAATGTTAATGGAATTCATAAGTGAAAACCTGATTAAAATCTAAATTCCTCCCTTATTCAAGCCTGGGACATGATGAATGGGCCTTGCATCTCTCCCAGCTGCATGGACATTATATGGCAGCTTCCAAATTCTAGCTGCATCTGCCATGTTTTATTACGATATTGGCTTACTCACTGAGGAGACATGAATTAAGAGGCAGCAACTGTTATTTTCCTTAATACTTTACAAATATTTTCAGGCAGATTTAAGACTGCAAGGCACTCTCTGGAAGGATTCATGTGTATTTATACTACCACATAAATAATTTTGGGAAGATGAGGGATATGTTCTAATCTTTCTTATACAATCATAAATCCAAAATAATCTTTAATTGGTGTGTTGGATATATTTGTTGATATTGTTGATTTACTGGTAAGTACATAATGAAAAGTAGATTTTTTTTTTCTTTTTTCTAGTTTTGTTTTCAAATATTATTGAGACCACATTTGTTCTACTAATGATGGTTTTCTAATCATCTTAGTATCTCATGCCAGTCTTGGTTACATCAATGCTTTCATTGCTGTAATACCATCACATCACTAGAATATTCCAAAAGCATCCAAACTTCTCAGGTGAAACACCGATAATCTCATTTCAACCATAGACTTTATCACAAAACTTTAGTTAAATGCACTGTTGGAATCAATAATAAGAATACAATTCTTCAGGAACATCTCCAGAGCACATAACACAAGCCTGTAAACATCTGGTGACCCACTAACAGACTGGGAGCTCCTGTACTGGGCACTGTTTTTCCTGAGCTGCATAGATGTAGCTTTGTCATCTCAGAACTAGTTCAGAGGAGGAGTTTGGAACCAGATTCCTTGTCCCAGAGTCCCAAACATTTGAATTTTTCTTTATCATATGTATATTTGCATCCTCCAGTGCACCCCTGATCTCCTCCAGTAACTTCCTACCAGGTAGATAATGGTAGTATGAGTTTATTTGTCCACACTTTTCTCAGTTCAAAAAATAATTCCTGCGGCCAGTATCACATCAAAGATGTCCTCAGTAGATTCAGTTCTGTTCTAAATTGAGGGGGTTGACTAAGAAAATAATAATAAAAAATAAAAAAGAGAGAGACTGAAATACATCTGGATAGTTCTTTGCTGAGTGTCAGATCTTCTGATGTATGCTATGTACATATACATACATATATATATTTTTTATAACATTTTATCTATGTTTGTCTTTTATGTTTACCAGGTTAAATAACAGTCCTCTTGATAAGTAACCAGTCATGATGCTGTTTAGGCACAGAATTCCCATTGTTTTCCATGGGCATCACATGACCCAAACCAACAGGATGATTATGTTCCTGGATAGACTCCACTGATTGTAATAAAATTATCTTAGATTTACACTGACATAACTCAGAGCAGAAGTTGACCTCACAGCCTTTATACAAACTGTGCCTTAACCCAGAAAGATTTTTGTCAATCCCTTTAAAATATAAAAAAAATACCCTTCATAATAAAACTCATAAGACTTTAGATCATGACCCTCGGCTATAACAATTCAGAAGCTCCCAGGGTCCTTCCCCTCTTTAAAGAATGAGAATAAATTCTGACAGCTGAATAAATATAAAGGGTCGAGTGTCAGTCTGAGGAAACAGGTTTTCATTTTGGCACAGATGACTTTGGTTCACAGATCCTCAATGGAAAGGGAAATCATTGTCTGCTCAGTACAGGATTATTTGTTTTTCAGAACAGCCTTTGGATAGAGATAAATGCCCCCTGCCCCCACACCTATTGCAATACTAAACAGCCTGTAACAAAATAGAAAACTTTTTCATACCAAATGGAAAATGACACATCCACCTCCTCCCACACTTTCTCTTTTCCTCCTCACTAGCCTCCCCCAAGTGCTTACACGTTTTACCTTCTTATATGTTGACAAGTAAGCTCAGCTTGCAAGGTGCAAGACAGTTTCTGCATCACTGAATAGCTGTTAGTAAATTCTGTGTAAATGCAACTTTTCTTACCTCAGAGCATTTTTTTCTGTGTTTTTGTTTATTTGACTGCAACACGAGTGTGAACATAGAAGTCATTCCACAGCCATTACCTTCATCTCTAATCCGGTTAGATGTATTTCTGATATTATCTTTTTATTACAAATTTATGCACTATTTGAAAAGTTAGTATTTGCTTTCAAAGCAGCTGCCACTTTCTATTAAAAAATTAAAAAAAAAAAAATAGAAATAAAACTTGTCCTTTTCTCCTATCCATGCATATGAGAGGGAATGTGGAAAGAAGCTCTTCATTTTTTTTGGATATTTTATTTAATCATGGGCGTGTGCTACTAATGACCTCCTTTTCTTGTTCCTCTGCCTCTAATTTAATTTAACATAAAAAAGCAAGATTGCCCTCAGACTGAGCCTCTTAAAGCTCATCAGTGTATTTACTGCAGGAATGTGTTAGAGAACTGGACTTTCAAATTCCTGGTTTCTTTCAGTTCATTAAATACCACCCTGTTGCCCTCCCATCAAGAGTATCACTATTCACCTTATACTGTCCAGGATTTTAAAGACTTTTGTTTGGATCTATGGTTTCTACCACAGTTTGGGGTAATGGTTAAGTGTTTCACTGCTTTGTGTACAGTGGCTATACCAGAGCATAGAAGCTATTATAAAGTAAATGTTTGAGCAGCTAATGTCACCTACCTGAACTTTATTTTGATACATTTCCACATAATATCTTATCTCTAAATTGGAAAGATACTTGACAATTCAGTAGGTAAGAAAATGGCTAGATGGCCTCATCCAGAGGGTTGTAGTCAATGAGATCAGTGACAAGTGGTGTCCCTCAGGGGTCCATGTTGGGACTGTTTGATATCTTCATTAATGATATGCACGGTGGGATCACATGAACCTTCAGCATGTTTGCAGATGACCGGAAGATGAAGTGGCACAAGGAAAGAAAGAATGCCATCCAAAGGAATCTGGGTAGATTTAAGATGAGAACCTCATGGAGTTCAACATGATCAAGTTCAAAGTCCTGCACTTGGGTGCTGACAGTTCCAAACATAGTGTGCAATGGGGGATGAATGGATTGAGAGCAACTCTGCAGAGAAGGATTTAGGGGTAGTGGCAGCTGAAAAAAAAAAATGGATATGAGCTAGTATAGCATAATTGAAGATAACTGAAAGATAACTGCATCCTAGAGTGCATCAAAAGGGGTGAACAGCAAGACAAAGGAGGTGATCATATCCCTCTGCTGTGTCCTTGTGAGGTCTCATCTGGAGTGTCGTGTCCAAACCTGAGGCCACAGCATAGGAAAGACATGGAACTGTTGGAGCAATACCAGAAAAGGCCATGAGGATGATCAGAGGGCTGGAGCACCCCTTCTACAAAGAAAAGCTGAGCTGGGATTCTTCAGTCTCGAGACTGTTCCAGAACACTTCACCTTACAGGATTAAAGAAAACTTATAAGAAAGATGGAGAAAGAATTTTACAAAAAATAAGACAAGACGTATTGGTTTTAAACTGAAAGAGGGTAGATTTAGATTAAATAACAGGAAAAAAAATATTTACTCAGAGGATAGTGAGACACTGACACAGGCTGCCCAGAGAAGGTGCAGATACCCCATCCTTGGAACTGTTCAAGGCCAGGTTGAGTGGAGCTTTGGGCATTCTGGTCTAGTGGAAGGTGTCCCTGCGTGTGGTAGGGGGTTGGAGCTGAATACTCTTCAGAGGTTCCTTCTGACTCATCATATAAATCTGTGATTCATTTTAAGTGTCATTGATGGAGTTGTCCTGTCCTAAGGTAAGTCTGCCTTCTTTTGCAGTTTACAGCTTCTGAATAGACATATGCATACATATCTCTTGAGGAACGCAGCCAAAAATCTACCTAACAGACTGTAGGAAATAATTCAGAATAACTCAATCATTTCAGAAAAGAACCATGACATGGCCATGAACAATATGAAACACGGAGAGGCGGAATTCACTGAATACATTAGTTTCTACTGATTATTTGTTCAGCTCCAGCCAGAACACATCATTCCTGACTGCATTTTGACAAAATAAATAAATAAATAAATAAATAAATTTAAAAAAATTAATATGGTACAGTTATTTTTTCTTGTACTTAAAGTCTTTAGACCATTAAAAGCATCTAGTGATGTGTGTGTTCTTTCCCACAACAGATGCTAAATAACAGCTTGTAAGTAAAAAAAGTATTATCAAAGTCAGTGGTTCAAAAAATGCATGTAATTTGTTCCATTGAACACATTTAATATATTACAGAGGATTAAGTATTATAAAGAGTGAGGGTTAAACTGTATATCAATCACAACATCGATTATGCAGCAAGCAAATGTTGAGTCAATACAGAACATTTTGATCTAGTAATTATCTCTGCCCCCAAAACTTTTAAAAGTATGATTCAAAAGATATTGAAGGTCATGCAGTTCCTTCTATTGAACTCATATAGTCTGGAGTATCTTTTTGATCATGAGAAGTGGTATAGTTAAGTAGGATGAATCAACTGAACTTCAACTCAGCTACAGGCTTTCCAGTAGATTTCTAGCCACTCGCAGATCAGGAATAGCTGAAAGAATGAAGGGTGCATTGCTATTAATGAGACAAGCAAGAAGAGTAATAGGAAGTAATAATTTACATATGTTGAAATGCTTTTACTATATGTTCAGAATCCACATACGTAACATTTGTGCCATGGAAAATAGTGAGGGATATTTTACTACCAGACTGCTCCAAATCACTATGACCTCTGTGAAATCCTCACTTTCTCCACTGCTGCTCCTCCAATTTCAGGTAATGTAATTCCACATCTCTGCTACTTTAGCTGGTCCAGCAGGGACACTGTATGCAGAGGTCATGATAGTATGCAGATTCAGGAATGTGGCTGAGTCTAGTATGCCAGTATCTGTCCTCAAATGGGCTCATCATTTTAAGTCCTCATTTAACCCCTGCACTATGCTAAGGACAATACTGAATTTTCCCATGAAATTTTTAGCTAGATTCTCTTCAAAGATGAACAATAATTTTTTTTCCATTTGTTTAACTTTTGAACATTCTGAACGGTGTCAATCAGTCTAACAAAGACATAGGAGTGTTAGAAAGCACACAAAGCATGTGTAAGAAAACTCAAGAGACCAGGAAGTCCTTTTCAGTGTCTTAATGGCAGACACAGAAGCAGAAGTTCATAATTTAGCAGACAGAAGATGCCCAGCCACAAATTTCCAGACACTGGGAAATGTCAATCAGATCTCAAAAGAACAAGATAAACATCCCATAGGATGTGTTTCATTTAGCCAGGATGAGTAAATATTTTGTTGAACTATTTGTTTTTTTATGTGTTTTCTGATACAAGCAACAGCCTTTTCACAGTCATATGTGGCATCCATTGGTTTATTTAAGTTTTACTTTAGACATCCTAAGCTTTAAATGTTTACGTTCAAATGATGAACTGTAGTATAACTAGAATTATTCCTTGAGTTCTGACCTTAGGTAGTTTCTTCTCTTTCACCACTTGTTCTTGTTTTCTCTTAGTAAATTACTGAAAATTTAATGACACTCTCAATTAAACGTTTGTGATAGTCTTGATTCATGATATGGTCTGAGTAGACAAACCACTTGATCAACCAGGAATTAAATTTAAATATGAGGGAAGTCTTAATAAAATAAATTGCAAAGTAGCTCCTACTTACAAACTGTATTTCAGAACTACATGTATCTACAGATACATTGAATTGCTCAAGACAGCAAATACAAAAGTAAGACTTTTAGTCTCACTGATATTTTATCAACAGTGTTGAAAGTTCACAGTATATCAAAGCTTTGCAGCTGATGGCAGGCAGTGAGGACAGTCTTTTTACCTAAAATGTTGCGAGATAGTTTATCACAAGATACAAACATCATATAAAGACCCAGTGCTGTAATTCTAATTGAACCAGAACTTAAAGTTTGCTAATTCTTCAAGTATTAATAATAGTAAACTTCTAGGGAAGTTTCATACTTAGCAAGGAATTCATTTACTTATTTATTTATTTATTTATTTATTTAATGGAAATTAAGATTTATTCAAATTATAATAAAATTTAAAAACCAGTAATAAAATCGGGTTTGAGATTCAGTTTCAGAACATGAGTTTTCCATCATTATGACATAAGGAATTCAAGGAATCCAAATAAATTTCCAATGGAATTTACATAAATTTGAGATTTTTTTTTTTTCCTAGTAAGCTTTCTGTCATATAAATTGCAAAATGCACTAAATAACAGAAATGACATGCAATTCTGAATTACTTCGGAATTCTTTCATAATATTTAGCTAATGTTTTTACATCATTTCTAGGCAGGTTGGAGATATCCTTAAAAGCATTTTGATTAGAATGAGTTAAAAGGCATCTCACCACCACCCACTACTACTTTCTTTGCTACCATTGTTTTTTTTTATATGGGATTGCACTGTGTGAACCAGAAATCTGCAAGATGCCTAAAGTCACCACAGTGTCTTCCAGAGCACAATGGCATACCTACTGCAACAAGTAATTAATCTTGGGCTCAAGATTTCCTGATGGGAGCCTATTGACCCAGCACAATACATGAAAGTATTTTATCCTGTGTGTTCCCCTGTTGACCCCTTATCACCTTTTTTCATGCACTGTCTGCTCTCATACCAAACTGAAGAATTCGTCCTTCACTCTGATATTCTGGGCCCGCTTGACCCTCTCTTGCTCCATGGAAACAAATTTCTTGATTTCACTTAAGGAGATTATTCAGTAGAAAAGTCTGCCTAAGTTTTACTATACATTCAAATACACGTGAATGAGTACAGAATTATCAGGAACACTGGATTTTACCCACACTCTTGATCTCACTCACACCAGTGTTAACAGGGAGCCATGGCATGTAATAAGGCTGCATTCCATCTCTTTACCCTCAGAGAAGGTGGCATGGGAACCATTGGGCATGCTCAGGACTGATGGTGCAGAGGAGGCATCACTTCAGTTTCTCACTAATCACTATCATAGTCCTTCTATGATGGCTGCTGTGAGCTGTGAGCTTGGAAAATCAGCCTTTGAGCCTTCTGGCATATAAAATACTCATATAGGTAAACTGGAAAATGGTACACTGTGTCTTAGCCTATCCTTCTGTATCAAAACCAATATAAGATCCACCTCCCATCTGCTGCTCTAGAGATTAAACACACAGGAAATTTTGGACTTGAGTCCTCTCCTGTGCCTAATGTAGTAAGTAATGTAGTAAGTAATGTAGTAAGGTTAATAAAGCTAAATCTTTTGCAGATATCTGAAATAAACGTGATTTTTTGAGAATGGTTGCTCAGGGTTCTTGAATTTGGGAATCTTTGGGTGGGTGTTTCAGACTGAAGAGACAGAAATGGAGGTTCTAAAACTCATAGCAAGTTGCAAACAGTGAACTTGAGTTTCTTCCATAAATTCATCACTGGAAATAGTGGAGAGTAGCTTATATACCCTGCACATCAAGTGGAAGGAATGTGCCACTGCTGCCATTTTCCGAATAGTGTAAAAGCAGAAGTTTAGCTTAAATTTTAAAAACTGTTACAACCTCTCTCCTGCAGAAGCAACTACATTCTGATGGAAAAGCTGTGCTTCAGGGTTCCTTAATAGTCAGTGACAGCAGACCGCCAACTGATTCCCACAGTACACCTCAAAAACCATCTTGGATAAATATGTGAAAACTGTCCTAAACTCTTACAGAAACTATAGACCCAGAGTGAACACACCCCCTCCCATTCCCACCCATCACTATCTACTGTAACTGTAATCTCCTTATTCTTCTGAATCTGTTCTTGGGAATACTTTCTAACACAACATAGCCACTCTTCCACACATTTGAAAGAGGGTGAAAATGAAATCACCAACAAATATTTCCAGTACAGATAATCAAATTGTCAATAGAGCCTTTAACTACTCCAGCATCTTTCATATTTAATTCATAAATGACCTTGGGCCAGAACCTCACTTCATTAAATTAAAATAACATTGCTATTATCAATGGCATTTGTCTTGTTTAGCCAAGCTGCATATCCAGATTGCCTGAACTCAGTGGAAGTTTGCCACTAATTGAAGTAGAATGAGAACTTAAATCTGGATCTTTTTCATTTATTAAAGATTTTACTCTCTTAAGTAGTTCACTATGATATAGCAAAGAGAAAACAGAATTCTATAATGGGTTGGAGGTTGGACCAGATGACCTCCAGAATCTCTTCCAACACCATTCTTTCATTCCACAACTTCGTAACACAAAATCTATCTGGGTGATCTGATAGATCAGTTGAAAACTTTGCTTAAGGAGAGGTCAATACCAAGCATGTATTACTGCACTACCGGACACCTCTCCAAAGGAGAAGATAGGGATTGGCAGGCAGATGGTGGATTCCTGATAATATGAAGTTTATGTTGCTGTTAATCTCCATAAATAGTCCATGAACAGGTAAGTAAAGAAATGGTAAGAATTTCTGATGTTGGAACTTACTTCTTCATGTACCATTTTTCTCTGATCAATTACAATTCTGTCAGATTTCTGAAATTCTTGCTTGTAAAATTTTGCCAGAGAAGCATATAATTAGAAGCCTGATATGTATGGGGCATTTATATATCATCTGGGTCATTTAAATACCATGGTATACTTAATTTTAACAGTGTTAGACATCATATGTTTCTTTAACCAGAAATCACATTAATTCAACAGTACCCTCTTCAGTGTTGTTATTTCAGGTAACCACAGTAGCTAAAGAGTGGTTGTGCCTGAAACTGGTTGGCAGTTCCCATTTCCTGCTGCATTGATCAACAGACATGAATTGTCTGAAATAACATGTAGACTTCTATTCTCCCTCCCTCTTTGAACATTTCAGGTGGCATTTTGCTACTGCCTTTTCAACTGGCATAATTCCAAGCCTATACTGAAAAAACTTTACTGGGATTGCACTGATGATTCATAACCACCACTTGCTTTCAATTTACAGTATAAGCCTTTAAGGTCAGATTCATCACAGCTGAAATTAGGTTAGCAGACATGTAAATCAAGAGTACAGACATAATATTATCCTTAAATAAACAATGGTGGGACTGACTCAGAAGAAAGGTGGGTGGTTGTTCTTTATCTCCATGCCTTAGCTGGATGCCTGAAATTCAATGAGCTGAATCTAGTTGTTCATTCTTGTATTTTGAATTTCTGCCTGTTTCATTTCTTTTACTCTAGTCTCTTGCTCATCAGGGTCTTTTTCCGCCTACCATCCCAATCCTCCTTTGCATTTACAATACTTCCCATTTTGTGCTCAATTTGTTATGAAATATTTTCAACTATATATATATATATATACATAGGTAGGAGGGGAATATCAGTATGAAGGCTAATTATACAAAAAACAATTATTGCAGTATGAACTGTGCTTATATAGCCTTTAAAGTTCACCTTAATTTTACTAATGTGCTTGTATTACTACTAACCTTTCCCTAAGTAGCTAGCACTACAGGGCCATACTTGCATGGCATTTTCTTATGTGCCTTACCAAAATGGCTTATTTAGAAGTTTTGTTTCCTCATTGAAAAAAAAATGTGTGTATTACACCTAAGACTAAAATGTTAGCTTTTTTTTCAGAATCAGGCTACCCTTTAGATATGCAAATGTACCTGTGACCCATATCTTCTACTTGTTTTAATCATATCATTACAATTATAGAAGGTGTGAGCAAAAGTCTTCTAGACATTTTTAGAAAAGTCAGCACTCATCTGCTTGTCCTTGAAAGATGCAATAATATTTACAATGATATTAAGTAGTAATGATAAAAGTTGTCATAATAACTGACAAGTAGTAAGGATATATATATAATCTTTGTGACAAGAGGATTCTGAGGTAAATTCAATTGATGTTTGCAATGAATCTTGGATTAATCCAGGTTATATAATAGGAGCCTTATTATTTGACACCCAATATATTTTGTAATCCTTGTTGATTTTTAAGATATAAAAGAAGAGAATAACTGGCTTAAACTAGCTTTAATCTTGCCAAAAAGAATGATGTTATAAATTAATAAATCTTCCTTTCATTTATCCTGTATCAATTAAAGAAATAAAAAATCCTGGGGTCCTTTTGTTTAAGAAGGCAAACTGCATAATTTAATGACAAATAAAAAGAATAAGAACTGGAATGTTTGCTCACCACTACTATTAAGAAACAGAATCGTCTTTTCACATTTCTACAGCATATTTCACCCTCTGAAGATTTTCCCTCACAGAACTCAGAGCATATTTAACCACACACAGTCCATAACTAAACGCTCAAATCAAAATTAAGCCTACTTCATTTTTAACCCTACATTCAGCAACAGTGATGACTGAGTATTTGTGACAAAGCTGCAGAAGGGAACTCATACTTTAAGGGTCCAAATGTTGCCTGCGCTGAAGCAAATGGAAAGCTGAGGTGACCTGATCTGCCTCTGCCCATTAGGGACTTTTTGATAGTCATTGTCTTCAAGAAAAATAATTGCTTCCCAAGAATGCTCAACTAAATCATTTTATTAGTGTGAACTGGATTAAGGTTATAGGAAGGTCCCTGTTGCTTCTTACCCAATAATATCTGACCATGCATATCAAAGAGTGGAGGAGGCAAATTATTCATTATTTCACCAGCATAATGAAAGCATAAGAGAGGTTTAAAAGGACGCTATCTGCAGCAGGAAACTGTCAAAGAACGTGGGAACACAGCCCTCCTGCATTTTTGTTTCAGCTCCGTTGATCAGAAGATTGAAAGGCCTGCTCTACCTACGGGGGTCCTCTGTTCAGGCCCCACAGTGCAATTATAATCCGTCCTCACCTCCTTTAGAATGACAGGCCAAAAACAAAGCCTAGAGCTTTTGTGCAGCTTAGCATTCCTAAGAAATACAAATCTTCATTTCTTTCTTTCTTTCTTTTTTAACTTTTAAGAATTAATTAAAATTGCCCTTATATAATATTGAGGGATAAAACAGCTTAACATTATCTAATATGTTTTAATAGTGGAATTTTTTTATATAGAGCACACAGAAGGATCAGTTGCTAACTGCCACAAGGTAGAGCAGCTCTGCGTTTGTCTTCATGCTGCCTGCAGGATGAAGGAACCCACTTGGCAGAATTTTGCATGAGGCTGTTTAATTTCTTTTTTTTATTATTTTTATTTTATTTTATTTTTTTTCCTGCCATTACTCCTGTTGTTTACACATTTTGGTGTCAGAAATTTGCAAGTAGTTAAATCCTCAACAGCTCTTATAGTTAATCTTGTAGTTGAGCCTCTACTTTTCAAGGGCTGTCTGAACAAAAGCCATACCCCCTCGACAGCTAACATGTATAGTTCGGCACTGCAAGAGCCTTAAATGGTTGTGCTATTAGGACTGCGATAACCTAAGTATATTTAGAGTCAAATGATCTATGTTAAAAAGTAATATTTGGTCTTCGTTTCAAACAGCAGAGTAGTTTAGAGGCAACAAAGACCTGTCCAATTTTAAAACAGCAGTGAACTATTAAACGTGTTACATAGACTACTTGTTTTATCATCATGTGGCTGGCCCACCACATTATTGTGCTTCTCCTGAGGAATGCTGTAGATTGCATGGTTATAATACATAGGAAAATAATGTGTTCAGCATTAAATTTTCAGGCCACCTTGCCTTACCCTGCATATACTAGTGCTAAGCACGCTGAAGTGAACTGACAGGTTACATTGTGAAATGAGAACACAGAACACCTTCAGCAAGCAAATCTCAAATAATGTGTGTGACCTTTAAATGCATACATTTGCAGAAGGTTAGACAAGATTCCAGGCTGCTTGAAAGCATTAGTGAAAGAGATCAATATGGGGTGCTACTCTGTACTCCAGTTGTGTGCAAATCTGCACTGAAAATGTAAAATCAGGTGCTAACAAAAATATTGGCAATGGCATGAATTTGTTTTGCTGTTCGCATCTTTTGATTCCTTATTTCTCAACTGAGACAACCCAGATTTACTTTTAAACTATTTTTTTTTAATATCTTTAAAATGTTATATAGGCATATTATTAGTAGTAAAATCTTCCAAGTACATGAGTGCATTCAGAGGTCGGGTATGTCACACCTGTTGGTTCTGACTTGTAAAGTCACACTTGTATCATTTTGCTGTGGATATTATTTAATAATTGCATTACAAATTGCACTTTTTTTTTTTTTTTTAATTAGTCAATAAAGTTTGCAGGGGTTAAGGTGACTGAATTAAGACCATTTGCAAACACTTAAGAAGGAAATAATGGCATCATTATCAAGGTTTGTTTTGCTGTTAGGAAGGTGTAAGGCAATGTAAATCAGGCTACTTCTTCACAAAGCCACCTCCTTTTGTTTGTTTGTTCGATTGTTTTTCTGTTTTGGTTTGGCTCTTGACTTGGTTGTTATAGGCTGATTTCCTTTGTTTGAAGGGGACAAAGACACACTGTTTTATTCTCATTCACTTATGTTTTATCTCTTTGCCCTCTAAGTGACACCAGTTGTATTGTTCATGTAAGACACCAAGAGCTTCAAGATGGGGGGCAACCAAGCAGTAAATAGCCAATATGGGAATATCAAAAGCCAAATGTTTGGTTTGTCATTCATGACTTATTCTATTACTTTCAGCCAGAACACAGCATGGAAAATCAACTTCTAGAGCAACAGATATATGCTAGGACTTGGTGGAACACATATCCCTGTTACATTTCTGCACAGAACCTGAGATATACTCTGGAGTGTTTCTCTAGCATAGTCTCACTAGAGATGTATTTGTAGATAAATGTACAGAAAGTCATTTATTCAAGCATGGAGAACTCCCATTCTTTGTGTTGAAGCACTAGCTATCTCATTCTATATTTTAGCAACAATATTCTACATCTAGAATCCTGTTAAAAATAAGTCTGCAAATTTGTATGTAAGAATAAATATAATGTCTATCTGACCTTCATTTAACTGATGCAAACACATCCTTCTCTGGCATTCGAAGAACTTCTTTGATTATCTTTAAAAAATGTGCAGGACTTACCATAATCCAAAGATCTTAACAGTAAAAGAAACCTTCAAGAGGGATGAATCCATCTTGAGGAAAGGTATAATTCCCTGAACTCCGTGTTCCAAGTGAGTGTGAAGGTCCAGGTGGAAAAGTAGGTGCTTGAGCTGAAGCTGTACTTCATTATGAATTACATTTAATTTGGCAGAACTTCAGGTCAAAGCTGGCTAAATGAGCCAAGAAGATATTAACTGCAGATTTATTCCTACACTTCTTAATTAAATTTTTTAGGAAGTTTCTAGCCATTTCCATTTTAGATTTCCATTCAACTACATAAGATCCATTTAAAACCACTACAGAAGTCTGCTTATTGGCAGTGAGCTTGAGCAAAAAAAGAAACTCTGGACATTATTTGTTCCTGTTGGCCTTAGTAGAACTAATAATTTTTTTTTAAATATTTCTGTATGTGTTTCTTTCCTTTAACAAGAACTAAAAATGACAATCTTCTAAGAAATTCTGAAACCCTTGAAGGCTCTACAAGAGATTTTTCAATTTGAGAAAATACACGGTGGCCATAGTGATCAATCTTCAGGGTCTTAGCCTTTCTACCATCAAAATACTGTCCCAAACGCAATGTTTGGCCAAAAAAATGTCAATTTAAGACACCTTTTCCAACTTCTTTAATGTTTTCTTTAGCCATGTTTTTCTCCAATAACATCCCTAATGCCAAATGCTTGTATTTTTTCCAGGAAACACATTTAAAATGAACAAAAGAATAGGCACATGATGTTATCTTACACGTTCTTTCTCCCCTTGCATTTCAAGTATATTTCCTGCGGAATGGCTTTTCAGATACAAAGCATCTCACGATTTTAACTTTAAAACAAAATGATAATGTCACCGTTTCTCTACAAGCGAAGGGAATCGAAAGAACAAAGCAGTACCATTGACCCCACAGCTGATGGGTGAAAGCCAGAAGGGACATCTAATGCTCTCTAGAGGTATCTGTCTGCCTTCCTAATGCACGGAAATTGCCTCAAACTGCATCTGAATAGAAATACATCATTGAGAGTTGGTGGACTATTAGTAAGAATGCAGGCTTTTAGGGCCTAAAGGGAGATCTTCCTGGGTACTCTACTCCCCGGTTTTATCATCTCTGAACTGTCTCCTTTTAAAGATAATGAAATGAAAATAAAAATAAAAATTCCCGAATTCATTTTTTTAGTTGGGTTTTTGTTAGATTTCCTTGAGCCGGATCATGCAAAAAATTTCTTGCTCCTTTATACCTCTGTGCTACCATTAGATCAAACTGTGTGTATGGACGTGTTTGCGAGCACTCCCTCAAAAGGAGGCTGCATTTCTAAAACTCAGACAGTTCAGGTCACTCCCAGCTCAGCCAAGACACCCATCAGCGACAGCTGTGACTATAACTCCCATAGAAGGCTGTATCAGGATCTGTAATGGACTATGTGTAGCCAGAATTTCTTCTGCCTCCTTAGTTTGACTTGTTCTTTGCAGTATAACAAAGATAAAATCTCACTTACTCGGAGCTTTTTCACTTCCCTAAAGCTGTCAAGAAAACTTGAAACAGAAATCCAGTGTTATGTATCTTTGCTTTGTCAGGTGGGATCTGAGAAGGAGCTGGTTGGGTTTTTCTTCTGTAACAGCTCTGATGTTGTAATTAGTGAGAAGATCCTACTTAGAATTTTTTTCAAACATACCCTGTGTTCCTACAGAAAGATGTAGAGGCTAATGAAATGTGCAAATTGCTAAAGATCCAAACACAGATAAATATGTATAATGTATGTTTTATTCAAGTATTTCCTAGAAATTTATTACTCCAATTTCTGCAAATATTAATTCATTTATTTGCACGTATATATGCTGTGGCAGGGGTTGTATCTATAAGCTGAGTGTTGTTTTACACAGCCTACTGGAATCTAACTGGCAATCTGATTTTTTTACTGGAATCTAACCTGATTTTTTTACTATGCTGTAAAGCTTTGTCCTGAGTGCAGAGACTTGCTTAAAACTAATCTACCCAATATCTGTTTGTCGTCACTTTTCATGTGTGAAAAGTATGTTTTAAAAATAAATGCTTACCTGTTGTAATGTGATTGAAAATGATATTTTTATTTTATTTATTTATTTGTTTTTGGTCCAGTAGTCGAATGCTTGCCATCTCGATATGTTCCAATCATGAGTCAAATTCTTTTGTTAAACCCTTAAAGAAAGAAGTGAGAAAAACCATGAAAAGACAACATGAAAAGGGATTGTCGTCTCCATGTCATCTGTTTTTACTGTCAGATTTATGGAGTTTGTTTTCATTATTCTAGGACTTGGAGGTCTTCAACTCAAAATTGCCTTTTTAGGCAAAAGGAATGACAATTCATTTCAGCAACAAACATCCCAGATTAGCCAGTGTCTGGTGGATTACTGAAAATCAGTTTTCCATTGAACTTGCAAAGGTGCAGCCATGTCCAGGAGGTATGTATGGACATAGCCTGCATACTCAGGACATGACATACCTTACATACCACCATGCAGTTTAAACAACTTATTCATAAGCCATTTGTATGCTTGAAAACTGGAGGAGTCACAGAGCATGATGTGCTTATGCCATGTGTCCTGAAGCCTGCCAGTCAGCTGTGATAGATATATGCTCTTCTATTTCTACTCCATAAAATAACATTTATATGGCTCTAAAAAGGCTCACAAGCTGCAATCTGCAGAGTAAAAGTACTATGGTACTGGTGAAAGAGAGAAATATCACCTCTTCTCCCCAAAATTTACCTTCCTTCTTTGGGACTTCTTGAGAAAGTAAAGACATTTTAAAAATTGTAGGCTCACAGAATGGTTTGAGTTGGAAGAGACATCATCCAGTCCACCCTAACTCTGCCTTAGACAGGGGCATCTTTCACTAGATCAGGTTGCTTAAAGACCTGACTTTAAATATGTCTATGTTTGAGACAGCCACGACTTCTCAGGGCAACCTGTTCCAGTGTCTCATTGTCCTTATCATGACAATTTTCTTCCTTATATCCTGATATGCTCCTTATATCCAGGCTTCAGCAATCCTGCTTGGATCATCAGTAACATCAGTGCAGAAATCAGCTTAAGCTGATGAGAAGTGTAAGCATGCTGTTATATAGCACCTCATTCTTGGTAATAATATAGAGATTATGTTGAAGGCAGTGATTCTAAGACATACCAGTCAATGAAGTTGCAAAATATTACTGCCAAGTGAGAACACACTAAGCACTTCTATTTAATTGCTACACTCATGGAGTTAATATCAAGCAATTGCAGTCTCAATTGCTTTTAGCTTTTCACAAATGTAGCTTGTGGTTTGGAAAAACAGGAACTCTTGCTTCAAATACTTATTTTTAGATCAGACATGATAGTACTTGCAGAGACCATCAACAGTTTTATTAAGCCTTAGCAAGTCTCTTCCCCTCAAGCAAGAGTTTCCTCTGCCTGTTGATGTTTTTATGGACAAAAGAAGTGGCACATTTACTGGCTGTAGCCTGACAGAGGAAGGATAGCTGTAGTGACATCATGGTAAAATTTTGGAGGCAGAGTGAAGTAAAACTTCAAGTAAAATACTGAAATTTCATGCCAGTCTTTAAAGTGGGGCACACACAACACACTGAGAAGCAAAACATCTCATTCACTCTTTGTTCGCCGTTTTGAAGTTATGTTGATCATTTCCATGCAAGAGAAACTTAAAAGGGTTCCTCAAAGACCCCTTGAAGTATGCCCTGCTTTACTTTTGCCAAAATCATCTGAAGCAAACATACATGAAGACAACTACTTTGTAGTGTCAGATTCTGACTGCAATGCCAGCAGAAAGTGCCAGGTTCTGTGCCCAAGGTGACAGGAAGAAAAGCTGAAGAAGAGTTATAGCATTAAAAACCACCAGATCTCATAACTTCTTTGTAGAGGTGAAGATGACCAGGGCAAATCTGTGTCCAGGGCCTTGAGAAAGCACTATAACCTGTCTTTGATAGACCTATAAGGTAAAAGCCACTACTGCAACCTGTATGATCATGAAAGATATCATAAGGGTTACTGCATTCTCCCACTGCCATAGACACATCACCTGTCCTTACAAGAATGAGTCAAATCCACTGTCTGAAAAATGTTTTTTTGTGCAAGTAAACCTTATGAAAATGGTTTCTTTAATACCAGCTTTGCTGAAACTATTCTAATATAAAATGATAAAGAAGATGCTTCCCATGCTTGAGTTCTTAGCCCCATGGCACTCTGGGCTACCAGAGGATCGCTGTAAACTCTAAGGTAATATCCATAACACCACATAGCTTATTATATCCTCTGGCTTAATCAACCATAAAATGATTCCAGTTTGAATGTGTTCTATTTTAATTGGCAGTTGTGCTATCTGTGCTTACAAGTAGAAGTCAGAATAGTCACGTTAACTACTGTTGTGCCATTCTGAAGGCTAACTTGAGCTATCTTAGCAACAGGAAAAGTTTTGTTGTGAATATAACATCAGAATAATAATATCTTAATATTTAGTGAAAGAGGAAAAGCAGGAAAATATTTCAAAGTTTTGTTGTTTTTCAAGTAAACTGACAGATGCAGATGAAGATTTTATCTAGCTTTATACTTGATTCTTCTTTGAGATGATCTCAGATTCCTTCCTATCTGAATTATTCCACCTTTAAAAAAGATGAGAACAAAAAAGATCCCTCCTGCCCCTCCACCCCCCCAACACCCCAAAAAAATAATAATAATTAAAAAAAAATTACACAGTTTCTGCTTTCTGCATTTTAACTCCAGACATAGTATAGAATCATTATTATTGATACAAGTCTGCTTTGTGTTGCAATTTTGATCATACCATACTTGGTATATTTAAAGAAAATGCACCACATTTTAAAATTATTCATCTGTTACAGAATCACAGAATCACAGAATTATCAAGGTTGGAAAAGACCTAGAAGATCATCTAGTCCAACCATTACCTAATATAATACATTCCTATTTAAAATGTTTCAGACATTGGAATAGGGGATCGACTTCAGAAAGGACATTATGGGAACTCTCCCTGGCCATTATAGACTTTGCTTTTCCTTTCCAAGTTAGGGGTAAATTTCTCTCATTACAGTGATGAAGATTAACCTAATCTTCCTAACCAACATTTTGAAGTGAATTCAAGAAAAATGTTAAAGTATCTGATGCAAAAATCACACTGAGTATTTACCAGGTGCATTTATTTTTCACTACATCATCACCAGCTTTTATATTGTCTTGATGGTTGAGAAACAAAATCACAGAATCACAGAATCACAGAATTGTAGGGATTGGAAGGGTCCTCTAGAGATCATCGAGTCCAACCCCCCTGCCATAGCAGGCTCCCTACACCACGTTGCACAGGTAGGCATCCAGGCAGGTCTTGAATATCTCCAGAGAAGGAGACTACACCACTTCTCTGGGCAGCCTATTCCAGTGAATGCAGATTGGGAAAAGAATGGAAGAAAAAGAGTCATTACTCCTCCACATACATTATCATCATTGCATGGATTATAATAGCAGTAATTGGAATCAAGTTAGGCATCTCCCACCTTGACACTGTTTGCTTTAAAGAATAAAGATACACACTGTTGTAATCTCAGTGAGAAAGGAAATCTTGGGCTTTCGTTGTGAAGAATGTTCTTTAGAGCATGGAAGTAAGATGGTTCTTGAACTAATCTGTGCTCTCATGAAGAAGCCTAGGAAGGTCAGAACAGACAAGCACCTGACTGCATATGGACAAACACAGTGACTCAGTCAACACTGCAATTTTAGCTCTAAGAAATCAAGATTACATAACTAGAACAAACTGTAAAACAGGTGATAGCATGAACACTACTGAAACAAAGGAACATTGCATTCAGGTAACACTGTCAAGTAAGAACAGTTACAGAAAAATACTCTGGATTTACAAAATAAATGTTCTTTCTTTTAAATACTTTGCCTCAAATTGAGATGTTACTGTCCCTTCAGCTTCCATTAAGTATTTAATAATGCCATAGCACAGTTCCACTTTTTCAGTGCAAAGTGAGGTCCTCTCCTACCAAAGTAGTTTTGGTACTCCACCAGTAAAAGTAGTTGTTCATACTACTATCTCTGTTGTCTCTACAGATTAGCTTCCATATAATATGAACATATGCCTCTTTAGTTATATGGAGTATCACTTTCAGAGCAAAATCTCACGGTTCTTTCATTAAATAAGGCACTATATCAAGGGATTCTTTAAAGCCATCAGATTATTCATCCATCAGCAAACAAATATCTGCACAGGAGCAAGGACACGAATGTCCTCAAAGTGTACACTTGCATGCCCACACATATCTCTTGCATGCAGCTTCACAGTCTCATACCATCATCACAAAACATATTAGCAGAAAATGGGTTTATTTCCAGGTACAATATGACAGATTGCCCATTCAGGAGCAAGTTACAGTTTACTACAGCTTGCGTAGACATTTACTCATCTATGAAGATTGAGCATCCAATACTCTTCCTTCAAAAACAAACTGTGGAAAAACCTCTTCCAATTCCAGATAGTAGTAGCAATCAATGAGCAGTAAAGGCATAAGTCTTCATGAAGGAAGGGAAGATTTTCTTTTCCAGTAATATTCATTTGGCTGAACATATCCAATAGCAATGTGCCACACATATGTTTACATATCCACTAGTGTATATGTATAGCTGCCCTGAAATAACAAAATCTTCCTAAGCTTGTTAAAAACCTAAAAATCTTTTTTCTCTGATACAGCACCCAATGAAATCAGTCCAACTCTAACTATGCTTGAAGGGGAAGCTCTCTGTTCTGAACACAGTCACCATGTAAAACACTGAGATGTTCCCTGCATTGTTATGGAAGCCCAGGTGACTGCAAGGCTCAGGTGTCTGTAAGGCTGCTTTTATTATTAAGGCAGAGAAAAATAGGCTGGATATGATAAATGAGACAAAACAGGGTTTTACACCGGAGAGCAAATGTATAGAACTCTCGGTTGGACGTGATCACACACATGTGCAAGGAAGCAGAGGTAGCACTGACCACATTGTCATGTGGATTATTCCATTTTTGTCTTCTCAGTAGTTTGCATGGAGAGTAGTCACAGTCCATCCTCTGTTGGTGTCTATCCCTTAGAAATGAGCAGTCAGTGAAAGTAATAAGGAACAGAGAATGCAAGAAGGGAATAATCATAGGGAGTATGTTAGAAAGGGAACAAACATGCAGGCTGCATGCCAAAATCTCCATGTCATGCTGTATACCATGAACAGTTCCAGAAATCACAAGAATTATATGCAGTCAGAAGCCAGAGTTCAGTTCCCTCAGTTACAGGTCATTGCACCCTGTCAGCTATTAACAGTAAGAGCAGACATACCATAAATATATATACTGCCCAGCCTTTGAATTAGTTATGTCTTCAGTTCTTGTTCCTATTGGAAGACTCTTGGCAAAAGACTAGGAAAGGACCTTCTGCTTTCCTAAAATGTGTTCACAGTCACAGCACATTTGTCTGTGTTTCTGCCTTTCCTTTGCTTTTAATGCTTTCATGGTATTTGACAGTGGTTGTCTCCTCTGTATCTTCCTCTGGCTAAGCCAGTCAAGCCAAACAGTTCTTTCATGATAAATTCTCTCCTTTTATCGATTATCATCTTCATAACTCTCCACCAGAAGCACAGAATCATAGAATGGTTTGGGTTGGAAGGGACCTTTAATATCATCCAGTTCCAACCCCCTGCTGTAGGCAAGGACATCTCCCTTCAGACCAGTTTGCTCACAGCCCCATCCAGCCTGGTCTTGAATGCTTCCAGGGAGGAGGCATTCACAGCCTCTCTGTGCAACATGTTCCAGTGCATAACCACCCTTACAGTAAGAAATTTTTCCTAATGTTTAGTCTAACTCTACCTTTTTTCAGTTTAAAGCCATTTCCCCTCATCCTGTCACTACATGTCCTTATAAAAAGTCCCTTCCCATCTTTCCTGTAGGCCTTCTTCAGGTACTGCTGTTTCTCATTTCATCATATCCAGCTTCATGTCAGTATAGCACTGAGAAGGTGATGCTTCTGTATAGTCACTGATTACAATTGCCTGGACTGAGAGGTAGCCAAGGAAACTGAAAGATCTTAAGAGTCCATTTTTCACTCATTCAGCTTATGCATCAAGCCCTGAAGAAAGCTCCCTTGCAAAGATTCCTTGCCCATGAGGACAGAAGGTGTCTCTGGACAGGAATCTTATTTTGTAATATCCTAAGCTGCTTGAGCTATTTTTGATGCTTTAGGGAAGTGGATTAGATTAACCAGCTTTTTTTTCTTTTGCTCACCATTACCACAATAATTTTAACAGCAGACAAAGGAAGTCTTGGCTTACTACCTCCCCTACATGTTACAAATGAGGCAGAGTTCCCAGGGTCCTCCAAGCCTACTGTTCCTCATCCTAACCTGTATTTTGTGTTTGTATCATATTAACAAATAAGGGGTCACAGAGACCCTGTGTCCCAGCTATTTCTTTTGTTCCACTGCAGTTATATCACAGCTACTAATTTGATTCTAGGACTAAGGATTCCAGGTCAGTGATTCACAGAATAATATTAATGGGCCTGAATAAAAAAAAAATGTGCCCATCTCTCAGTGTAATTAAATTGTACCTTCTTGCTTCCATGCTGTCCCTTCCCTGACTCAGAATCAGATTGAATGTTCTGCACACATCTTAAGTTATGAATCCTAAATGCCTCTTATTTCCATCATTTTGCTTTTTAATTGTCTCAAGATGTTCCAAATGGTAACTATCACTGTGAAGCTTCCAACACTTAAAAAATCTTTTCCTATAAAATGCAATAAAAAGGCATTGATTTGAACATTTTGCAAAGCATACATTTGTTTAAAGACACACTGCCTGCAAATCTGCCATGCTAATTTCCCAAGTGTGATAGGTTCTGTGTGCAAATACTCAACAGTAAACAAAACCCAAGGTTTGCAAAAAAGAATTTCTGAGTAAGTTTATTAGGTTAAAATCTGTTTTGTTTTGGTGTGTCACTGTTGTTGTTTTTTCTTGGTCCCACATGGAGAGCAAACATGGCCTGGAAGAGTGTTATGTCAAGTACCTCCCATCATGCATTGTCGCTGCTCAGTGAACTGAAGTCTAAAAAAAAGTAATTCCTCATTTTCATCTTGACTAGGATTCCCCTTTTCTTTGCTGTGAAGCTGCACTAATCCTTCATTCAGCGCAACCCACACCCTCTGGTTCCACTCGGAGTTCTCCCTTTCTAACATCATTGTATTCTTTATCTGGGCCTTCTTCTTCCAATAGTACTCCTTGAAAGCTCTTTCACAGACAAGAAAGGACCAGCTCCATAATGGCCAAGTTGGCCCTTTTCTTTTCTCTCTCTTTTTTTTAAGCTTCCGACTGAGCTTTGCTATTTAATCTTCTTGAGGCGTTCAAGATGTCACTTGCCTCTGATGACTATAGACAAAAGGGAAATCCATCCAACTTGAATGCAGTGTATACTTGAATACATTGGGTTGCTTTGAAGAGAGTTTCTTGAAGTCTCTGTGTTTCATTGGCTGTCCTGGTGGCCTCTGTGCAGGTCTTTATGTTAAATCATATGCACTTTCACAGAGCATGTTTCCTGGAATGCTACCTGAATTTTTGCAGCCTTAAATATCAGCAGGTGAAATATTCATCTGATAGTGATTGTTTCAGTCAGCTCTTTTTTAATGAGATAAAGAGAATTTCCCCTCCTCTCCACAAGCACATCAGAATAAATTAAGCTTTGAGGATGCTTTGGCTAGTTGGTTTGTACATATTTTTCAGGTAACTCCGCAATATTGCTCCTAATCACTGCTGTAAGCTGAGAAGAGGGTGAGTATACAGAGAACTGAGTGCAGCATTCCCTCACTACAGCCGCTCCACTCCGTCTTCAAGCACTAAAATGTTAGCTTTTGTCTCTCTATAATGCATTACGTCTAGATTTATTTTACACTTCAGCTATTTTAGGAAAACAGAAACATTAACATGAAAATATTTTAATAACTCTTCCAGACACCACAAGTAAAATGCATTTAATTATATTCACATATGCTCTACATTTCATGTATTCTCTAAAGGATTTTTCTGAAGTGCTGACACCTAACTGTTTAGCTACTGGTTATCTATGAATACTTATCCAGACTGATAAGAGATCGGTGATATGGAAGATATAAGATAAACAGACATTTGTCTGTATTAGTCTGTTATTAGTCTGTATAGTTACATTTTGGTTACCTTGTTTTTGTGGCCCATATACAGATAAAATTCTAGGAAACAGAAAAATGGATAATGTTAATTCCAATGTGAATATAATCACTAGCAATTTCATTACATAGAAATACAGAATATGAACACTCCATGTTAAAATATGAGTCTACCAATTCCTAGTATTAGTCATGAGTAGAAAACATGCAGTCTTTGTAGCGATATATACAACTTTTCATTTCCCATATCAATCATGAGAACAAGTTGAAGTTCAGATAATGGCCAGTTCAATTTACCCTAATTGTTCAGGACTTAGCCTGACTGTTTGCATTACAGACTGTGGCCACTGGGTTCTCAGTAGGGGTTTGCGGCCTACTCCATTCCGTAACAAACCCATGTTCATGCGTCGATTCAGATCCATCACCCTGAGATAAACTGTGAATATTGCCCTTTGTCCTGTGCTGCATTCTTTCATGCATTGTGTAGTGACTATTTAAGGATTTAAAGGCTCATTTGCACAATTCTTTTGTCAGCAGCCTCAGTGCAGAATGGAAAAGTGATGGCTTCTCTGTCTAGGTTGTGCCCTAAAGCTCTTGTGAGAGAAATCTACATACATAAGTTTTTCTTACACATGCAGAATGTCAACACTAAAAAAAAAAAAAAAAAAAAAAAAAAAAAAAAAAAAAAAAAAGAATGACCTGTCTGTTTCTGTAGTGTAAAAGGTTATGGGTTAATATATTATGTGATTTGTTCTCCTCTTTTGTGGTATTACACAAATAAATAAGTAGATAGATAGATAGATAGATAGATAGATAGATAGATAGATAGATCAACACTTGAAAGCAAACAGTAAAGGGATACAGATACTTATGTTCATTAAATTTACAGTCATAAACACATAGTAATTCAATGCTATCACCTTTTTACATATAGCATATTTCATTAAAGTTTATGACTGAGAGTATTTAGAAATAGGCTCTACTTTTTTCAACAATTTTCAAAATACACTGTTTTGTGATGTGTCCTGTATCAGTTAGTATGAATAAAATGTGAGTCAAGCAATTCTTACAGCTGGAAACAAATGTTGAAATACACAATAATTTGGTCTTCCAATTAAGTCTTGATGATATTATCTATCTATGTTTTTTCCACCTATCCACTATTATTGTTGTTAGACTGAATCTGTCCTCACTGATTTTAATCTAAACCTAAACTTCAGCAATATGGGTTTTTTAATATTCAGATGGGATATTCTACCTTTGATACCGGTCATCTATGTCCTCCGCTCTAAAAACATGAGCTTTTATAATCCAAATGTCTGCTTTCCCACAGATAAATATTTTCTCAAATATCTCTGTGTGCAGTCAAAATCGCTTTAGCTACCACATCTATCAAGATTTTCCTCAAAATTTATCTTTGCTGTGATCCAGGTGGAAAGCTACTATCTGGTAGCAAATGGCATTTAGTCAAATGTTCCAGGCTATGTTGTTATTGATAACATTTGGTTTAATAACCATGCAGATCGGGCATACAGTCAGTGTACTCCGCATTAAAGCTTCCGTTTATTTTAGTGACTATGTCTTTCTCCAGTTTGTCAACCCTCATGTTTTTGCTCTGTGTTTCACTTTGGACTGCAGACTTCAGGTTCTGCAGCACAAGAGCATTTATCCATTCTATAAGGTTCCTGTAGCCTTTAGTATTTGCTATGGAAAAGGCCTGTGACTGCCTCAACAATAGTTGAACAACCAGCATTAAATTCACTTCCAGTGAAATATATGCTTGTTTGGTCTTATGTAAAGCTCCTTTTTATGTGCCTATTTGTTTTTTAACTTACAAATACAAGAATTTAAATACTTTGGAAAGTTAGAATAAAAAACCTGGGGTTTGTTTACTTGTTTATTATATGGGGCATATTAAAAACAAACAAACAAGCACATTTACAATATGGATTTTTTTTTTCTTTCTACTTGTTAAACTCCAAGTAGGACACTGAAAAAAACATAAGTCTTAGACTGAATATTTCTGATAGGATTGTAGACCCTTAGAATTCATGTAGATCACAGTCTCTGCGTATCTGAAGATTTGTCAGTCAATATAAGCCATAATGTTAACCTTTAGCTCTCTTGTCTAGACAATTCCATATATTATTATGCATTTTCTATTACATTAGCCTGAAGATAGGCAAAGTGTGTATCCCAGTGTAATGTGTCCCCTCTGATGGACTGATGTCACTGACACAAGGTAGCCTTTGAACGCTGCCTCATGGTCCTGACTGTGAGAAATGGTTCTATTTAACAAGATTCTAAATCTTGCCACAATTTTGGAATAATGGGGACTGAGCTCTGCCGTGACTTCATTAGCTCATTTAAATGCAAATGACCATTTGAAAATCTATGTATCTAGTGTGTATCAGTATGTACACCACATAAAAGATTCTGGTGTCCAACAGAATGAATACCATTTACTCCAAGTTGCAACAACAGATTACAACAGTGTGAAAGTCCAGGTGAATACGCAGGCCAGATCACTGAGCAGCAGAGGATTTAGCTGATTGTATCAGTTCCTACTATACCATGAAAATACAGCCCACAGTCATGGGTGTAAAAAGAGGGTAGTTTCAACTCCAAAAACTTGTAGGAATTACTTTTGCAGTAAGTCCCAACAGCCCCTAAATTCAAAAATTTGTTCCTGTCCACAGTGAATGAAAACCTGAGTAACACAGAGTACCTGGCTGCTGAACAGCCTCTTAAAAAAGAAAGTATTACAAAGAGTTTAAAAAATAAATCCCGTGCACACCAGGGAAGAGCAAAGGCATCTGTTAACAGGTCTTCTTAACAGATATTCACTTAATCTGTTGTAAAAAATCCCCCACTCAATCATGTTTTCAGACTTTCCCCAAGTATATTTTATGACAGAAGATTTATATTAATAACTGATAAACTACTATCATCCTTATAAGTATCTTTCATAATGCTGTATATGGATATCTGTAAGATGTTGTTTCACACTGCAGTGAAAGATTTTCATGTTTTTATTTGAATGTGAGGAATCCTTTGTCATTTTATTAACTATTTGCAAAAATGACTCTGATAGCCATGACCTTCCTATTTTGCAGGTGTTTCACTGCTAAGATGTACAAGAGTTTCATAGTAGGTGTAAAACATGGAGGGAAAGTCTGTCATCAGTTATGGATTTTGAATGTCTTTATTTAGCAGAAGTGACCTTAGAGTGTATTGTCTTCTTTAGAGTACAGAATGAGAAGTACCTGGAATACAGTGGGCAAGAAAACATGTAAGTGTCTTGGCCACCTGGAGCTTCACTGCCTGTGGCTGAATCCCTGTGCCACCATAATTGGACTGTGGGCTTTCAATCTTCTGTGGAGGAATTAAGAAAAATTAAGGCTCCATACCTACGTAGGGTTTAAATTTAAAAGGGTCCCACATTCTTGATGAAGGCAACAATTTGCCTTGCCTTTGGATCGAGTCTATTTTGTAGAACGGATAGTATTCTTTCCTCCATCTAGCACTGGTTCAGCATCAGCTAGCTATTTTTAATATAAGTGTTGTTTTAAATTAGGTTTTAGAAAGTTGAGTGATGGTTCTATGCATGAATAACATGAACACATATATGTAATATACAGTTACATGACAAATCAAACCAATTTAAACAGATTCAGACCAAGTAAAGTCATAATAATATATTCCAGAATTCATTACATTAGCATTAATGGTGATTATGATGAACACCCTTTTTATCATCTGAAGCCAGACTTCCCAGTTTTAATCTAATTTTAACCCATGATTCTTAACAGTATTTTCCTCAATATTTTATGTCAAGCTGTATATCAGCCATAATGGTGACACTTTTCTGTCACAGTGATTACCTCTTTAGCTCTTACTACTGAAGGTCATAAATTTTACTGAAGTTACCTTGAAATTATCCTTGAGTGTCATGTTTTTTGAAGGTAAGAATAACTGTATAGGACTGATAGACTTCTGCAAATGGACAGGTAGAATGACTTTTTTTTTCTTATCGGTTTACTAATAGGAATTATTTATCTTAATCACAGTTCAGTCAATGGGAGATAAATCAGGTGCAATGCAACCTCATAACATGATGTGAAGTATTTTATTTCATAGGAAAACACAACAGTGCTCTCTTTCTCTGTTGAGGAGGTATGGTATGGATAGAATCAGTCACTGTATTTAGATATTCAAAATATAGAGCAGAAAATTTGGTTGAGAAGTTTCCAGAAGCTGTTCTAAGGAAAACAATAACATTTAAATTGTAAAGTTTCTAACAGGCAATACTAGAACTTGTCGCAATAATGTCTTCTGCATTTTAATGTGTTAAAAGTTCATTTAGAAACAAATAGATTCAGTCTGTCCTGCTATGTATGTTGAAGTCTACATTCTCCTACAGTACAGAAAATAAAATCCCATTAGCTATTAAGGAAAAGTCAACATCGCAGGAAACAAAGTGAATTTGATGATTTATAGGGATGGATATTTTTCTTTCCATGTTGTGTACAGATCTAGCAAAAAACTGGAAATCTAAAGGGGGGTAGGACACAATAATTCCACACTGAGACAGCAAATGGAAATGGGAGAGAAATATGAAAGAGCAATGAAAATCAGAAATGAAATACAAAAACTGAAGGATTACAAACTCACAAAACAAGTAATGATACAGGGAAACACCTATAAAGATATTTTCACTTTTATATGAATCCAATTCATTCTTAATCTGTGTAGGTTGACAAAAAATTACTTAATAGCTTTAAAGAAAGTCACTGCTTAATGCAACAAAATTCACTAGAGCTACTGAGATTTAGCCAGAAACAAAGTGGTGCCTGGTAATGTGATAAAAAGCAGAAGGTTTCTCTGAATCCATAGCTAAATCTACAGCTATGATACCACAACAGAAAATGTCAGAGAATAACATCTGACCTCCAAAGGTTATTGATACTGACTCATGCACTCAATTTCCTTATCACTGAATTTGTTTCCAAATCATGGTGACCATTTTCAAATTGCCTATAATAAAATGATACCTAGATTATGCCTAGGACTGGTATGGGAGAGCGCTAGCTGGCTGGCCAATCTATGGTCCTTACTAGTCATAAGATCATTTTCAGTGGCTAACTACACTAACTACATTAGCACAGGTGTGGTCTGAGAAACATCTACCAGATTACAAAACAAATGGTCAGGTAAAGGAAAAAGTCACTACAGTGTTGTCATATTGCTGATAAGAGCAAATAAGATAAATTATCTTGCAGTTTTGTTGTAGTTACCTTAGGAGTCTCCACACAGAACATGTTTTTACAGGCTCTGGTCAGAAGTGTTACCATACACTTCACAGTGATTCTAAGATCACATATGAATAGTGTCCCCACTGTCATCCAAAATGTTCAATTCTTATTGATCCCCATCTCTCCCTGAGTGCTCATAGTCACCCTGTCAAAAAGTTCAGATATATTACCTAGGGATTCTCACTGCTAGTCAGTATTTGGATGTAGCCAGTCTGCTTTATAGCAAAGGGCTATTTAGCCATGTGAATGCATGCCATGTCAGTTGGTTGCTTGAGCACGTGACCATGCTTGTTTTTTGTTTTGTTTTGTTTTCAAGCACAAGCATAGTGTAGGTGTCAGATTCATGGCTATGAATTCCCAGGGCTGTGAATTTTAGTGAGTCCCTTTACAGTTCTTTCTCTGTCTGATCCCATTGACGTTTATAGAAGTTAAGCACATAGACACTTCTACAAAGGTCTCTTTTTCAGATGTTTGCACATAAACACATATGGTTCTAAAAATAAAGTTCTGTAAACTGTGAATCTTTATAGATTTGGTAGAATCTGTCTTCAAAACTGTGTTGGTGACATTGTAGAAATTACATCAGGAAAAGACATAGAATTATATTTATTATCCATGTTAGTTTATAATATCAGTCTCATACAGCAAAATCTTTACTGTAGATATAACTAAATGGATTAACATACATAAATATTTATTTTATGGACATTAATTAATTTGGTTTATTTTTTTCCCATTATCTGTTCCTCCTTGCCCTTACACATTCTGTTTCATTTTTATTATTACTTTGGCACTTTTAGCTGATAATGTAACAACATTTGCATTTAATAATTTGCATAATATAATTGTCACAAACTTTAAAATAAATGAAAGCTTGCAGATTATAAAAATGCAGAGCTCAGCAGTACATAAGTATTCACAGAAAAGAGCGATGCTGATAAGGCAGTCTGACTTGCTAATAACTGTAGTAAAATTTGGTTCCTTAATCCACAAAACAAAGCTAATTGAGACAGAAAAAATGAAGCACAAATTGAAAGTGATCTTCTCCCCCCCGAAGCTGTAAAGAGTTTTTCTCTAAAAGTGGCATATAAAATACAGTGTATCTTGGATTTATTCCAAGAAGAATTGTGAGCCAGTGCAGAAGGCCACACTGAGATTAACAAATACATGAAAGTATTTGCATTAGGAGTACAGCTGGAAATAAACCGTGTGAGATGAGTAACACTTACTTTATGTTTACAAGAGAAAGGGAAATACATTTGAGTTTGAAATGGAAGATATCTGACTCTGTTCTGTTTGGAGTTGCAAGAGTATGAGAAGTTGAAAGAGTATGAGAGGGAATTGAATAAATTATTTTTCCTGCTTAGAAGAAAAGACCCTTCTGTGAGCATGTTTAAGTTCTGGAGTCCTGATTAATTTAAAATTTCCCTATGATATTAAAATAATATAAATAAATGTTAAATGTTATAAAATCTTAAATGTTTTTCAATTGCTCCTTTGCAATACCTTAAACTTTTCTTCACTTTCTTTTTTTCTCACTCAATGTTATTCCAATTTTCTTCTGACGTTGATATCCATTCTCCTAGTCTTATCTAGCTCTTGATTACTCTTCCCTTCATTTTTCCCAAGCCACCCGATAATTACCTTCTACAGTCTGTTGTTAGCCCTGCCCCTGTATCTGGAAGCTGTAGTCCCTAGGAATGGTCCTCCAGTGAAGCCATTTCACAGAGAAGTCCGTTTGTCTCATCTGGACATCTCTTGTTTTACTGTTCTTGTTCAGGTCTGCTCATTACTCCTCCCAGCACATTCGTGGTGGCCTGTTCCCTACCAGTGCATCTTCCCGTAGTTCAGTCCTAGTACTTTCCTAATCTTGGAATTGGGAAGGCTAACTTTTCCTCAAAACATTGCAAAAAAGTGAATTATTTTGGCAAAGTAACACTGAACTAGAAACTTGCACTAGTAGAAGGAAATAGAACTCACCACTCCTTTCAATGGAGAAACAGAAGGATACAGTACAGCATTTGTGCCCAATTTATTGTATTTCAATCATTTCTATATTGGACTATCCAGAAATTTTGCAGAATGAGTGCCTTGAGCAGTTTCAGTAGAGATTATTATAAATTGTCAGTACTGCAGTTACTCTGGGGACAGATAGAAATTGTGGCTATTTTGGCATCACTTTGTATTACCACAGAAGTGAATTTTAAACAAGAATAAAGGGTGTCAGCACAGCCACAGATAATTGACTGTGGTAAAATAGCAGAAGTAACATTTAAGAAGAATACTTTCGTTTGGAAGTATGCTCAGTAAGACACAAAAATCCTCAGCCTTAATTGTATAGCCTGGTAAATGAGTTATCAAAGGCACAAAGTGACCTGAACTTTAGACACATTTCCATCCTGAAGAGTTTTCTCGTGCAGTCAGATTTATAGGTGAATGAAAGATGGGTCTTTTATTCTTAGTCATCATTTCAAAGAGTGTGATAAAGAAACAGTAGGTATGGAACCTTCATTCTATTGTTCTATTGGATCATAATTCAAAGTAATAAACTTAAGAGCCAAAGTTCACCTGTTTATGCTTGTTCTATTGACTTAGAGCTTCAAGATCATCAGCTATTCCCTGTGCAAACTCATCTAGTAACATCTCTGTATGCTTTGGACAAGTAAACTCAAGAGAAATTTGGATGTTGTCAAGAATTATATTTGTAATTAAAGCTATCACCTCACCTGTATCTGTAAAATGCATACCATCAATCAGTGCCTCTTTGCTTCTCCTATCCCACTGTTTGTAAATTAGAAAGGAAAATTACTCCCTGTTTTCACAAAACAAATCCACAACCTTGCCTCTTCTTACACTGAATGTGCAGTTCAAACAACAAAGAATTTTTCTAACTCATATCCTCCTTAAAGATGTTATACTTTGTTGTATTTTTCTTTCTGATTTCATACAGTATTATTTCAAGCTGCCTCTTTAAAACATAGAAGCTGTAGTTTTCTTGGAAATATGCAGGCTAGCAAAAAATGCCAGGCTGCACTCATAAATAGTATGTAGGACAGGATTAACCCTAGGGGCCAGTTCACAGTGAATGTGTTCTGCCCTGGAAGGAGACAGTAGTTGCAGGGCTGCAGCTGTACAGAAGTCTTGTCAGAGCAACAGAGCGAATACTCAGAGTAGGTTGACCATGGCTGACTTGAATTTGTTGATTTACATTCTCTTAGATAATGTGTGGTTTCTGCTAATGATTACGTGACCAGTTTTTGTAATTATTCATCTTTAACATATGCCATTATGAACCATTTAAAAATGAATGTTAAACATATACATAATACTTTGTTTATTTTCCTCTTTCATATTTGATCCCAAAATAGACACTTGAAAGCACTTTCAACTACCCTTTTTTTATAGGCAATTTATAGCCAAATTGATTAAATTGCTTCCATGAAAAATAGCCCAAGAAAATAAACAAACAAAAATAAAAACAAATACTACTTCAGATTAGCACTTGTGAACAACTTGGGGATCTGCCACGGGAAAACTGGATATATTCTGGAAGGGAAAGGGAAGGGAAAGGAAAAGGGAAAGGGAAAGGGAAAGGGAAAGGAAAGGGAGGGAAGGGGAGGGAAGGGGAGGGAAGGGGAGGGACGGGAAGGGACGGGAAGGGAAGGGAAGGGAAGGGAAGGGAAGGGAAGGGAAGGGAAGGGAAGGGAAGGGAAGGGAAGGGAAGGGAAGGGAAGGGAAGGGAAGGGAAGGGAAGGGAAGGGAAGGGAAGGGAAGGGAAGGGAAGGGAAGGGAAGGGAAGGGAAGGGAAGGGAAGGGAAGGGAAGGGAAGGGAAGGGAAGGGAAGGAAAGGGAAGGGAAGGGAAGGGAGGAGAAGGGAAGGGAAGGGAAGGGAAGGGAAGGGAAGGGAAGGGAAGGGAAGGGAAGGGAAGGGAAGGGAAGGGAAGGGAAGGGAAGGGAAGGGAAGGGAAGGGAAGGGAAGGGAAGGGAAGGGAAGGGAAGGGAAGGGAAGGGAAGGGAAGGGAAGGGAAGGGAAGGGAAGGGAAGGGAAGGGAAGGGAAGGGAAGGAAGCATCATGCTGTATACATGCATGAATATTTATGTTTAGTCAGAAGATGACAATCTTCATTGCCTTTTGCTCCACCCACAATCAGATAGGAAGCTACTAGCCAAAAACATGACTCAATGGTGCCACGTGTTTTTAAGAATTCCCTTCTCATGTTTTCTGTCAATGAGACACTTGAGAAGTCATTGCACTTTCTTCTCTCTTGGGCTTCCCTGGATGATTTAGGATCACTGATAGGATGTTTATCTCTGTTCCTACTTTTCCTCATGTTGCTTCAGTTCTGTATCAGTAAGAAAAGATTGCTTTCCATTGCTGCAACCATCCCAGTTGTTGTAAACTGTTGTGGTTTAACCTGGCAAGCAGCTGAGCACCTCACACACACCCATTTTTCTCATCTCTACCCTCTCAGTGGGATGAGAGAGAAAACTGGAAACTGAATAGAACTCATGATATGATGACAATATGCATGTATATCCACAAAACAGCTACTTAGCACCCACTGACCAATGCCCAGCTAACAATTCAACTGCTCACTCACTGACACTCCACTGTCAATGCAACATCTCACCAACTGCTAACCAACACCTAACCGGTCCCTGAGCAGCTCCCCACAGCTTTATAGCCCTCCATGTGATACTGATGATCCAGGGCTGGAGCACCTCTCCGATGAAGAAAGGTTGAGGAAGTTGGTCTTGTTCTACTTGGAGAAGACTCTGGGGTGATCTCATTGTGACCTTCCAGTACCTAAAGGGAGCTTATAAGCAGGACATTTTACACAGTCTGATAGTGATAGGGGAGATTTAAGTTGGGCGTTAGAAAGAAATTTTTTACACAGAGTGCAGTGAAGCACTGGCACAAGCTGCCCAGAGAAGCTGTGGATGTCCCATTGCTGGAGGCATTCAAAGCCAGATTGGATAGGATCCTGGGCAGCCTGATATGTTGGGTAACAACCTTGACCATGAGAGGGAGTTGGGACTAGATGGGACTAGTGGGGACTAGTCTCCTCCAACCTAAGCCATTCTATCATTCTGTGATATGATTCTACGTCACCTGGTGTGGAATAACCCCTGGCTTAATTCAGGCCAGTTGCCCTGGCTTCACCCCATGCCCTGCTGCCATGCCACAGTCAGTGACTTTTCCAAGCTGAGTGACCTGGCCTGGCCCTGAGTGTGTACACATCACTCAGCCAAAATAGTGATGTGCTAATAACACTATCTATCTCAGCTGAAACCAGGACATAAATATGACAGCCTTTCTCATCTTCTTCATGGCTCAAAACATGCTAGCCTGCCAGGATTCCATGCGCTGGATTCATTCTATCCCTGTAACATGGGATATATATATATTCATCGATTACATAAATTAGTAAATCTTTTGCTTTTTTCATTTTTTCTCTTTTCTTTATCTTTGCCATATTTGCAGTATGGCCAAACAAAATTCAGATGAGTGCCATCTTGCACTATGGGTGAGTACAAGATCATGATTTTATCGCTTCCTCATTGTGTTTCAGTGCTTTCATTTATTCTAGAGTTCATTTATTAGAGAATAAACTCATTTGGAATTGTTCTGAATCTGTGAGAAGTCTCAACTATGTGAAAGAAAGCCATGTGTATTTTGTATTAGTAAATGTTTTCTGATGGTTAAATGTACAGGCAACATGAATATAGTTTGTTCCTTCCCCTACCCTGCAAATGCTCGTTATTTCCTCTTTGAATTACAAGTGATCTCCTTTTCAGAGAAGAGCCTCAAATGAATATAATAATGAATATAAATTGCTTACTAAGATCTTTTGGTGGCACACTGTGCATGTAAAGGCACCAGTCTTCACTAAGAGACAGGTTGTTCAGTAATGTTGAGCTGTGCATTTCACATCTCAACCTCTGAATTACACCAACAATTAAAACTCAGAGTCCATCTTGTTATACTCTGGGCTTCTTGTCGGTAATTTTCACTTTGTTTTGAGAACACTTTGTAATAACTATCTGTATATGACACAGCTGAGATGGTCCTGCTACTCTGTGCATCTCAAGAGCATCTCGGTAACAAAACATCTCTCTCTCATCAGAAATGTTGTAGCTTTATGCTGATGGTTAGAAATGATTTAGAGAGGAAGTTTGTGGCTCTCTTGCTATGTTCAGCTCCCAGTCCAGGCCACAAGCTTCCTGTGTGACTCTGAGAAAGTCATTTCATCTTTGTGCTTTGTTTACACTCAGGAAAGTGAGGCAGTAGATATATCCATAACAGTGCTCACAAGAACAAATTCATTGATGGTGAATGATGGTACTGATACAACTATTGTAATTACTTGTTTAAGATGTTAATAGTCTCATAGTATTTGCATGCTTTACAGGGCCATACTAAGAGGATGTGATTGAAATGAACCATCTTGTTCTTGAGATCCCAAGACTAATGCACCAAACAAATAGCATTTGTATTCTGTATAATCTTCAGCACACTTTCCCTTTATATATCTATCTACAGGTGAGAAGTTAGAGAAGAACAGACCTACAAAGGGAACTTCTGAATCACACCACAGCCTAAACTCAGATTAAGTCCAAAGATCTCACAGAATCCAGACAGAAGGGTCATTCACAAATCATATGATATTTGTATCATGGTAAACCTACTACCATTCTAACATAGCGATGCCCCACTGCGTTTCCAAAATTTTCCAACATCAACCCACTAAATCTGGAGGTAAAAGCTGCTTTTTAAGAGACGGTGAGTAAGGAGCTCATCTCATTTGTGCAGAGGAAGGAGCTGAACAAAGTTTTCCCACATCCAGCATCTACTCAACCTTCAAGTATTGAATAAAGGAAAGGCTTTAGATTGCTGCAATCTGTATGCTCCCAGAGTAACACCAATATTCTCAAGACACTAAGCACAAAGTGTAGTTCCTTTCTATCATTTTCATGATAGAATAGCTGGATGACTTTGCTGTAAATTTATAATTTATGTTCATATTACAAATTCATTGCAAGTTATAGATGCTGTTAAAATCAAAGTGCAGATCAGCAGACATTAAATTAAACTACTTCCAGGGCATAGCTTTTCAATAATGTTGACCTAACCTGAATGAGGTGAACAGGTAGCTCTGTCAGCCTCCTGTAAATTTGTTGTTATGTTAAAGGCTTGTATAAAAATTGTCCAGGTCGAAATTAATTCCACATTTGACACAAAATCTCCAACTGTAGTCTATGGAGCGTTGCAAGAATTATAGGTTATCACAGAGGCAATTTTATTCAGATCTTTCCACCCCCCTTCTAGTTTATTTAGGACCACATCCTGGGAGTCATTCACAAAAAATGACAGAAGCCTGGGAGGTAACAAAGTCATTCTTCACTTAAATTGAATTTCATTGACACCTGAGATCAATTTGGATCAAACGTTTGAGGATGTGGATTACAATCCTATCATACTTTGTTACTGAGCAACACCAAAGGTTCATTCCAGGCTGCCAGTAGGGCAAAGACAAGCTCTACAGGAGTTCTGCTTACCTGCAGCTCTTTCCAAAATGTTCTGCTGTGTGATATGCTCTTTGAATGACTGTTGTTGCATCAAACCACTGTTTGTTACAAACACCAAAATTAAAGACAGCTAAGCAGCATCTTAACTCCTATCTTACCATCTGACATCTCACCACTCACACTGCTCAGCAGTGCAGTACTGGTGCTGCCAGGTTATCACAGATGTCTATTGCCATTAGCTACAGAAGGCTGCTCACTGTCTGATAAAAGAAATCCTCTGGTAGGAAGAGTTTAGGTAAAGGATGGGTTATTAAAGATTACTAAAGAGAAACAATGTTTGTCAACTTAATATCTCTACCACAGATTTTTATTTATTTTAGAGTCATAAGCTTTATTGTAAACAAACTTGATTGGTTCAAAGAAAAAAAATCACTGTATGATTACTGAGAAATATATAATGTCAGAATGGTATCTGGCATTACAAAGAAAACACAGATACAAGTATTAAGGTTCCTGGAAGGTTTTGTTTCAATCTGCTCATACTCATAAGAGAGTCACTCCACTAATATTGCTGAGATTCTCTGGCAAATGTATTCATCATATAAATAACTTACATTATAAAAGGCATAGGAAAACAAGTGCAAACAAACAAACAAACAAACAAACCAAATATCAAAGGGTATGTTTGTATGTAGTCTTTCAATTTGCAAATTGAAACAATGAAAAATGAGACAATTTTTTTTCTCCCTCAAATTCTGTGTCAGTTCCTAAGTGAAGTTTTAAAATTACTTATTACAGCAGGAGTGTTCTGGGATGCGGTGCACTCATGAACTGTGCATTAGGAAAAAATGTATTTGCAATAAAGAAGCAATCAGGTCACTGAGACATTAGTGGTCTTTTCCAGCCCTAATGATTCTCTGATTCTATGGTGGAGTCACCATCCCTGGAGGTGTTGTAGAAACATGGAGGTGTGGCACTGAGGGACATGGGCAGTGGGCATGGTGGGGATGGGCTGATGGTTGGACTAGATGATCTTAGTGGTCTTTTCCAACCTTAGTTATTCTAGGATTCTATTCACCTTGACAGTGTTGCAATATGAAACCCAGTACGAAACCCAGGCCAATATGAAAAGCTAATATGGCCAGTGAGTCTGGTGCTCTGAACAGTAAACCAATTAGTACAGCTGATTAGTTTATGCTGTACTTCACAGACACTGCATAATTCCATTTTATACTTATCATTCCTGAGAAGGGAAGAGATGTCACTGATGTTACAAAGACTCTTAACTGAATTTCATCTTTCATCACTGGCACTATATGTAGCTTTGTTGTAAGACATATGCTGAGTGAATGACTAGATCCAGATGGGTTGATGGCAAAGTATGTTCTGGCTTTTCTTCTGAATTTGGAAGAACAGTGTCTTGTAGAAGCACATTTAGGACCAGATTTTCTGTTTTATTAGCTTTAGCAATTGCCAACAGTTCTGTGTGTTCAACTCTCAGCACAAGGACTGACTAATAATTACTCTACTGCTGCCAAACAAGGACTATGCATATTGCAAATTCCCTTCTTTTACATTTTCTTTTTCAGCTTACCAGCTTATCTATTTCAAAGCTTTCAAAAACTCTTAACCAAGATGTTCATTGCTTTTATCTTTATCAGGTTGCACATCATCCACTTCCTCTTTCCTGTGGACGTCAGCCAGCAGTGTCTGTTGATTACATCCTTCAATAAGCTTTGCATTTATGTATCTGCCTGTTCATAAAATGGCTCACATATAGAAAGTAGCATTTATCTTTTTATTATATCTTATATCATTGTGGCTTTTCGACAATATAGTAGTCCTTGCATATGATGGGGAAATGTGCCTCCTACATATTTTTCTGTTAGAAAGATTAAAACTCACCTTCTTATCAGGTAGGTAAAATAGTGGGTTCCCTCTGCTAAAATCCATGGCTCAGCAAATGTTGGAAGAAGTGAAACTTATTTTCCAAAAAATCTACTGGAGTTCAATTAAATAAATGCATTCAGAATAATAGAAAGTACTCTGTAGCACTGTGTAAAATGTTCTGGGAATTTTAATTAATAATTAACAATTTTCTAAGGGATCAGCTTCAACCTTTCATCTTCATACAGAAATTGCCAAAATACTATTATGAAGATGACATTTATTGACCCTTTTTAACCTCGCCATCCCTGAGGTTATAAAAAATAATTACAAAATAAATAAATAATATATATATATGTATATATATATATATAAAATCACACAATTATTATAATAGCATAGATAACAAATGTTAAATCACAGGAGACTGATGCCAGACTGATGAGTTTGTTTTTGTCCATAATAATCAATACTGTTCCACTATTTTCTGCATCTCTAACATGCCCAGGCTGGACCTCTTTCTGCAGTATATCGGTTTTGGCACAGTTCTTCAAATTGACATCTTTAATTAAACAAAGAATTCTAGATGGACCTACAAAACTTTTGCAACCATTAATATCAACGTTATCTTGTAGTAACTCTTAGACTGGAATAGACTTTTGTTTGTTTTTTATCACTGCAGAAGTAGGAGTTGAAAAAATCAGAATTCCCTTTCTGATCTAAAAACTTATTGTGTAACACTGATAATTCATTTGGCAGTTAATCTTATGGTATTCCTCTGCTCCAGCTATGCCTCCAAAGCAGTGGTACAGTTTCATTTATCACTGTATAGAAACAGCTTTAATTTTCACACATGGGAATTGATAGAAAGTGCCTGGTCTGTTCCAGAAAATGTCTGTTTAATCTTTTCAAGAACAAATAACTGAATGTTGATTGTTGTTTCCTTATCACCCTTATGTACAATTAGAAACTGGTTGTTTTGTCTTCCCTGTAAGCTTTTTGACAACATTTGAGCAATGTAGATGAACATGAAAAGTTTAAAGCATCTCCACAAAAATCCTCCTACTTCAGTCTCGAAGGAACATCAGGAGATCTTCAGTTTAACATCCTGAGCAGAGCAGGGTTAGCTGCAAGGTCAGACTAGGTTGCTCAAGCTTAAATTTATTTCTTGGATTATTTTGTGTGTTCCCTGATTTCAGGAAGAAGGAATGGTTTACAAAAGTCTGAGAACTACGGGTTTCATTCACATCTCTTTTTGAGTTTTCTCCACAGTCAGCATCTGTCACATGCTGAGGTGTATTGAAATGCATCCTTTACCTGTAGACATTCTAATAACTAGAGCAGTGTGCTACTGAAGATATTTTTGTTTTTATTCTCTTTGCTCTGTTTATCACGTAAGATTTATTGTTATTATTAATAAGAAGTAATTAATTGTGTTGGGGAAAGATCTGGGTGCATTTATTACTTGTAGAATATTTAGAGGATTGTCAAGGGAGCCCAGAAATATAGGTTGTTAATTTTTAGTTCCTGTTCGGATTATCCAGTTGAAATAGGAAAGTGCAACCCACTAACAAGCATCCTGTGTTCTTTCCTTATCTGAGCTTATATATCAGAATTCTTTTAAAAGAGGTAATTTATGTACCTGTTTTGGTTGTATTAATGAACTAAAAATTAGTGGAGGACAAATCTGAAATATAAACTTCTTAGCTCTGTGTAAAAAGCTGCTCCCAGTATCATATTGCTGAATTTGAGTGGAAAACCTTGTTTAAGGTATACAAAGTATGTCATATTTTATTTTTTATTTGTCTCTATTTTTTAAATGGTTCTTACACTCCTGGAGAAAGGAAGCCCCTGAGAAAACCTTATAACAGCCTCCCAGTACTAAAGGGGGCCCACAAGGAAGGCAGGGAAAGACTTTATCAGAGAGTACAGTGAGAGGACAAGAGGTAACAGTTTTAAACTAAAAGAAGTGTAAGTTTAGATTAGATAAATGAATAAATTCTTCACAGTAAGAGTGGTGAGATACAGTAAGAGGTTGCCCAGAGAGTCTGTGTCTCCATTCCTGAGAGTCTCCATTCCTGTTCAACTTGGATGAGGCTTTGAGCAACATGGCCTAGGCAGGTGATGCTGCCCTTGGCAGGGTTTGGAACCACATAGGCTATAAGGTTCCTTCCAGTTCAAACTGCTCTATGATATGGGTATCACAAGAGAAAGGGATCATATTGAATAAGTCGTGTCTTCTTATGTGTAGAAACAAATTACTACAACTGTGCAAATGGTGTTAGTGTTTTTTAACACTATTATAGTTATTATAATTAAATTTCTTGTAAAGATTTATTTCATCCCAAACCTCTGCTGCTTCTGTTAACTGAAAAAAAAAGCTATGTGCTTTTATTAGGAACACTGCATATAGTTGAAGTGTATTTATGATATCTAATACAGAAACAGCTTTCCATTTACGTACTTATTTGAGTACTCCATGAATTAAACATTGTAAGACAAACTTCCCCATTCTTTTCCACATTCTTTTAGTTCATTGCAAAGAGACATGTGGTGTATTATGTATCATTAAGCGTGCAATCTTTGGGAAGAATTTTATCTTGACCTTTTTATATTCTTTTGAACTATGGTTAAATCAACTCTTTGTTCTTAATGGCTGTCAATGTTATCTCTACACTAAAAATGTAAGCCTATTTTATACTGAATATTAGATTAAAACCTACTAGAATAGAAACATTCTTATTTAACTATATGTGGATGTTGGTTTCATTCATTTCAGAGCATTTGTATTGGGATTGTTTAGTACCATATAGCAAAATCTTGAAATGAGTTTGTACATTTTCAGTATTTGGGATGATTTGTTAAGAAAGGTAGAAGTTTGTCAGATATCTCTTTTCAAACAGCTGTGAATGTCATCAGGAAGCTCTTGTAGGATGCAAAACAACAACAACAAAAACAAACTGTGGGATGGTGCCATGTATATTATAGTACTGGGACAGTTCTAGTGGTTTTATTCCTTCATTCATCTTCTAATCTCAATATTCTTCTTCAGAAAAGATTCCCATAAACATACCCCTGGGTAGGTTGAATATATGAATAAAGACTCTACTGTGGTGGTGTTGAATTCAAGCAAAATATGTTGGATTGTGTTTTTGACACAAGACAAGTAACTTTTTGGACTTTAGTTATGTAAGAGTAAAATGAGAGACAGCAAAGTGTTGCTTTTTGGTAGATGAAGAAAATATTAACCACTGACAAAGAAAAGTAGTAGGCAAAAATTAATATCTGATAATTTAAAATTCGCAGATCCAGATTCTGCAAGGATTTGTTAAAGAGATCACTAATTTTATAGATATATTTAATTTTAAGTTATGATTAAATTTTCTATAATGGGTAGTTACGACCACTTTTTAAGAACTGAGACTAGAAAAACAAATACCCATTTTACACAGAGAAGATGAAGTGGAACTATTGATTGGATCTGATTCAGCTTTCAACAATTACTGAAAATCATTTAAGTATAAACTAACTAATAATATTCCTAAATTCTGTAACTCAGCAGATGAAGTAACTTCCTTAACCCTACACTTATAGGTAAGATGTATCCTACAGATGCCACTTCTTTGCATATGCACCCACATGCTTAAGATGCTTTCTGATGGTTTTTAAAGAGTATCTTTACAGTAAACTCTGAAAAAGAGTGGGGAAAAAATACATAGGAAAAAGAGAATGAAGTCAAAGTGAAAGCACAAAGATCAAATAATGTTTTACAAAGATAGATAGACAGAATCCAGGTAGATGAGTTCAATGTAGATAAACAGCAACAAAAATAACAGAGAAATGAAGATTGAAATAACGATCCAGCTACTTTGATTACTCTTTGCATTAAGAACTGCATGCTTCTTTTTCAATGGTGACACATCAGTTTGCAACAGCACAAAGTTCAGACTCACGAATCCACAGGAGAGGAAATTAAAAAAGAACTGGGGGAGCAGATGTTGTAAAGAGAGCAAAAAATATATAATTTGTATAAGTTTTCTTGAACACACTGGCAAAAGGGAGGGTTATTTTATACATCAGTATTAAAGATCATTCTTCCTCTCTGGTACGTACACCTATTTTGTACAAATGACTGAGGAACCACCACTAGGCTGTTTCTGTGTTTGCAGGCATCCACATGTGAAACCTCTGCCCCCCTCCATCACCAGTGAATATCTTCTTCCTGATTTCAACAAGGTAAATTTTCTCCTCATCACTGAGAGTATTTTTTTTCAAACAAGCAAAGTATACTTTACCCCTTGAGAGTTCACCAAAATGTAGTACCAGAAAAATCCAGAAGATTAAATTTCACAGTATGACAATTGGTTTTAAGTGCTATCCACATACACAGTCCTTCTGATGCAGTAAAAATAGCATTTCCTAATTTATATTTGCATGGGAAATTGCAACACAAGAGGGAAGAAGAACAATTACAGAAACTTGCTAATTAAGGTTCCAAAAATAAGTTATGCAAATGAACCACAAAAGGCTTTTTAAGCTCTTTCCAAGATTTCTTCACCATTTTTAATGAGCATTTTTGAATTCTTGCCTTTGAATTAAAAGCAAAAATGTAATGTAATCCAGCATATATATTGTCATACTAACAAGGTAATAAGTCATTTTCCTCCAGCATGGAAAAATATATTTTCTTCGATGACTGATTCAAGATATTGCTGATTACATTACAAATTTTATACTGTACGCAATAGGCAGACAGACAGAATGCATTAAACAAATTCCACTTCAGAAGGTTATGTTCCATTGTTAAATAGGAAGTATCAATAATCAAAATCACAAGAACGCCAGTTTTGACCAAAAATCTTAACAGATTGTCTGCATTTGCAGACAATGAAACAAAACCTTTTGTGAAACCTTTTCAACCTTAACAATTACATTCACACATACAGTAAATTATGTATAATAAAATAAAATATTCATGTATATAGAGCTACGTACTCTTTTTCTCTGGCCCCAAGTACCAGAGTTCAAGGACAGCCTTCTCAGGCACAGAGTTTGGATTTTGTGTGTCCTTGAGTGGAGCCGGGTTCTGGACTTGATTATTCTTGTGTGTTTCCTCCAACTCAGGATATTCTGTGTTTATTCCATGTTTCTACAGGCGCTATTGTCTTTTGAAACATCAAGTCTGATCTATAGCAATTCCTCCAAAAGGGTGCAGTTGTCCAACAAATACCATGTCGTGTGGCAGTTGAGTTCCAACATCTCAGGTACCCAAGATGTATCAAATAACATTAAGCATATTTGCTTTCGTGGCTGGGACTTCTTTATGAGTTTTGTAGAACAAAAATACAAGGGCTGCTCTGAAAGTAATGCCTCCTATTTCATATTGGTGGCCCATGAGTTCAGAGGCAGATGTTGGTAGCATGGCAGGGGATGTTGAACCTTCCCACTAACACTCCATGCGCTCTCGTTCATCACTAATAGTGCTTGCTGAATATACTGAAGATAGTATTATGTAGCTGAGAATTTGTTCCAACAGTGTCATTATACTCTTTGTATCTGATGTAGTTACAATGGAAATAAATTGGAGGCATTACTTCGAGAGCAACCTACATATATTTTTCTTTGTGCCACTTTTTATAGAGTTGTCAGTTGATTTCATTATAGGCTTGGGCATCTGACCTCTGCTTCTTTGGAAATTATGACTCTTTTTAATCTTCCGAGAAAAGGAAAATAAAATAATAATTTAGGAGGAAGGAACAGTTTTCATGAACTTTGCTGACAAATAAAATGCCAAATGCACTTTTTTAGTCAGTTATTTATGGTCAGTTGGTGAAACCATTTGTAGCATAAGGGAAGAAAAATGAAAAAGATGGAAACCTTTTTAAATTAGCTAACAGTTTTCCATATAACAAAGGCCACTACATTCCAAAAAGGAAAAAAGTTAGCTTCATTTGACAAGTTTGCTGGCTTCCCACCTGCAGTGCTCACAGCACAAAACTGCACCCATCCACACTTGGAGTTGTAAACTGGGAAGAATAACGTCCATAGAAATGTAATTTATTTTAATTCTAATAATCTATAAGACAATAAAAATGGCAGAGACCTTTCCTTTTTTGCTCCTTTTTTTTTCTTACCTATCAGCTTTGTTGTTGCTTTATCTTATGACCCCGTGTTCTAGTACAATAAGTAAATAAAAAATAAATAAAATGCAACTAAGAAACAAATAAGGAAACAAAGAAAAACAAAACACACACATACAAACACCCCATCACCACCAACAAAAAGCCCAAAACAATACACACACACAACAACAGGCCTACACATCAACAGCTAAAGGGAAGTCATTCATCCCATAATTGCCCTGGCCTCAAACAAGCCATGAAGTAGTGCACACAATAAAAGCAATCTGTCCTCCTTTAAAAGGAAGTTCAAACAGCTGCCTCGAGTTTTCTATTGCATATTCAAAGTGATAATGTATGAAATTATTAACTTCTGCACTGGGGTTTATGGCATTAAGAACCCCCCATCAAGCAAACAAACTAACTATGCAGCTAATTTTAAGGACTGCTTTGTTAGAGACTTCTGGGTCAACTGGGCTTTGAAAAAGAGCATGGATACTTGAAACATTTTGGAAGCTAACTTAATTGAAGACGGATGGTGTCTGACATCAGAAATGCCCATTTTCCTTTCTCTGCATGTCATTTCCCATGTTGATTTGTAAGGATACCTAAGGGTTATACGCCAAGCTACCCAGGGGAGAGACTTCTTGGTTATTTGACAGCTAGAGTAGTTCAGCTTACAAGACAGTGAACAGCACAGTTCATCAGGGGGTTGATCCAGAGCTTGTTGAATTTAATGGGGGCATCTCCTTTGATTTTATTACTTTGGATCAGAACCACTACAAGTATGACACATGTATCAACCATATCTTTTACCCATCCAAAGGAGAAGTAAGCTCTTTGAAGCTGCTTTGCTGCTGTGTTATTCACTAAACCAGTTTCTGCAATTCTGCTTTCCTTTTTAAAGTCAGTATCACTGTTTACTTTCTTTTCTTTTTTCCTGCTTTTCTTGCACCTCGCCAGCCCTCAAGCAAATGTTATCTTATCACTCAGAGGTGTTGACCTCTTCTTTGCTCCTCCTCCACTCTCACAGTTCTTCCCCAAAGGATTTGAAATCATTAAGGGGAAAATAAAAGGGTTTCCTCTCCCAGGCCAGGGTTCAGTGTGTTGTCCTCTCATTCTTTTCCTCATTTGACATAAAGCAGAGCTTTCTGACTTTTCAGTATCTGTGCAAAGTTATGTATTTTTTTACGTTTTAGTAAACAGAAAGAATTTCTTTTATCATTGTCATTTTTCATCTTTGGAAAACTTTACATAAATAAAGTCACCAAGCTGATAACCTTAGCAATCAGAAAGCTTATCACAGCTGAAAATACCCTAGTAGGCTGTCATCTCAGAGACCAACAGCTCAGCTCCAGTTCCATAAAGGACGATTAATAAACACCCAGTACGGGTTATGAACTCCACAGTCCAGAATTATGTGTGGTTGTTGAGGAACCTTAAAGAACTCGCAGGGAGACTGTGGCATTACAGAGTTTACCAAGGGCTAAGCAGGGAGCTGCCTCAGCTAACTAGTATGAAATCCTGAGGATGTGTTTGTCTTTAATGAACATCTTACCTGTGTTTGAAAGTCTAATCTGCTCTATTTCTCCCCCTTACAGCATATTCCTATCTTTGAAATGGAATAATTTGACACATTTAATTACAGATACTATCTGAAGACATCTGCTTTGTCAAACGATGAACAATATCCAACAGCAACTAAATTATTCTTGCCTATGATCCTCTGAATGTTTCAGAACACATTGATCTCCAGTAGGTTACGTTTTGGTTGAAAATCTGCAAAAAATCTGCAAAAAATTATTAAAGTGTTTCCAGGGGAAAAAAACAAACAAACAAACAAACAAAAAAAAAAACAACAGACCATCTATTTTTATTTTATTATCAATTAGTTTCTGAAGGGGCACAAATTATTTGTCATTTTCGGGTAGCCTGTACATTAAAAAAAAACTACAGTCCAAGACTCTAACATCTGGGGCATGTCTTCTTGTTACCATTGCTCACTCCATCCAAGACAACAGCCAGAGGAGTCTCTAGGCACTAGCTTAATATAAGGATTACTTAAAATATACGGAATAGAAAAATAACCCACTTAAATTGGTTAATTAATATTTTATTGGTAACAAAATGTCCAATTTTTCCTTTACTATTTCTGCTTCTCTTCAGTGGACAACTGAAAACTATGCACTGAAATAATACACAGAGTGAAATCCATTCCTGGGAGGTTTAAATGCAAAGAACTTAAGGGCAAGTCATTAATTTTAAGACATATTGCTTCAAACAGTCACTTATCCTTACAGTGACTCAGTTCCTGTGCATGGATGAAGCTACAGCGATAGCAACACAGTCGTGTCAGTACTACTGTGTCCTTGTACCACTGTAGCCTGACAAGTGAAAACTCGTGCTGCTCCCAACGCAGAGCCCTCAGAGCAAATGCTACATACAGAATGAGCCTAATTGACAGTGTGAAATAGGCAGGGGCATTTGCAGATGTAAATTGAACTGTGGTGAAGGTAGCACTAGAGTTGTAACGTTCTATAAATTACTTTGCAGGCCTTGCTTGCCACCCCTTACAGGGCTTTCACTTGATTCAACAGGCTCTAAGCAACCGGGGAAGAAAATTTCTTTTAAAGAAATTTAATGCAGCAGAACTGATTAACTGGGGAGCAGCCTACAAACAGGCAGCTGAGAGAATGTTCTCAGCAAGCCCTGTTATGTTGGTTTTATTAATTAACATCTGGCTTCCTGCCTCTAAATTGGGTCCCCTTCTTTACTGCTTTAATGCCATGTTTTCATCACTTTTACTCTGAAATGCACCCCAAGAATGTGAGATTAAATCTTTTGGCTGTTCAGCTTCTGAAACACAAGTCAATCCGCTTTAAACAGCATACAGCAACATGGCTCTCCTACTCTCAGCAGACCTCGTGTTCTGTCTGTGACTTGGTGACGAATTACAAAAGGGAAGAGACAAAGTCTTGCATCACAGAGTGAAGAATAGTGCAGAATGCAAGTATATAAGAGACAGCTTTTAGCTGAAGAAACACTGTCATTAGGAGAATATTGGGGCAAGCATGTGAGAGCAGCACTGTGTTTGTGGCTTGAGCTAATCTTGGAGAAGTAGGATACGTTTTATGGCTGAATTTCCTGTTTTTTAAATATATTATAAATGCTGCGGTGCAACTGTGGCCACTGCAAGCTGCTTGTAAACTGCATCATGAAAAAGTACAAGCTTTGATCTCCTCAAAATATAGCATTTCTCTTAAAGGAGACCACATAATGTATACTTCAGTTTAGCTGATGTTTTTCAGAACAGATACTAGAAACTATACATAATCAAAGGCAATAACTTATTTGAGCAGGTTAGAAAGTTCTATATTTTAGCAGCTGCTTAGTTGTTGGTATCTTTTATGCTGTGTACCCTAACACAAGAGTATTTTACAGTACTCAACTAATACCCATGTATTTTATTTACTGATTACTTTACAAGTCTTCCAAGAGAGGGCTTATTTTTAAGTGTAATTCATCATCTTGAATTTCTCTGTACACTTTTCTATAGTTTATTTTGTCAAAGACCTGTGTGTTTGTTGTCTACTGGAGAAATATTTCTTTGGAAGTGACACTATTATGCTGTGTTTATTGTTCTTCCTGGTATGCTGCTTCTTTGGGAACTGCTGTTAACTCTTAGATTGAATTTAATCTCTTAAAATACTCTGGTGTTTTCCTCTTCTCATTGTTTCTGCTCTCCTATCATGTATTAATCACTTTCTGGCACCCAACAAACAGCAAAGCTAGCGACCACTTTGATGATAAATGATGTCCTTATTTTAAAATAGCTTTTCTTAACATGTGCAATTGCATCAACTTAGAGAATGCCATTGTCAATAAGTTGACACAGCCTGTCCCTGGCTAACATGTTTGCTGCTTATTGCTGAGCTACCAGTTCATCTGGTTGCAACACAGTAATAATTTCTTTCTGTAAAAGATGAGTCTGTTACTGATAACTGTATGTGAATGCAGAAATCGAGGACCAACATGGGCACTAGTTGCAACTGTTAGAAATTTTCTTAGTGATTTCAGTGAGCGATAGACCAAATTCAGAGAAAAATGGCTAAGTGTTCCCATGAATGTAGTTTCAGCATTTCCAGTTACCAGAATTCAAAGAGAAAGGATTCACCTCTTCTCTCTTTGTCCACCTCAAAGTTTTTTTTTAGTCTAAGTCAGACATCCTTATTGCACCTGTTGGTTTATTATTTGTTAAATATACATATATTGTTTATTATTTCTTGTTTGGTTTGGCAAGAGAAGGAACATACATCACTAGCTTATATTGGTTGCCCAGGACAGCTGATATTTAGATTAATTTCATCCAGTACTATTGATTTCCAGGAGAAAGAATGGAAAAATTTAGTTATCACTTTCTTAATGACATTAAAGTCCACACATTTTCACATAATCCTACTTATTTGAAACTGACTTCTGTGGAATGCCTATGACAGGCAATACCCCAGGTAACCTCTAAAATTACTACTTTTTAGTGGCCAGCAGGGTGAGGAAGGTGATTTTCCCCCTTCCCCCTGCTCTTCTGAAGCTCCATCTGGAGTACATCCAGGTCTTGGGCACAGACAAGACATGGAGCTGTGGGAGCAAGACCTGAGGAGGGTCTGGAGCATCTCAGTTGTGAGAAAAGGCTGAGAGACCTGGGTCTGTAAAGGCTGAAGAAGAGAAGGCTGAGAGGGGATCTGAACAGTGTTCATAAATATCTAATGTGTGTGCATCAAGTAGATGGAGTCAGGTTCTTCTCAGTGGCGCCCAGGAACAGAACAAGGGGCAAAGTTCCACAAGCTGGAACACAGGAAGTTCTATACAAACATGAGGAGAAACTTCTTTATTGTGAGGGTGACAGAGCACTGGTACAAGCTGCAAAGCGAGATTACAGAATCTCCTCTAGAGATATTAAAAACCCACCTGGATCTTTTCCTATGCAACCTACTGTAGGAAACCTACTTTATCAGGAGGATGGACTTGATGATCTCCAGAGAGAGATCATCTTCCAACCCCTATACTTCTGTGATTCTGTGAAAGCAACACAATGATTTTTCTTATAAGTTCCTGCAGATTTAATTACCTGCTTAGATCTATCTAACTTTTTCACAGCTGTGGGTGGGATGTCAGTTTTGGGACACTTCCAAAAACTTCTATGCCCTCGGAAGTCACATGATAACAAGGCTTTAAATACCCAGATATGAGCAGCTGCACAAGAAGAAATCCAACAGCTGTTGAGCTTCTCTGCCCTGACAACTGCAAGCCAACAGAACCAGAGAAAAGATGTTGGGCTGTAAGGACTCATCCTAGTGAGCACAGCTGCTCCATGTTTATCAGATAGCATGTGGGCAATCTGGGCATAGTGATTAAGGTGACCAAGTAATGGATGAGCACAAGAGGGCATATGTAAGTGTCAGTTACCATAAATTAAGCCACTTTTGGTTTATCCTTTCACTCTGTAATCCCACTTAGATTGCAAGATTTTCAAGGTAAAATTTTCCTCTTACTATATGCATAGCAAACTTCAAACCTGAAGTCACACATCGCCTCGGCAAGGTGAAACGTCTAGTTTCTTCTAATTCCAAAAATACTGAGGTCATTCAGTATGTTCCACATTAATTCATAGACTTTCAATGTATCGTTCAGCACAATTCTTTTTTCTGGGGGGAAATGCCTCATGATCTGCATATTTTTAGAATATGAGAATACCGCTGTTTTGTTTTCTACAGAAATCCATGTTCCATTTTAGGGATTCGGGGCAGAGGATTTGCTTTTTTTTTTCCCACCACTTCTCTTTCTGTGTTTTGAGACTGTCAAAATACTAAATAATTTCCATGTTTAAGATTTCTTCCTGCACAGGCTGTTGCTGTCCTCATTTTTAGTTTCAAGCTTTCAACAGACACACTCTGACACCACTGAATATAGGTCTCCTGAAAAATGTTTCCTTTGGATGAAGATATTAACAAAACTATGAACTCTCAAGAATTACTGAAATCACAATCCTTGTGATGGGACCTGAGCCCCTTGAAAAAAAAAAACAGAAGCTTATCAACCATCTTTTTTCTCACTGCTGTTTGATAGCTCCAATCAAAGGAACAGGGTGAAAGACAACAAAGTTGGCATTCAAATTCTCATTATTACCCATTGTGTTTAAATCTGAGAATGAGAAAATGCAGTAAGAAAAAACCTATACAGTTTAGCAAGACATTTCTTTTAATCACAGAATGATGCAAATGTTTCTTGAACTGAGGATCTTCCACATCAGTGAGATGATTATTCGAGTATGGAAACACAATGAGCATTTGATGCAAATGTTTACTGCATGTCAGCTGAGACCAGGTTACTTACTACACACCCACAAAAAGCACCTTTAATTTCTGGTATAAAATACAGGAACTTAAGACTTTCATATTGAAAAAGATAGAGAACATGAATATGAACAGTTGTAAAAGAAAACTGACTTTATGGCAATTCATTAATTTATCATAACTTTCTTTCACGATCATCCAGTTCACAACTATGATCCTTTCAGATCACTGCCAGTTGAAGTCTTACATCTCCTTTACAATCTTGCTGTTGAACAAAGAATGAAAAGCGTGTCCTAGATTTAAAGCCCTAATGGTTGTTCAGGACTCCTGTACAGTATTATTCACTGGAATAGGCTGCCCAGGGAAGTCGTGGATTCTCCTTCCCTGGTGATTTTCAAGACCTGCCTGGACACCTACATGTACAACCTGCTGTAGGGAGCCTGCTTTGCAGGGTGGCTGGACTCAGTGATCTCTGGAGGTCCCTTCCAGCCCCTACAATTCTGTGATTCTGATTATAACTCACATTTCAAACCAGGTAATGAGATGATCACCCTTTTATGAGTCAGATAAAACAAATACCTCTTTTCAGCACCTCCACTTTTGGCACAGTCTTAGAGATCACTGACACCACAGAGAACTCATCACTGCTTCAAAGAGTAGAAAATCTGCCCTTGAATTATTAAAGTATTTCCTCTCTCACTTTGTTAATTTAGTATAGTGCAAAGAAAAAAAATATATATTTATTTTTAATAAGAAGAATGTTTTTCTCTCTTAAAGCAGTATGTTGCAAAGAACAACGTGCAGCAGTGAGCTAGAGGAAGAATGGAAAACACACTCATTGCTGTGTCCTGAAGAAAAAAACACAGAAGGATTTTGTGCTTAGAAAGAAGAATTCAAAAATTCATTACACTGGAAGTGATACAGTGGGTTAATTCACTACCCTTTGGAGACCTGAAATGTATTTGCGCAGAGAATGTGTTTTGCAAATCCCCAATCCAGCACCACACAACTTGGCACGAAGAGCAACAGCTGCAGTGCTGCAGGTTGGGGGACGTGCATTGGCAGAGGCTGATCTGGGGAAGCTTGCTTAGCACCTGCCTGCATCGTGCCTGGCTCTAGCCAGTGCTATCAGTTTCTGTCTTTGTTAAAATCATAAAAACCAGCACATTCACAAATCTTTCTCTGAGATAACTTTTGCCAATAGAAGGCTGCACATTTCTTCCTTCCACATGTATTTTCAGTTCAGTAAAGGGAAAAGAGAGAACAGAAGCATGTATGTTGCTGTATGATTTAAGCTATAGAAAATGTTTTAGTCAGTTAGGAAGTAAATTAACATTCATTACGTTAAGAAACTCAATCTGCAAAGATAAAATCCAGTGAATTCCACTTGGATTGTTAAGGCATTTCACTTCCAAAGGATTATTTACATGGGATCAGCATGCTCAGCCAACCCTAGCTAGTTCTTTGAGCTAACATGGTTAAAATACACAAGGCATTTTGGAAGAGGTGAAGAGCTATGACTGACTAAAAGTGTTTGACCTGCACAGCATATGCATCTTTGCAGGGAAACTTGGCTTCACACATTTACTTCAGTGTAGTCAAGAAATAAAACATGCTTAATATTAAAGACTGAGTGAATAAACTGTTTATAAAAGCACCTGATTCCCTGTTTTGCAAATGAGGAGGCAAAGCCAATGCAGCATTTCTTCTATACACATTATGAGGTGATCTGTGCCCTTCATTAAAACCACTCTCACTATCTTGTTTTCTGTAACTTTTCTATCTCTACTAGTATAATATCTACCTGAGCATTGTATGAACTTCTAAGTATAAAATCATGCAAAGCAGACAGAAAAAATGCAGTTTAGTAATTTAGGTATCATTATTCTGTTGACCAAGAGCATGAGATTCATTAGGCACCAGAAAAGCAAAATTATCGAGTTAACACAAAATTATTGTTCCCATTTTATCATACAAGACTTAATTTGTGTAAGAAATTATTTATCAAATAAGACCTAACATTGGCAACAAGATCTGGGGGAAAATGATAAAATGATGGTTACTAATAGCTTTGTGTAGGATTGGACAATCATGGCCCTATGAGAACAGGCGGAGAGATCTGTAACGCTTCAGCCTGCAGAAGGGCAGGATTAAAGAAGACCTTAAAGCGACCTTCCAGTAACTGAATGGGGATTACAAGAAAGATGGGGAGGGTCTTTTTAGAAGGATTTTTTCTTTTAGAAGGTAGTTTTTCTTTTGTAAGCATCTCTTGGCTAATCTTCAGTCTATCTCAAAGAAAGGTATAGGCCTGTCACAGGAGGTGAGAAGTTTATAGGAGAGAATGGAAAGTCATTCAGGGCCTAACCAAGAGACAGCTGTGCCTATAGTTTTTCATAAATAGAATGTTAGTTTGGTATTAGAGCCAGCATTGTATTTCCTACATAAGTAAAAGAAATGGAGTATACCTACAAACCTGATTTCATTCCATGACAAGGTGACCCACATAGTGGATGAGGGTAAGGCTGTCGATGTGGTCTAACTGGACTTCAGTAAAGCCTTAGGAACTGTACCCCACAACATCCTCGTGGAGAAGCTGGCTGCACATGGTCTGGATTAGTGTACGCTTCACTGGGTGAAGCACTGGCTGGATGGCCAGGCCCAAAGAGTTGTGGTCAATGGAGCTGAATCTAGTTGGTGGCTGGTCACGAATGGTGTCCCCCAGCACTCAGTGCTGGAGCCACTTCTGTTTAACATCTTAACTGATGATCTGGATGAGGGGATTGAGTGCACCCCCAAGTAAATTTGCAGACAACACCAAGCTGGGAGAGAGTTGTTGAGTGGCCAGAGGGAAGAAGGGCACTACAGAGGGACGTAGATAGACTGGATCGATGGGCCAAGGTTAACGGCATGAGTTTCAATAGGACCAAGTGTTGGGTCCTGCATTTTGGTTAAAACAGCCCCAGGCAACCCTACAGGCTTGGGGAAGTGTGGCTGGAAAGCTGCCTGATGGAAAGGGACCTTGGTGTGCTGATGGACAGTCAGCTGAATATAAGCCAGCAGCGTGCACAGATGGCCAAGAGGGCCAATGGCATCCTGGCTTGTATCTGGAATGGTGTGGTGAGCAGGGCTAGGGAAGTCATCCTGCCCCTGTATTTGGCATTGGCAAGGCCTCACCTTGAGTACAGTGTTCAGTTTTGGGCACCTCAGTACAAAAAGGACATGGATGTGCTGAGAGCAGGTCCAGAGAAGGGTAACAAGGCTTGTGAAGGGCTTGGAAAATCAACCCTATGAGGAGAGACTGAGGGAGCTGGGGCTGTTTAATCTGGGGAAAAGGAGGCTGAGGGGAGACCTTATCGCTCTCTTCCAGTATCTGAAAGGTTCTTACAGTGAGAGTGGGGCAGGTCTCTTCTCACTGGTGACAAGTGACAGGATGAGGGGAAATGGCCTCAAGTTGTGCCAAGGTAAGTTTAGGTTGGACATTAGGAAACACGTCTTTACAGAAAGTGTTGTTAAGCACTGGAATAGGCTCCCCATGTTCCACTGAAATAAATAAAATATCTTTTAATCAGCGTGAAAAGCAATAGAGCTTCTTCTGCCAGATTAGTCACTCTCTGAAATCTTCAGAAACAGTCTTGTTTCTAACTCTACTCCAAATTATGTCAAACTAAAAATTTCAGTAATTTCCCATAAAAGACTTATAAGTACTTTTGAGAATCCTAGGTACAGTTTAATATTTTAAATTTTCACATGAATTACATCTCCCTACACACACTTATAGAAATGTATATTCACATTAGAGTTATTTCTTCTGAAGTTCTTTCAGATTCTGATTCATACAAATGCTAATAGAAAATAGGAGGAAGTTGTAGGAATAGCCATTCTGTATTCATTTGAAAGAATTCATAATACTTTAAATGAGAAAAGTGATATTCCTATTGAAATCAGTACTGTGATATTCATTGACCACAGTCCAGGATTTCCCCCAAAATACATTTCAAATTTCTTAAAAGCTTCAGAACATTACTGCAGTGAAGTAGCTTAAAAAGTAAAAAACCTGTTTAGATATTGACAGATCAAAGATTGTTGCACAAACACCACATGCAACCAAAAGTGTAGAAAAAAACGAACGCTTGCTGGAAAACACATTTTCCTGAAAACACGTTGCAAATGTATTTCTGACAGCTAATTAAAGCTATTCCGTCAGTCATCTTTATGCAAGGGCCAGTGAAATATGAAATGAAATGCATTAAGAAGGCTGTGACATGACAGTCAAATTTATTTTTCCTAGGATATCCTTAAGCTAAAATATTGGTATCATTGTCTCTGAAGGGAGTTTTGCAGTTAGATTTGAAAAGCTGTTTTTTACTATCTTGTGGATTTTATTCATATTTCCTTATTTTTAAGGCAACAGTTACAAACAGGTTATTCTGGGAAACTTCTGGATGTCCCATGTCAAACTAACTTTTGACCATGTAACCCTTTAATCTGAGATGAATTTGTTATCCTAGTTCCAAACCAAAGTAATTTCATCCATGCACAAAGCAAATGATTCCTGAGATGGCTGCTTGTTGCACAAATACCCAAATATACTTTAAAATGTATGCTCCAGTTTTCTGGAGTAAACTTAAATCACCATATAATACCTAAACTTTGGGTTAAAAACTGTGAAACTAAGTGCATGCAGTGAAATGAAGTACTGGATAGTAATTACTGTATAAATAAGCAATAAATGACCCAAAAATGTAAATAGATATATCAGAAATGAAAAAAAAAAAAAAAGATACAAGTAATTTAAATGCTGCATTGTTATTTTTAATGTGAGTAGAGGCAACAAAAGAATGGCAATGTCAACACGATGAGATTACAGTGCCACTTGTGTTTTGCAAAAAGATTATATTAAAAAACACAGACTTTCACCTTGCCCTGCCACTGACTTTGTGCTTGTGTACACTTGAGAGTTATGAGAAATGGCTCTAGCTTCTGACCCATGCCTAGGATCTAATCCTGATGTGTGTGGATGATCACCAACAGTGTGGTACAGAATATGAACTGTTCTTGTGAGTCTTCATAGGTGGCGTACACCTATTTAGGAAAGCAAAGAATTCATTATGGTATGATGGTTCCTTTCAGCACAGCAGAAAGGGGTCTGGGAATGCTGGTAAAAGTAGGCTTAACATGAGCCAGCAGTGTGTCTTGACAACCAAATGGCAAGCTGCATTTTTTGAAGCGTTAAACACAGCACAGCAAGCCAGTCATAAGAAATAATTCTACCACTATAGCACTGGTGCAGCCTCACCCTGAATACTGTGTACACTTTTGGGCTCCACAGTATGAAAAGGATGTTAAAGTCCTTCTAATTGTTCAGAGGAGGACAACAAAACTGTAACAGGGCTGGAAGATGTCTTGTTAGGAGAGGCTGACTCACTTGGGCTGTTGATCTGGAGAAAATGAGGCTGAGAAGTGACCTCACTGCTCTCTGCAGCTCCCAAGGAGGGGAAGCAGAGGGAGGTGACAGGCTCTGCTTTTGGGAATTGATGGCAGGAGAGGAATGGCACAAAGCTGTACCAGGGGAAGTTCAGGCTGGACATGAAAAACATTTATTTATAAAGAGGTTGACCAAACACTAGAAGAGGCTTCCTATAGGCATGGACACTCTTCAGTATTCAAGAAACATGTGATTAAAGCTCTCAATCATGTGCTTTAACTTTTGGTTAGTCCTGAATTGGTCAGGCAGTTGGAGCCGATTGCCTTTGAAGGTCCTTCCTATCCTATCCTATCCTATCCTATCCTATCCTATCCTATCCTATCCTATCCTATCCTATCCTATCCTATCCTATCCTATCCTATCCTATCCTATCCTACCTTATCCTATTGGAAGCAAAGAATATCTTCACCAACCTTTTACTAGTAAGAAGCTATAAATGTAATACAGTTAAATTCTTTAGTGCTTTGGCTAGAATATAGTAGTTTTGACCAGGCAAGTTATAGAGTGAGCTTGAAATCTAGTTTTTGCTTCAGAAGAGAGTTCAGTCAAAATTGTGAGAAATTTTATTTATATAACAATGTTAAAATTTAATTGTAACCACTACTTTTAATTTAATTTTATTTATTGCTATATTCCTCACATAACTAAAGATATCAAATATCAAATATAAGGTACCCCATGTGATACACCAAGAAGCAGTTCAAGAATGAGGTAAAGACTTGGATCAATTAAATGTTTATTAAAACTGAACACTATGCAGTGACACCAGAGATGGCTTTCCTTTTTATGAATTGACTCACAGATCTTGTTTGTGAACAGAGGCTCTCTGTGGCAGGAAAAAAAATAGAAGAGGAAAACAGTAGTGGTACAGAGTCCTCAGAGTCTTCTCTTCCCTGTCTAAATCAATGCAAACTCTTGCATGACTGCTAATTCTTCTTGCATCAACTGACAGGGCGTGCTCACTAAATCCATACATGTGATGAGATTCTTTCAGAGTACATAAAAGGATATGTAGTGGATATTCCTATTAGCCTTCTCTATTTGACAGTTCTCTGACAGATGTACTGTTTGGATTAAAATATTTCTTTTAATTGCGAGAAGGAAGATAAGGTAGTGTCATGGGAGTTAGTTATGCCACTGGGCCACCATAAAATCACTGTTATTTGTTAATGTCATTTACAAACTGTTAAAGTAACATTAGTAAGTGGAAGCACTTGATACTAAGGAATTTAAGCATACGGTAAAGAAAATTTATGGACAGATCATTAATCTCTAACTGCAAAGAGTTAGACTTGATTTTATGCCAAATTTTTGACTCTAAAGGGTTTGCCAAATGGCAAAAGCTAAATTATAGAAGCAATACATATTAAAATAAGACCATTTAAATTTTACATCTACTGTGAGAATAGGCAAACACCATCATATTTTTAACATAATCTCCAAATGTAATTCCTAATCCAATAAAAACATCTAATAAAAATTGGCATCAAGTTGCAATAAAATTAATTAATGAGTTGTGTACCACATTATGTTTTCATTTCCAAGTTGTTAAAGCAGCAAGTTTCACCACTCATTCTCATGCATTACATTTCTGCCACTTCTGTTTCTGTGTGGGCCCATAAATGTGTTTCCACCAGGAAGGTATCAGCCTGTAGTTGAAAAACATAGATGTTCTGTTAATAAAAATACCTGATAAGAAGAAAATATATCATCATAGTTCTTCAAGGAAAAAGAAGACTAATTACACTCCATATATGCACTGCCTTATTGCCTCGAGTCATGCTTGATCATGCTTGAGTGTGCTATTGGGCATGGGCCAACAACAAGAGGAAGGCCATGCCACAAACAAGCAGCCTCGATCCCCATGTATTCACTCTGCTACCAGACACAGCCTGAAAGTCCTCAGCTTACCAGGAAGATGGGAAACTGACGAACCCAGGAAAAGACAATACTAGCACACTGAACATCTTATGAGATTACATGCATGCAGAGGGTGCTTCAGAAACCAGAGAAACAACTTGCATATGCAATATCTGGTATGCAAAAACAAATACATATTTCTAGTGAGAAACAAGAATAAAAAGAAAAAAAGGTTAATTTTCACATTATTTAAATTGTATAAGGGCTGTATTTTACTTCAGAACATTAACAGGAGCCTATATAAAAATTACTTTTAGCTTAACATATTTTATCTTACTTTCACAATATATTAAAAGATTGTTGTAAGAAACATTTACTTGGCTTTTACATACACTAAAAATGCATGTAAAAAGGTATTCTTAGATTTCTGATGCCTGTGGTAAATTGTAACTTTCTTGTCCTGTCTGTTTTTCTACTTAAACATGAATTAGAACCACCCCATATGCTGTGTGAAAACAGTAAGGGAAGCAACAGCTTTTCTGGCAACCTTCGGCTCTCAAGGAGAGAGGTTTCATCCCAGGACACAGAATGGATCTATAACAAAGCCATAACTGGAATTCTTCTGATTCACTGTTAAAGTTCTGATAGACTTTGGTGATTGAGCAGTGCTTGACATTGAAATTGCTTGGATTTGTCACTCTGTGGATCCATCTTGGATTTTGGCCAAACTAAGCAAGGTATTAGACATCTGAAACTTATTTGTTTTGAAGGTAGTCTGTGTATGTGCCTAGAGATACGTTCAGCCAACAGCACGTGGCCACGCAGTGCCATTGACATGACTGGGGAACTGAGAGTCTGACAGATATAGGAGATAAAGCACAGGGGCCACGGCCATAAAGCTGTGCACTGTCTCTTAGGTCTGCCAGCAGTGTGGCCCTTTGTCAGGAGGAAGTTGTCAGGTGTCTGGACTGTGCAAAGTAGCTAGAATTCTGTAAAGCTTTCTATGAGGAAACAGGTGTCAGAGGGAAAAGAAAAAGCAATAATAGAAAGAATATATATACCACATGTTCAAAAGCCGTACCTGCCAATGTCGCAACCTGACATTAGAAATCAAGGTATTTAAAATTCTGAGTTTTGAGCTGGCAAGAAAAAAATCACAGTAATTGCTGTGGGGTTTGTTGTCTGCTTGTTTGTTTGTTTGTTTGCTTGTTTGTTTTTGAGGCAGGTTGTTTGTTTGCTTGTTTGTTTGTTTTGAGGGGGTTGGTTTTATTCCTCTGGAGACATTTTCCTGAGGGCTAGAGCACTAGGCACTGCATAGTAAGAAGCAGTGAAAATGGAAGTGAGGAAGGGAATGAAGGCTGGATGGGAGAGTAAAACTAAAAAGTCAACTGAAAGCTTTAGGAAAAGGGAGAAGAGAGAAAAACAAAATCTTGGAGGATCAGAAATGAAATAGAAAAAAAATCCCTTAGGGTTTATCCAGAACCACAAAGTAGCCCTGCTATAGCCTTGCTATGTTATTGCATATCACATTCTGTATAAGTATCACTTAAGCCATCTCCTTAATGGGATATGGCAGCTGCATGGCACAGTGACACTTAACAAACAGCTGAGGAGAGGAAGGATATAATACTTTCTACAGGATGAACTTTATGAGTTTATGATGTAATAAGCTGAGTCAGAATCTGGCTAGCATCAGCTATTAAACAACACCAGTATTCATTTTATATCTCATCTGGCAAAAATCCTGTGCCCTCTGCCACCTAACAGCTCTAGTACCACTCTGGACCTATTTAGATCATCAGTTCCTCCAGTTGCTCTCTCTTGATAGTCTTCAAAGCAGGACTGCTCTCGGGGAATGCTACCAAATCTGAAAGACATAGCAGGGCTGTATTCAAAGCAGTGCATTTCCCAGAGAAATCGCCCCAAGAGTGGATATAGCAAAGCCAAGCTCTTGGATCTTTAAACTTGTGCAAGCCAATACAGTCTTGGAATAGGTTTTCATGCTTTTGACTTTGTGTTAAATTGTGGCCTCTGATCTGATTTGGGATGTAAGATCATATTATTTCCCTCAGGAATAAACAGTGTGTGCCCTTGGTTATGTTTCTCACAATTAACTCAGTTTGTCTTAATTGTATTTATGAGGAAACTGGGAGAAGACATTACAAAAAATAGCTTTCAGAAAATTTAAATAAATACTGGTGACTAATGTGATTGCAAATACTGTGACTAGTGTGATGACTACTGACATATGGTCAAGAGGCATTCTAATTTCAACTTTTAACCTTAGCCAAAATTGTTCTTTAAGGATTTTTCTAGATGAAAAGACCACAATTCAGCCCAGTTTGATCAATTAAATGGCGCTGACTTTACATGTATATCACAGAATCATAGAATTACTCAGGTTGGAAAAGACCCTGAAGAACATCAAGTCCAACCGCAGCCTAACCATAGTACCCTAATTCTAAAAACCCTCTGCTAAATCATATCCCTGAGCACCACATCCAAACAGCTCTTAAACACATCCAGGGATGGTGATTCAACCACCTCCCTGTGGAGCCTGTTCCAGTACTTAACAACACTTTCTCTAAAGAAGTGTTTCCTAATGTCCAACCTTTGGCTCAACTTGAGGCCATTTCCCCTCATCCCATCACTTGTCACCAGTGATAAGAGACTTGCCCTGCTCTCACTGTAAGCACCTTTCAGATACTGGAAGAGGGCAATCAGGTCTCCCCTCAGCCTCTTTTTCCCCAGACTAAACAGCCACAGCTTCCTTAGCCTCTCCTCATAGGGTTGATATAAGTATAAAACAATGCAGCACTAACATGTCATTCCCTTCTTTACAGAGGTGAAATTCTGGTAGTACTTGGTAATGGTTTTGCACCAGTACTGCTGAATATTTTCTGGAGTGTTCCAGTTGGCACAAAGACAATGTTACATTCCAAAGAACTATTCAATTACATTTCTATCATATTTTTGGTCAAATGCTTTTGTTTTTTAGCTATCTTTGCCCTAAATAATTTCATTTCTTTTTTGGGGGGTGAGAAGTGAAACCAAGTTTCAATTTGGAATAACTTGCAGTTTCCAATAGGAAATATCTCCATTTCCTGGCTAAACCTTGCTAGACAATTTACACAAACAATAAGTTCTGTGTATTATTATCCCACTGCAATGATCACAGATAAATTAGTATTGTGCAATGACATAAGTTGTGAAGAATATATCTGAAAGGCTCCACTTCCCAAATGATTGTAAAATCAGGACTGGACCAATTCTATACCTTTCGATGCATTATCTCACATCCTGTACACCTCAGGCACTACTACCCACTCTGGAGCCGCCTTCAGTTCAGAATTTGTGCTAGTTTAGAAAGTAAATACCATCCATTAAGCAAAATAGGAAAGAATCAAAATATATAGTTTTACTTATGTTTCAAATCATATCAGTGAAACCCAGTCATCAGATCAGTAGACAGTGTACCTCCTAGACTTACTAAAAGATGCAACTAAACTCTAGCATCCCTTGTGCTTGTACATGTAGCACAAGATGCATCAAGCTTGAGACCTTTCCCCAAAAGATGTTACTATGTTTTGTTTGTGTGTAAAACAAATGCAGATTTTACTACCCACTGTTTAATGAATTTATTACAGTGGGTGTCATTCTCTACTATCTTACTGACCTTTATTCACAGTGAAAAAACATAAATACAGAGTTCCATATCTTGAAATACCTTCAAAGGAACACTTAATTTTGCTGTGTAATTTTGGTACTGAGAAGATAAAGACGTACCTTTTAAATTTCCATTTGTCCCTCGCTTTTATTGAATAATAATTTACAAACATAGTATAGAATGGTTTTGGCTAATTTGGGGAATAGAGAAAAGAGGCTGAACAGAGGTCCCTTTTAAAATCTTTTGTTATCTTGTTCTGTGCAGCTTCTGGTTCAGTGTTGCCCAGTGTTTTGACAGATTCAATCAATTAAAATTTTCTTCATACAGCAGTGGGTCAAATGTGTCTTTTTCTAACTTATGCAACTTCTACTCTATCTTCAGCTGTTGCAAAAGAGTATTCTATGAGATGGACAGCTACCAATGAGAAAGCAAACTGATCCATCTTCTGGAAACTAAATGGTTTCTCTTTAACCATTGGCTCCTTAAGATAAATTCTGGAAATTCTGAAACAAACATTTCATAATTTTAAACAAATATTTTCTTTACTCTTTGAAACAGACTATAAGAACACAACAGCAGCCTTTAGGTACTTGTCAATCTGCTTTAGTGGGTGTTCTATTTATTTTCCATATTTTTACAGACTTGCAAATACTGGAAATAAGATTGCAGTTAAATGTTGAGATCATTCTCTACCACTATTGATTTTATTTTTCTTCTTACTATTAGCCACCCAGGAAATGAGAAGACGTAGGCAAATGAGGAAGGGTCAAAGTGGACAAATCCTGAACGCGTCGTTAGGTTTTATAGCCCACCTGGCTATTCTAGATATTGTGAGATATTAAACATGACTCAAAGATGAAAATTTTAAGGCATGAGATCATTTGTGCGTAAAAGTTCATTTTAAAGCAAATATGTTTTCCTGAAAATATTTTTATAAAGCAGCCCTTCCCTTTACAGTTCTCTTAGAAAATAAGCAGACATTGATTCACTTCCAAGCTGCTGATGAAAAAATAAGGGCTCAGAGGAAAACAAAGCAGACAGGGACAATGCTGTTGATATAAATGGATGAATACATTCCATTGACAACTCATTCGGTCAGTGAGATCTAAGTAGCAGGAAAAAAAAACAGACTTGCAAGCACAGTAAGTTTCCTACTGAACTCTGGTGTATGGTAGAGAATTGAGATCTCAAAATACTTTTATGAAGCAAAAATTAAAAATGGTAAAGGGACATTACTAAACATTTCTTTTTGACAATGTTGGAGTAATTGATTTTTAAATTCTTAAAATACTGGCATATAATATTACATTTCAAAAGTGTAAAACCAAATCCAGATGCAATAAAATGTAGAAGTTTACATAGGATTTACAAGCTCAATTCAAACACGAAATATAACAATGATTAGGTATGACTTTAAAGAAAACGTACCTAAATTTCTGCATGTTAATCAACAAGTTAATATGATAGCATTTTGCATTGATGCCATTAGAGGTACATATTGACATATTCACTGGAAAATTTCTACTTTTAGCAAAATAGCGCTTCATCTCAAAGACTGTTAACTATCTCCCTGAAATACTTTTGTTCTCTTATGTCAGGAAAACAGCCCAGTCGTGGGTTATGCATCATGATAACACATATATTTACTGGAAATACTATGTTATACACATAGCTTAGAAACCTGTCCTGCTTTTGGAAGTCACTCACTGTGACAAACCCACAGACACATATTTATAGTTTCTTTTGTCCCAGCTTTTGATGTCTTTGTACTCATACCGGGTCATAAAGATCCTGAAGACTTTGCAGCTCTTGCCAATTTGCAAAACATGCCACACTACATTTATTACTGAGTGAGAGAATATTTTTCATGGCATTTAATTCACTCAACACTAAAGAAAAGGGTGGTATTATTCATTTCTACTTTTAACCATATAAAAGTTAGATGTCTGAGTCTAAGCTATTGACCTTAATCTGTCTCTGTGGTCAATAGAGAGAAATAGTTGTTTCACAAGACAATTCATCTGACCTTTCTTAGGTACATATTTTAAGATGAGATGAACAGTTCTCTAGAGATTGAAAATGAGATAAACTGCCATCCAGAAATTTGATATCTGTATCTAACTTAATCACCTGAGGCTTCCTCTGCAGCCAATGGAGAGAAATAGGATTCCATGCATGACCTTCGTCATACCGCAAGAAATCTAACATCCTGTGATGTGACTCAGCCAGGCTGCAGCACTGGAAATTCTGGTAGTAGGCTAAAATCATGGAATCTGTGCTTGCAGCATAACTTTCTGACTCATCTACCAAGGAGTGGGTTCTGACACAACTCATCTCAAATGCTCTCACTGTTCAGCACTGACACTTTTCTCACCAGTTTCTCCAAGGCATGACAGTATCTGTCCATGCTATCTCATATGTTCACACACATACTACAGTAACGATATAAGAAGGGTTCATTAAAAATACCAGCAAATGATGAGCAAGGAAACATCCCATCTGAATTTTGCACTGGATTAAAACTGGTGTAGTGTTGAATGAACCACGTCAACTTCAGTGCTGTTATTGTGGCCTGAAGCCAGTAGAAGAGCACAATAGCAATGTTTGTGAGCCTTTCTTTGGTTTATGGCAGCTGTTTAGTTCAACTTTGATCATACATACTTTTTGCAGTTAAGCTTCTTGGTCACACTGTCTTTGCAGAGATAGCTGTTCCAAACAATGTCCATGTTCACATGCTAACAAAGGTATTTGTGCATGTGGATTAACTGGTTTTTGCTTGTCGTGTACTTACATGCTTTTGTGTTGGCTTTGTTTTGTTTACAAAATGATATTCAGCTACTCAAGGAACATAAGCATTAGCATATGACACAGTTGAGCAGCTGTTCACCAGAGTTAGCATTAGTGTAAATTGCTCAGTGGATAGGAAGAGCTATAGCTCATCTTGGGTCAAGACAAGAGGTTGGTAGCTAATTTAATAAAATGGTGAATAGCAGATGTTCCTAGGAAGGAGTACAAGGAGATGCCTGTGGCAATGAATCTCTAGAATACACTTGCAGTTTTCTGTACTTTGTGGCTCAAAGACTTCTTGAGCTGGCATTTAACAGTCCCAGAGGAATTTTTCTTCCATATAGAATATATCACTTCTCAATCTATATAAAATTCCATCATTGCAAGCATTCAACAACACAAAATATATACCAGTTCGATTTTACAGTGTGAAGACTCCACTCCCTGTTTTCAATTACCAGCTCTTAGTTTTATTTGATAATTTCTGTTTTTTATGATCAAAGAGATACAGAATGATTGCTCCCCATTAAAATTCTTCAGATCCTAGTGGATATTGTAGACTTGTATCATATCCCCCTTCACTCATCTATTTACAAGGCTCCACAGCAGTCTACTGAGTAATTTCTCATTTCAAAAGGTTCCATAACACTGGTCATTTCTGTTGTGTTTTCTCTGTCTTTCCTAATTCTGTTAAAATGCTTGTAAGTAAAAGGGAATCAAGAGAAATAAGGGTGGAACAAGTTGAAAGGTGAAAAGTGCATATGTTTAAGAAAAGATACATATTTGGGGGTTGTATGTTGACAAAAAACAGAAGCTTACAATTTTCTTCCTAGTTGAACATGGTGACAGCATTCAAAATAGCTCAATAAACATAAACAATTTCTTTAAATGCCTCCATCAATTTTTGGATAAAATCTTGACATTCAGATATCTCATAGTTGATAAAAACACTTCCACAAAATGTTAGGCAGTTTTTACTTTACAAATATGAATTTTCATTCTCTCCAAAATATATTCCAGTAATATTCTTGGCCAGTTAGTATTTGGTAGCTCCAGAACATGAGAAAAACATAACGTTGTGAAAACATTTGAAAAGGATAACAATAAGACTCTTGTAATGATAAGCTGTCAGGCAAAACAAGCACTGAGTCCTGGCTGATACAGGACTCAGAAAAGAGATAAAAGAAGGAAATATAATTGATGCCAATCTAGGAAACTATATAGAAAATAAATCCTGTCAAAATAGCAATATATTTTTATGGGATTAAGTGTCGACTGATGAAGGAAATTATATTAACCCTATGTTCCCCCTTAGACATTCAATTTTAAATTCTATGACACCGAATTAGATGATGCTAAATTAACACGGCACATTAAAATTCAGCAAGATGTACACCTAGGATTTAATGGCATATCTCAAAATATTGTTAAAAATGAGACCATTTCTATGGAAGGTTTTGTCAAAAATCTGAAAAAACAAGCAAAGAAACAAACAAACAACAAAAACACCAAAATAAGCACAGTTAATATTTGTAGATGATCATTATAATGGTAACAAATTATGAGTAGCTCAGTTGCATGCACCTTTTAGTTCATGTACTCAGGTGTGATTACTTATATTGGCCAAAGTTACCCTGTCAGTCTTACCGGGAGGGCTCATATAGTTTTCTCATGACAGAAACATCTTGAATATGTGCTTAAAGTTCATTTTATTGCAGCACTTGACCTTCATGCAAATGCTCGTGTAATATCCAGAGAAAAAAAAAAATAACACAGAAAAAAGTGTTCCTTGTACAAGAAGATTCCCAAACCTCTGTGAGCAGGAAGGTTAAGGGACATCAGTGTTTATAAAAATGCAAAATAAAACTTTGATTAGAAACTCCTGTCTACAGTGTAACAAAATTCAGTGACTGAAAGATGGAGCTGAAATGTCTAAGGATAAAAATGAAGAACAAATTTTGTGCAGTGAGGGTAATTATCCAATGAAACAACTAACACAATTTCAATCAAGGCCAATGCTTTTTCAAAACATTTTAAACTCAAGTTCAAACAGAAAATGTATGGGCTGGGCTAGATGGTTACAGTGATCCTATGACTCTATAAAGCTAAGCACACCCTGAAGACCAAACATGAAAACAACATGAAATAAACAATGTATGAATACTTATTAATAGAATGATGGTTTTGATGTTGTTTTTGTTTGTTGTTGTTGAAGAAGAAACTAGAATTCACAAATAAATCAGAAACAGAAAAATAAATATTCATTCATTAATGATTTAATTCAGGGCAATAAATAATTTTGCTGTACTCTGGACTTTCATTTCTGTAGCTGGAAACTGAATAATGCCCATTGAATTTACTTAAGAGCTCAGTAAATTAAGAAAGACAGAAAATCCTTAAGTGACTTTTTGAAGTTATTTTTGCATGATCTCTGGCATTTTCATTTTGAGTGCCACATAATTTTTCCTAATCACCGTCAAAGCAAAACTGTCTAGCTGCAGATAACACATATGATTGTAAAGATGTTTTCTGTCTCTTTTGAAGTTGCCTTTTTGTACCCTCTTGAGAAGTTTTGCATTTAAAACCAATCTGTTACTAGAAAGACTGTGTATGACTCAGGTTATTCTAACAGAGGGATATTTCTTTCTTTATTTTGCTGTACAGATAATTTTTCCTTAACAGTATGTCTTAGTTTACATAAGACCCATCTCCTTTATGGACACAAAGGAACAGATGATGTTTTCTCAAACTTTAGATAAATGGCAATCCTTACATAATGGTGGGCATTTCCTCTTTGGAGATCGCCGCTGAATCCGGACATTCAAACAAACTCACTGCTAAGCTGCTCCCTGGGGCTAGGCTCAGTTTGTCCAAAGCTATGCTTATTACATGTGCTTTGGTCAGCAGATATGCAATCTTAGACAATAGCTTCTTTCTGCAAACAATAGTCAGTATTAAGAATGTCATCAGATATAATGGCTACAAGCGGGACAATTCTGCTTTCTTATGAAAGCGTTCATAATGGAGCGGTCAAAGTGTGTGTGTCTGTGTGTCTGTGCGTCTGTGTCTGTGGGTCTGTGTGTGTTTTAAGAAAGATCCACCAGCGTGCTGCAGAAGCAGCCTGCTGGTCTCAGAAGAGCTGGCTCATGAAAGGTGCCATTTATAGTGCTTTCACAGTGCCATAGAATGGAAACATTAGGTAATAGTAAAATCCCAGAGCTAGACTTACTAAATTCTGAAAACTTACTCACATTACCATGCTTTATAGGGCTTTAGGGACTTCATAACAACAATCTGTGCAACTGCAGACTTTGTTTAATGAAAAAATAAATAGAAATAGTTACCCCAAAAATTAGCCTAAAGACTGGTATTCCCTTGTTAGCGCCCTTTAATAATTTTCACTATGCCTCCATTTGCACTCTGTCTAGAAAATAAAAGGCTTATTCATGCACAAACACACAGATCTGCCTTCTCAGTGAGAAATTTTGTAACATTTCTGTAGTGGAATCAACTGTAGCAGCTCAAGGTCTTTTTTTTCTGAAAGAGGAAAAGCAGTTAGCTGGATATTGCATTACTTTCAGGAGATTTCTTCGCTGTTGTGTAATTTATCTGACAGTCGCCACAGGGTTTACATGCCGCTTTAGTTACCCTCCTGATTTTTAAGGGATGGATATGCACACAGAAATTAGGGGAGCATTCATTTTTTTCCCCCTAATTTCATCAAATTACATGCGCTGTGATTCTAGATAAATCACACTATTGCACTGTTTCCTTTTTCACGTTTATGATGACTTGTGGGTTAGCTTTGCTTTGCCTTTAAGCAGTCAGAAGCAGCCACTGTGCTTTTGTTGGGATTCACTTCCCAACCAATTGAGTTAGTCTGATTTGTCCTCTGAACGGTGTCCTCTCAGCAGCTCTCCTAAGTGCTCCATCATGAATTTGGTGTTTTTTCTTATTGGGAGGTATCAGAGCCAAAAATCCAGAACGTCTCGCTTTCTGTACAAGGCTCCCCATGTATTTTAAATGAAACAGATATAACAAAGAACACAATGTGAATTTATGCAGCTCCAGCATGAGAGAAACAAAGTAATTGGTTCAAAAGGCAGACAGAAACATATCAGTCTCCCAACCGCAAGCGACCCTCAGGCAGGTACAGCACATACGCCTTCTGGCTTCTGTGCAGACAGAATTCAAAAGATCAGCCTTTTTTCTGACCTCAGATATGAGCATCTGGCTAAGACCAGCATCCTTCACATTTCTGGCAGTTTGCAAAGACACAGACTGGCCTGGGTTACAAATTGGAAGCACTCATCACAGCTGAAAGTGCATTTTTGCCATTGGGATAGTAGAAAACTGAGAAAGACAGACATGCAGTTGGGGGAGGAGAAGGCAAAGTAAGACTGCTTTTCCTCTGCTCTTGATGCAAATATTTATGCATGAGGCTGAGAGGAATTCTTGGGTCATCCTTCTCCTCTGTCTAAAAACATACCCGCATCTGAAAGGAGAGCTCACAACAGTGCCTAAGTTTGAGAACGTGCTGATGTCAGAATTTTGTGCTATTTACATGCCCTAGGTGAAGAGCAGCCAAGTACCTGCTTATCATAAATCTCTCCTCTTCTCTCCCTCCCTTCATCCTCTCCACTGAAACCCCTGTGATTTTCAATACATAACATCAATGCACAAGTAGTTTATTCTGTGTATGAAAGCAGTGCTTGTGGAAGATGTTTGAATACACAGTCCCAGAGACTCACGTCCCCTGCAGAATAGCAAAGGAGAAAAAGATACATCATGGATAGCAGCACTGTCAGCTTCCTCGCTTGGATTTACCAGGTTCACTGAGCCTGAAGAAACATCCACTGGAGTGAAAGGATCATTCATCCTTTATAGCCAAGTTGTTGTCCTAGCTGCTAAAATTGCCATATAGAAGGCTAATTAGAGCTGGTTATGGTTATGGCTTTTGCAGTGTTCACAGATGTGAACTGCTCACCCAAAGCTAACGCTGCAGGTTGTGTTACTTATACAAGCCATCAGATGTAACAATCTGCTAAACTACAGTAGACTTAAACTTGCCTAAAGAGGGAATCAGAGAGAATGGGTCAAAAACCCCTCAAGATCCATCTGTCTGCATCAGCAGATCATAACTACACCATTATTGAAAACTATTTGTCTAACCTACTTTTATAGGTCTTTTCTAAAAGGGACTCCAGGGCCTCTACATGCAGCTCATTCCAATGCTTCAGTATAGGAACTTCCATGAGAAAGAAGGTTTTTGAGTGTTTAACCCCAACTACCTCCATGCTTCCTATATGCTATATTCCTGCCCTCTCTGCAGGGTTCCACCATACAGCAGATAAACATGCCTCTCCACTTTATTCTCAGTTTATAGTTCTTTCTTCAATCATGACACCTTTTAGATCATTCTGTTATCATTCTGTTGTTCACTCTGGATCCTTTCTGGCTGGATTATGTATCTTATAAAGCACAGCTTGAACCAGATGGGACACTGCTCTAGTCCACACTTTGCAAAGTTGGAGAACGCACAAAGGTAACTGCAATGTCTTACAGGTAATCTTCCTGCCTATACATCGCTAAGTTCATGGACTTACAGAAGCAAGACTCAGCTCAGTATGTCTGCTTTGTGAGTCAAATGATTCATTGCTGTCATCTCCTTTCTTTTGCTGCTTTGTCTGACTCTTCATCCCCCACAGAAAGAGACTACCCTGGCCATGCTCCAAAATTCATACAGGAGCACTGAGAAACTTGAGTTGTCCTTCAGTAATGATATTAATGACAACAATAAATAAAATAAAAGAAGAAAACTTCACAAGACTGGTGAGAACCAGTACATCCAAGCATGAGGTAGGGAAGTCAGCAATATATTTACCAGCATATCAATAGTCCTGACTGCTTTTATTTTTTTCAGTGTCTCATTCTTGCCTCGGTTCTGTGAAAGAAAAACTAGATATTACTAAGAGAAGGATTGTGTTATTTAAATCAGGATGAAACCATAGGTTTGGGTCCCAATTATTTCTCTTAAAACTGCATACAGACAACACTCAAACTGCATTAAAACTGTTATTTTCATGACAGCAAGTATCTCTGAGCTCACGTATTAATCTGGAACCTTCGTGTATCACAATGCCCCAAACTCACAGCTGTCAAATAGATTATATCTGTGATTGATATAAGATGTATGGATATGACGTCGAGAAAAAGCTGCATTGTGGGACAAATGTCCCTGAGCTTTTGGTAGTGTAGTTCCCAAAGAACTGGTATATGTTTCAACTGCTTTATTTGGCATAATACAGAATTTCAGTATAAACTGATTGGCGCTCTTACTGGTGAAACACTAAAATCCCTCTATACAGCATTTACAACTTCCATCATTTAGATTTTGTTAGAAAGAATGACATGTGTAAATAAATGTAAACAAACACCAATACAAATATATATGAAGGGAATGAGAAAATTAAGTGCTATTCATAGCAGGGCAGTTAATCAGATCCCATGCATTCCATTAAAGCCAAAGAATTTCTATAAAAATTAAAGCGTGTGGATATTTATGCTCTTTGGAAAAATGTTGGGTATTTTTTGTTTGTTTGTTTTTGTTTTCACTTTTAAATATTTGTTTTAATGCTGTGCTTAGTGAAAAAGCATTGCAAGAATTTACAAATAGGCATTTCATTTGATGAGGAGGATCCTATATTGAAAATAAAAGCAAAAGTTACTGCATAGATGAGAATACTTCCTATGTAAAAACAGGCTTGTAGATTTTACACAACTTGAGACTACAAATAAAACTGCTACTTTGCAAAGCATTTGTCTGTAATTTCACATTTTTTATAGCACTGTAGCTTAAAATAGTACAGAGGTACATGGCATTTGGGGCTCAGAAAGACCTTTGGCCTTTGACCTTAGGAGATCTTTATGTGGAGGCCCACGGTGGATTGAATTTTGGCAGTACAGTGCCAGAGCCATACAAAAAAGGTATTCACATTGACCAAGTCAGTGGATATTTCAGATCAAAATGTCAGCAGTTGTCTTTTTCAGCTGACATCCTGGTCTGAGAAAGTTGGATTTAAGGTTTACTTGACTCTCATATTTTGATTTCTTGCCATACAGGGCTGTGTCATTAGCTCTCTGGAATGCCTTTCAGTTTCTTCCTTGAGAAATGTTAAATAAGTTCTCACTTTACCTACTGACTGAATAAGAATACAAAAACAGCGGACAGCTGTGAGGCATCTGCGTGTCACATAAACAGTGTTGGCACAGTTTCTGCATTCAAGAGATCAGCAAGAGCCTAGTAAATAAGCTTTCTTCACTAAAAACCACTTTTGTCCATGATCATTGGAGCTGTACTTTACTCATACACTCTCTGAATTCCTCTTTTCTTCAGTAATCACGCATGCCTAGCATGATGGCTGATTCTATTCTACAGTCCAGGGCCATGTAATTATGTGGATAATTGGCAGACAAGATGTTGTGAATACCTGAATCCCAGGTTAATTGAAACTAACACCTGCCTGAACTGTGCAGTTGCAATGGATGCAATAATACAACAAGATCAGGTCCTACTGAGTTGCATAAGCTTTTCAAGGCGAGGGTTTTGATCTACTCCTTTGATTTGAAGGCGGTAGTAAACTAAAGTATTATGCTTTTGTTCAGGCTTATAAAAGATGAATCTGAGCCTGAAAATGAAGATCCTTCCAGTTAACTTGCATTGAGAAAAATCACTGAGCACACATTTTTTGCATCTTTCAGTTAGAAAAGAAACAACAGATACAGCTGCGATCACAAATGTAGTCAGTAACAACATTACAGTTGAGTCACCCCAGAGTAACCCAAGCCATTACACAGGTAGTACAAACTGCAAGCTTTGGATTTGTACAGCTCCGTACGAGCAGAATTCCCACCAGTGTCATCAAACGTCCCAAACTGGAACAAGCATTACAGCACTACACAGGAGGCGTTATCCCACTGTTTGTGGGCTGTGGTTGATTTTTTGCTCTGTTGTCCTTCGCACTGCCATAGCTCACTGACAGCTTGCTCAGATGTCTCCTGTGATCCTGTGTTACTTTCTTATGCACAAAATAGGGGTAATGGAAAATCTCTACAACACAGACAGGAGGACAAGCACACGTTCTGTCAGAAGAGAAGGGAAGTACTAAGACAAAGATTCCCTAATCATAACAAGACCTTGAGAACAGGTATGCTTTTCTTTGTAAAACCTCTTGCTTTTCTTCTTCTTTTACTGAGAATATGGCAATCTTTGTTTAAATCAAATCATACAGATCATTTTAAACACAGCTTTTATCTGACAGAGTTCAGCTTGTCAAAGCTTTCAGTTCATGTAGATCTCTATTACAAGAGAATACTGGATTAGAGAAGGAAACCAAAATAGTTTGGCAGTAGAATCTGAGAATAGAATCTGTTCTTTGGCAAAGAACAAAACTACGTTGTACAGTTACTAGTAAGAAGACAGGACTCGATGACCCAAAGTGTTCTTTTCTCTAAATTAAATAAGACACGATACTTCTCTGTTAGAATAAATAACATTGGATTTACTTATAATGGTGTGAACTGTGTAGAATTACTTGCTTTTCGCAAAGGAAGAGCAAGTAGATGAAATATGAAAATGCCAAATTGTAGCCAGGAGTCTTGGAATTTTCAGAAATCCATGGCACTCAGATTACTAAGGCACGTAATCTTATTACAGACTTCTCTGGGAACTGCTTGACCACCCCAGTTGCCTCTGAAAATCACAATCAATTTATTTGTCTCAGGACTAATGGGGGGAAAAAAGATTCCAGGAATGAAAAGATTTTACTGTAATGACCTGAAGCAAATGGGAGAACAAAACACCAGCTTTAGAAGTCATGAGGGGCACAATCACTACAATTAAGGGCAAGGAAGAGAAGTGAGGAGGAGGGAGCTGGGAAAGCAAAGTCCCCACATTTCAGCAGTTACATAGGCCATGGTTTGAATACAGTTACATAGGCCATGGTTTGAATACAGTATGTATGAAATAAATAAATAAATATATGTATATATATAGCTAATGCATTTTGGCTGATAACATTTCAGAGACATTTTCACACAAAGCACAAAAATATCTACCTGATAATCTTTTAAACAGAGAGAAATAGGAAGTATCTCCCTCTGGGAATCACATCTCTATAGGTCGTAAGTGAAAATAAGAAAATTTCAGCATTTATATTAGTGCAGTTTTAGCAGCTGAACAGAAAGTCTGAGCATATTTATCAGCCCAGTGATTTCAAAATCTCTTCCAGGTGAAGGCTGTGTCCTATATAAGTCTTACTGTGTCATTCTTTCACCTAGCAGAACCTGTTTTGTTTTCTTTTTTGTTTGTTTTTCCAAGATGAGCACTGTCTGAATAGCTTTCTAACATCTTAGTTTAGATCTGGCCTATAGATCCCACCTCACTCCCAGTGATGCTGGTAGGAAACTCTCTTGGCAGACATTCTGTTAGATGACAATACCTAATGCCGTCTGTTACCAGCATCTCACAGTGTTACATCCATCCCATCAAAAGCTGTGAACAGTTCTCAAACCTACTGACATATTCTTCATTGTGAACTCAACGTCTAGAAAAGCCATTCTCAGAACCCTTTTTGTAAGATGCTGTTCTGGTGGAATCTTGCCAAATCAGAATGGCTACTCTACTGCAAAACTCTCCAAATCAAAGCATGGCAAATAAATAGAAAATTAGAGAAAAGTTTTGCATGATCACATGGCTATTCTGGCTCAGCTACCTCACAGTAAAATAGTAGCCACTTTATCCAGATAGGATTTCACTGGGAAATATCTATGCTACGCAAATGATTTCTTATCAAGTGTGCTATCTTCTCACACCATCACCCTTCCTGCAGTAAAAGATAGAAGTACAGTCATCCTTTCCATCACACATCCTCTGGCAAAACACAGGGAGCTCTGGAGATTATGTCTTGTAGTATATATTTGGCTAAGATACTAACAAAGCCTGAAGGCAAATCCCTGAAAGATTGCAAATGCTGAGGTGACAGGAGGGGCGGGGGGGATGCTGAGAGGGTTGTGGAGAGAGACACTGCACTGCTGGGAGAGAGCCATAGTGATGCTTCAGTCAAATCTGACCTACTTTAATGAAATCAGGTCATCTGTGAGCTCTTCATTACCCCCAGACTAAACAGTACAAAACACAGCAGCCAATGTTTCTGTCTTTTCAGAGTACCGCTAATTCTCATCACAACATTGTTATGTGTTCCTTAATATATATTGACTTAGTCATCTGGTCACACCAGAACTGGTAAACAGTGATTTCTAGTGAAAGCTGGAAGGAAGTAAAGCAAATGTGATTACTGACTTTAAAAAACAACAACAACAACAAATGTTTTAAATTGCAGAGTAAACAAAACCATGCCTCCAGAATGTGTCCTCAAGGGAATACGGAAACAAAAGGAGGCACAACTGTCTCACAACATTAGCCCTGACTGATGGAGCTCACCTATCACACCAGCAAACCCTTAGCTGTTACCAGCCGTGCTGACTGATGAGGCGGAGGCTGGAGTCAAGTGGAAGCTGGTACTGTAGGCTTAGGCTCAAATTCTGCTTAGTGTTCAGTCTTCTATAAACTAGGACGGTGACAGTCTCATAACAATAAGGTATATACTGGTGACGTGATGCTCCTATCTCTATTTCTGTTTATATCGTATAGAGATAGATATATCTGAGTGTACAAGTATGGATGTTTTCCCAGGTACATATTTTAGTACATACATGTGTATATCCATTTGTTTCAACAGCAATATGTCTGTGCTTGACAATTAAGATGCAAGTTTCTAGATCCAGAAAACTATCTACATATAGAGCTATATATGCATACACTTCTAAAGATGTGTATCTGTATATACAAAAAGATATATATGCAGATATATATTCACAAACAGACATCTCTGAATCATATTAAACCTACACTATTCACAGTTTGAGTATTGTGTCTATGTGTCTATATGAGTAGCATATGTGTACAATAAAATAATATGTATCAAAGAAACATTTCACTTATGGAAAAAACTAATAAATTTTGTTCCTAGTGTTTATCATAGAAGTGTAATATTTACAATTTCTGTCTAATATAAGTTAGAGAAGTCTTTATGTTCATTTTGTTTCTGAGATCAAAGGTTCCACTCATTTGTCTATGTCTGTCAATAGCATCTCACCTGCTCCCATGTGAAATGCCATGTAGAATGACATCCAAGCACCTGCTGCCACTCTAAAAGCCATAGGTCACCATGGATCTTGTGTCACGCCTGTAGCTCTTTGTAAATATTTCCTATAACCTAACCCATTAAAAAAGGGCCACTAATATAGGGGAAATACATTGGACCTTTGCTTTCCTCTACCTACAGATGATGCATTCTATGAATCATTCTATGATTTTGTGCTTTCCTTTACCTACAGACATTAAAATGCTTCAACAGCATCTTGCTCTCTTTTTCTGTGTTTCGTAATCCATGTTTAGCAGGGGAACCCATTTGGTGCTTAGTACAGAACTACCTTCTCCTATTACCTCACTGTCCAAATGGTATCTCAGACTGTCCCTGTTACCTGTCTGTGGGTGGCTGTGGGTAACCCATCTCCCTCAATATGGAGTGTAGCAGTTCACACATGCCAGTGCTCTGGGCAGACACAGTAAGGAGAAATAACAGATGGCAGCCTGGAGGTCACAGACCAAACTTTCTTTGGCAATGTCAAGACAAGGCAACTAACACAGTTCTTGCCACTTACACATCTGTCTGCTTATTTCTGTCCCTGATTGATCCCCTGCACGTGCACAGCCACATCAGGAACTAGGTCCAGATCTTGGAAAAGTACCCAATTCCAACTGAAACTAAGAAGTATTACACATATAAATACACTTCAAGTTCTGATGTTTCATATTATGTAGATTCGCCATATTAAGAAAAACTACTCTGATGACTGGAACAAGGAGAGGCAGCTCTCAGAAGTCCAATGAGGGTGTTACAGACTCAATGCTTGCTGTATGTGATATAACTGTGTTATATGAAATGTCTCGAGAGCTATCTTATAGCCTCTGCTGCTACTCAGACTGCTCACTTCCTCTCATCCGAACCGAGTGAAACTTCTGTGTCATCCGTGCGACAGCAATAAATTGCCAGAGAAAGCAGTCTTAGAGAAGCAGAGGAAGGATGAAACATACAGGAGCACATAATATTTTATGTGCTTTTAACAGAGTGCATTTGACACCAGGCTAAAACACTTAAAGAAAAAAAAATATATATATATAGGAAATTCAGAAGTCCTTGAATAAGCAAAACTAACAATTATGTCCAAACAAATGTATTTTGTCTGTCTAATGTAAGACCTAGTGATAGGAATTGCTGAGTCTGCATTATGGGTTGAAGTAACCCCTTCTCTTGAGGAGGCAGGGGAAGGGTAGGAAAAGAGAAGGTAGAGAAAGACAGTAATTAGTATCTGTAAAACCCAGCTTTTAGCAGTGTACTTAATGGTGAGATTTTGGCAGACAAATATTGACACCATGCTAATGTTGCTAAGCCAGCGGTTCCCTGATGAAGGGCTGGAATGTGTGAGTTGCACAAAAGCCTGCATACGGGATAACACAGCACCAATGCCCTAGCAGCACCATTCTCTGCTAATACATACATCAAAGGAGAAAGTTTCCCTGCAATATTTGCTCTTTCCAATGGAATAAGTCCATCCTGGGTTGTGTTTGTGATGTCTGTTGTTGTTTTCCTGTGGAAGGAGACAAGGAACAGTACTGAGATAGTGCTCTTTCCTTTGGAGGAAGCGAAGGCCAGATAGGGGAAATGCCTGATACACGGTTAATCCCCATTAGAACAGATCACACACTGGTCCCTGAGTCTGCTGCTGCTTCAGCAGCACTGTGCCTGGATCCACACTGTACGCAGACCCACGCCACACCTGAGCGTCACCTCACTGTCAGTGTGATTTAACCCCTGCAGCCTATGGCTCTAAACACATACAGATTCAGGCTTTGGCAGGGTTTTGTCTTGTGTAACCTACAGAAGGAACTTGCTTTAGCAGGGGGTTGGATTAGATGATCTCCAGAGGTCCCTTGCAACCCTTATGATTCTGTGACTCTGTGCTCTTTAAGGTCCCTTCCTAACCAAGCCATCTTATGATTCTACAATTTTATGATCTGCTTTGATTCACCACTGGAACTTCAGATATGCCTTCCATGTTCTGACTCACATAAAGTACAACCCAAAGACAAAATACCGGTATCAGTACCTTTCTATTAAACGTTTTTGACTTCTGGTGTATTCTCCAAAGAAATACAACTATTTCAGTTTGCATACCAAGAAAATAACTGACTGAGAAAATGGGGATCTCAGCGCTGAGCAAAAATATATTTGCATTTTCTGAAAGAGTTGTTTTTATACCCCAGTAGCATAATTGTATAACTTTATAGTCCACTCTGAACCACAAAAAGTTTAATGCTGAAGAGATTAGAAGGTCTCCCATCAGTTTCCAACCTTTTGGACTATATTCGCAGCAGGGTTAGAACTGATAGTTATGTCTGACTTTCTTAAAAACTTTCAGGAAAAGGTACTTGTGAAGCTTCACATTCTCAGTCATAGTGCATTCGCCCATCCTGCAATATTTCAGATGCCTCCAGAGAATGCAGGTCAGGTAACGCTACTTGAAACTGCAGAATGGAAAGCCCAATAGTTTTCATATATATGCTCTATCAGATTAATCATGAACTGTTGATTCAAAGATATCAAGTGACAGAGATCCTTTTTTCATTTTACCATAACCAAGGTATGTGCTTGTATTCATGTACTTCTGTAAAAGCAAGTGATATTTATTCTCCACCACTGTATCAGGGAGCAAAACAGACAATGCTATATGTGCAACTACATTCACACACCAAAAAACCCACATAAACCAAATGAACCACTTACAGCTAGGCAGATGTTCATAATCTTAATTTTATGACCTCCAAACAACCATGGTTGTTTCAATATACAAAAGGCAGTAAATCGTGTGATGACACGTAAAACAGGAAAAAAGAAACACAGCAATAATCCAGGGAAAAAAAACCAACATTTATGATTTAGATTATTTGTGGCTTTCCTGGCTTGTACCTCAGAGATGTTCAGACTTTGGCAAGTCCTGGGCTATATTTTCATAGCTGTAATATGTTACTGAGCACATCAGTGTATTAACCAGCTGGAAAGAAGAAAAACTAGACAGAATTGCATTGTCTGCTGGTTTTCTGAAGACAACAAGCGTTGGGTACCTTTTAATTGCAGAATGACTACACTAAGTACATAATCATGTATAGAAACAACAAACATAAAGGTGCTTGATATAGTCTTATTTTCCATATATTACTATACTATATGAGCATGGTGAAATTACTGACGCATTTGCTGAACTGAGCTAAAGCCAACAGAAATCCACATCATCATTTTGTTCCTTTGTCTTTCAAATACTCTCTAAGTCTTCTCTGGTGTATTTATAGCTTTATACACACATTAGTTAAAATCTTTTGGTTTAACTTATTACTTATGCTAGTAGTAATACAAAGCATATACTCAGGTCACTCCAAAAGTAATGCCTCCTATTTATATACATGGAAACTAGAACACATGCAAAGAGCAAAATAACACTGTTTGACAGAGAAAACACTATTTTGCAACATAGTCAGCACCATTAGCTATGCATTGTTGCTAGCCATGGACAAAAGCTTGCATGCCATGATCATAAAAATTTGCACAGAGGTGGACCACTGTTGTTTTCACCACTGTTGAACCACACCACTCACCACCTCACCGTGCTCACATCCAATGTTTGGTTTTCAGTGTTCAACAAGTGCTGATGAATGTCAGTGGGTATCATTTTTTCTTCATGGAGGAATTCAGTGACACACCTTTGCATCATACACACTTCCATGTCAGACGCCATATTGTCAAACTGCCCCTCTGCTGCCATCTGTCACACGGCAACAACATTTAATAGTGTATCAGTGGGAAGGTTAATCCTCTACTGCCATTCCACCAATATCCGCCTCTGACATCATGGGCCTATATAATAAAACAGGAGGCAGTAGTTTTAGAGCAGCCATCTTACATGTAATTCCTGTATATTCACACATATACAGCATATATAATTCTCACCAGTAAGTTAAAAACATTCTTGCATATTATTTGTGTGTGTTGCTTGCAATCCACTCTATAATTTCTATACAATAACTTGCATGTAGCTTCTGCAGTCAACAAGACACAAGACCATGAGGTATTGTGGAACTACTCACTGGTTTATGCCATTTCCTGCAAGAGGAATGGAGGGAAAGGAGGCTGGGGGTGAAGAAACTTGTGCAGACACAGGCAGACATTATTCACAGTCATAACTTTTGCATAAGAAGATCAGTCTACTTGGACTCTAGAAACAATGGAGAAAGCCCCAAGAGCTCCAAACATAGCTCAGAGCAGGAACCACAAATGCTATTGCTATTAATTACTCTTGAAGGGTACTCTCTATATTGACCCTATGTTGCAGCAAGCTTCTGCCAATACATTTCACAGTGCGTACAGAACTGCCTTGAAATGAAACACTTTGATCTTATTCAGCAAACTGAAATATCTTGACCAGGATTGATCTGACCTCAAACCAAATATTTCATTATATTCTGCTGACAAATATATTTGACTTTCAGATGAAAGTTTTTGCATTTTAGGCTAAAAGTGACAATGAATAAATGCTCAACATAGGTTTCTCTTCAGTGAAAACTTCTTTTTTTTTACTGAATGTTTCTGATTATACCCCATAAAAATGTGTACAAATTCAAATACACACAAGAGTATATCTGTGAGATACACACACATAATCTCACATTTATGCTATATCTGGAATGCTACCAACAATCCGATCTGTCGGTTGATAGGTCAGGATTCTCCACTCCTCTAACTGGAAAAGATGTTAAAATATGGGAAAGCTGGAAAAAAACCCATAGAAACAAACACAAAAAAAAGACCTCTTGCTTTCTTGGTATGTAAAAGAAAAACACTAAATAAACAATTTGCGAACCCAGTAACGAAAGTCAACACTTAAATCTGTGTGAGTTCTTCCTATGTCTATTTATTTTTCTGTCTCCAAGTATTAAATGCAAACTTTGATATAAAGCCAAGTGTTAGGTTCCATACATGGAAATGCTTTGGTGATTGTCAAAAATAATGCTGTGGTGTCTCTAGTTGGGAGGTTTGGAAGAAAGGGAACTAAAAAAAAATAAAGGAGAAGAAAGAAAGAAAGAAAAACAAGGAAAAAGAAAAAGAAAAAAAAAAAAAAAAAAAAAGAAACTGTTCCACTTCATCTAGCAGTGCTGCAATACATCACTCCAATTAAATCCCAGCCAATAAGCAAAGGGACGTGTTAAGTAAAATTCATGAGCTTTGAATGCATGTGAATGAATATGCCAATCAGAATCAATGCCACCCATTCATCTGGTGTAACACCATGGTGATGACAATGAGCTTGAAACCAGCCTTTGTTGTCATCAGCTGTGCAGTAGTTGCCACAGCCCTAGCCTGGATCAAATGTGTGGGACATTTAAATCTTCAGCATGGCACCAACACACAGAACATCTTATTCATGCCAAAAAAGGAGCTATAATCAGCCTCCGAGTAAATAATTCAGGATCATTTCCTTCAGGGGTGCAAACTGCCTTCTTTGAAATAAGGCAGTTCCTCTCCTTGCTTGACTTTACTCCATGGACACAAGCACAACGTTTTTAAGCCGTGTATGATATTTGGCAGTTCAGAAAATCCGCTGCTATACTAATGGGCCGTAGCTGAGACTTCTGTGGGCCTTGACTGATATTGCACTAGGAATATCTTTGTGGATACCCTGCATCTCAGCCCCTTTGAGTGCTGCGGTGGCAGATGGCTAGCTCTCACTGCTTTTACAATAACCATTTCATTTGTGATGCTTGACCTGAATTCCATTCCTTGTTTAAAAGTGTGTCTCTGTTCTCAAATGGTATTTCAGAGAATTGCCATTTCCATAGTGTTTCCACATGCTGTTCTCCAAATAACACATTTGCCCATAAAACAGTGTGGATGAAAAGAATATGGAACTAGGTGTCACAATTGAAAATGTCTAATCTAAGAATATATATCCAAATACTGATGACAACTTCATTTTGTGTGTGTGTGTGTGTGTTTAAATTACACCACTGATACTTTCTTGTATGTCAGTTTATATCTCTTACAGACCACATTGTATTTTTAGTACTTTGTGTAAATGTGAAATACTGTGTTAGAGAAACAGGCCTGTGCATGGTAACATACACTCAACTTCTCTGTGTAAATTAAACATGCATGCTTTCAGTAACAGATCCACCCATTAATCAGTGTTTAAAAAGATGTGACAACCACTGCACGGATCTGCTGTTCCCCCGATCTACCAGAGGATATTTTTTGCTGCTGAGTACTTTCTCTGCACACTTCTCATGTTAGTCCTCAGATCCTGACTAGGAAATTAATCTTAAGAAGAGACATAAGTGATTTTAAGGATCTTTCCTTGCAAATAAATGTTCCTTCTGAAGTTTCCTCTGCAGAGAATTAAAAGCTTAAGCAAAGGGAGTTGAAGGCTTCAGTCAAGTACACGTTTGATGAAACTATATCAAAAAGTATGTCTAGATTTATCAAGAAAAACATGTATCTTGTGTCCATTCCTTCTCACTCCCCAGTGGTCTCTATCAACATAAATTCATTCTAAAACACATGACAATTTGATATTTGCATAGTTTAGGGCAGAAACACTGTAGTTGGTCTGTGCAAAAATGAAGCAACAGACCTTTACTTTTCTTATCTGAATGTGTTAATCTTCAGAGGCTCAGAAAGTTCTCTTCCAGTTTGCATAATGTTAACGAAGCCCCAAAAGCATGAGTCTTTTTCTCAACTTTATACTCAAGCAATCACTAAGTAAAATGGAAAGGTGACAAAAAAATTCAAGTGCTAACAAGAAGTAACAGATACACATCCCTCCTGATATACAACTATGCCATTACCTCCAAAGCAAAAACATTTCATTAATCTTTTAAGCTGACCAAAGAGAATTCAGGTAGTTATCCTCATGAGGAGGCTTCTAAAGTTTGTTGTCATGACAGAACTTTTTAAGGTTAAGAGTACATATCCACAGTTCATAAAATTAGTCAGCTCTTGGAAGGGGCTTCTGGACTCCTCACTTGGAATAAGATCTCACACCCATGAAGAATATTTCCCCCAGTTAGTTGCTTGGAACGCTTAATTTCAACTCAAAGCCGGTCATATCCTTCTACGTACCCAGATGACAGCTGCAGAAACTGGCCTTGGCAGAACTCACCATTCCAGAACAAACTCCAGATCACGTGGACTCCTGTGCTGCCTTCTATCACAGGTTACAACAAGCTCATTAGACCTGTTCTGTTTCTGTTCCACCAAATAAATCTCTAAAGTTTTGCCTTTTATCGTCAACAGAGTTGAGCACAAGTTAGCTGAATATGAAGTTTGCAGTCAACAGCTCTTCTGTGATGAAAGGGTGTATGAGAAGGTTTTTAATCTGAGTAGCTTGGTTGGAACTAATGTATCTTGTTAAGCGATCCTATTTGAAAAGGTTAAACTCTGGCACGAAATGTTGACACCTTTTGTTATGCCTAAGTGAACCAACAGGAAATAAGTCACAGACTTTCTTTCTCTGCTGTTGTGGTTTTAATGTCCATCCAGTGATCTAAGCACCTCCTTATATATGAAATTATACAGCTATCTAGTTCAAAGATTAAAAATACATACAAATTAGTATAGAGTAGTCTAACAGTTTTAGAAGCCACTATTTTTACACTTACCCTTACTTTCTGACAGGCGATCTAAGAAATTTCATTCAATTTAATGAGTGAGTTTTCATACAGAATTAAATCGTAAGTTGTTTAATGTCTTTGCACAGGCAAATTAAAAACAAAAACAAACAAACTAACCTCCATCAGTTTGACAGTCCTCGACAGCTATCCTAATTACATCAAACACTTTCTTCTTTCTGCTCCCAAACTAGAGGTGAAGTTATATTCAGTCTTGATCTAACTTACAAGAAAATTATGAACACAACAGCTAGTGATCATGGTATGTTATTCTTTACATTATTGGGATATTTGTCTTTTTGTATCTACAAGAAAGACCAAAAGATATTTTGAATATTAATGGCTAAAATCAGTATCTAAAAAGAGTTTTCAATGGGAATTTATAGATTTATACTGTTTTGTTTTGCTTTGTTTTTATGGCTGAGCTCCTCTTGCTGCTTTGGGAATCTTAAAAGGGACAATCTGAAACTGCATCTACAATTATGTTTAGTACAAACTCTCTTCCAACATTAGATTGAATGGCACACATACTATAGCGTATAAATGAAGATGTAATGTATAAATCTATAATGTCTAAATGAAGAGCTAGTAGGGGTACCTTCTTTTTAAGGGAAGTTACTATGAATGGGCATGTTTATGTCCCATTTCCAGGGTGTTCTTCAAGATAAGAAATATTCTTTATATATTTAGAAGATTTAGAATAAATATTCCTTAAAACTACAACAGCATGCATGGACAAAGTAGAAAATAAAATACGACATCATTTTAAAGGTATTTATGTAACAAGTCACCAATTACTTCAGATTTAGGGGACCGCTCATGGGCTAACTTGAGATGTAAGCAAATAAGTGCCAATTAATTAGAATCTGTGACAGTATTCAGTGCCATCCCTTTGATCTTTCACTAGCAGCTGACAACAAAGCACACATACTCACAATGCTTTAGTTTCAGTCAAGTGATCAGCAAAACATGTTCAGCTCATTTAAATAACAGAAGCTGGTAAAATACAGCTATCTTTACAGCAATAAGCAAAGGTTTGAGTTCAGATGACAGCAGTTGGCATTTACAGAACAGATAACTCAGAGCCATTTGCATCAGATGGATAACTGGAGCTAAACTTAAAAATGGGTGAAGCCACAAGCCAGACCTAGAATAAATTTCACATTAACTCCTCTGCTCACCCATTGGTATTCTGGCTATTTAACCACAGATATAACATTGCTCTGTGAACAGTGTCACACAAACATCTGGGCAGAAAGACACTCTGGATCGTACACAAACACACAAACAGAAGATGCGCTTGTTCCAACAACACCAAAACTGAGAGAAAGCACAGGGCAACAAAAATCAGTGATGTGTCCAAAACAGAAATGCATTACAATCCTGACTTTCTGCATATGCAACTGTCACACCTTTTTGATCTGTGTTGTTGGGATTTTTCTTTAAGTGTTTATAATTTTCGAGGCATATTAAAAGGAATAGGTATTTGACTGTGAAAGTTGGAGATGTTTGAAACATAATAATACATCATCTGAACAGGGTGCAATATTTTAAATACCGTTTTAAAATTGCAATAATATATTCATACACTGGAAAATATTTTTCTAATACCGTCATGTTTTAACATACAAGGAAAAGCCACTATTTTCTTCTCTATTGCTCTGGGTATTTCGGTCTAGTTGTGTATGTGGTTTCTTCTAGGAAGCAAGCTGTTGAAAGGAAGCAGGAATTTAGCCGCATTGATGTTCCAGTTCAATGGAATGCTTGCTTAAGTTAATCCTACCTCTAATTAGAAATGTAAATTGAAGCTATGCTTAAGTGTGCTGCAGAGGTGCTACTCAGAAAAGACAGCTGCAGGCATTCTCATATTCTCAGGTGATGTGGATTGTAGCATGGGGACGACTGGAGCACAGGACCGGAGCTTTAGAGAGTAGTGTAGCGTTGCTTCCTTCAATCAGTGCTGCAGAATCAGTGACTCCTGGCCTCTGTTGACTCACAGACTATTCTCCAGGTTTGTGCCTGTGCCAGCAACTATTCAGCTGATTTGACAGCACGGATTAACAAGTCTGAGATTCTGGGTACTGTCACTCTTCAATTTGCTACAGTAGAATCATAGAATCGTGGAATAGGGTTGGAAGGGTCCACAAGAATTATCATGTTCCAACCCCCCTACCACATGCACAGTCACCAACTGCTAGATCTGGTACTAGACCAGGCTGCCCAGGGCCCCATCCAACCTGGTCTTGAACACTTCTGTGAATGGGGCATCCACAACCTCTCTGGGGCTGCCTGTTCCAGCACCTCACCACTCGCTCTATAAAGAACTTCCCCCTGACATCCAAAAGACTTAGCTTCTATGCATCTATGTGCCCTGCAAGAAAACCAGCCGATATCTTAAGACATTCCAAAATTTAAAGATGCTTGGATATTAAAAATGTCCAATTATTTGTGTTTCTCCAACCATGAGTGAACAAGCATGTTCTCTATAAAAAAAAAAAAGAAGATTCAGAAAGCTCTGAAATTCGGCAGTGCAGGGATATAAAATGTTTTTCATTTAATGGTACATGTTGTCTTTCTTTTTTCTTTTTGTGGTTCATCATTATCCTCTAATAATCAAACAAATAGACTCCTTTTCTGATACAGCAGCCTGTAACTTACAGGCCACAGACTCTCCACATTCCTGATTTTGCACATTCAGTTCATACACCATGAATTAAAAGTGTGATTTATCAACATTTGCTCTTACCTTTTCATGCTACCGCCAGAAGATGCTTCTTAAGTGACCATTATAGGCTCCTCCAATATCCTTTTTCGTTCCAACTGTGAGAGCTCCCCGGAAAGGATGCAGCAGTTACTGAGAACAATCACCTGCTTCCATCCCAGGTAACATAAGAAACAGACTCACTGCTATGTGGTGTTTCCTCCCATCATGGCTATAGTCTCCTGTGTCCTGTAATCATGTACAGCATACACATTATGCCAGGCAGCTATAGAGGGGAGGTGTTGGGTGTACTACATACAGGTGAAGTCATACATGGTTCAAAAAACAGTGCATTTTCCACTGCATGGCGTGAGGGTCCTGAGCTCTGGAGCTTCACTGGTTGCTTATAACGCCATACGTTACTGGAGAAGCACTGGTAGCCTTAAATCTCTCCAACAAAAAGCTGGAAGAAGCCTTGTTGAGAAGCTTCCAAGTCCTCCTCTTTCTCCTAGTAACATTTTTGGGACAAGGTGCTCACTAGGCTTCAATTTGGCCTCAGCTGATGTTTCCATCCACAGCATACTTAGGTGTAGAGGAGAATGGTTGTAAACTAGAAGATGGGAGATTTACATTAGATTTTAGGAAGAAATTATTTACTCAGAGGATGGTGAGGCCCTGGCACAGGCTGCCAAGAGAGGCTGTGAATGCTCCATCCCTGGAAGTTCTCAAGGCCAGCTTGGATGGGCCCTGGGCAGCCTGAACTGGTGGGGCAAGCAGCCCACAGAAGGGGATTGGAACTGGGTGATCTTTAAGGTCCCTTCAAACCTAAGCCAGTTTATGATTCTATGATTTTATGAAATTGCCTCTGATGTTCTTCAGAAACTCCATTTCTCAGTGTTTCCTTCCCACGTATGTTTGACCCAAGTTTAGGAGAATTTTTGTAAAGGAATGGTTCGCTTCAAGAAAAATAAGCTTCTGCACCTAATCCTATGGACTTGGAAGTGAAGCACAGAGGTTGACTTCTACATTCAGAACTCAAGAGTGGCATTGTTATGTCAAATGGTACTCTGTTTTCATGAACGATTAACAGCATTTCTATGGAAACACGTGGCAACATAAAATACGTCTTACATCCTCCAACAAAAAACTTGCAATGATTAAGTGGTTTTTCTGATATTTGAGTCCCAAAATACCTAAAACGATGATGCTGCCATTTGCAGGGAAGAGATAAAATTGCTTCACACATTTTGCCAACCCTGCCCACAGCAGAGGATTGGAAGTAGATGATATTTGAGGTCCCTTCCAACTCAAGATATTCTATGATTGCATCATTTTGCTCAGCTGTAGCCCAGGGCATTATCACTTCCATGGTGTCCAAAGTGAAAATGAGATTGGAAGGGGATAAGTGAAGTGGACCCGTGTCCCATTTTTGCTCAAACTCAGTCCTCAGTTTTGTTACGCTGGTCCAATTAAAATCATGCCTTTGGATACTTGGTTCAAAAATTCCTTATTCTGGCTTGGTTTAGCCCTGTTCCAAATTGATTTAGATAAAAGCACTGTAACCTTAGCCTGAACAAAAAGAATTTAAAGAAAATCCTTTCACGTTGGATTGACCAAACTAGTTGAAAACTATAATTTAACTTCAATTGTTGTAGCACTGTAGATCTAGATAAAACAAATGTGTAACTGAAAGAATCTGGCCTCCGGCATTTGTTAAAATATCCTATTAATCTTAGTAGTACAATGACTAGCCCAGCTCTCAGTTATAACATGAATTAGTCTATCAGCTCTCACATTTAATCAGATCAAAACTTCTCAACATTTATTCCATCGCAGAATGTAACATTCGGTCTCAAAGTACCCAACAGCAATAGACCAAGGTAATGAATAGTCATCCTAGCTTGTTCTGAAAACGCCAAGAGAATCCACTGGAAAACAAACAAACAAACAAACAAACATAGCTGATAAACACATCCTACCATTGCAGGTAAATTTTCACTTTTCTTAAATTAGTGTATTTATTGGAAAGAAAAATGAACTGAAGTAGGAAGGCTGAAGTTCAATGCCAAGACTCCACCATGAAAACTCCTTTGTTTACCATTAATACATGTAACAATTCACATGAATACACCAACACAGATGAAACAGCACAGGCTAATTCCCACTTCAGAGACCTGCCACATCAATTAAGAGATGGCTTATGCTTTCATTCTAAAACTTGAAATGCCATACTAAAAAACTAAGCATTCTCATCACCACATTAACATTCAATTCAGCCTTTCCTGGCCCTTTTGCCATGCCTTAAGGTCATTTACAGCATGATAACAATGCTAGACACTCAGTCAAGCCAATGTTTGGCTAAATCTACACTACAAAATCCACTGTTCCTGTAGGACTACAAGCAATACAGGTTTCCTTGCTTTGAAAATGCCAAATCATTTTAAAGGTTTCATCTGATACTCAGGAATCAGCACAAAAATGGTACTACCATATTTCCAAAGAACTTGAATAAATTATAATAAACATTTTCATTTCATTCATAAATGTTTTCACTTATGATAAAATCATACTAGGTCTTCCTGACAGTTCCTAAATTTAAGTATACAGGTGTTAAGTCATTTAAATTTCTTAATATCAAGAATTTTAGTTCAAAGCAAATATTGCAAAGCATTTCTTTTAAAATTCATTTGAAGTTTAAAGACACTGGCTTTCAATGAGCTCATGCATATTTTGTGCTTCATTTCTATGAATGTGCAAATGAGTGTCTTAAGCGGCAACAATATCAAGAATTTAAAGTAATTAAATTTTTAAATGCAAGATTTTTTTTTACAACTCAGGCTTAGATGTTATATTCACTCCATAAGGAAAAAGAACCACAGTTACTCCTCCATTCATTCATATATTGAATAATTACAGATCCAAATCCCAGACACTGAAAAATCATGGAAATCTTCTAGAAACCTTCTTGCTAAAAGAAATTTTATTGTAGTATTAACAGTGATGACTCTATCAATATATTTTGGAAAATAGATAAAAGTTTCTCATTCAAATTTGTGAATTAAAAATCAGGATTTGGACGGATAGCTTATTTAAAGTTTATTTTCTGAGATATTCACACTGCTTCAAATAAGACTGCATTTTCCAATTTTCCTAAGTGCTCCTAGCATTGCATTAGGATGATCTTGAATGACTTTTATCAGATTACCATAATGCACCTGTGAATTAAAGTAGTTCTTTATTTGTACCTTAAAGACTGGCAAAATCAAGTCAAAATATAGATCTTTATCACCTAGATCCAAAATTGAGACACAAAGCCATTTTATTGCTCAGAACCAGACACTGGGAAGGATCAGACTCTTTCCCACAGTGCTTACACAGAATGTTTGACATAGCAGTGTCCCTTATGGAGGAATTAGGTAAGGCAGAATGGTACCAATGCTTGAAAAATCTAATGCTTCTCACTAAATGTGGGCATGTACAATATATCTGAAAACCATTACGTCCAGGTTCCTTTTATAGTCAGTGAAGGGCTAATCATTGAAGTTCATGTAGTATATATACATTGTCACCCTGTTCAACAGAAATTAAATGCACATATATCTGATAGGATGATTAACAACGCCATGGACTGTACTCCACTGCTAAGAAGAAAATTCAGATGTGATATAGTTACGGAATGAATCACAGAATCATTAAGGTTGGAAAAAGCCTCTAAGATCACCTAGTCCAATTGTCAGCCACCCCCACTGTGCTCACAAACCACATCCCTGAGTGCCGTACCTCCACATTTCTTGAACACCTCCAGGGATGGGGACTCCACCACCTCCCTGGACAGCCCGCTCCAGTGCATTATCACTCTTTCTTGAGAAGGTTTTACTAATATCCAACATGAAATGCTACCCTTCCAGAAACTGAAAATTAAGTGAAACAGTTCAGTCTACACTGTTTTTCAGACACAGGTAGACACACTACAAGATCAAAATGCTAACACAACTGAGGATTTCTTTCACTGGCTGGAAATTACACGCACACATGCTGTGCAGTAGAGAGGCAAGTAATCTGCTACCATTACGCAACAAATTGTATGCCTAGGATTAATACCAACACCATGGGCGTGGTAGAGGTTTAACTAGGAGCTCTGTAGGCTTTCATGGAACGTGAAAGACAACCATTTTCTGTCCAGTAAGAAATGATATGACCAGCAGAATCTTGATGGTAGCTCCAAATACAACCAGTGAGACTGCTTCTTCTGAGTAAAAGGTTTTCTCCAGAGTAAAAAAAGACAGATGTTCCTCTATAATATACTTTTTGACAAGGCTTGTCTCAGTGCTGCTCCAAACAGTCTCTTCCCAAAAAGCCTAGTGTGAAAAAATAAGATATATTCAAGTCTTGTGAATGGCTTGCTAAAGAATGTCTGAATTAGTCAGGGAGTACTCCATTCACCTTACAAAAGGAATCTCTGGAAATCTTGGGATGAAAAGAGCCTATTTCCCATTTGGTTTTCAGTGCTGTACAACTAGAAAAGCCAGCAGTCCAGCAGCTGGGGCTGAACATAGGCTGAGCAGCTGCTAAAAGCTCTGCTGTACTCCTGAAAAATCATTGGGTAATCACATCAGTAATTGAGAGCCACACTGCTAAAGTTCCATTTGCTTTTGCTGTTACTGATATAGCATAAGTATTACACTCACATTACGTTACTGAATTAATACAGTACTGGTCAAATAAAGCCGTTCACAGTGATACAGCTATCTGCTATTTAATATTATGAAATGATCTCTTGTACATTATGTGATCCTACTTTAGCATAGCTGATACTCTTATACAAAAATGAAAAAAAAAAAAAGGATTAAAATCACTGTACATAACAAGGAACAAAGTACACACAAAGAAACGTGCTGGCTTAGTAAACAAGATGGGAAAATAGAAGAATGATTAAATGGGCTAGAGCCCTTTAACCTGAAAAAGAGAAAATTAAGCAGGGAAGACGAATGAGGACTGTCAGCAAACAGTAGATGTAGAAAGTCAAACCGAAATTTTCTACTGTATGCCTTTCAAAACAAGAACTAGATGTTCCAACAACCAAAATGAAGCAGTTCTAATGGTGCTATGGATGTTAAAAATCATTTGGTGGTACTATATATATATATATATTTTATATATATATATATATATATATATATATATATATATATATATATATAAAATAATTGAAAAATGGATGGAAAAAAAATCTTTCAAGAAAAATGACAATACAAAAATACAGAATCATACGCTTCTGCTTTCAGAAGCTCCTGAGTGTCAACATGATGGGGGTGAGAGAACTGTCCTCAGAAAATATCACTATATATTCTGTTCCTTCCTTGGGAAAACCCAAGTCAACTGTTTTTGTTTTCTGTAGAAGAAAAGATGACAAATCTTTCAGCAGAGAGACTCACTGGCATAAATGATGACTTTAAAAAAAAACATTATTGTTATTAATGTCTCTGGGTGTGTAAATGACTGGTTCTTATTTGTAAATTGGCAAATCAGTCAGAATTGTGTTTGTTACAGATTTTGCAAAAAAAACCTTCCTAATATTTCTGATAAACTCATGAGCAGCTGCCTGCAAAGCTCTCAGACACTATGGAGTTCAGACCTTGAATGAAGAGACGTATCTCCTACAAAACAGTTGTGTTCTGCTTCATCCCTTCACCTGCTCTACCCTACAAAAGTGCAAGCTATACATGTGCTGAGTCACTTTATTGAGCCTTGGATGACCTATCTGGCATTTCTGTTATCAGGAGAACAGACATCTGTGCCCAGATGGCAATCTCTTTGGTTAAGAAATCCTATTCTCACTCTAGAGAGTATTGACATCATATGGACACCACAAGACAAAATGATGGGTTTCAGCAAATCATTCTGACTCTGCAAAGAATTTTCCATACCAGATGCTGAGCATTTTGTTCCTGCTCAGAGCAAGTTTTGAAAGACACCCTTTCAACTTTAATAATACTCAGTCACAAAATTTGTACGCTGAATGCTGTAAATGGAAAAGCACCTGGTAAACAGTTCTTAATTTTAAACGGTAGGTAGCCTATCATCAGAGGAGTAATTAATTATCCACCTCTCTGGCCTCAAATGATCTTAGGCAACTTTTGATCTCTTTGTATCCTCATAGTCTTCAGAAGACCTTATTTTCTTGCCTCCCAGCAGCTTCATTGAACTATCTGCAATAAATGAAATAATTTTGTAATTCTAAAGCAGAAAAGACCATCTCTTCTCCAAAGGTTACAGTTATGATCACTATTTCCATTTCCTTTAGGGTCTGACTAAATGAAGAATGTTCTACACCTTTTAGCTCCATCAAATGTCAGTGCTGTAAGACCTTGCATTAACCAGATTGTGAATTAAACATGTTTGAAATCAAGAGGCTATACAATGTGTAATCATAGAGCCTCAGAATGATAACTGGAGAAGTTTGTTTTAAACTATGTATGCAATACAAAATACCCACATCCTATTCACAAAACCACGAGTAAATACCTTAGCACGGTGTGTAGCTTATAGAAATGACCAAACTTTCCTACTACGTCAGCTACACTAGACAGTGTTCTGCCCACAAGCACCAAGGAAATGAGTATCTATGACATTAATTATGCCGGGGGATATTGAGCCATTACATTATTTCTGGTAGATCCAGCCTACAGTGTTCAGTGCAATTATGTAAAATAGTGAAATGGTAATTAGTGACAAGGCTTGCTACCTGTGAGCTTTAGAGCATGACTCACATCTCTGGAGATAAGAGATCCTTCGTCTATAATTGACCATTAAAGCATGAAATTTTTGCAACACTTTCGCCTTACTGAAATGCCACTTTCACTATCAAAAGTTCCTGACAGTAATGTTAATACTATGCTGTGATGCTAATGTCAGAAATGCTGCAGTAGGAGTTTTCCTTGCAGTCAGTCTGACCAAGTATAAGATTAAAAAGATATACAATGGTGTTACATGCTTTAATTCATTAACATGTTTTTAGGTGGTAGCACGGGTGTTCATATTAAACAAAACAAAACAAAATAAAAAGATCAAACAACTTTAAAGCAAATGATTGGAAAAAAGAAAGAGATGGTTAAAAGAATAAAGAATGAGAGGGAGAAAAGAGAGGAAGGAAGGAAGGAAGAGAGGGAGGTAGACAGAGAGGAAGGAAAGAAGGCAGGAAGGGAGACAAGGGAGGAAGAGAGGGAAGGAGGGAGGAAGGTCGGAAAGCAGGAAAGCAGGAAGGGAGGAAAGAAGGAAGGAAAGAAGGAAGGAAAGAAGGAAGGGGCTTCATTCACTTCTATTTCTGAATGGCAGATGAGGAAATTCCTGAATTAACTCAGTATTCTCAATAAATGAACACTGTAATACTACATCATTAATGAAACAGATCAATGTTTGTTTCACACATGTTCAAAGAGGAAAAAAGATTTAGCCAAGCTTGCATGTAACATTTTAATTCAGTTTTTGTGGTATAAAAATATTTTAAATAACAAGAAAAACATTTGGACAAATATTCATAGATGGTTTAATCGTGAACATGTATAAAGGGTGCCTACCTGACTATTTTTGCGCTATTAGCTGGGAAGGCAAGTTGCTGACACTAGCATATTTTAGAACCATTCTTCTTACAGCTTTTAGATGGAAATTTAAAGATGATAATAAAGCTGGATCCTTCCACACATCTTCACAGAGCAGTGTCCTGCCATCTGCAAATTAAAAGTGGTAAATCAGCAATAATATCTTAACAGCCTTGAATGGGCTTCTGGCATGGCCCTCTATAAAAGTCTTACTAACATCAGTGGGTTTTTTCGCATTCTTAAATATTGTAGTAAATTTTTAGTCTGGCAAGATGAAAGTTAGTTACATCAGTATGTGCTATCCTGAATGTGGCTTCTTTCCTCTACCTTTGCATTCTGTCTGTATCCTTCCTACATAACAAGGTCTATTTTGAGTGAACTGGTTCAGTCATGCAGTGTGAGCTGTACTTGTACTTCATGTTGAATTCACTCCAGGTGACACACAAGAAGTCCCAGAGCTCAGTCATGGAAACACAGAATCATAAAACCACCAGAGTTGGAAAAGACCTCCAAAGTCATCTAATCGAACTGTCCATCTACCACCAATATTGCCCCCCTAGATTATGTCCCTTAGTACAACACTGAAATATTTCTTGAATACTTCCAGGGATGCTGACTCTACCACCACCCTGGGCAGCACATTCCAGCACCCAACCACTGTCTTGGAGAATATATTTTCCCTAATATCCAACCTGAATCTCCCTTGCTGCAACTTGAGGCAATTCCCTCTAGAGCTATCACTATCTATGTGGGAGAAAGGACAGACTCGAGCTTGAAGCTATCACCCATGGTAGAAAAGGAGAGTGAGGCTAAAACGCAGTGCTGGGAAGCAGTCTCAGGGAGGAAGAGGCACTTTTTGCTCAGTTGTGGAGTGAATGCTTCTCAGCATGCTGCAGTAATGTATCTTGTTCTGAGCCTGGCCATTAAAAACTTGAATGTAGTGCCATACATCTTTTGTAGATGAAAATACAGACAGCAAATACCCCAATGGGACAGTTTCACAAGCATTTCCAAATGGTTTTCACAGTATTGTATGTGCAGAGGATTTGTCAATATTCACATGTGGGTCCCAGCATCCAGAGATGGAGGTTTACCTGTGCAGTCTGATCTGCATAGTTCAGTCACTTCCGCTTAAACTTGAATGAACTGACTTCCACCATTTTTACATGACCCAAACAGATCACTGTAAATCTAACTTCAGGGAAATCAGATGGATCCAGGTTTAGGTTCTGTTCAATGCACAAAACAGCAGCAGAATCTGGTCCAGTTTTATGCTTTGCTCAGAGCATCTATTCTCTAAACTACAAACAAGATACATCATAGTAGATCAGTGATTTGTTTTGCTCGTGTTTTGGCCTATGGTGATATTTTTAAGTGAAAGATGAGAATATATTCAAACCAGCACTATTCAAAACTAAAATTTGACAACTGACTTGAATGCATATGCATTATAGGGTATGAAAGCATACATATTAAGAAAGGATGTTACAAATCTTTTTGGTAATGGATACAGTCTTGTACCATTGTGATTTAGTTTTCAAGATAGGAAAAACAGCCTTTCAAGGATACTTTTGCAAAGAACAAACCTGTTCCTGCTGCAGTGCTGCAGGAGAAAGAAATTACAATAAAAGGAATATGTAATATAAAATAAATATGAAATAAATTTTCCTTAGTGCATTTGAAACAAAATCATGCAATGTTCAAGATGATCAATCTGTGCAACTAAAGAGAAAATGATAAATGATGACAGCCAATTGGAGAAAGCCTTTTAGAAACATCTGGCAAGGACTATGTTAGCTATAGTGTCATTAACAATCTTCATTGTTGCTCTTAAGCAAAATGCAAACAGCATGTTGATAAATTCATGATTGATTTCACATCAGGAGGTACATGCTAGCACAGAGGAATGATGCACAATACCTACAGAGAATAACAAAAATGAATGGCTTTGATAAATGCATGTTAGCATTTCTCTGGGAACCCAAAGAATCAGAAATGAAAAATATTCAGCCGGAAGAAAAATGTGGAAAAACAACACAGTCAACAAGACAGCAAACAGCAACTATATGCAAAATTTCAATACAAGAAGTCATGAAAACACTGCAGTTTGACACTGCATACACAAATGTGTGATCACGAAATATAACAGCTTCAGATGGCTCCCATCCAACCTGCACACAGCTCTGTATTATACCTTCCTCCCACCATAACTAATGAAAAGTTGAGGTCTGTTGGGTTTTTCACTAACAAAAGAAAATAGGGTGCGCAATGAAGCATTTCTTTAATGTCATCCTGCTTGTTAGTACTGATGTGCAAAGCATTCTTTCCTTGAACACCAAGAAATGAAACAACAAACCCCTTGACACATTTCATTTTGTGGCCATCACCCCTTGAGGACTATCCTAAATTTTCTCTTGCCCTTTGAATTTGCTCACTAGCTGTGCCTGCACTAGTGAATCCTGAATGATGAGGGCATGGATCTACAGTGGTCCATATTACAACCACAGCATTGTCTCTAGTTCTGGATGTGCCAGCTGGACTCTCCCAGTCAATGCTGAGGCATAACTGAAGAGTCAGCATGGCCCAGGGACCATTCCCAGTACAGAACTTTGATACAGCCAACATGTTTTGGAAAGGTATGAGAGTTTAGCTGTATGGGCAAGGACTTTGCCATGCCCACATGAGGTCATGGTTGGTTTTATTATTTAGTATATATCTAGACATGTGCTCAGAGATCTTCTTCAGATTGTTGACATTTTCTCACACTTCTCACTTATTCCAAAGAAACTGATCTAGCTGCATAACTTCTGTCTCTATCTACTCTTTTACTTAGTTCAGATTTTGCTTAGTACAACAGCTGTAATGTCAGCTCTTTAAATACATACATACACACACACATATATATATATATATACATGCATACTTTTCCTTCATTTAATATAAACAGACTTCAGACCCACAGGTTTTCAGGTTGCCTCTCCCCTCACTGCAAACATACAATTCCCAAAAGCAATGAAACTTAAAAATGACCTTTCAAAATCTGTTTTTGTAATCACTTCTTATAAAGGCACATATGAATTAAAACAATTTTAGCCACAAAAACCAGACTTGATTACCACTTTCTGATATCTCAGTCACAACAGCAATGTAGGTTAGACTAACAGTGTTGGCAATATTTTCAGGGGCCAATTAAAGCCATGAATTATTTAACTGTCTAACAAACAAAAAGATCACATTAGCTTTCCCTTATTAATGCAAATTATATCTACTGTAAAACTTTTTCTCTCAAAAGTATAGTAATAACGCAGAGCTCTTTCCTGTAGAACTTAGTGTATTTGAAAATAACTCTTGATCTGAAACCAAGAAGTACTTTTAAAAAATCCTGATGAGTTGCTGTTATGCTGTTAATTTCCCGAGCTTTCTTCTGACAAGAAAAAAAAGAAAGCTGCATCAGTAGAAAAAGGAAGAGCCACTCATGTGATCATGTTCTCTATCTGGACTTCAGTAAGACCTTTGACAAGGTACCCCACAACATCCATATCTCTAAATTGGAAAGATATGGATTTGATCGGTGGATTGTTCCATGGATAAGGGACTGTTTGAGAGATTATATGCAGCTACCAGCTAGTGCTGGTCAAGGACAAAACGTCCAGATGGAGATCAGTGCAAAGTGATGTCCCTCGGGAGTCAGTAATGGGACCAGTGCTCTTTAACATCTTCATCAATTACATTAACAGTGGGGCCGAGCGCACCCTCAGCAAGTTTGCAAATGACACCGAGCTGTGTGGTGCAGTCAGCATGCCCAAGGGACAGGATGCCACCCACAGCAACCTAGACAGGCTCCAGCAGTAGGCCCAGGTGAACCTGATGAGGTTCAATAAATCCAAGTGCAAAGTCTCACACCTGGGTCATGGCAACCCACTGCTCTCAGTACAAGCTGGGGGATGTAAGAAGGGAGTGCAGCCCTACCAAAAAGGACTTGAGGGATGTGGTGGATGTGGATTTACTAGTGGACAGCAGCCAGCAAGTGCCTTCACAGTCCAGAAGGCTAACCATATCCTGGGCTGCATCAAAAGAAGCCTGGTCAGCAGGCTGAGGGAGGAGCTCCTGCCACTGTCCTCTGTGCTGGTGAGGCCTCACCTGGACCACTGCAACCAAATGTGAAGTCCTCAATATAAGAGAGACATGGACCTCTTGGTGTGAGTCAAGAGGAGGGCCACAGAAATGACTTGAAGGATGGAACACCTCTCCTATGAGGACGGGCTGAGGAGAGAACAGGGGCTATTCAGCCTGGAGAAGGCTCCTGGGAGACCTGAGAGCTGCCTTTCAATATTTAAAGGGTTATAAGAGAGAAGGAAAGAAGGGAGATATAGATAGGATGTAAGAAAAAACTTTTTTTACGATGAGTGTGATGAAGCACTGGAACAGGTTGCCCAGAGATGTGGTGGGTGCCCCATCCTTAGAGACACTCAAGGTCAGGCTGGATGGGTCTTTGAGCACTGTGATCTAGCTGTCAGTGTTGCTGTTTACTGCAGGGGAGTTGTACTCAATAATTTTTAAATAAATTAAAAAAATAAAATAAAAATAAAATAAAAATAATAAAAATAATTAAAAAATAATTTTTAAAAGCCCCTTCCAACTCAAAGGAGTCTATGGTTCTACAATTTGCAGAAGTTGGTTCATCATTTCTTGCTATATTTTGTTCAGAGATATGATTTTACAGTTTCAAATACTGAAATTTATATATAATTTTCATTGAGTCAGTATCAATTTATCAATTTTTGTAATGATAGAGCTTCACAGGAACTGTAATTCCTCCTCCCTTATGTCCATAGCCAACTTCCTGAATCATGCTCTTTAGCCTGATTACCTTTCTGGGCAAAGTGGCCCACTGCCTCACGCACATGAAGTTTAGCAGTTGATTTTTTATTTGACAAAAATAAAGGGTATGTTTTTGTTTGTTTGTTTTCTTTTAGAATATTATCCTGCCTTATGGGAAAAAAAAACAGGATTTGATCCAGATGAATACGTTATTTATTTCATTTACTGAAGTAAGAATATTTTCATTCTGATCCACAGGTTCTGCTGTGATATGGACCACATGTGTTCGTTAATTCTGCAACGTGCTGACTAGTTATTAGACTGGTAGTTTTAAAATTCATGCTTCCTCTTTAAACTTCAAGAAGAAAATACCCAGCAGAAAAATGGCACATTCTCTAGGAGATACTTTCACAGTCTGACCTGAAAGAAGAGATTTTCAAAACAGGAAACAATGCAACAAGGAGAAAAAGTCAGAACATGTTTGGCTTGAGGCAGGGGATCTTCTTTTCTACCAGGATCTCATTTATACTTCCTCAGGCTAGCATATGTTGATCTGAATTAATACCTTTGGAACCGGTCTATACAAAATTGGGTGATACAAAGACCTTAGAAATCTACTGCAGGAGGGAATGAAAATCGGGCTTGGGAGAAATTAACCATAGGAAAAAAAACAACAACATTTTAAGCACTATTACTCAGAAAGCCATTTCCCATTCCATCAACAACAAACAGCAATTTAAACCATCTCATAGTCATTTTCTAATATGCATAATTTCTGGTATTATTTTACTAATTAATTGCCAGGCTATAGGCAGATTATGGCATTGATTTGACTTGTTCTTTATCACATTTTTCTCCAGCTCATCCATTCAACTATCTCTTGCTTTCTCATTTTAATCCACTACCACAGGAACAGACTTCTCTAAGCAATCGCTTTTCTTCCAGTTATCTTGTGGAGGCTGCAAAAGGCAAAGGGGAGGGGACCAGAGCTGCCCACCTCTACCCCCAGCTATATGGTTTCTGGAGTATGCTGGGGATGCTGCTTCTGGCTCATCTCCATTTCTCCCACTGCAAAACACTGTTTAAAAGGCATGAACTCTCATAAGGGTGTTTTTAAAATGAGGATGCACATTCTGCAAGAAATTAGGGATTTGGTTCAGTTCTGATCCCACTGAAATGAGAGCTAGAACTCTCACTGACGTAGAGGCAAAACAATAACCTCTTTAGCAGGGGCTAATACGCAGCACGTTTAAAACTGAAACTCTCCACAAGTCACACGCATTACTGTAAAAGATTTGTAATGTTTCTTTCAACATTCTCATATTCTTCCATTCATGTACACACATTCCAAATGGGAATGCAGTCACTTACCCTTGTAGCTCAAACAGTGCCCATTTTGTCAGCTCAGCAGCTGAAGAGTGGGGCAATAACAGGTAAGATCAAAGAGCTTAAATAGCCTCTGCGGTCAGAATGACAAAATGCTTACAGCCTCGAATAGGATGTAGTCATTAGTCTGGGGAAATGAACGATTTTGCTGAATGGACACAATGGGAACTGATTTGGAGTGAAACAATGGGCCTTCACCTAATTGTAAAATCAGGAAGATTTGCTAGGTACACAGGAACACTCCAGCTTCGTTTTGAAGTTAATGTGGGATGAATAAAACAATGGAAGAAATGACCCAAGCAGGGCAACATTAGAGCAAGAACATTGATGGGGTCAGGGTATTTTGACCTTTAGGGTTAACCAGATCAAAGGGTTTGCTGATTAGCAAAGTTGCTTTCTTTTTTTTTTCTTTTTTTTTTAATTACCATAAAATTGGTGTCTCCATGGTTATTCTTTCAGTTACCTTCGCAGGTAGAAGTTCTCTATATGAAGCAGAAGAACTAATTCATGACAAGCCCTTTGTAATTTGAGAAGAGAAGGTACATCTACAACAGGAAAATGAATCCGTGGAATGTGTTTTCTTAAAGGTGATATTAATTCCTTCTATAATATAAATGCTTGATCAATTACCTACTGCAGGCAATGGAAAAGCTGCTTAATGGCCTCAGAGAGGTCTGTCTCAGATATTAGAAGACATCATGAGTTTATTGAGTAATTAGGGCTCTTTTACCATCTTCATTCTATAATATTTAAAATGTATGAGAAAGTAAAGTCATTGCTTTAGCTACAAATATGGTGCCATAATAGAAGAAAATAGTGCTAAAAAGGCAACACTTTCGCAAATAAATGTGGGGTCCCACAATATCAGCACTTCATAATTCTACGCTTCATTTTATTTCTGAGATATGAGATGTGAACCCACTTTCTGGTCTGCTCTTTTTTGCAAGACAAAGATGACAGAATTAAAAACTTCACTTACTAGAATTAGGAACTTCACATTTAGGCAGACACGTTTAAAAATGAGGCCCTAAATGAAATGTCTATGGTCACCCAATTTTTCCATGCTACTTTGCCTCTTCAGAGTTGTTTTAATTACCATACGTGAGGAACTGCCCTGTGTGCTTCAGTTCTCCTTCTCACTCCCACAGCTTCTAGAAATGAGAAGAGCCAAGGAAAATCATTTCAAAATGCTGTGTTAGTTCTGAGTGCTGCATCACTTTCTGGGTTGTTTGGAAGCTGTTTCAAGTTAGAAAAAGCTCCCCAGGAGCCGATGGAGCAGATTTAGGTGCAAAAATCCCAGCTACAGCTTCAGAAAAGACTGAGAGCTCTGCAGTCCTTCCTCCATTGTCGCCTTTTGTTCAGGCAATTTACGATGCTGAAAGCTCATTTCTTATTTCCCCAAATGACCTAGAACCTTATCCTCTCTACAGTCCCAACTGAGCTGCTGTCCCTCAAAAAAACCTGTTCGTCTCTTAAAGATCTAGGCCCATAGGAGTTGGTTCTTGGTCCTTTGCTTTTTAATTTAAAACCAGCTCTTTGATAGGGAAATCTCAAAACCCTAAACGTATTTAACGTGTTTTTGTTATCATCCGGCCGACATATTCATTTCAGTATCTTTAAGACAAAATATTCTGCCAAATTCACATGAGGTCTGTATCTTCCTATCTCCCAGGTGTTCAGCATACGTTTTGTGAATATTTTGTAGACAACTGCACCTGTGCTTGCCTTCTGCTAGCAAGAAAGTTGTTTTCCAGATAGGAGAGAAGGAGTATAATTTATCAGACAGTAATAAAACATTTGGATTCCCCATGACCTGGCACTTAGAACCCCAACATAACTTTGTCTTTCATCTAGAGTTCGGTGGTAGTTGAGACATTCAGTTTAAAAGAACGATCCATTCTACTGCTTCAGAGCTTTCAGATTTATATACATGCTCACACACAAGTGCTGACCATTAGCAGCCATGCATCCATGAGATACGTTTTTTCAGGACTCTTCATTAGGAACATCTCAATAAAAATCTTTATCGTTGGCTGGGCTGACATATTATATTTCTATTATATTTATATTACATTTGTAAGGACATCTTTCAAATTAGCAATTCTCATGTGATTTGAGACAAAAATAGAAATCTGTGGGAAAGTTATGAAATGCAGAGGAAGTGAAAATGTAATAAATCTTGCCTCCAACATTTAGATATGTGTAACACTTTGTTCAAGAAAACTATTTATCTGTATCATTTGTATCAAAATATAAGAAAAGTGAGATAATAAAGATTTCTCCTGTATTTGGTAAACACTTCTTAATTAATTAATTCCATTTTTAAGAAGCAGGCATGCATACTTTTACATGTCTTTATGAATTCTAGGATATTTTGTGTACTTTGTGCAAGATATCTCTTGAGAAAGGTAGGTTTTACAATACACGTCTGTTGGAGAATTAGAACAAAGTCAGTATCAGATGGCTCCAAAAGATGCTCTGAACTGGGAAGTGTGTATATACATTAAGAATTACTCCAGACATTCTACATCAAACCATTTTATTCCAATGAAGCCAGTAGAGACCAGAGCTGTATATGATAATCTATTAAATGCTAATGCATCTATACCAAAGTAAGAAAGCTGTTTTTGTTTTAGAGAAAGAGAATAAAGCACAGAAGGAGAAATTCTAAAGCTGTATCAGGCAGTGTCCTTACTGTTTTATGTGTCGCCGAGGTTTCACTTGGAGACACTGAGCAGAAACTTCAAGTTCATTTCAATTTCAGTCATTTAAGTTCCAAGCTTTAAGTTTAGCTACTCATTCTATCGATATTACCAGTGATATAAAATTTGAGGGGGGGGAAAACTGAGTCTTCCATTTTTATGGCATCTAATCAGTCATGATAAAAGTTTGCTTTTAATAATTTGCACTTTAGGTGTGCAATATTTGCTACAGACAGTGCAGTGGGATCAAAGTAGCTCAGATGATACCATTATGGGGGTGTGCCCAGGAAGACATGGTTAGGACATTCTTGGAGATCCTGTGATTGCTTTGAAAGATTTTGGAAAGCAGCCTTTATGGAAAATATCTGGAACTCCCTCAGACTGGCATAATTTCAGACCTCATAGACCAAGAAGGCATTCAAAGCAAAACCCAGCTCCTGAAGGGATAATTTATATGGAATTTTTGCAGTGTTTGGTATTTAGAAACCTGGATTTCATCCATTGCTAGCTTATTTTTTTTCCTAATTTGCCCAGAAGGCTCATGAAATGCATTATAGATCCTACATCTAAAAAAGGGAGCTGCTATTGTGTTCTCCCATAGTCATGCTGCCCTTCAGGTATACGACTCCCCAGAAGATCACTGCAATTCCACCCATCCTTGTTCTAGTCAAGATTTCAAAGAAAAGATCAAGTTAAAGGCATAAATCAGGCTCCAGTTTTGCATTCACCGTGTTAGGTCCTGAATCAGCTGCTGGAACATACCTGGTGAGCAGCTGCAGACTGTTGCGAGTTATTGGAGACCTCCCACTTGGTTCCTCCCTGTCTACCTCTACACCCTAATTGTACGTGAAGTGTTATGAAAGGGGAATTCCAGTGCCGAGAGGTGAGAGGTGGAGGTTAGCTAGCGAAAGGACTTGCTGTGCAGCCACAGTGGCTTAAGAAAGCAAGGTGTCATGAGATGCTGGTCAAATGGAAAGCCTCTACAGCATGCAAATAAGAAAATAAAAGCATTGGAGGTGTTGGCGCATGTAAATATTTCAGGCTTGTTTCAACTTTCAAAGCTGCAGTTTTATATAGGTGATGGATGATTTATTGATTCCAAAGGAGTGGCACATTAAAACAGTAACCAAGTGTAGTCTTAGGGAATCCGGGACATTACTTACAAAATCAGAGTATTGCTCTACTCTCTGCAGTCCCAGGTACTGCTACTTTTTGGAGGCCTGAAGGAAAGAAGTGCTGTGAGAACCCCAGCATTAGGGATAGCAGTGGCATCTCAGACCCCTTACTCCTGAAAGAGCAGTGGAGGAAATGATCATTCTATCCGTCTCTGTACTTTGCCCCAGGGGAGCCTGATAAAGTGTTAAGGATAAAGGAACCCTCTTTACGTGGCCATAAGGTGAGGTAAGAGCAGTCAGGAAGGAAGCACCCACCCCTCCAGTAACCACAGCCCTTGAAAAGCTTCTCAGCTCCTGCCCTATTCATCCTGCCCCAGACCTCAGCCCCACATTCTGCAGGAGACAAACAGCCCTGAAAACTAGGCCCCTTTAAAGAGCTCATGCTAAGCAGTCAAAATCAATTAGCACTCTCAAAGTAGGATGAATGATAATGGATACAGAATTGCCTGGGTACTCAGGGGACTGCGATTCAATTCCTACCTCTCCTACACTTCCTCTGTGACCTTGGGCACACCCCCATCTCTTGCTCTTTTCCTCTAAATCATGTTTTATATATTTTTACCCCGTAGGATTTTTTCAGGGAATTGGAATCCTTTGATGGCAAGGTACACAAGATCTCTAATTCACGAATCTATACAGAGTTTTGATAGTGTAGGTCTGTGTGATTTTATGCTCTTTACGTATCTTTTGGGGCTATATTACTAGTTTCTAAAAAGGATCAATAAAAATCATGAGGAAATTCAGTACGATCATGTGGGTAAGACAGTAACACTTTACTCAAGAACCTCTGATAAGGAGCAGGAAGGGAATCAACAGATTAATTTAATTATTGTTATTATATGTTATTGTGAGACAGGTGAAAGGCATGGACAGCCAATTCCTCTCTCAGAATCAGGAACTGATGTGCAGCTATTGATGAAAGCAGCTGGGTGCAAAATGCAAGGGAAAAAAAAAAACAAACCGAACCACATTCCTAGGCCACAAACTATTTCAGAGGCAATACTGACAGTTAAGCATAGTTGAAAGCTGATAAAGGTGAGCATCTTTCGAGATCACCCTCTTTTTTCACGGGAATTTTTCCAAAGCTCCCTATATGGTAACTAAATATTGACACTCGCCATGAGTATTCTGCATCAGGCAGCATCGTTCTGGGTTCTGTGGTCACATTCTCCAGGAGAAAAAAACAAAGGTGTTCCATAAACTCATGACCAAATCTTACAGAAACGTTTTCATATTTAAAACAATGTATTAAGCAGGCACCTACACACGGATACGGATGCACACGTGTACATTTTCAGATCCATACACACACACAGAGCAAATCAAGTAAATTCAGGGTTTGTGTCTTCGCAGCCTTAGCTGAAGGGAAATTTCTTGCTGCTTAACCTTTGGGTTTGTTTTATTTTAAGACAGTTACACTTTTCTTTATACTTTAAAAATTAGGGTGCTTTTTCTTCCCCCTATCCTTGTTTCATGCAGATGATGAACCCTTTGAAATGTGCTTGCTCTTGTTGCCCACTAGAAGGAGAGGGGTGAATGCCACATATCTAATTGTGTGTCTCCACAGAAACTTTCCTCTAATTCCTGGTTGCTAACCCACATTCTTTAAGTCCTCTGGCCTCTTTCCCAACACTCCTCCTCTGTCTCACAAAGAAAAGAATTTGCTTTTTTTCCCCCTATCCAAGGTCTTTTCTCATTTCAAAGCAAGCTACTTGAATGACTATTCAGTGTGTGCAGAATGAGGTCTCTCCACAGCACTATGCTATAGTAAAAGCCGTGTGTGCTTATAAAGGCTGCTTGAAGGCAGCCCTACCCCACAGTGGCCCAGGCAGCATACACAGCACCCTGACCTAGCCATCTGTATGCAAATTCTCCACAGACTAAGTAAACTTTTATAAAAATGTTCTGGCCCCTCTTTCTGTGTGTTTAGCAATTATTAGTGCACATTGGTCCTTTGTGTTATATTATTATGCTTTGTGTTCAGAGGAGACTCCCTGGCACCTGCGCTTGTAGGTGGCAGATGGCAGTTCTTGGCAGCAATACGGAAGTTTTCCTGAATGCAGCTAAGCCACAAAACTGGCATCTTTTATTTCTTTATGTGTGTACTGAGGAGAAAGGATTAGTGGTAGATTACCAGCAGCCTATCAAGGTATTTAACAAAAAAAGAAAAAAAAAAAATCTATTTTTTTTTTTCAAAAACAAGGAGAAAAAGAAGAGAATGTATAGTGATGACTTGCATTCAAATTGCCGGCAGATAGCTAGCTATTAATGCACTCTGTTACACAGAGACGTTGCCATTTTACCATCCGTTTTACCAAAAATGGATACCTTGCTACTAATTCGTGCTTCTTGAGCATTTACTGTTTTGCTCCTGTGTGCTTAGGTGGAGGCTTGAAGTGAGGTAGCGTGAGTTATTGATACAGTGTCTGGGTAATAAGGGATCCTGAGGTGTTCAACAATCAGATAACACACAGAGCAATCAGAACACAGCCGGCTCTGGGGTGTGGGGAACCATTAAATCAACCACTGCTGCTCAGGGTGCTACACAGCATGGGTGGAAAGGAGAAATGTTGGCTAATAACATCCACCTGTGAATACCCAGAGGTAGGAGGGGTGTCTCAATCTGACACCACACAAATCAAGAAATCAGTGAAGGGCATACAAAACCTCCAGATGCTGTAAAAGGGCATATAGTATTGATGAGTATGGCCACAGTAAAATCAAAGAGAGAATGATCCTTACAAAAAGAAATAACTGGAAGGATGAGGACCCGGGAATTGGTTCTTGGTCTTTTTCTAACACTGCCAACTCCAGAGGATACAGGCCAGCTGTGATTTCTAAGAATGGGTGTTCCTATGGATTATAACATCTTCGTCCATAGCCGTGTTTCCAGCACTACAAACAACATCTTAAAAGAGCCTTTTTATTAATATGATTTCTGTATGTTTCATTTTACAGCGTGTTTCCGTGGTACATGATTTCTGCCTTTGAAACCATTTTTAATAAATGCTATCATTCTCTTTGACTGCATACAGTGTTAGACTTCTCAGAAGATCACACAGCAGCCTAATACTCAAGGGAGAAATAGTCTGCTACGGGATAGAGCAGTTCTCACCCCATTAGGTGGGCAAAAGGCAGAGTATTTGAACCACAGACCTCAGAGCACAGGGAAAATATTGTCTCGTTCCAAAGTAAGCCAGGGAAACTGTACCATGGCAGTGCAACCTTAGGTGGCCTTTTAAGAGCAAAAGTATAGGAGAAATATATGGAAAGTGAACAAGGCACATAGAACAAATATTAAAAAGATGGGGAGAAAAAAGGGGCTCTGGAGAAAATAAATATAAAAAATCCAAATAACAAGTGATCAAAATGTTAAAGCAAATAAAAGGAAGCATATACACATTCAAAACAAACAAACAAAACAAACCCAAAAAACAACAAAAAAGAACCCCCTCATACCACACAAAACATGCAAACAAAAAAGACACCCAAACCCAAAATGGATAAAAACACGCAGGGAGAAATAAGGATGAAGTGAAAAGAGACAGAGTGGAACAGAGACTGATGATATTGTATGCATAACCAGAAAAGAGTGATTAGGTTTGCCCCAAAAGAACAGAAACAGCTATTTGAATAGTATAACCCAGCCCATCTGTGTGAAAGCCAGCTGAGGTGGACAATCCATAAGTGGACTGAGTTTTGCTGGGGTTTGGGAAGCCCCATACCTATCAGCATTACTCAGTAAAGAGCACGTTCCTATATGTTATGAGCTAAAACCACACGGTGAACAGGTGCTTTTAATTTCAACACCCAGCACCCTCATGCAGGAATGAGGAGAACTCTTGATCTATGTATTTTGAATGCGACTCAAGTTTGGTTTGTATTATCAATGTATGCTTCCTATGATCTTTCTGAAGACGTGGTACAGCAATTGCAGAGATGGAGCTACTGCAGAGACATGCCACACATCTTTCTCTTAATTCCATCCCTCCACACAGCAAAACTGTCAAGGTCAAACCTGTTAATGTGGTTTTTGTAATTTCTGACTATGGAAAGTGACATGGTCCTGAAAACACTAGAACATTCCAGCTATGTCAATTATAGTAAAGACCAACAAGTGAGGGAAAAATGAAGGTATTTTGCAATTAGACTACAAGGAGAGAGATTCGTAGATTCATTTCACCTGCTTTAATGACATTTATTCTACAATAACTTGAACAACTACTTCAATCTTAAGCACAGGCAAAACTGACTTCTTCCAGAAACTGAATTAAAGCACGTATTCCAGAATGCAAAATTTATTTTAAGGACATCAGGTGTAAAGCCTGTAAAAGCAAGAGAGTGTAGATTTTATTGCAGTTCAGTTCATTCTTAAAGACAGGGAATTCCCCCCAAGGCAGAAAAGACAGTAATTGCTGACACACTGGCTTTCTTATTCAGAGAGGAAAAAAAAAGAAAAAGAAAAAAAAGAAAAAGTTGTTCACACTATTTTTGGAATAAAAGTTATTTTGATTGCATTTTATAAATAGTAAACACTAGACTCAGTAAGTGTGTATATATACATAGGATATATATATTTACATATATATATATATGTATATATTTACATATATCTCTTTATCAAAAGGTGTTTTGGTGTGAGTATTAAGAAGAAATTAATTGGAGAACTTTACAAATGACAGCCCTGAGGCACTAGCAGAAATTGAGGAGCTTGTGACCCCTGCTAGACTGAGCTATTATGTATGTAACATACTGTAAAGCAGATGTCCTGACTCAGAAGTGCCTCAGGTGCATCATTCTTCCTCAAACATAAGGCAGAGTCATTGAGCTCACACCATCTGAATTTTTTTTGAGTTTAATATTCATTCTCCTCCCTGTAACAATTGCTTTATGCAGCTGTCAGAAATCGCAGCAAGACTGAAGAGGTTTATTTCTGTTTCCATTTTTATTTTATTTTTTTCACTAGTAAGTGGGTGAAGTGATTTGACAGAACACAGAACTGTATTCATTATGGACTAGCACTCACCATTGTTATCTGAGCATGATGCTGTAGAGGTTAATAAAAAAGTAGGCAGACAGTCTCCTTTGGAAGACTTGAGAGGAATCTGCTTTTCTCCAGCTGATAACAGGGCACCTAGCCACTCACTTGGATTTACCAACCATTAAAAAGGCAAGTTCAAGTAAGGTGCCAGTACAATCCAAGCTCAAAGAAATCCAACGTGTACTAGAATGTTACTTCACACTTAGTTTATCTGCAGATATACCCAGGAACTGAAGTTCTGATGTTTCTCTTAGAAAACTGTTCTATATTGTTGGTTAATATCAGTTTGGTTTATTTTCAAGTGCCTACAGTTCTGCTGCACCTCTGCTTTCATCTATCTGATGAATTTCTGTAACTTGTAGTTACAGAACTATCATCTTGCAAGGTACTGAAGCCACACTCATTAAAACTATTTTTAATAACACACAGTACATGATGTCCTACACAGAATATAACTCAAAGGCTCTGCTTTCTTCCCAGTCACCTCCATCATTTTTATGTATCAGATTTTGGAGGTATCTGACCTTAATGTTGACTCCTAAGCAAATGTAAGGATGAGTGATATGTTCTACCAGTCAGCATTGTAGTCTCAGACTGTATTCTGAAACAGACATAGCTATACTGAATAAAACTCTTTCAGATAACTTGGTATTGATAGAGATCTGTATACACATTTTGATAACAAATATATTGCAGAGGTCATTTAATTTTGTATTGCAAGCCATTCTCAAACTGTTAGAGAGTAGGAAAAAAACATGAAATTCAGCAGACTATTTATACCTGATACTGGCTAAAGGAAGTACTGGTGTTCAGAAAGTCTGTTTGGATTATTATAGGAAATGTGTTTTTTCGGCTGTCCAAGCATACAAATATATATCTATAATATGAAAACACTCCTTTTTTATGGCTTCAATTTCCATTTTGCTTCCCCACCCTAGATATTGTTGATGGTCAAGATCTCCCCCAAAAATGAGTCAGTGTACTAAGATGGAGTCTTATGCCTTTAATTTGAACTGCAAAATGTTCTTCCTGAGTTTTCTGAATTCATAAAACTTCACAATCCGATCATTAATGAAGACCCAATGAAATCACAGAGGCATGCATGTGCACCACGTTATTCAGTAGAGTACATACAATGACTTTGGGGTGGAAGGGACCTCAAGGATCAAGTTCCAACCTCCCTACCACAGGCAGGGTTGCCAACCATTAGATCAAGTACTTGATCTGATTGCCCAGGGCCCCATCCAACCCAGCCTTAAGCACCTCCAGGGACTGGGCATCCACAGCATCTCTGAGCAACTTGTTCCAGCACTTAACCACTCTCTCAGTAAAATACTTCCCCCAACATCTAGTCTAAATCTCCCTTCCTGTAGTTTAAAACCATTCCCTTTGTCCTATTGCTATCTACCCATGTATAAAGTTGATTTCACTCATGTTTACAAACTCCCTTTAAATACTGGAAGGCTTCAATGAGCTGTCCCTGCAGCCTTCTCTTTTCCAGGCTGAACAAGCCCAGTTTCTTCGGCCTGTCTTCACAGGAGAGGTGCTCTAGCCCTTGGATCATATCTGAGGCTCTCCTGTGGTCCGCCTCCAAAAGCTTCACATCTCTCCTGTGTTCAGGGCTCTAGATTTGGACACAGTACTCCAGATGTGAATTCACAAGGGCATAATAGAGGGGGACAATTACCTGACTCACCCGGTTAGCCATCCCTCTTCTGATGAACCCAGGATACCATTGGCTTTCTGGGCTGCAAGTGCACACTTGTGGCTCATGTTAAGTTTTAAAGTACCAGGACCCCTAAGTCCTTCTCAGCAGAGCTACTCTGAAGGATTTCTTCTCACAGTTTGTATATGTATCTGGGATTACCTTGACCCAAGTGCAAAACCTTACACTTTGCTTTGTTGAACCCCGTTAGGATCCCACGGGCCCACCTTTTGAGATCATCAAGGTTCTTCTGGATGGCATCCCTCCCTTCTACTGTATCACCTGTGCCACTCAGCATGGTGTTACCAGCAAACTTGCTGAGGGTGCACTCAATCCCATTATCTGTGCCATTTACAAAGATGTTAAAGAGTGCTGGACCCAAGACAGACCCCTGGAGGACACCACTAGCCTCTACTCGAGCACTGAACCATTGACCACAACCCTCTGATTGTGACCTTTCAACCAATTCCTTATCCATCAAATAGTCTCCACTTCAAATCCATCTCTCTTCAATTTAGATATAAAGATGTAGTGGATGACCTGGGATTAAAACAACAACAAAACAAACAAAAACAAAGAACAACAACAAAACCCCGGGGGAAAAATAATGAGAATGATGAGAATTCTTCTCTGGGCAAGTAACCTTTGAAACTGATGATTCTAAGTTAAAAGCCAGTATCGCACCAAAACCCTTAAGGGTGAAACACATCCAAATCTTGAATTATTAATTTTTGATTATTCAAGGCTATCAAGATACTTCATTCCTTTCATGAAATAATCAGCACTGTTGTGTCTTGCTGAACTGAGGTAATTCAAGATGCACTCAGCAACTTGCAGAACTAAAAGAAGAACGTTTTCTGGGGAGACACCATTCCACAAATAAGCTTACAAAAACGGTTATTATTATGTTCATACATCCATTTTAAATGAGTGAGATTTATTTCATTTTATTGTAGCCACTCAGAAGTCAGGCATTATTCATCTGGAATTCCCTGCTATTAAAGGAGATGGGCATCTCTGAGGAGATTCTCACAGCTGTCTTAAACACCTGCCGTGTTACAAGATGAATTGCCTTCTGGGGGTGCCCATCTCTCACCCCTGGCTGCAGGGAGACCCTAGATTAGCTTCAAATACATATATAACTGAAGCTAATTGAGATGGATAATGGACTGAGAATATTTGTTCTTTTGTGCATGTTATGTAAATAATTGTTCACTTTCCTAAAGAGATACAATCATGTGGGTCCCAGCCTTACAGCACTGTTAGGACAGTCCATTTCCATCACCCTACCATTTGTTTTCACATGGGACCTGACCCACCAAGTCAGTGAAGCTCAATGAAAACTAAAGCGTTCAAGGCCAGGTTGAATGGGGCCCTGTGCAACTCATCTACTGGGTGGCAACCCTGACCACAGCAGGGGGGTGGAACTCTCTTCCAACCCAAGCCACTCTATGACTTTATGAAAAAAAACAGAGCTCCAAGTACTTTAAAGGTCTATCCTGTGAGAAACTCTTTCTCTGCCAGGGGAATTCCATTCAATATATCTAAAACAACCAACCAACCAACAGAACAAACAAACGAAAAACCACCACTACAAAAGTCAGCTTCCTGTAGAACAAATGAAAACATAATACTGCAGGACTGCATATTCAAGTATATTCAAACTTGAGCGAGAAAAATACAGGGAATAGCAAAGGAATTTCTGGGGGAAAGAACATAAAAGAGAATGAAATTAGGATTGTAACAGAGGTTTATCTTTAGAGACAAAGCTGAATGACTCACCTTACCCTTCATGCAGTAAACAAGAACAAACTTCATGCTACAATAATACTTTTATGTATGCACTTAAAAAGGTGAGATTACAGGTGAAATTATGGTTCTAAGAAACTGAAAACCTGTAGTAAGCCTTGATAGGCTTATTAAAACAAATGCAGCTTTAATTTTTATATAAATCATACAGTATTATATCCATAAACCTGAAACTTGTAATATAAGGGAGATTTAAAAATCCTGCCTAGCATTCATTCTTTGAGAGGAATCAACTCTACTGGCCTTGAGATAGATCGAGCGCCAACAGGAGGATGTAAAAGGGAAGACTCATATTCATCAGAGGATCATGGCATTTAAACGTTTTAAACAATCATATTCTAAGGTTGATTTTGCAGGCTGCCTTAGTCACTATCCCCAGTCAAGACTCTTGTGTAAATGGGGTTTGTTCTACCCTGACAGTGTGCCTATTGTAACTTGGGGCCACCTGTTAGACAGCATGAAGTGTTGCCTAAAAAAATACACAATAAGCAGATTGTTTGTTACAGTTGTGCACAGACAACTGTATTAGTGTTCTTCACACCATATGTCTATATAAACAGAGCTGCAGTGAGCTATTCACCAGACTCAAATACTGATGAAGAAGCTTCTCTTAAAAGACCCAGGGCTTACAAGCATTGGTTCACCTGTTAGGCTTACATCAGGCTTCCAAATGCTTTGTATCAAAAAAAGAAATATTCCATCACAAGTTTCTGCAGTAAATTTTATGCTAGAAGCAAAATAAAGCAAACAAACAAACAACAAATATCCCCACAAAACCAAACCAAACAAACAAAAACATAAATCTCACATTTGGTGGGTTTAGTAATTCTGTGTAAAGGGAAGAGGGAGGAAATTCACTCTACAGAAGCATGTTGGTTATCTTCTGGAGTAAAAATAATGTTGTATCATTTTATACTATATGTGATAATTGCTGTTATTGTTTTTGTTATTGCTATTATAAAGTACTCCTTCATCCACATGTCAAAGGTAAATTTGAAGTCTCATAAAGTGAACTCACGATTTCAGTCATACCACACTTCTTGCAGCCTTGGTGAAACTGCCAAGGACAGCCTTTTTTGCTCATTTCACATGGATGGATTCTGGGGAGGGCAAGGAAAGAAAATGTATATTTTTCTTTTGTGCAGGTAAATTAAGCAACAAATACCACTGATAGCCACGGGGAAGAGGAAATGGAAGGGAAAGGATGGACTAAACAAGCCATTTAGCACGTCTGGAGTAAGGCTAATGGTTCAGTGTCTGGTTGGAAATCAGTGCAAAGTGATGTCCCTCGGGAGTCAGTAATGGGACCAGTGCTCTTTAACATCTTCATCAATTACATTAACAGTGGAGCCGAGTGCACCCTCAGCAAGTTTGCAAATGACACCGAGCTGTGTGGTGCAGTCAACATGCCCAAGGGACAGGATGCCACCCACAGCAACCTAGACAGGCTCCAGCAGTAGGCCCAGGTGAACCTGATGAGGTTCAATAAATCCAAGTGCAAAGTCTTGCACCTGGGTCATGGCAACCCACTGCTCTCAGTACAAGCTGGGGGATGTAAGAAGGGAGTGCAGCCCTACCAAAAAGGACTTGAGGGATGTGATGGATGTGGATCTACTAGTGGACAGGAGCCAGCAAGTGCCTTCACAGTCCAGAAGGCTATCCATATCCTGGGCTGCATCAAAAGAAGCCTGGTCAGCAGGTTAAGGGAGGAGCACTGCATCCAGATGTGGAGTCCTCAGTAAGATACATGGACCTGTTGGTGCAAGTCACAAAAATCATTCGAGAGAAATGGTGTCAAACTAAAAGAAGTTTAGTTGGATACGAGGAAGATACGATAGAAGTTGGATACGAGGAAGAGGTTTTTTATGATGTGTGTAATGAAACATTGGATCAGACTGCCCAGAGGCGCTGGAATTTTCATCCCTGGATACACTCAAGGTCAGGTTGGATGGGGCTCTCAGCACCCTGATCTAGCTGTAGATGTCTCTGTTTACCGCAGGGGAACTGGACTAGGTGACCTATAAGCATCCTTTTCAATCTCAAAAGATTCTATGATTCTTTGATTCTATGATAACTTGCATTAATCTAGGTCTTAGTAGTTATTGTGTCATGTGATCACAAATAGTATAACAAAGCTTATCCAGTTCTATTACACAACTGACAACAGTGGAGCATGTATTAACTTCTTTTCTACCTGTCACTTTGGTAGCAGAGAAGAGGCATGGAACAGAAACCTCTTTGGCTGCCATCCTCCTTAATTAGTTTCCCTCCTAGAGCTGGTGCAGGTGTGGGACATAAACTCATCCAGCAGAAAAGCCCATCGCAGCTATGTCCTCATGGAGCAAGGGCACAGAACCAACAAAATGTGAAACGGGGGTCACCATCTGGTGCCTGCTCTGCTCCCAGAGCAGCCAGGCTCTGCATTATGTTCTTCAAGGCCAAATTTTTTGCATGACACTCTAGAAGAAAGAATTTTTTGCAGAGGCTAACAGAATTGTTCCTACAGCACTAAAGCTGATCTAAAACATGCAAAACACCTATCAGAGGGGGAAAAAAAAAGGTATTATGAGGGGATTTTTATTCTCTGGCATAGAACAAAAGAGCCGCAGCAATTTATTTTCTAACAACTGTTACAAAGGCTCACCTTACTGCTGAACTCCTCTAAGCAGCACAGATCAACTGTTCTAGCTCCAACTACACGTTGGAATTATTGTAAGCCTGTTTTTCACGTATTAAGTGTTTACTCTGATACAGTTAAAAGTAGATAGGCAGGTTTTGGCTCCATTCAAAACAAAAATATTATGAACTAATCTTCTGCATTTTATTTTACTTCTTCTCCACAAAGGAGTGTTTGCTCTAGGAAGCATCATTGAAGAGGTGATTTTTAAAAGGCTCTGCTTCAAGGACAGTAAACTCAATCCTCTTTTTCAAAAATCACCGTGAGTTTTTTTTCCCTGAGCTTGTTTATTATCTCAAAGAACACAATGCCTCCCAGTTTTATGCATTATACTGGTCTATGGAGTAATATTATGTCATAATATAGTCGTCATTAAAAAATAAATGCATTTTTTTTTTCAGTACCACTCTGTGTAAAATTTGTGAATTTCTTCTTATTTCACTGCCAAAGCATTTTATTCTTTATATCCAAATGCATGTTAAAGTCTGAAACTGCATATTTAACTTTCTTCTTTCCCAAGTCAAACATTCAAATTAATTCATGTTTAAATAAGCAAATTTTGAAAACGTTCTCCTGGATATAATACATGGGGACACTTTGGGTGAGTGCTGAAATTATTTCATAATTGTAATACCTAGAGATCCTTACGTGAATGTTACTATCAAGTCAGCAGTCCAGAGCATAAAGAGCTAAAGCCTGGGGGATATGGCCACATAAAAATAAAGGAGGCACAAATATAGCCTGCATTGAGTTTTTGGCCTACCTACTGCACTTACAAGTAGCAAAGAGGATACCGTGACACAGTTTCTAGCAACCCAACAGCAAGTTGTTGCTACAGGCTTTACAGAGAAGGATTCTGCATTTTAGAGAAACACAGGTTTACATGATTTTATGATGTGGAATACCAGTAACCAAAAACCATAAAACCATGACATCCATGAATTTAACTTATGTTTCTTATTCAATTTGACATAATATGGCAGAGCCCACACTTTCCTCCAGTCATTGCCATCTTGGTTATGAAAGGATGTGCTATAATCCCACATACAGCATTTTTGCTTCAAAGCCCTACCCAGAAAGACAAAAAGTGCAAGGTAGAAGCTTTATTAAACTTCTTTTACAGAGCAATCTAAAACACTGCAGCCACATCTACAACACATCACAGATGGTCTCAGAAACAGCAGGAAGCATGGGCAGGAGGATGGGATGCAAAGTATTGGGAGACAACTAGCCTCCAATTAGCTAGATACTAAAACTGAACTGAAGGAGTTTTTGCAAACAAGCAATGCAGATGGATGACAAATTTGGCCTCAAACCCTACTCCAAGACTGGCACTTACACAGACTCAGAGTGAATACAAATCCTCAGTCAAAAGACCAGTCCAAGCACAAAACTCTAAGTAAAAAAGGGTGATACGAGCTTCTGTATAATTGCCAGACTTATGAATACAGAAAATGTGTTTATTTCATTTTCCTGGTGAAACAAACACAAGAGAATCCATTTCCTTCCCAAACTCTATCTTCAGTAATACTAAATCTTTCCTTTCCTTATCAAGTCTTTTTTCATATATACTAATGCTTTAGTTCCTTCTTTTTAGAATCTAATTATACATAGATCACTCTGAAAGCAATGCCTCCAATTTATTTCCATACAGCGAAATTAAATCAAACTGCAACATATACAAAAAGAGCAATAACACTATTTGACAGAGCAAATTCTCATCTAATAATTTATTCTCATCTAATAACCTGCATGGCATTCTTGTAAAAATTTGCACCAGCAGAGGTGATCCACTCTTTCAGAGCCACTTCTGATGGCGTCATTGCTAGGAAAACACCAGAAACACAGTCATTTCATTGTCCCAGACAGACCAAAGCCAGAAGGCCACAAGAAATGATGGATGGTCTGGGTTCCAGGAAATCCAGAAGGGTCACCCCTTTCCTATCCTAAGAACGTGCACATCATTCTGCCCACTAAGGGCTACATCCTGAACTTCTTCTTCAATAAGAATTCATGTCACCATCCCACAGACTGCTGTTTTGAGGGAATACTGTCACAAAGGCACACACTCTACTGCCATACCACCATCTGCCTCTGACAAGGCTATGCATGATAACCCAGCACATGTGGCTATGCCCCTCTTTGCTTCTTAAGGAACTTCATCTACTTTCTCCTCCAGTCCTTCATGCAGCTTTCCTCTGGGAGAAATAAGGACAGGTATAAAGCAAAAAACCACAGTAAGACAAAATGCGAAGGGAGCAGTTAAAGAGAATGATTACAGCCCAATGGCACTGTGGTAGCTGTGATGTCAGGAACACACATCAGAAACAGGGCAACATCCTAGAATTAGAGACACTGTGCTTGCAGCAGCCAACCTGCCTTGTTTCGCTAGCAAACAGGTAACACAGGTTTCAGGTCTGCTAGTAAAATTCACACAAGATGATGACTGAGAAAGGAGGAATTATTTTTATTTTATATATATATATATATATAATATATTATATATATATATTTCATTTGAACTGTCTGTGCAAAATTTTCTTCTGTTTAAATCTTTAAGCATTTGGAGGTTTTAACTACAAGGAAAACAGAAAAGCAAAAAGTAAAAAAGAAAACCCAACAAGAAAGGCTGAGCTTTTCTGGGATTGTCTTTACCTGACTGAAATTTTATTACCATCTTCATTTGTTTGTATGTTACCAGCTCAACACCACCCATTTCAAGTTGTTAAATTACACAGCTCTTGTTATTTACGTTGTAAATGCCCTGAATCAAAGCCTGTGTCAATGGGGGCTTGAAAATATTCCTGGCATGCACATTATATTGAGAGGTTCCTGGCTGCTCCTTTAACATATATGTCCATCATTATTTGTTCAGCTTCTTCTGGGATCAGAGTTTATTAAACAACGGAACAAAAAAGCAGTCAAAACAAAACAAGAAAATCACATACCAAGGCCACATTTCCTTACAACTCTACTTTCTTCTGTGTCACTCAGAGTTTCTTAGAGATACCACAGCGGTTTCTTAAGATACTGGTGCATCACTGGTAACCTGCGTATAACATCTCCCTTGGATTCAACAAAAGTCCTGCTGTTCTGATGACTGCAGTACTAGAATATAGTTGAACTGTTAACTCTTTTGGGGTATGACATTGGTGGTTTTATTTTTGCTTTTGTTTTAATCTGCCGAGTGCCTAAATACACAGCTCTAAAAAGGTAGATCTGAATGATGCCAGCAGTGCACCTAAATGTTTTGTTTTGTTTTCTAATCCAAGCTTAGATTAGAGGTATATCCTATCTCTGATACAGATTAGAGGTATATCCTCTGAGATTAGATTCCCTAAGATATAGGGAATCCACAGCAACAAGTACAGACTGAGCTGCCTCTGCACGAACACCTGAAGTTGGTGGAGCTCAGACTACCCTGTGGTGGAGTGAGAAGAACTCTATAGCCACCTCTGGGCTCGTCCACTCCAACTGTGTGGGACAAGGACACCCTTCCAGCATGCTCTGCTCCAGATACCCATGCAATGCTCCTTGTTCCTCTCCACCTCCAACATCCTCCTTCCTGGAGAAATATTCCCAACAGCCAGCTTGAATTTCTTGCACTCAAACCCCACTATTCCCTCTGTGTCCCTCTTCTGGGGCTGCTGCAGTGATTCACAGAATCACAGAATGACTCAAGCAGCCCCAGCTCATCACTTAAGGCTCTTAGGTCCTTCCAGTCTGTCCATGCCTTGCTGGCCTGGAGGCATCCTGGCTGCACATGCAGGATGGCTCCATGCCCTCTCCTCCCTTCTGGAGAGTTCTACTCCTCTGGGCTCTACAGCTGGCTGAAGGGTCAGCAGGAGGACAAGCAAGATACAGACGTCCATTACCACTCACTCACTGGTGAAGGCAACTTCAACTGGCGTTACATCTTCCCCTTTGACTACCTGATGGCAGAGAAGATCGTCATTTCCAAGAAAGAATCCATGTTCTCCTGGGATGAGACTGAGTACGAGATCCCAGCTCGCCTCACCCTGCAGGTCTGGGATGCTGACCACTTCTCAGCTGATGATTTCCTTGGTAAGGGAGGGGTCTGTTGAGTTGGGGCAGCGGGACAACCAGCAGGGTTCCATCAGGGGCTGGAGGAGCAGGGGATGCTGTGGGTGAAGCAACACCCAGACAGGAACAGAGCTCTGAAGAGTAGCCCTAGTCCTCAAGCCCACTACATCCTACAAATCCTTTTGGATATGTTGTCTGTATATGGGACCAGAGCCCTTATCTTCTTCGCTGCTCTTTCAAAGGCTGCTTCTGAAAGCAGATGTCAGCTTTTTAGTTCCCAAAGCAGTTCAGAATAGTCTTCCAGGAAGGAGATGATGGCCAGTCCTACCTCCAGCCAAGGATTTGCACAGCCAACATCTGTGCTTCCTTGTCTCCTGCCAGGGGCCATTGAGTTGGACCTGAACCGCTTTCCCTGGGGAGCCAAGACATCCAAGCAGTGCAGTCTGGAGATGGTGACAAACGAGGCAGAGCTGTCCATGGTCTCAATCTTCAAGCAAAAGAGAGTGAAGGGCTGGTGGCCATTTGTGGCCAGGGATGAGAATGAAGAGCTGGAGCTCACCGTAAGGATGGGGAGGAGGGCATGATTTTCCACTCTGGGAACTACAGCCATTGCAGACCACCCCCATATTCCTCTCTGCTCCCTTAGGCCCCCCTATCACCATGGCTGGGGGCCAGGCAGGGAGCATAGCCTGGGGCACAGCACCCTTCTCTCCCTTCAGGGGAAAGTCGAGGCTGAACTGCACCTCCTGACTGCAGAGGAGGCAGAGAAATCACCCGCTGGGCTGGCTCGCAATGAGCCTGACCCAATGGAGAAAACCAAGTAAGCAGAAAACCCATCTCCCCAGCAGATGCCTGGACTCCTATGAGATGCTGCTGGGTTGTGCTCAGGGAGGGAGCCATGCATGGGGAAGTGAAGAAGGGTCACACCACAGGAATGGGAATCACGGGCATTTCTGACTCTGTAGAGTGGGGAAGGAGGGAGGGAAGGGCTCTCGTCTAAGTTCTCTGTAATATTCAGCTGTTGATGACCCACCATGCTCAGCTTCAAGTGTGTAAAACCCTCATTCAGTACTTAAGAAACACTCGGAGATGTTTTTAGGGTATTTGTGTTTTACTCTGTCAACTCTGGGCTCACCACTGACCTGCTCCTTACAGCCATTCTTGTCTCTCTTATGTTATCTCAAAATGATACATCAAAATGGACGTGTCTCAGCCCGTGCAGTCCTCGTGACTACTGGGCTGGTGGTGTTGAGAGGGGCTGCTACTGCCTACACAGGATGCAGTCTCTTCTATCCACCACATGCAACCTGCAGCCACGGGTCAGATGATAGACCAGAATCTGCTGTCTCGATCTGAGAGAGAGAAAAGAAGGGGGGAGGGATCTTAGGGCTCCCTTTGGATCCCTTTGAGCTGGAATCCTCAGGGCAGGAAGGCCAGTATACTGGGAATCGTGAGAAGCCCAGTGGCCAGGGACTCCAACACGGGGGCTCTGGGCAAAGGGGCTGTGGTGGGTGTGAGCACAGGGCAGTGGGCATCTCCTGGACAACACTTGGATCAAGCCTGGCCCCTTGATAGCAGTTCCACCCTATATAACACACACCTCTCTCGATTTTCTGCAACCCTCACCGACGTCCTCTCATGCCTTTGCACACTTTCCCTCTGGGTTATGCATCTCCTTGGGCTCCTTCTCACAGCGTTGTTCTGTGTGCACACAGGAAGGCTTAGTGGGGCACAACGCCCTTCCAGTGGGATCCCTCCAGCCGAGGGTGCAAGTGCCCAGAAGATCCAAGGAGGGCCCCCAGTGCTGGAGGAGGGTGGGAAGGCTGGAGAGTGGGCTCCTTCCTTACCTGCAGCTTCGCCCTTTGCAAGGACAGGGCAAGTATCAGAGCTAATGAGCAGAGCAGTCTCACAAAGATGTGGAAGCCCAGTATTTTCATAACATTTTGCAGCTGAACAATGAGGAAGAACTTGACCAGGAGCCAGAACATCTTCGTGGAGTTTCAAGGGTCCAGGCTCAGTGGCAGTCCTCTTGATCAGACCTATCCAAAACACAACACGCAGTTAATAACAAGGCTCCTCTTATGCTCACCCCACCACTCCCAGAGTAACAACTTCTCAGTTGCATAGATCCCAGCACTGGCTTCCCAAGCTGTGCTCCCCATGCCCATCCCAGTCCATTCGGCTGCATCAACCTGCACACCCAGCACTGCAAGGAGCCCTGGGGAGGCTGACAAACCTCAAGGGGACAGAAGGCTGGGGCAACATAGGGCACCCACTCCTACCCACCTCACTTCTCCTTGTCCCAGCTCAACTGCCACACTCCTCAGCTGCTTACTCTGCCACGCAGGCAGAGACTGGAGCATCCAGAAGCCCACTAAACCAGGGCCGTGACTGTGACGTGATGGTGACATCACTGTGATTCGCAATGGCTGCCCAGGGCTGAGCTATAGCCAACCCTCAGCCTTCTGCTTGTTCTCCATGATAACATTGCCCGCCACATCCAATAAACACGAGATTCTCCGTAGCCTTCCTCTTTCTGTTAAGAGATTTACAAATCTCCTTCCTGAGCAATGTCCATCCTTCCTGCACCCCTCTGTCCTTCAGACTGACTGAGCACTTCCATCGCTGCCCACAGCCTCAACCCTGAGCTACCTCCCATCCTCATCCCCCTTGGCTCTACTGCGCATGCGCAGCGGCGAACTCTGGCGGGAAGCACGGACGGACGTGCCGTTGCCTGACGGCGCAGAGCCACAAAGCGGCCAGGCCGCCGTTACCGCGCATGCGCCGCATTCTTGTTGCTAGGCAACTACGCGATGCCTCAGCGGGATCGCCCTGCCGCTGCGCGTGCGTAGTAGGTGTGTTGCCAGGCAACGCGTTTTCGCGTGAGCCGCGAAGCAGGCGAGAGGTTGGTGGGGCCGCGGTGGGGGGAGCCGGTATCGGCCCCTGAAACTGCAGATAACTGAGGGGCATGGACAAAGAGGAGATGGGATGGTTCATGTTCTAAGATGAAAGAGACTGCTTAAATTCTAACGTCTACAATAAGGGCGGTAAGGCACAGGCACAGGTTGGCCAGAGAGGTGGTGGTGCCCCATCCCTGAAGACACCCAAGGTCAGGCTGGACGGGGCTCTGAGCATCTGATGGAGCTGTGGGTGTCCCTGTTCATTGAAGGAGAGTGGGACTGGGTGGCCTTTAAAGGTTTCTTCTAATTCATACCATTCTGTGGTTCTATTATCTCTATATCTTTATGACTCCACACACCAAATCTTCCCCGAGACTCAAGATGAATTTGCTATGCTCTCTGCTGGCTGCTGCTGCTATGTGGACCACTACTTGCATCTCTATGTGCTGATATTTTCAGGGCAATCCCTTTCCATATCTCCTCTCTAGAAGTTGAGGCAGATGTTAAAAACAAGCCTTTCTCATCATCTGCTTTCCTTTGTGTGAAAGACAGAACTGGTTTTCTTTTGTTGTCTCAAAGCTTGCTTCGTGAGGCTTTTCTGATGATAAGACTCTGACTGGCGACTGCTAACTATCTAGGAGGGTGAATGGTGGGTGTTATTGTGCCATCTCTGCTTATGAGTGCAAAGATAAGCAGAGACAGGACAAGCAGTCTTTTTCAGGGGTGCTGCTTGAAGGAGCAGACCACTGCAGAAGGCGATAATGCTTGTGTCCAGCAAACAGAGGCATCCCTCCTTCCTGGCTTATCTGTGGGCCAGGAATGTCACAAAAGCTGGTTTAAAACCATTTTGACGTTCAGTGTTTGTTCGAGATACATTCCCAAAAATGCTGAGCATTTTTAGTAATCCTCAAACTTCAAAGAAGAAGAAAGAACCACCCCACAGAAATGGGGGATAAAAGGCCCTATGGAGCCTATATCTCCTATGAGATGCTGTTGGGTTGTGCTCAGGGAGGGAGCCATGCATGGGGAGGTGAAGAAGGGTCACACCACAGGGATGGGAATCATGGGCACGTCCTTCTCCTTTAGTTCCCCACCATTGCCCACTATTCAATGCCTGGCTGCCTTTCCACTTAGCTTCATTTGCTTTTTCTGGCCTCCCACCTCCTCCTCCTCCTCTCTGGTCCTGACCAACGGGACACTAGCTCCCCCTGGCTCCCCCACATCCCTGCCCTTGCTCTGTCCGGCATATATCCTACTAATTCCCCTTACAAAGGTCACCCAGGGATGGACCCCTGGTCTCCCTTTCCACCCTGTGGTCCTCTAGGTGTGCTACCTGCCCTCTCCGTGACTGTGATGTTCATGATGGGTGTTTGCTTCCTCGGCAGCCGTCCAGACACGTCTTTCATCTGGTTCCTCAGCCCTCTCAAGTCCATCAAATACCTCATCTGCACCCGCTACAAGTGGCTCATTATCAAAATCGTGCTGGCCCTGTTGCTCCTCATCATGGTGGCCCTCTTCCTCTACAGCATGCCAGGCTACATGGTCAAGAAGCTTCTGGGGGCATGAAGCACGGAGCATCCAACCTCCAGCTCAGAACCACCGCCTGCCCCAGCCCCATGCTCTTCTCTTCCCACAGCCTCTTGGTAGCCTCAGGACATATTTCACTCCTGCTGGGCCTCCTCTTCTGCATTTATCTGTGCATTCCTGTCTTCACTCACACAGAAATGAGGCGGGAGGAGCTCCGTCCTCAAGGCTGGGTATCATTCCCCTGGGCTGGCAGCAGTGCCCAGCCAGCCCCTGCAGAACACCCACGATGGGGTCTTGTGACCCTTTGCCCTCTGGGGCAGCGGTTGGCATCCCCTATGGAGCGCAGCACCCTGCTGCAGAGGTGAGGAGTGCAAGAGCTGAGCTGGAGCCAAGGTGCTGGTGTCATTGGAATGTTCCTCAAATGCTCCTGAGGGGATGCTGAGAAAGAAATAGGAGGGCTCTGCAAGGGGCTGACCCTGCTCTGTCCTCTCTGGGGTACTAGCAGAGCCAGGGAAGCATCCAGCAGCACCAACATCTTTCCAGGGCCACTTACCTGGATGGACAGCCCTAAGGCTCATGGGAAGCTACATCTTCTGGCACAGTGTGAGCTCCCTCCAGCCTTCTCTCTGGTGGGTTTGCACTCATCAAGAGTTTGGGGGGCATTTCTGACTCTGTAGAGTGGGGAAGGAGGGAGGGAAGGGCTCTCGTCTAAGTTCTCTGTAATATTCAGCTGTTGATGACCCACCATGCTCAGCTTCAAGTGTGTAAGACCCTCATTCAGTACTTAAGAAACACTTGGAGATGTTTTTAGGATATTTGTGTTTTACTCTGTCAAGTCTGGGCTCACCACTGCCCTGCTCCTTACAGCCATTCTTGTCTCTCTTATGTTATCTCAAAATGATACATCAAAATGGACGTGTCTCAGCCCGTGCAGTCCTCGTGACTACTGGGCTGGTGGTGTTGAGAGGGGCTGCTACTGCCTACACAGGATGCAGTCTCTTCTATCCACCACATGCAACCTGCAGCCACGGGTCAGATGATAGACCAGAATCTGCTGTCTCGATCTGAGAGAGAGAAAAGAAAGGGGGAGGGATCTTAGGGCTCCCTTTGGATCCCTTTGAGCTGGAATCCTCAGGGCAGGAAGGCCAGTATACTGGGAATAGTGAGGAGCCCAGTGGCCAGGGACTCCAACACGGGGGCTCTGGGCAAAGGGGCTGTGGTGGGTGTGAGCACAGGGCAGTGAGTATCTCCTGGACAACACTTGGATCAAGCCTGGCCCCTTGATAGCAGTTCCACCCTATATAACACACACCTCTCTCGATTTTCTGCAACCCTCACCGACGTCCTCTCATGCCTCTGCACAGTTTCCCTCTGGGTTGTGCATCTCCTTGGGCTCCTTCTCACAGCGTTGTTCTGTGTGCACACAGGAAGGCTTAGTGGGGCACAACTCCCTTCCAGTGGGATCCCTCCAGCCCAGGGTGCAAGTGCCCAGAAGATCCAAGGAGGGCCCCCAATGCTGGAGGAGGGTGGGAAGGCTGGAGAGTGGGCTCCTTCCTTACCTGCAGCTTCGCCCTTTGCAAGGACAGGGCAAGTATCAGAGCTAATGAGCAGAGCAGTCTCACAAAGATGTGGAAGCCCAGTATTTTCATAACGTTTTGCAGCTGAACAATGAGGAAGAACTTGACCAGGAGCCAGAACATCTTCGTGGAGTTTCAAGGGTCCAGGCTCAGTGGCAGTCCTCTTGATCAGACCTATCCAAAACACAACACGCAGTAAATAACAAGGCTCCTCTTATGCTCACCCCACCACTCCCAGAGTAACAACTTCTCAGTTGCATAGATCCCAGCACTGGCTTCCCAAGCTGTGCTCCCCATGCCCATCCCAGTCCATTCGGCTGCATCAACCTGCACACCCAACACTGCAAGGAGCCCTGGGGAGGCTGACAAACCTCAAGGGGACAGAAGGCTGGGGCAACATAGGGCACCCACTCCTACCCACCTCACTTCTCCTTGTCCCAGCTCAACTGCCACACTCCTCAGCTGCTTACTCTGCCACGCAGGCAGAGACTGGAGCATCCAGAAGCCCACTAAACCAGGGCTGTGACTGTGATGTGATGGTGACATCACTGTGATTCGCAATGGTTGCCCAGGGCTGAGCTGTACCCAACCCTCAGCCTTCTGCTTGTCCTCCGCAATAACATTGCCCGCCACATCCAATAAACACGAGATTCTCCGTAGCCTTCCTCTTCCTGTTAAGAGATTTACAAATCTTCTTCCACCCACTGCTTACCGCTTCCGCCCACTGCTTACCCCAGTGTGGTAGTCACTATATCTGCTCATAGTAAGCTGAGTTGTTCAGTGAGTGAGCATTGCCCCTGCTGCCTGCTGGGTTGGCACAACTGTGCTTATAGGCAGTGGCTGGCAGAGTGGCTATAGAGGGCTGGCAGAGAATCCCAACTCGCCGTCGTGAGTATCACCCCTGCCTACCTGCCCCGTGTCCACCACTCTCCCTGAGTAATAGGTTTCAGGCTCTGGAAATCAATAAGGAGGTGAGTGGAGAGAGGATGGAGGAACTGCCTAAAAGGGAACCCCCTAGGCTGATTAGGTCCTCTGATGGTGATGATGATAGTACTCTTCAGTTGGTGGTGCCCCCCAAGTCTATCCGTTCTTAACCCACCATTAGAAAATCACCAACTAAGAAAAAACGACGGGTCATCGTTATTGGTGACTCTGCGCTGAAGGGAGCAGAAGGGCCAATATGTCGGCCAGACCCTCTACATAGAGAGGTCTGCTGCCTCCTAGGTGCCTGGGTTAAGGATGTGAGGATGAATCTTCCTTCCCTAGTCCACCCCTCTGACTACTATCCCCTATTAATGTTCCAAGTTGTTAGTGATGAGTTAGGCAGAACTTCCATGAGGACTCTGAAAAAGGATTTCAGAGCCTTGGGGCGACAGGTAAAGGGTTCGGGAGCACAAGTTGTGTTCACCTCTATCCCTCCTGCTTCAGGGAAGAATGAGGGATTCAATATAACGGGCCAACAGATCAATACCTGGCTCCGAGCTTGGTGTGCCCGGCAGGGGTTTGGGTTTTTTGACCTTGGGTCCCACCGGTCAAAAGGGATCTTAAGGAGAGAATTGGGTAGGTTCATCCAGAGGGCTTTGAACTAGTTATGAAGGGGGTGGGGCAGTAGTTGGGGCCACCAAAATGGAAACTGCATGCAATGTCCCTGTGCTTGCAGGAGAGGGGTGTGCTTCTAAACCCCTAAGGTCTTGGCCCTTGGTGAAGGAGGAGGATGACTCGCCCCCTTGTAGGAAAAACATGAGGGCTGGTGTTAAGCTGGTGGCTGTGGAAACACCTAATAGTAGTCACAAGGCTATTAGGGCTGCTGGTGATCGCAAGGAGGCCAAGCCTGGTGCCTTTATGCTAATGCACACAGCATGGGTAATAAATAAGAGGAGCTGGAGGCCATTGTTTGTTCAGAAAATTTTGATATAGTTGCCGTCACTGGAACATGGTGGAATGACTCCCACACATGGAGTGCAGTGATTGAGGGCTACCAACTTTTTTAAAAAAATAGGCTAGGTAGGAAAGGTGGTGGTGTAGCTCTCTATGTTAAAAAAGATTGTGAATGCGTGGAAATCAATAATGGTGATGACAGGGTTGAACGCTTATGGATCAGAATCACTCTTCCAGTACCTGAAAGGTTCTTACAGTGAGAGTGGGGCAGGTCTCTTCACACTAGTGACATGTGACAGGACGAGGGGAAATGGCCTCAAGTTGCGCCAGGGCAAGTTTAGGTTGGATATTAGGAAGAACTTCTTTACAGAAAGGGTGGTTAGGTACTGGAATGGGCTCCCCAGGGAGGTGGTTGAATCGCCATCCCTGGATGTGTTTAAGAGCCGTTTGGTACTCAGGGATATGATTTAGCAGAGGGTTGTTGTTATTGTTGTTGTTCTTTTTTTTTTGTTCTTTTTTTAGAGATAGGCTACTGGTTAGGCTGCGGTTGGACTTGATGATCTTCAAGGTCTTTTCCAACCTGAGTAATTCTATGATTCTATGATTCTCATGTAGCATTAATTTTTGCTGGTTGGTGTACTGGCTCCTCAGCAGCCAGTTGGGGTAGTTCTGTAGATTGATGATTTGTTGTAGTTAAATAACTCCTTTAATTTACTACTGTGTCACTTAGGAGAAAACACAGAAAATTAACCTCCTGCTAAAAATGAAGTCATTTATCTCTTAGAGGTTTAGGAGCACATCAGCAAAATGTAGACACACTGTTTTATTCTACTTTACTGCCAAAAAAAAGACTCAACTTGAATTTTTAGTGGGAACTTGAAGCCTCAGAAGTGACACAGACATTTTTGCTACATTTGATCAAATTGCATTTGATCATATTGTATGGCAGTTTGTTAGGCCATCAGAGAATACTGCGCATATGAAACTAAGATGATAAACAGTTGACTGTACAGGCAAAATATTACCTTAATTCATATCCACAACTAAAATGGAAGGCAAGGCTACACCAATAAGAGGGTGAGGAAGCTGAGTGAGGAGCGCAGACCAGAAAGTTAAAATTAGCCCAGGTCTCCTGTTTTCTAATAATCTCCCATCGCTCTTTTCCTATCTCAAATGTGTTTCATCAGTGCTTAATGGAAACATTAAAAATAAAATGAAATAAAATGTCACCACCAGCTTTTCCTTTTCTTTTTTTTTTCTTGGAATGTTTCTTGCTATCATTAATTTTGGTTATAAAAAAAATGATGGTAATTTTCTATCAATTTAGCACAAACAATGCAAATATGCACTTTTCATATGACATTTCACTGAATACTAAGATCTAATAATGTATTTAACTCTAACTTCCTATTTTATATTTTTGATCATTTGCATACTTCTGAAACATAGGCTTTCCAGGGTCATGATATGCTACTGAGAATGAAGCAGTACTGTTCTTCTCAGTGATTTTGTGTTAATATATTCACTTCACTTTAGATACCCTTGTATTGACAGAATTGACCATTTTAAGTTTATAAATCTTAAAGTAGTTGTGTATATTTAAAGATATTTTAATGTAAGTAATTATGATCTATGAACTATGATGAAGCTTCCCAGCCATTTCACATATTTTAAACTACTCCCTACTATTGCTGGATGGTCTTTATCTGCATTTTATATACTGCCAGCTCCTGGGCCTTGTAAGCATCAGTGCTCCATGGGACTATATTGTCTTACTCCTCCTTAGAATCTGATTCATACTTCTGCATCTGTGGCATGATTTAGGCTAAATTATACCCTATAAATCCATTCTAGTTGGTATTGTCTGCCTCTCAAGCTTCCAACAGGATAGCCTGTATTCAGGTTTCACAGCTGGGCAACAAAGGACTTCACCTAGGTACTATACCACTCTTAAAAATTAAAGCACATGGACTACAGAGGCCCAGCATTTCAATAGCAACATTTGCTACCTTGACTGAAGGAAAAAAGGTAAGCTCCAGCAGTAATCTCCCACTGTAAATTTGCTAGAGAAACAACATGCCGGTAAAAATACACATGAAATAAGATTGTCAGCACTGGGACGCTCGTTTCTTCCAGCCCCACTGGCATTATCAATAGTGTTAAGCACAACATTCATAGGAACGCTTTGTGCAGGGAGGGAAACCACAGCGCTCCTCCTCACAGCCACCCCACAAGCTCAGCCCAAGCAGCAGGGCCAGCTATGTCACCCTAAAAATGCACAGATGCATATATATGTGTCCATAGATGAATATAACCCACAGTGCCCTGTGGAGGAAGGATCTCCAGTGGGATGGCAGGTGGTGGCCCCCACTGACAGATTTTTCGGCACATTGCAGACGGGTTGGCCGGGTGCCTGGCAATCCACTAGGACTGACACATTTTGGGCAGAGCAGCGGTACGGAGGGAGCCATGTGGCCGATGTTAGTAAACATTATCCAGCACAGTCTGGCGTGCCACCGCCAGCAGCGGGAGGGTGAGCGGCTGGCGGGGCGCAGGGCCCGGCCGGGACCGCCGAGCTGCCCAGGGCCGCCCGCCAAGGCCCGTCCGCCAGCAGCTGCTCCCGTCGCCATGACAACGGCGGCCGAACAATAGGCCGCAAATTCAGCGGGCGGCCTACAAGGAGAGCCCGATGGAGAGAGAGGGCCCGCTGCAGGGAGAGGGCCCGGCGCCCAGATCCCCCAGATAAAGAATATTCCGTAAAACAACAACAACAAAAAGAGTCTTCAGGAACACCACCTCCAGATTCAGGTGTTCGAACATGCAGGGTGTCCATCCTCCATCTTCGTTGTGCCTCTCAGAGCAGCAGGTGTAGGAATAAAGGCTGAATTGCACAGTGTTAAAATAACGGGCTCCATTTCCAGGGAAATTCATTGGGCTTTGAGGGAGTTTTCTCCCTTGTGAATTTTAGACATGACTGGAAGAGTTTGGACTACTGTATTTACCCCAAAATTCTCAGAGGCAGAGGAGCTTCTAGACACAGCTGCCCACCTGAGGATAACACTTTGCTTTTTTGCACAAACTTTAAGCTTTCAGCTTAATTCTCCCCTCAAAAGTAACTCTTCTTCCTACTGGAAGAAAATTATATATATATGTATATATTTAAGAAATAAAAAAACAAACATGGGGGAACTGCATTTAATACTCATGTCCCTCCTGATAAGAAGATAAGTAACTGGGCAGTCTCGAGCTTCCCACTCATAAACAGATTTGTCCTTGTGATAAAGCAAGAGGTAGTAGTTTCAAACTAAAATACCCCTATTTAGATTGGATATAAGAAGCGTTTTTACAATTAGAGTAGTGAAGTACTGGCACAGGTTTTCCAGGGAAGTGGTGGATACCTTGTCCAAGGAGACATTCCAGATAAGGCTGGACAGGGCTCTGAGCACCTGATTTAGCTGTAGTTGCACCTGTTCATTGCAGGGGAGTGGGACTAGATGATCTTTAAGGGCCCCTTCCAAATCAAACAATTCTATGGTTCTTTGATTATATAAAACCTGTGAAAAGCAAAAGCAGGCTCCCTCATGCACTTGCAGCATGAAGAATTTCTTCCACTTGCAAGAGCTCTGCAGCTGTGTGCAATAAAGAACATCTTTAAAAGAGGAGTAGACACTGTCATAAACTTGGAAAAAATACTGCAGCAGCCTCTGCGTGCAAATAAAAATACCATTCCCTCCTATTAATCTAATAATCATAGAATCACAAGGTTGGAAAAGACCTACAAGATCATCTAGTTCAACCATCCTCCCATTACCATAGCTACTGCAAACCACTAAACCATTTCTTGGAGCTCCCTATCCAGACGTCTCTTGAACACTGCTAGGGATGGTGACTCCACCACCTCCTTGGGCAGCCATTCCAGTGCCTGACCACTCTCTGAGAAAAAAAAGATCCTTCTTATGTCCAGTCTAAACCTCATCTGACACAACTTGCGACCATTTCCTCGGGTTCTGTTCGTTGCTTGGGAGAAGAGGCCAAGCCCTTCCTCATCAAAACCTCCCTTCAGAAAGTTGAAGAGTGCAATGAGGTCTCTCAGTTTACTGAAATCTTTTCCTGCCAACAACAGTGTCTCACAGAAGCTGCTCCTTCACATACCTCAAAAGCTTCTCTTTCACCAGTATTGTTACACTCAGATAGCAAACCCTACTCACTGTTGGGAAAGCAAGTCCAGACTTTGGGAAATGTGTATAGAGATACACAGCACTTCTCCAGAATACCTGCCTGCAGCTGGACTTGATGATCTTCAAGGTCTTTTCCAACCTGGGTAATTTTATGATTCAAGTCTCCTGTCTCCTATCAGATACAATCGCTTCAAAAAGCAGATTTTCTTATATGACTGCCCTTTCTCCATATCAAATCAGTCTTTTGGGATTGATGGCTCTTGTGCAGGTCTCCTGTGGAACCTCATACAGCTTTTAGGAGCAGCTGGCTCCTACTTATTATGCAACCAAGAAATACTCATGCTTTCTGCAAAATCTCTTAAGAATCTGTTACCCAGAAGAAATCTGTATCTGCATACAATTATGTTGACTTACCATGTGTCACTGAAGAAACTGTGCAAGCCAGGTTGTGCTAGACAAATGTCTCCGAGTGATAAAAAAGAATTGCATGGAAGTGCCTTCTTTTTCTGCAGGTATATGTGTTCAAGATGACAAGACCCTAACCCACAGTGTAGAAGGAAGTAATAAAGAAAAATCTCCTAAATGCCAGGTATGTCATCTTTATGGGTAATATGTCATATGCAGTGCTACAAAAGTCCAAATGAGGGGTAGAGCTTTTGAATTTGATATGTATGTGCAATTAATATTTATTATGAATATGATTTATAAAATGTAGTAATGCTCTTAGGAATGTTCCAAACTGAAGAAAGTTCATGGTGTGCACAAAGAGTGTGCTTGCTAATTATGGGATAATGTACATATATCATCACAGGGAAACTTTCAGTCAGCAAGTAATCTATTGACTACATGTGTATTTTGCATCTGAGACTTAGTTCTGGAAAGCAGGGAGGAAAAAAGGTGAGATGTTGCAGCCTTGTGTGGCCACATTCCTGTTACATAAAAGAATCAAAAAGAATGAGGAAGAGAGTTCTGGATTAAAAAAGCAAAGAGACACAGCTGGAGGCTGGATTTCTTACCTGTCAGCTGAGACCTATATATGACCAAATGCCAGGACAGCAGGAGAGATCCTTTGACCTTGGGAAAACTCTTCTTGGCACCACGCACAAATGTGAGCTGCAGTTAATTAAGTTGCTTGGTATGAAAACAAAAGCTGTGTTAGAAGACATCTAAAATTGAGTGGGTCTGATTGCTATAAAAGTAATTGAAAGACTGAAATTGAGAGACCCTTTGTTCATTCAGGCATGAAAAATTATTAGTTGTATTTATTACAGTAATTTCAATGGGCTGTCTCTGGACCTAAGTCAGACTGGTGTGGTGTGGTGCATCATGTACAACTGTGCCTAGCTATTTACACCCTTAAAACTAAGTTCCACAACTTCCAGCACATGGTGGCCATATACAAACTGCTTATTGGGAGTGCTACCTAGTCCCTGCTAACCCTTAGCTGTGCCTGAACATGTCTGGGTTGAAACAGTGGTTGAGGCAAAGCCCTACCAAGAAGTGTGATGGTGATGTAACAGTGGGGACAGTCACAGCCCACTGCTAACACCTGTGTCTTAGGCCTCCTTCACTTATTAGCTAGCTCATAGATAGTCTGATAGATCCAAATGCTAAATCAGTAGATTTCAGTGGGAACTGGGACAGGATCAGTTGGCCTTTCTCTGTTTAATTTTTCCAGTTAAATTCTTAATTTGCCCAGCTGTAGTTGCTTATAGTACATTTACAACATTACAGAGTGAAAGAAGAAAGAAATAGGATTAGGAAGTTCAAAACAAACAGAATCTTGCACTGTGCAAAATGTGCGAAGCAGACCTTTCTGTTGAGGCCCCTTAACTGCCCATCTTGGCAACAGAGCAGAAAGCTTTGTGGAATATCTAGCATTCTGAAATATCAAGTAATTCTAAAGATGGAAGAGTACCCATAACTCTGCTGCAAACAGTGGAGCATCATGGATTTACTGAAGGTCTAAAGACTTAAAAATACTGTTTTGCTTGATAATGGCAATGTACATGTAAAAAAAAAACATTTTGTAAACTCTGTACTGCATTGCATATTTAGGTGAAGAAAATTAGTAAAAACTGCCTTCCCCATAGGAACAACACACTGTGATTTAGGATTTGATTCAGATTTGAATGAAGTCAAAAGAGATTCCTGCTATTTCACTGGCTCTTAGTATTCATAGTTCACGGGTACTTGATAGGACTTTGGCTATTGTCCAATATTTGTTCCTTCTTTTACGGTTTTTCTGGTCATTTTCTCTGGCTTACTTGTCAATATATTTAATGCTCATAGCAACAAAATACAATAAAAATCAGAATATAATGAATTGGCTGCAGTTAGAATAGAAAACAGATGGGTTATGTTTCAGCATGGTTGAAAAATTAACACAGAATATCTAATAACCAGTGTTATTTTACCATTTATACCAGAAATAGGCATTAAATCAATAGTTTTGATGAAGCTAGCCTCACAGAGCCTGACATAGCTCTACGAGGTAAGTCTCACTACATAAGTCCTGTGTTGGACACCCTACAATGAGGGAAGTGAATCCAGAGTTTTTCAGGGTTCCACTGGTACTGTAAACTGCAATGTCATTATTTACTTTACTAAATTAAGCAATTTGGAAATACATTTCCATCTTTTGTTTTTAGACTTAGTTTCATTTTGCTTTCTTCCTCCACAAAAGTATGTCCAATAAAGCATGAGGATAAAATTGACTTCTTACCCAATTACTACTTCGCTACACTTGTGTGAACAGTGCAGATACTGGATATCAGACACATTACTAATACAAGCAGCAGTTCTTTCTGTGGCATAGATTTCTCTGGGAATGTTATTTTATTGTATTGCATTTAGTGGTTGTTTGTTTAAGAGGGAATAACAGACATTGCTGGATTTCACTGATTCAGTAAGCATTCTGGCTTCAGTCCAGCAAATCATTTAAGCATGTGTTTAACTGTAATGAAATAAAATTCTAGCTCGTAGTACTGCTTATGTATTGAACATATAGAATGGGCCGAAACAGGACCAAAATGATGAAGAAAAAAAATATAAAAATAAAAATAAAAAGCATTTTTATACACACATTTTTTTTAAAAAACTTGATATTGCTAAAAGGGGCATTTTCTACCATCTATGCTATACAGTTCCCTTTTACCCCTCCCCCCCAAAAAGGCAGCTAACTTTTCTTGATATGACAATCTGACACAGTTATATCCTGTGTAACTGCCAGTTTGGCCCTTTTAAAAATGCTGCTATTAAGTGGAAGCTTTGCCTGAGCAAGGTATGTAGAAATGAGTCACAGGGAGTATATGGAATTTTCTCAGGACTTAGGGCTGTGCCTGTTGTAGCCAAAGGCGAAATCTCTGGTGGAGCTCAGTAGTGCTTCTCTGAATACATTCATTTTCCACACCAATCTCTGTTTTAGTGAGAAACATAAAACCAACATGAAAGTCATGCTGAAACATACCACAAAGAAAGGTGTGTTCTTAAATTGAGTTACCTAACCCAGGTTAGATAATTGAATCTGCGGCTGCACAGCAATTTAAATTGCCTGCCAGGGAGGGTAGAACCACGTCAGCCAACAGTTAGATGGGCATCAGCTATTGCTGAGCTGTAGCCCCAGCTTCAGGCAGCAACAGGTGAGGTTCCCTGGGTCAGTTAAGATGGAATACGATGCACAAATCCCATTTAAAGCTCCAATTGCTTTCACCTGTCCATGTAAAGACACTGCGCTTAGTTTTTGCAATGTAGACAGACCTGGTGAACATTTTTAGAGACATAGAAACTTAATAGTGCTGACTTCTGTCTGTAGTAAAGGGAGAACACTTCCTTCCTTAGAAGGCTTGCAATCCTTGTGCTATCATTCCCTGTAAAGATCCTGGCTGCACTGACCTGCTCAAAAGCCGATGCTACAAGTTCTGATGAAATTTAACAGTTATCTAAAACATACAAATTCTGCTGCTGCTCCATTTTTCTTGCCATCTCCCATCACTACTTTCAAACAGTATGTTTAAATGGTTATTGTTTTGCATTTTTAGCACATCACAAAGTAGTGAGGAAAAAATCATGCTTTGGGTAAAAAAAAAAATAAAAATGATGCCCTGTGAAATTTTTTTGTTAATTTTGAATGATAAGAGGTGGGTACAGATTTGCTTCTCTTGTGTTGTTTAACTTTTATTTCCGAACGCTGACTTCAGCACCAGATTTCTCTGCACACCAGAGAGGTCTCTGGGGACAGAGGGAAGGGGAATAGATTATAAGAAGTGGACATTATACATGATCATATAAAATTATCCAGTACAAAATTATCCAATTATCCAATCCAAATTATCCATTATTGTGTTTATCTAGGATGCACTACAGAAGAAAATTGACATTGTAAACCCAAAGACACTCCTCCATGACTCCTTGTACAGAATGTCTGCCCTTGAGGCTTACAGAAACACCCACAACTATGAGAAAGGATTTAGCCCAGCATTGGAGGACTGTAGTGTTAGGAAACAGAAAACACATTAGAAAAGCATCAATCAAAACTGGAAAACAAAACAAATCATTTTACTTACAGTCAACAAAACCTTCAAGATGACTTGTATTTATTTTCTCTTCGACTTATTCCAAGCATCCACATTTGGATCTCCACTTTACCTCTTTGTATGTGGCTTCAGGTTTGACTCAGCATAAGGATGAAGTGTGGCAATGTTGTAGGTATGTTAGTAGGTATGTGTAGGATGATGTATATATTGAATGTTGGCTTGTTTTGTAAGAGCTGTAGAATTTCCTGACTGTTGGTTGGCTTTTATCTCCTTATCTATAATTACAACTATTGTATTTCAGAAGACTAGAAATAAACTAAATTCTATGCTAACCTAAAACTTAAGAGCAGAAGATGAGAAATAGGGCAGAAAATTTGTTTAGTTTTGTTTGAAGGTAGATCGAAAACAAAATGAAATGTTTGAGGCCTAAGAAAGGCAACTACTGACTCATCTGTTCCAGATCTTCCTTGGACATGCTCTAAAATACCCTGGCACTAACCTAGAAGTTGGCAGTTTTTCCATCTTTCCTTTGCTCCCTTCAGTTTCCTTTAGGTCAGAGAGCTGTACATCACTCTCTCTGGTCCACTGTGGCCCAGGAAATTAGAAGTATTTTCAGCTGTGTCAGGTTCTACATATGCAAGTTAGGAGGTTCAAAGGGAAGCTTAATTGACACTAATCCTCATCTTGACTTTTGCTCACCTCCTCCTCTTTTCCCACTAAGCCTTCCCACCTTCCCACCTCAAAGCCACAGAAGCTTTACGATTTTTCTTATAAAAATATATATATTTAACCCTTTGGCAATCTCTTAATGCCCTTTTATTAAATCCCTTAACTCCTTTTATTAAGTCCAGGGTAATTAAAATGATTATAAACCTCTCTTGAGAGATTATACCCTTTAATCATAGTGCATAATTGCTGAGATGTAGGCAACATTTGTGGTATATCAAATATAAAAATACTTTGTGCAAAGATGTTTAATAACAATTTTTAAAACTAAGATCTTGATTAAGGAGGTTTAGGGCATTAAAAATTGTATCTACATGCGGTCACAACAAAACATTGAAGGACTTCCAGTACTTTTCCACATGTACAATGGCACAGTTGTAATCAGGTTTCTCAGTTTTTTTTTCAACTCTGGCTCCTCAGATGGTATAATCTGTCCTAATGCCATTGACTCCCGAGCTGTTACTCTGCTCTGTTTTCTGGGCAACCAGAACAAATACACAAGTAAAATCCCTTCTTGAGTCATTATTCCCCAGTCAATAGAAGAAAAATCAAGGTCTTTTTTTCTAAAGCAAGTTTAGATTTCCTGGCTGGGAGCTGTGCTCGCATCCAATCTGCAGCATAGTAAGGTGGTCAGCTGAATATATCCTTTTGAACATGCATATGGATGGATGTTGTTGCACTGTGGCTGTGTCCGAAGTAAGTTTAGGAACCCCTTTTCTAGTGTAAAATATTAATATGCACTGAATGTATTTCCCTCATCTGGGTTTAGGGTTTAATTAAGACAATGTTAGCTAAAATTTCTCACAAAAGTAGGCTTCATTATCACATGCATAGGACATTAAATAGGACCAAAGGAGTGCTAAATCAGGCCTTGGCAGCTGCTAATCCTTTCTCCTTTCTCTAACTACTAGTGGTGGTTTAATCCCTGTGTCCCTTCTGCTTCTGTTAATATATGGCCTGAATTTCAGTTCATGTTTCCAGAACCAGTCTCCTAGAAGTTCAGACATTGAGGGTTGAGAGAAACACGAGTGGTAACACTCATATTATGGGCACTCTTGAAGTTGTAGGCACTTAGAAATCTGTAGAATGACACGAATCAATATCAAAAGTGTTTATTTACTCTGATGCTTGCTACTAGACTGAATCCTGAAGGCTCAAAATTAGAGTTCTGATAAGAAAAACACTAGACAGCCAAGATTTATTTGTTTTATTTTCATTTTTATTGATTAACAGAGAGGAGAAAAATGAAATTTGATAGGGCAGATGGCTTACTTTTGATCACTTCTAGTTGCTGTTTATTTTCACTGGTGTTTACAGAACTGAAGCATTGGAGCACTGCATAATGTCAACACCAAAAGCAGGATAGGAAGATGTAATGTTCTGTAGGGAAGGAGTTCATGAGTAACTCAACTGCTTCTAGGTTAATATTTAATGCATATCCTTTTATTATTCCTGAAGAACAAAATCCAGTCTTTGAAAGCCTTCTATTGCTGAAAAACAAACAAACAAACACACACACAACACACACACACAAACAGTATTAATTTTTATGCAAATTTTTAATGTTTGTTCAGTTCTAACTGCATGCTTTTATTATAATAAGTTGGCCTTTCTAAAACAAATGCCAGTAAGAAATAGGGGACTCAAAGTGGGAGAAGAGTATAAAATACACTGCACTGTAACTCTGTAGGCATTGTAGGTATATCTACAGTTTACCTTTAGAAATTTCCTTTAGTTCATACTTAGCGCCTCAACTGAGCAAGTGTTCAGCAGCTCACAGAATGGGACCCTATGTTTTAGACTTAAATAACAAAATTACATTAAGATATAAGTACTAGCAAAGGTCAAATAGATTGCAAATCAAAAAATGACTGCTGCAATAAGAAGCAATTGAATAGAAACAATGGAATTGTTAGAGCTGTGATATAACAGATCAAGCTGTAAAAGTTAACTGTGATTTTCTAAACATTGTGTTGTTGTTTTATATTGAAAAGAATGTGAGTTGTACTATAATTCCACTTAATTTATGATGTTGTCAGTATATAAACACCTGAAACGTATGCAGCAGAAAAGGTTAACTAGATGGGTTTAAGATAACTTGATGAGTTAAAAAAACCCTTTTAATATGCATGAGTGAAAGAAAATGGGTTGAAGACTAGTTGGACTCAACTAGTAATTTTAGGTACCTGAAATGAGGTGTTAATACATTGGTCACTCTGAAATTAATGCCTCTTACTTATTTCCACAAAAACTAGAAAAACAATTTAAGATCTTAGGAGTTTAAAAGAAAGCAGTTGTCTGAGTGGTTTAAAAATGTTCTATGAGTTTTCCCTGTTACTAGTCATTACTGACCTCTTTATAATATTGTGTAGCTCCCTCATCACTTACATAATGAAATACTAATTACATATAAAGGGAAATTGTGGGAATTCCAAAATTCTACACACTTATTTTGACAGTGTTTGGAAGCAAAAAGATATAGCTGCCATTGAAATATTTTACTTTAATGCCACTAAAATTAATATGCCAATTATACTTACAATCCTGCATCCATTCTCTATTTTATTGCAATAAATACAATTATTAACCTGTAATCCAAATCACTGCTTTAAATTTCATTTTGTAAGTAACATCATGATGGTACCTAGCAGCAATAACAAAGCTATTAACATAGTTCCCATAACTGCCACTTTCATGTTATAATCACTTTTACTCCACACTGCAGAACAATGTTTGGACCCATTCCAGTAAGAATCCTATGTAGATGTTCTACCTCTGAATGCAGATGTCTTCTGGGAAGAATCTGTGTCTCTCCAATAGTGACATAAGGAGAATTAGGAAGGTAAGAAGCCAGGTGCTTCAAAGAGTGCCACACTTGTAATGCCTGTAGATTGAAAAGTGTAACTAAGAAGTCAAAACCATGATTGATGCTACCTCTGGCATAAGACTAGACCATATTTAGCTCCTAGACACTGTTTTTTTGAACAGGACAGTTGTCATTCTTGAGTAATGATTACTACAGCAATTCACAGGAATACAGTCTAACCTGATTCAGACAAATAACAGAATGCAGTTAATTTCCCTAAATGCATGCAGTATAGAAGACAGAAAGCAGTAAATACTTAATGCAGACAAATGAGATTGGGAAATTGGATTGAATAGAACGTGAAAAAGAAATAACAAGTTTATTTTATCATAGAATGAAAATGTTTCTACTTACCTAAACAATATCAGATGGAAGGTCTTTATCATGGGAAATATAGATCACAAATAGAGCAGCTTTAATAGCATACACAAAGCCTAACAATGATTATGCATATTAAATTTAATTCAACACTATAGAGATTAGTAGTAAATAGGCCTAATTCATTTACATCTGATACATGCTACACACCCATTCATTTCACCAGAACACTTAAAAATATTGGCCATTAATTGCACTTACTTTGTGGATATGTTTGATTTTTCAGTTTCTGTGTTTAGGAGTGTCACACAGTGATCGTGCAGTGTGAAACAAAACACAGTTGTTTGCTTTTTCAACAAAGGACCAAGCGTTCTTACTCACTCAAAATATAGATTTGGTTTTATTTAGCGGGGTTCATAACTGACATAGGGAATTCCTTGGGTGCACGCAGCATATATGTTAGTCTGTACCTAAAGCACACATACAGGGGATCTTCCAAGCTCATAGGTGAAGAGTAACTAACAACTTGTTGCTCACTATCTTTGAGTCACTTGTTGCTAAAATGCATACATAACTACTCTCATTGAAAGAAGAGGCACAAAGCTGAATGAGAATTACAGATCTGCAGCCAGGTGAAATTCCCACCTTGTGCATCCTAACAGCAAAATACCCATTTTGCAATGGCCAAGCCTCCTTGGAGGACCAGCACAAGCAGACAGGCAGCAAAAACCAGCTTGTAGTGGCAGAATGGGAAAGGTAGCCCAGCAGAAGAGAAAGACTGTTGGGCACAAGGGCTCTTCAGGTGAGCTGCTGAGGCAAACTGGTGCTCTGTTCATTGGTACTCCAGCAAACACTGCTGTGCTGGCCTTTCAATTAGCATGACTCTGCTTTTGCAGTGAGCTTTCTAGAAGTTTTGTGTCTCTCATGCTTCTACTGAAATCCCTGCTTATTTTACAGGGGTGAACCTCAAATCCCTTCAAGTTTGACAGCTTTGGACTAGTGAGAGAAAATTGCAGTTTCTAGTAGAAAGGTGAAGAGGAAAAAAGAAAGTGGAAGTAGAGTCAAAAAGAAGGGAACTTAGTTATAAATCATGAATCATTTGCCAAGAGTGTGATAAACAGTATGGAACATTAAAAGTACTTAAATTCATTATACCAAACTTAAACCTTTAAATAAAATTAATCTGATTTAAAACAGTCACAAGTCAGGAAAACACCCCCGCATTAAGAACAGGATCCACTTCAAGTCACTTTATTCTAGCTTGGTTTATCAGCATATTCACCGGGAGCTAATGTAACCTCTGAAAATCTTACACATCGTGAAAACTCAAGCAGTTCTGCCAAGAGCTGGTGATAAGTTGCTATAACTGCAGCTTGGGGTTTGAGAAATGCACTTTCCTTCACACTGGTGGTAAGAAGTGACCTGGTGGTAATGACATCATTAACACATTTCACCTTTTTATGCTCTCCCGCTGGTATTTTACTTATACTGGTTTATGGGGGAATCATTTCATTTTGGTGTTTGAAGTCCCTCGTACTTTTAGTGGTACTTTTAAGGAAATAAAGATAAAAGCGAGAGGAGATTGTTCTCTGTGATATGTAATTTGGGAGGAATCCATCTGATTCTATCACCATATTCAATCTTGAATAAAAACGTGGGAATTTTTATGGCAAATCAGGTAAGACTGTGATAATTCTAACTCAGTTTTCCCTTCAGGAATAGGCAATACCCTCTTTTAATAACCAGTTATTAGGCACTTGTCAAGTTTTCTAACAGCTTCTCTGCATCTTTCTGCATTTTTATGCAAGGTAGGTACATACACTGAAAACAAACAAAACAACAGACTGAATAGTTCCTCCATTCATTACATGACATAGTCCTTAATAATTCTTAATTCTTGCTATGCTTTAAGCAGGATTTTTTGTTCTGGTTGTTGCTATGTCTTAATGTACATCTCTATGTATTCTTTCAGGTACTGAAAAGAATTATTAAATCTAGTGTTTCTCTCTTCTTTTCAACAGCTATCCTTCTGACACCTTTTTCTTATGAATCTGAAACCACTATTCCCTATTTAACAATTGCAGTTGAATAACATCCTACACCTGAATTTGTTTACAAAAGCATTTGCCATTAACAAATTGCTTCCTGCATCAACAATGTGAAAGCAAACATATTAACCCCCAGAAGCTGGGGGAGGGGAGGAAAAGAAGATAAACTCACCCAACAGCAGAAAACACTACAGTACCCTGGAGTGGATGGGGCAGATCGTATCTCCATTGGACGTTTATCGCTGAATTCAAAAGGATTGCACATTGAAAAAGCATTTCAGGATGGGAATTTGTGCTCGATTTCCAAACAAAGCTAAGTATTTGACACCTTTATTATACTCCAAGTGCTCCGCTAACACAACAATACGGGACAGAACTTGGCTCATCCTCGAGAAAGGAGCAGTAATTGCTGTCTTCAGCTACCTAATGGAAGGTTGCAGAGGTGGAGCCAGACTGAGGTTAAACACAAAAGACAGGAGGCAACGGACTCAGGTTACAGTAAAGAAGATTCTGAAGGGACATCAGGAAAACTTGATTGTCGTGACTGAAGTGTCGTCTGGCTGTTCAATCTCCATCCTTTAAGATATTCAGAACTTGGCTAAGTTTGACCCTGAGCAGCCTTTTTTCTCATGTAGTTTGTTCTCGCTTTGAGTGGAGGATATGAACCTGATGTCTTCTAAAGATGGGAAGGAATAAAGGTTGTTTATGGAACTGTTGCAGCTCTAAAGTCTGATATGAGAAGATAACATGTTAAGAGTACATATTCAGGTGAAACCTTCAAAAGCCACGTAGGCCAAGCTGAATCCAAACAGCACTGCACCAGTTTGTTCTAGTTGAGGATATGGACTTGCTGGACTGAAACCTAAGTTTAGCTCCCTATGTTTTTGGGACTGGGGGTCAAACACACAGGCTACGATACACCAAGGACACAGACATGTGGAACTGTTTACTTTGGTGACTTTGCTCTCTACTTGTCTTACCCTTAATGCAAGAGAGATGTTCTGTATCTCAGTCACCAAGCATGCTATACCTGCATCGTGGCTGAATAAGAATCACATCCTAGATTAGCCCCTTTCAATTCATCTGTTGTTCACCAATCTATACCTTATTTTTCAAGTTTGGCATGGAGAAAGAGAACATAAGGAGTACCTGTACAGTCTAGAAAATAAAACAGGGCCTTAGTCTCAGGCAACTGACCAAAATATGACCTGTGTTATCTCAGTCAAGTCTTGCTTCTGTCACACAAAAAAACACTACATCACTTGAAATGACCTACTACAGATTTCTTTCCAGACAACATGCTGTATGACACATGCTTTACAGCTCTCCATACTTCATTTTCAGAAGGACTGTCAACTTTTAGTCACCCAGCACAGTAATAAAAAAAAAGAGTATCTCTGGCTGGACAAGAAATGACATTAATTCAAGTCTGTTAGCCCATCTCACACTTCACTGTGCAGCCCACGTTCCATAAGTCTTCACAGGACACTGAAGTTAGTCTTCGCTGGTCCCCTGCAAAGACTCTGACAGCACAAGAGATGTAGGAACTGTGAAAGAATAGGAAAACCTTTCATGCAATTACTTTCTAACCAGAAAAGGCAATGTCGTGACTGGCTGAATTTTTGTATAACATCACCTATACTTTTGAGAGTTCACATCCCTAGATATGTCACTAGTTTTTTGGGGTTTTTTTATTTCATAAACATTGCAAAGTTAAAGACTTTATTTCAAGGAACTTCATTTCGAAGAAAAAATAGTAAATGGCACATCATGTAATTGCTATTTATTTTCATAAACATGAGGTATTTCAAAGTGCTATAAGACGCAGCACTAAATGTACACCATTGGAAGAAATTAAACACAGAACTTTGCAGTTACCCAGTTCTATGCACCAAACATTAACAAATACATTAACTGGAAGAAACAGGCTAGGAAAAGGCATATATAGTAAATTTCTTTACAAAAGTTTCTTAGTTCAAAAAAGTGATAAAGTAATATCTACTCAAAACTTTCACAACTCATTTTCATACGAAAATATAAGTATCAAATTTAGTTATGTATCAGCATCATACTAAAGTATACAGGCAATGTAAGAATTAGTACAGTACATAACAGAGATTAACAATATATTTGTATACAAAAACATGCTCCTCAAACATTGAGGTATTACAGTACTTAGGTATGAACTTCCAGTCTAATACTGGCAGCAAAAGCCACCTCTCATAACCCAAGACATGTACAAAAGGCAAGTGTGTAGATGGTATTTACAGAAAATTCCCAGAGGGGTACAAATGCCAACCCCCTAAAGTAACATCTGTTAGAACATAAGCACCATAAAAATTAGGAATGAATGTTTTTAACTCAACTAGATGTCATCAGCAGCTCCAAATGCTCACAACAATTAAAAAAAAAGAATTAAAAAAATCCACCATCTACAGTTCTTAAAATGAAAAACAAAGGCAGTCCATCGCTGTTTGGTAGTCCTGCAATAAACTTCTTGCAAGAACATCCATTTGCTCCGTACCCGGATAATAAAAGTTTGTCAATTACTTCAGGGACTGAATTGAAAGTAAGACCAACATTCTTAACGTCAAAAAAAAAACACCTTTTTTTTTTTTTTTAATATGTTTTTTTGTATTTTTTTTTTTAAAGAATCAAAAAATGTGCAAAGTGGCAATGACTGTCCTGGTCAGCCAAAAAAAAAAAAAAAAAAAAAAAGGAAAAAAAGAAAAAAAAAAAGAGGAAAAAAAAAAAAGAGAGAGAAGAAATAAGTTTAGCAAGTCCGCTTGTACTCTATTTTCTTTAGCAACTGTTGTTGCCTGGCTTGCAGTTTCTCCTTTTCTAGCAATAACTTCTGCTCCTCTGCCTGAAGGGAATGGACATATTCAGTGGCTTTTTTCAATATCACAACTTTTGCAGCTTTCTCGTTTTTAACAAGTTCTGGAACGTGGTCCCTTAACGTGAGGAAACTGGACCGCAGATCATTACGCCTCTGACGCTCCAAGATATTATGGTTCCGTCGACGTTCGCTATCCTCCGAATCAGAGTTTCGAGGACTTGAACTCTTAGACTTTGGTTGGATCATGGGTTTTACTGGACGGGGCACCTCGGCTTTTAACTTCTTCTGTGGCGGCACATCTTCACTCTCCATATATGGAGAAGGAGCGGCATAATTATGCTGCTGGTGAATTGGTGCACAACGCTTTAAAATCAGTTCATTCTGCTGTGTCCTGACCGATGGGAAAGTGGTATTTTTAGGACGCACTGTAATCGTGAGGGTGGTAACAGCCTTGTTGGAGGAGGAGCGTCTTTTCTCCACTGTCACAACATCTATTTCTTCTTCATCATCCTCTTCCTCCTCGTCCTCATCATCTTTTGGTCAAAGGAAACGGAAAATGAAATCGATTATTATTCTCTCAGAAAACAAATACTAATGTTTATTAACAAAATATGTGTACTAGAAACACCAATACAATAACTGATAGTAAAAAAAAAAAATAGGGTGTGCTCACTGTCCATAATTAAATATAGAGATGTGTATCACACGCATAAAACAAAGAAAACCAACACAAAATAGATTTCTGCAAGTTTGGGAACTTTATGAGGTTTGTTACTCATAAGATATTCCAAGTTTGAATGGATCCATAAGCGTTGTGTCCAACCTCTTTAACCATTTCTCATTTCAAATAAAAGCGGGGCTACCACCCAACTAATCCCAGTGGTGAAAAGTTTTCATACAAAACGCATTCATTTTTACTACAGCTGCACACCCGGGGCACAAACTGCACACACACAGCCACAGCACAGCCCTGGGTTGGTGGAAAAGCAGACGGGAAACGAAACAATCGCTGGGTTTGTTCTAGTGCAGAAGGTGAAGCTGCTCCCGCCGGGGACCCTTTAAGCCGGCGCTTGGTGCGGTGCCAAGAAGACAGCTGTTGGAAGTGCTTCCTCACCCAAAGCTGTCAAACCAGACATTAAAGGGACAGCAGGCTCCTCGAGCCGAGACGGATCGCCAAGTTTATGGTGACGATCATACGGACCGCTCAACTTACACATCCAGAACTACTACACTACCGAACCGGATTTCTCCGATGGGAACTATCTGAGGGCATTTTAGGCTCTGTCAGCGTACAGACAAGGACCCCGCCGTGCGAGCTGCCAGTCCATTCCAGCCTCCCCACATGTAAACATCCTCCACCGAACGTGGTTCTGCATGGCACTGCCTCTCGCTTCTGACCACACGCTCCCCACAGCAGCCCCCAGAATGGCGCACACACAACCCGGGAGGGCAGGAGGACATCTGGAATGCCCAGGAGCCACACAGCACCGCCCGAGTACACCCTGCCCGCTGCTGTTGGCTCACAGCCCCGCATGGAACCCAGCCCCGTGGGGCGGCAGCCCCGGACCCCGCCACGCCTGTTGCAGCTGCTGCCGCCTGCCGGCCGGCCCGCACCCCGCACCACCCGCCCCGTCGAGGCCCGCCGCGCTTACCCGAGTCGCTGAGCGTGTCGTCCCCGGAGCTGCTGCTGGCCCGGCTGTCCCCGGCGGGACGCGGCGGGCGGCCACCCCGCAGGGTCTCACCGCCGCTCGGCACCGCCGCTTCCCGCTTGTTGACGGGGAAGGGGAAGACCACGGCCGGGTCCACACACTCGGGCACGGAGCCACCCAACTCCGCGCGGCCGGGACCGGCGCTGGGGCTGTTGGCGGCGGTCACAGCGGCGGTGGATACAACCGGGGGCGGAGGCGGAGGGGCGGCGGCGGGCGGCTTGCCCTGCAGCTTCTCGCTGACCGCCCGCTCCAGCTTCTCGCGGGCCGAGAAGCCGCTCCACATACAGTCCTGGATGATGATGGAGTTGAGGTTGTTGCTCGCCCCGAGGCCCGTTTCGAAGAAATCCGCGCCATCCGCGCCGCCCCACAGCTCGGCCTCGGGGGGCAGGAGAAGCAACTCGGACGCCCAGTCCAGGGGATCAGCGGGACGGCAGCTCCCCAGGGCCGCCCCTCCCCACGGCGATGGAGCCCCCCCCGGGGGGTGCTCCTGCAGCCCGGCCCGGCTGGGGGACAGCGGAGGGGTGGGCAGCAGCTCGAACTTCTTCCATATGTCCTCCCCGGGGGGGGCCGAATCCGGCCCACATAAATAGAAATCATCTTCGTCCGGGTAGAAACAAGGCTGTAAAGAGTCGAACTCGAGGTCTGGGTTCTTGCTGATCATTCCCGGCATGGCGGGGCTCTCCGTGTCGATTCCCGGGCTGGGGGCTCGTGTTAGAGGCGGGTTTTACGATAGTTCCACTAAGAAGAGGAGAGGTGTGTCCGGGACCTGAAACTAAAGCAAAAAATAGAAATAAAGAAACGAACACAATTAAAACACTAATTTAAAAAAAAAAAAAAAAAAAAAAAAAAAAAAAAAAAGCGCCTGTAATTCCTTATAATATAGTGAAAAGGAAAAAAAAAAAAAAAAAGGAATAAAAAAAAAAACACAAGAAAAAAACAACACAGGACCATTTACAAGTTAAGGAGGAACGCACCGCACCTTTTCGGACGCCGCAGGGCAGCGGCCATGAGCCGCTCTGGGGTGCAAACACACCTCCGGTCCTGCACGGAGCTCCGCGCTCTGCCCGACCGCCTCCAGCGCTCAGAGCAGCACAGCCGCGGGCAGATGCACGCCTCCCTGCAAGAAAGCCCTCCTGATACGCGACCACAAGCAAAGGAAGTTTACTCCTTTTGTCATTTCCAGTGTAGTGGGGAGAGAAGGATGCAAAGAAGGGGCTCCTCGAGCCGTGCAACCTCATCAGGAGAATCCAACAGCAGCAAACACCGACGCACACCAAACGCATGAACACACCCCAACAAAGCCTGACTCGCTACAGGAAGTTTTTTCCCCCCCTCTTTGCAGTTTAACACGAGAGCCACCCGCTCCGCACGGTTCGCCCAGGGGAGCAGCGCCCTTACCTCGGTGCCCCCGCGCTACCCGCGGCCGCTCACCCGCAGCCCCATGCTGCTCCGCATCGGGCATTGAAACCGAAATGAGCCGTTTAGTCCCGACCCAGCGAAGGGAAAACGCTGCGCTGGGTTTGCGAACAGCTGACGGAGAGCAAAAGGGGGAGGAAAAAAAAAAACCAACACAAAACAACACAACACACACAACAAATCCGTGCAAAGCGCTCTGATGAAATGCACCGAAACGCAGCTCAGCTGCTCGCCCCCGCCCCGCCCCCTGCTCCCTTCCAGCATTGTGCGCTTTCCTGCTCCCGAAATACACGAAACCGTTAAAAACGCGAAGCAGCAACCAGGCACCTACAGAGTGCGGCGAGCTCGGTGCGACCGCTCCGCAGCACAGCCCAAAGATCCGCTCAATGAAACCCCCATTGAAGGCCGGCGGAGCGCTGCCGCTCCCGTCCCATCCTCCCAGCTGGATGTGGGGATTGTATTTATTTCATGGGGGGTTTTGTCCTCCCCGCTGCCGGCAGCCCAGACCCTGCCGCTTCCTCCTCCTCTTACCTCCCCGCTGCCGGCGGTGGGTGTTGCGAGGGGGAGGAGTGGCGGGGTGGGGGGAAGGGAGGGGAAAGAGAAAAAAATAAATAATAAAAATAGCTGACACACCCGGGGAGCATTAAAAAAAAAAAGGGGGAAGAGCGGCGTAACCCCACCCCCTGATTTCCATAGAGCAGGGAGGTGCCTCCGCTTGGCGCCAAAAGCCCCATTCGCTCTTTATTCTCCGGCGCGGTTCGAGGTGCGGGGCGCTGCCTCGGGGGGTGCGGAGCTCGCGGAGCTCACGGGGCCGCCCCTCCCCGCGGGGATATGGAGCTGCGTGAGAGCGGCGGCCCCGTCTGCGAACACCGAGGAGTGGGATAAAAGAATAATAAAGGAATAAAGGGAGTGTGTGGAACGCGGGGTCGCCTCCGCTCTGGGCTTTATAAGGAACGAACGCTGGTGCGTTTATCGTCTCCCCGCTCGCCGCTCACACCTCCGGCCCCGCCGCACCGCACAGCAGCTCCCGGCCGGACCCGGCGTTCCGCTGCGCGCGGCGACACCTTGCGGAGGAGGGCCGGAGGCGCGGCGGGCGCACCCGTCCTCCCGGTGTTGGACACCCAGCGCTCTGCCTCCTTCCCCGCGGTCGCGGGGCAGCGGCGGGGAGACCACGGGGCAGCGGCAGCGCGGCGCCGCCCTCGACGGTGCGATCTCGGTCCGGCGGCCGCTCGAGGAGGCGCCTCCCCGCTCATAGGCTGCAGGTTGAGGCGGGGACGTGGGCGTAGCTCGCAGGAAGGCTGCCGGCGGCCGTTTGTGTGCGGCCGGGCGGGGCGTCGCCTCCCGCAGCCGCCCGGGGTGAGCCCGGCTGCTTCAAAAGTGGCAGCTCCGATAGAGGGACTGTGTGAGAGTCGCTGAGGGGGGAGTTTGTTTCTAAGAACGGAGCCAGACAGCGACAGCCTATGCACCTTCAACATGTTCTCCCGTTGCGCTCCAGTCCCTGAGCTACGCTGTTCACTGTTGTGATGCCCGCTTGCTTCCATGTTGTGCTTAGGTGGTCGATACTGAGATTTCAAGGTCCCTCCAGGAAGGTGAGGTAGCCTTAAGCATTCACGCTGTTTGGATGTCCGCTGCTGAACTGAAAGCATACAGAGGGGCTGGCCAGGTGGAGCTGGATGGGCCTGGCTGCAACTCAAAGTGCCGCAGGAGGAAGATGGCAGCTGTGGGGCTCCCACCTCGGTATGAAGTCCCTGCTTCACACCATCATGGCGGTGACCCAGCGGCTCTCTTTTCTGTGTCTTAATGAAAATACTGTTTTATTATTTTGTTTATAAGTTGTGTTGCTTATATGCATTGACTTTATCATAAATTTTATGAGGGCTGCTCCGAAAGTAATGCTTTCAGTTTTATTATATCAGCTCACGACGTCAAAGGCAGGTGTTGGTGCTATGGCAGTAAAAGTTGAACTTTCCCACCAATGTTCCATTCCATTTTGTTGTCGTGTGACAGATGGCAGCAGAGGGGCAGTCTGACAGAATGGAATCTGACATAGAAGTGCAGGTGAAGTAAAAGTGTGTCACTGTAATTCCTTAATGCAGAAAGAAATGGTGCCCACACCCACTGACATTCATTGCACCAAACATTGGATTTGAGCACAGTAAGGCAATGGATGGTAGTTTCAGCAACAAAACCATCGTAGCAGCTGTGGAAAAGTGGCTCACTTCTGGTGCAGAGCTTTCTGAGTGTGGCATGCAGGCTCTTGTTCATGCTCAGTATGATTGCAGTTGAAGTACAGGGTGCTGTAGATGACTTTGGACATAACTCCTGAGTTACAACTTAGCTAGGAGGTGGCAGCTGGCTGCAGTCAGTCATGGAAGGGGGCAGTGCACCATGAAGTGGAACAGTGCTGGAGCCCTGCTGGAGCCGTGGCAGTATGCCATTGAGATGTTTGGGGTGCCTGGATTTGGTGGTTAGGCCTCCATTCCCAAACCACACTTTGGATTCAAGATGGCTGATTGCGTTCATTAGCTAATGGGTGCTCAGCACTCTGAAAACTCAAAGCCGTAAGAAAGCACTGAGCTTTATTAGTTTGTTTGGGTGGTTTGGTCAGGCAAAAAAAGTGTGGGTGTTTTTCATTTATTTCTTCTTCCATTTCAGTAGCCTTTAACAGGTTGCAGCCCATTAGTTTTACCACGTATAAACAATTTATTCATGCTCATCGTTTGAACATTTTCCACAATTTATACAGTTATTTATGATTTAAAAGTAATTCTTATGATCGGTCTGTCTTAACTATCCTTTAAATCAATTCATTCTTTCAGTCTATCAACTTTTAGTCTACTGTGGTGTGTAGTGTGATACCTTTTGTACCTGAATGTGATCATTAATGAAAGATGATGCTCAAGACAGAACTTCTAAGCTGATTTTCACTGTGGGAAACAGACAAAAAGAAGAAGTGAAAAGCAGTACACTGAGAAGGCATAGCAGTTGACAAGCTCTAATTCTAAAAACCTATGTCTCTTCCTTTGTCTTGAACATTTAAGATGTGAAAACATTGTGTAAATCTTTTAAATGACTGCACACATCTACGTGGGTTTTGTTTAGTTGACACTTGGCTATTTTATCAATATTTCTTGTTTTTTTTGGTTCTTTGATCCCTTCTGTCTCTGAAATAGCATGTATCAGGAAGGCTCTAGGCAAGTGGAAACCTGAAATTACTTACGGTCACTGTGCGCTTACAATTACTTCATGTCATTGAAACAACCTGGGAGTTAAGATGTGTTTTAGTATTGGGTCCCAATGAAGACCATAAAATCACAGAATGGTTTGGGCTGAAAGAGATATTAAAGCTCATTTAGTTCCAGCCCCACTGCAGGGACAACTCTCACTAGATCAAGTTGCCCAGAGCCCCATCCAACCTGGCCTTGAACACTTCCAGGAATGGGGTATCCACAAATTCACTGGGTAACCTGTTCCAGTGCCTAGCCACTCTTGAGTTAAAGAACTTCTTCATAACATCTAATCTAACTCTAAACTCTTACAGCTTAAAACCATTATACTGTCTCTACACTTCTTGATAAAGCATCCCATTCCAGCTTTCCTGTAGGCCTTTAGGTACTGGCTGCAACCAGGTCTCGCTGGAGCCTTCTCCAGGCTCTCTCAGCTCTCTCAGCCTGTCTTTGCAGGAGAGGTGCTCCAGCCCTCTGATCACTCCTGTGAGTACCACGTCTTTGTACTAAGGGGCTGCAGAGCTGAACTCAGTACTCCAGATGGGCTCTCATGAAAATGGAGTAGAAGGGGACAATTACCACCCTCACCCTGCTGGCCGTGCTTCTTTTCATGTGGCCCAGGATATGGTTGTCTTTCTGGGTTTCAGGCATACAGCTCATGTTCAGTTTTTCATCCACCAATACTTTTAAGTAAGTCCTTCTTCTCAGGTCTACTCTCAATCTGTTCTCTGCCCAGTCTTGTATTTAGCTTGAGGTTGCCCTAACCCATGTACAGGAAATTGCACATGGCCTCATTGAACATAATGAGGCTCACAAAGGCACACTTCTGACCCGTCAGGTTCCTGTAGATGACATCCTTATTTATTGGGATGTACATTTCCTGATCTTAGAGAAGATTATGCAGCTTTCTGGGGCCCCTCTTCCCTTCAGGGCTTTATCCCATGGACCGAGCAGATCCATGAAGAGATCAAATAATGCTTTCTCAAAGTCCAGGGTTATGAGGTTACTGTGTGCCCTCCTTGCTCAAATAGTGATACTAACCTCCACTTTCTCATGTTTACCACAACCAAGACTGCCTTTGATTTTCACATTTCCCACTAGCTCCTCCTTGCTGGTGAGAACAAGGTCCAGCATAGTTCCTCTCCTTGTTGGTTCCTCTATCACTTAGAGAAGGAAGTTACCATCAGCAGTTACCTCCTAGATTGCTTATGCCATACTGTGTTGTTCCTCCAACAGGTACCTCAGCAGTTGAAGTCCTGATGGCATAAGGCTGCACCTATAGTCTGCAAAGGCTCTTAACCTCTCTGTCTTTCTGGTTCAGAAGTCTGTAGCAGCCCCCCACTATAATGTCACCTGTCCCTAACTTCCCTTAATCCTGATTCATAAAGCTTTCCTTCAGCTCCTGATCCATGCCCAGATGAAGCTCCCAGCTGATCACTGACATAGAGGGTAATACTCCTTCCTGTCCTTCCATTCCAGCACTGCAGTGGGAGCCATCTCACACAATCTCCACGGTGCTAATAAGATCATAGATGAAGTTCAGACCAGTTGTGAAGCAAATATTTAAGACACTGTAAGAAAACTGACTTTATTCTCAGAAGTGTTTGAAATCTTATCTAAGCACCTCTCAGATGCAACAGGGAAAACTGGGATCATAACATTCCGAGAGCTAACACTGAACTTGCAAAAACATCCTTTAACTGCATATTTTGTGGGTAGTTTTCTTCATTGTTGTCTGAGTTTATTCTAAACATGTTACTTCTTGGAGATTTCTATGAGCTTCTCCACACACTCAGTGAGGCCACTGTTCTGCAGGCTTTATTTTCCCTTTCTAACTGGAAAAGTAGAGACAGAAATTGTGTGTACGGGGTTAAAAGATAATTTTGCTTGCAGTGTGGTAAGAATCCAGGTGGAACCTGTGGTCTTTAATTGGGCTTAGCAAGTTTGCAATCCACTGTGCTGAGGGCTCAGACATCATAAACACCTGGGTGTAATCTGTGGGCGGGTTCCTGGTGTTCTGATCAGCTGTGCTTTCTCTTTTTTGTCCTTACTGATTCATTAAGGAAAGCTGTGTAAGGCAGATTTCATATGTGACAACATGTGTCTCTGATTCACCCTTATGACCTGCAACTACACTGGAAAGTCAACAGAAATAGAACAGTATTATTTGGTATGTGTGGAGTTGTCTCATCCCAGGGCACTGAATGTGTATGCTCTTATGACTTCATCTTAATACATTGTGTCTACAAAGGGTTACCTTCATCAGGAAAGAGGGGTATCTCCTAGGTGTACTAGGCAAAAACATGGCAGAATTGGAATAATTCATCCCTGTTCTGTATCAAACAACAGAAATGAGATGTGAAAATACGCTGTGTAGAACTTGGATGGACGTTTGAACATTGTTTAGCTTAGACTTGTTTTTTACTTTAAACAGAGATCTGATAAGATCTGTTAAGACAGCAGTAGTGACACTTTCAGATGGATAAAGAATTCGGTAGGCGTTATCAACAATTGTCTTTTTTAACATAGTAGTCATAGAAGCTGTCAGATCTAGAGCAGTGGGTTTATTCCTCCATACTCCATACCATTTGTAAACTTGCTTGGGAGTTGTATGGATCCTTGCTGAGTAGCTGCTGAGTGCATATAGCCTAAAATATTTATCTTGATACTCTCCCTGAAGGTAGAGTCTGGTATTACTTTTAATCTTGTTCAAAAGAGACAGAGTAAGGGACTTGCTCAGTGTTACTTATGGGGATTGAAGCGGATTTCCCTATGCTTATTTTAACAGTGTGAGGTAGCAATGGCTTTCTCACAAGGTCTTGCTGAGTGCATCATCAGTATTTAACTAAGATGGAAGAGTAGTGCAGCCTCTCAAATCCATTGGATGTCATCTCTGCAGAGCGTGCTGTCTTCTGTGCTACGTTCACAGATGTTGTGACCTTCAAATACGAGCCGTAATGCCTCATCTTTGTATCGTGGTTCAAATGACACAGACGTTGCAGAAACACATTGAAAATCTTGACTTATTTCTCTTACCAACACTGCAGAGGTCACCGGTCATTCTCTTCTACACACTCAGGAAAATCTTAAAGAGTACCTGGTAATCAGAGGACTAATTCTGTTTAAGTAAAACCGATTGTAAGGTCATAGTATCCATTAGAAATACTGTGATAATAGAATATCTCTCTGGCTGCTGAGGAAGGAGGAGGTACTGGATTTAACCAGGTATCTGTGGCCGAATGCCTCACCTGTGGGTACATCAGAAACCTTACCATCTTTCTGTGGTTAGCAAAAAATAACTTTCTTCCTTCTGTATGTCATTCAGTTTCTTCAAAAGCAATTGGTCAGGGAAGCATCTGTGCATGAGTCTTCTCTCTCAGCTTTCTTTGACTACTCAGAGAGCGCTGGAAGATATTCATTAAAACCAGAAGGACTAGAGATGTATTTCTTAGATTTGGCAGAAGCTGATAGCAGTTGCTCAGGAAAACATCCTACTTGCAACAGATTTTTCAAACCCTCTCTATGGCTAGATAAACATCTGAGCATTTGGTGTCTTACAGATGTATTCTATAGCAAAACAAAACAAAAAGAACTTCAAATAGTTATGGCTAAGACCAATACATGAAATGTAATAGAAACAAGAAATTTTGAGAGCCTGTTTTCTGAGGTCTGTTTTTTTTATGAGGATTCTGGTTGTCTAATAAAGAGTGAGCTTATTAACTCTTCCTGATCGAAATATTAATAGGCTCTCTTTTTAAATACAGAAAATGTGATTAATGTCAGACACCAATCAGTACTACTGTGTTACGAATACATTGTAAATCTAATACTCTAACAGCAATTCTGGAGATATCAATTATGCAAACTTGTACTGTGCACTCTCGGTCATAGAAAGTACTTTTGGCTTCTTGGTTGTCTATATAAAATAATCTCATCACTGTTCTTAACTTTTGCTGAAAGTTGATGGACTTAGCCTATTCAGGCAGTACCCATGCCATTGACTGTTGGAGCTAGAGAAAAACTCCTTAGGAAATGAATTTAGACACGCTGGTGGTAGTTGTGCCTTTGTTTTGCAGGAGACTGCTCAGTGACTTACTGCTTCTGTTAGCCCTTTGCAAGTCATATGCAGGTGGGAAGAGGGCTGGTGGTTTCCCCACCGTGAACCACTGCAATGCCATAATGCCAGCATATAATAAAGTCTTGTTTGTCCCAGTTTGTTTAATTCTCTGAAGTGCTTAGTTAATTTAAAATGTTGTTAATGCCACAGTAAGAAAGAGCAGGCAGTGAACACTGGTAGACCAGTGATAGCAGTAGTTCACACTATGTGTAAATGTGCTGCTTATGTGGTTTGTCCCTGAATCATACCCAGTTCCCCTTCTACCTACTCCTCTTTGCATTGTCATCTTATTTTCAGTCATTTTGTTGTTTGAAGCCTAAAAAGAGCTTATGTTTGTATGTACTTAAGTGCTCTAACTTCTTTTTGAGCAATTGGCAATTTGTACGTTAACATGCAAGCTCACATTACTGACTGGTTTTGAAACTTTAGCTCAAAATATGTCACTAATCACAAACCCTTTGAAATAATTCATTGTTATGAAATACTTTACCAGATAATACGCTGAGACAAATATGAAATGTGCTGTTGGAAAAGTAAAATTATAAACAGTCACATTAACCTGGATTCATTACCCCCCCTTTCAAACATTTACTAATTTTACCCATAAAGAAAGACTTAGTCAGAGAGTGTTTTGAAGCATGTATTTAGTTTTCAGTTGGAATCTGCTTTATGTTTAGGAGGAAGGCTTTAATTTCCTGCATCTGAGATTCATATTTAAAAGCAAACTAACAGGAAGATTAGTTCTTAGAGAAGGGCTATTAGTGACTGGTCAAAATGGTGTTGGAGACTAGAACATAAAAGGAAAAAAAAAGGAGGAGAAAGATAATACAGACTTAAATAAGTGAATAAGGGGATGCATCAAACTACATTCTCAGCTGGTGTCAATTGATATGGCTTCCTTCCATTGGAGCTATGCCAGACTATACCAGCAAAAGATCTGTCCTGTCATGATTCCAGTTTTAGTCTAGGGCCACAACTTGAAAGTAGTTGTCTGCAATGTTTAGTTTGTTCTTATTTTACATGCAACAGATAGAGCTGTTGTTGATAACCTGTGGGGCATCCTTCAAAGCTTTGCCATAAAATCTGTTAACAGCAAAGGAAACGCTTAATGCTTATTGCAGTAATGAAAATATCTTCAGACAAGTTAAAGTCCCTTTATGGAGTATTGATGGTTTTATTATTATTGCTATTCCCACTTTAGGAAACCAGTATGTCAAAGTTTTGTTTATTTACGTGTCACAGAAGCTGGTGAGTTTCTGGCTGTAAGCAGAAATGTGCGAGCAGTGATGTTAAGAGCAGTTATGTAAAGATGTTTTACCATTCCCTCATCCTTCTGCATGTTTATTGTCTCTCCAGGAGAGACACGGGCATATCCTTAATGTCACTGATGCTAATTCTCATTGATTGCTTTGAAACGTTCAGCCCCCTTGCCAAAGTATGGACACAGGAGCTTTGAAAAAGCTTGCTTAAACAAATAAGTAATTGCTGAGGTGAGCAACTAGACTCAAAACTCACAAGTTTGGATCTGTTTCAGCAACTCCTACAATCTATCCACATTTTTAACATATTCGTAAGTTCTTCCAGCTAAATGCAAGAGGGTTTTATGTGAACCACAGTTACTCTAATTCATTGCTTTGAAGTGAGCCACAATCAATTGGAGGCCAAAAGAGACTTTACAGAAATGTTGTCTTGTTCTGGTTGCTGTACATAATTATTGTAGAATTGTGAGACAGATTGCAAAATTTCAAAAGTAGAGAATTTTAGTAGCAAGTGCTGGAACCAACGTGGTTTGATTTTTTTCTTCAGTGAACAGTGAACTGCTTATTGTACTGATCATATTGGACATTGGATCCCTGTTGCTTGGGATGTTTAGAGCTCATCAACATTGTAACTTTGGCCTGAGTTGTTCATTTGTCTTAAGATGTCGTCACATTTCACTGATGTATCTGAACATACAGTAGAAGATGTAGACCTGTCAGCTTCCTTCTGTACCTGCCTCTCATGAATTATAAAAGCAGTTTGGCTACCTAAATCTTCAGTACCTAAAGTGACAGGGAGAAAGGAGAGAAAACCTGAACAGTATGTGGAAGCCAAGTGCAGTCAGAAAAAGGAGAATTTAAGACAGGAGAAAGGACTGTGTTTCATTCTTGCAGCCAATCAGAAGAAGGTATTAATGAGAGAAAAAGAAGTTTCATGCAGTTTGGGCTGAATTATATTATAAAGCACTAAAATAAATCCATTTTCCCTTAAATCTGCTCACTTGTTTTATCAGAATGAATTCTTTTATTTGGGTAATTTGAATTGTCAAGTCAGAAAGAAGCAATTAAAGACAGAATGCCCTTGCAACCCTCAGAAGTTGAAATAGTTTGAAAATGTTGCTATTTATCTTTAAGATGAGGAAAACAAACAAAACCCCATGCATTTATCATTGTTTCTGCTATTAAACAAGCATATTCTTGTTTGTTAAGTTATCTTTTGATAGTTGTTTAGGAGAGACTTCCTTTTTTCTACTGTAAGCCAGAACATCCACAGCTGCAATTCTGGTTTGGTAGTGTACAGCTATATTTATGTGACATAGATTACATGTTAAATGTTTTGTTTATCAGTTATCTAATATTTATGAACCATTACAGTGCTGAGGTTTAGCTAGCAGTTTTCTGTGCTAATGATGCATGTATTTCTTCTGCTGGCAATTCTATTGCTAGGAATGTTTTCTGTTTAACACGGTAGTTACTGAAATGTTCTTCATATCCACAAAGGTAATTTTAAAGGCACAAAATAACTAGACAGTGAAAATATATTTTATGTTTGCCCTGATGTTATTCAAGCCTTCTACCAACAATTTTCATTACATCAGTTCATGAGTGCTAAATATGTGGTGTTTTGGCAAGATCACTGCCTCAAACACACTGGTAGTCTGCTGGCTTTCCACTCCTTTGACTTGTATTCTGGGTACAGGCACTAGATCAGCATTAATGAGTGCAAAAAATCACTTTTGTGTGCCAATGTTTCAGACTGCTGGTACAGACTTGTTCTTGGCAGAATAGCTCTACAGATACAAGGTTGGAAGGCATCCTCCTTACAGTGCATTGTGGTGCATGAGTTTTCTTCCTATTCTGGAAAAACAAAAAAAGATTCCTCTTTTATTCTTTTTATGTAGTTATGAATAGATTGTGCTTTTGTCGTAAAATGTACTTACAGCAAATATCAACAAAGGGAATATAGGTGAATATATCAAAAGAAGAATAGTGTTGTATTTACACAGGCAGCTCCAGAAGTAATAACACTGTTTGATAGAGCAAATTCTCAGATACAAAACACTGTTTTTCAATACAGTGACTGTCATTATACCATGTGCATTTTCACCAGCCATGAACAAGAGCCTGCAGGCTATGCTCATAAAAATCTGCATGGCCGTCTGGAACATGACTTGTCTTTCATCTTGTCACCATTGCTGAAATGCAGCACCCGCTTCTTCAGTGTGCATCCGCTGTTTGGTCTCCATAAGCGTTCAGCGAGTGTTGATGAATGTTAGTGGGTGCAAAAGTTTTCCACATCAAGGAATTCAGTGACATACCCTTGCTTCATCTGCACTTCCATGTCAGACTCCATTTTATCAGACTGCCCTTCTGCTGCCATCTGTCACATGGCAACAACATGTAAAGGAGTAATGGTGGGAAGGTTCTTCCTCAACTGCTGTATGACCAACATCCACCTCTGACATTATAGGCCAACATAATAAAATCGGAGGCATTACTTTTGGAGCAGCCTTCACATGTGGAGGCATGTCTATGTGTGTATGTTCGCATACAGTTTAAATATTCCTGTGTATTTTTATACTCCAACTTACATTTCAGTAAATGTTTAAAGCTGTTTTACCAGTTCTTTGCTTTGCTTTTGTCCTGTAGGAGATCACGAGGAAGGTCATGTTAACTTCCATATTAACTTTCAGTTCTCCTCACTTGTAAAACAGGGATAATGATGGTTAGCACCTCTGGCAACTGTTTTGAGAACTTCTGGTAAACTGGATGTTGCTTACTAAACCAATAAGATACTTACCAGGTTCTCAGTTTGTAGCATGTTTCTACTTATGTCACGGTGGAACAATATTCAGCAGTGAGGTAGGATTGCTCTGCTACGTAGAAAGTAAGGCTAAATGCTGGAATGAAACAGAGAGCAGTTCATGTCATCTTAAGGTATGGCGCAGACGTGTACATCTGTGCTAGTCATCATAGGCTGCCTTTCTAGTCAATGGAAAAATGGTCTTGCTCTATATGTCTGCTATTACATGAAAGTAATGCCTTATGAATAATATATTTACTATGTTATTTAAACTTATGTCCTCCATAGCAGTACCCCCAGCTGTCCTGTACTGGTTCCAGGTACTTTTATTTCACTCAAGCATCACTTTCATAAAAGTTTGTTTGTTTGTTTTTAATACTAACTTGAACAAACAATGTAATATTTTTAACAGTGATACTATTATTTTCCTTTCTCTTCCTGCCCATATTCCATGTTAACCTTCAAAAATAATTAATTAAGTATATAAATAGTAGCTGAAACCTCTTCTCAAAGAATATCATTGTGTTCGAAAACATGAAGTGCTGAGTGTTGGTCAGCAACTGCTGTAAAAAATGAAAGGTAAATCTGGCAGGCAGCAGTGAAATGCTGAAGTGGTGATTAGTCTTTTGACAAATAGATTAGTCTGGCTTGTGCAACTGTCAGGATGGTTGTATACATGTTTTGCAGTGTTACTCCGAATGCAGTACTTTTGGATTTGATCAGAAGTCAGCGTAATTGCATAGAAAGATATGTCACCGTTAAACAAGGTTTATAAAAATGCATGCTGTTTCTATGCCTCCGTCTGAGATGTGCTGGTATTTGTCAGCTCCGTGAATTATGCAGTCATTGCTGTGTTAGCGGTCATGTGAATGCAAGATTTTTCAATGTATTTACAGAAATATGTATTGACCTCTTTGGAACTGTGTTGCTATTATATACTACATGTATATAACAATAGTAGAGAGTAATTATGTGTTCACAGGGTTTTATTCACGTGAAGTTGTCCTCATGAAATTATCACTGAGAGAGTTCCTGCATACGCAATGATGTTGGTGTTTTTTCTTAGAGCTGGCTTGGGAATCTGAGTTAAAAATAAAGGCGGATAATGAAATGTGATGTATGTGTTCATTCCTCATCCCATTGTTAGTTGATAGCTCTCTGTTTGGCATTTTGGAGAAAATATGAAAAGATAACGAGTAAGCTTTTGTGCATAACCTATGGATGGGAGAAGAAAAGAAGCTCTTCCGAGAACTGCATGTCGTTAGCAGCGAGTATTGGAAAACCCCCCTCTGCTTGTCCTGCCTTGTGAGAAGTGAGACTTGAAAGAACTTTCACTTCTTTTACTGGTTTGAAAACATATTTGACCTCTGAGAAAGGAAGCCAGAAAGAGCGTTGAATAAGTTGATTTACCATCTTTTGAAATACCTCCTTTACTGGTTCTGTGCCAGAATCTGAAGTGCTGTAGTGACAGCAGCCAAAAGGGAGAGGGGATTTGGATGGAGATAAAGGGAAAGATTAAAAAAAAGAAGTCTAAACCTATATTTAATCCGAAGGTCTCGTTATCTGAAGCTGGCCACTTCCAGGAGCTCTGCAAACTTCTGCTTTAGTGAATGAATTGAGCCCTGTGTTATAATGACAAATACTTCTCCTGGGAAATACTCATGTTGTGTTATATTAATGCTACAGTGGGAAAGTACAAATTGAGTTAGATATAAAAGATACAACTTTTTACATCTGCGGAGCATGTGGATCATGGAGGCAGAGATGACCCAACAAAGTCGAAGCTATGTGTCTGAGTTGCTGAAATACAGGTTTTGGAATGACATTCCAAGAACAGCTGCAGTCGAGTACATTGGGCTGTGGGGGGGTGTTGGTGTGATTATCAGTGGAAAGTTCTATTTTTCTTCATGAAAATATTTCTATAGTCCCAAACAAGGGGAGTTTACTAGTGCTTCTGATGGATTAACTACAAAACACTGCTTCTCGAATATGATTCTTAGGTTTTAATTCACATCTTTGTCACTGACTTTTTAGCTAGTTGATTTCAGTAAACTTCTCCTGATTTAAACCAGCTGACAGCCTTTTCCACGATCACTGTGGTATTACTCGCTTTGAAGTATGCTTCTGTACTGTAAACTCTTTGGGACAGAGCTCCAAAGTCCTAAGAAAAGTGATTTCAGGTCTCTCTGGAAACAGATTCAGCCACAGATGTTCACCCCTAAGTAAGAGTATTCAGCAACGTAGATTCTAATTTTAGGATGAGCAGTAAGTAAATGCTGCCAAACTGAATTTAGCAGGACCTGGGTCACCCTTGTGATTCTGTGGCACCTTTGGAAATGTTGGCATTTTTTCATGCTTCCTGTACTTCTACCTAAGTATTACATCCTCCTTTTTGCCCACTTATTCATAGAAATGTCTGCACAGTGGTTAAAGACTCAAAAACTAAACATATAAGGCTATATTAAATGTTCACTTTTCCCATATGTTTCCCTTTTATTCTGCCATTAGAGCCCCATGCTGCATATGTGGTAAGTGCATCTTTGTTCTAGATTTCCCAAAGTCCCATTGCAGCTGGAACTGAAACAGGTGAACAGAGACCGTCAGAGAAGCCTAAGTGTTAAGCAGCTGCCCTGAACTGCCCAGAAGAGTGTGTTTAATTAGATTCCTTGAGATAAAGACAGCACCTGTAAAGCCAGAGCAGTCTCAGCAGGAGGATGTAACTATGTTTTAGCCAGGAAGGAATGTGTGGCAAAAGTGAAGGCTTTGGGATGGTGTGAGGACATGATGACATTTTGAGTAAGGTTGAAGGCAGAGGGGCTCAGTGTAAGAAGGGTTTGAGCGTCAGACTTACTGTAACTGAGAGGAACAGTGAGAATTGGAGTCCTTTTGTTGTTACTTAAATCTTCTGATGCAGAAGAATGTCATCAGAGGGAAAAAAAATGGTGCTTCTTGTTTATTCAGGTTAGGAAAGATGTTCATTAAATATATAGTCACACAGTAATTATGTCATCAAATACTGTGCTGCAAAACTATCCTCAGTGAAGAAGAATTTCCTTTACACCTGATGATAACATTTTTCAAAATAAAATATGTCAAAGCTTAGAAGTTGATCTTGGCAGAACATCATACCATAAAGTAAGATTGAATGTATCCTGTCCAGATCTCTTGCTTCTTGTAATGGTGCCTAAGGCTACAGTCCTCCAGATGTTGATACTACTAGCATTTACATTTTGAGTGGAAAAGCCTCTTGTTACCACAGACGCTTTACAGTAGGAATTTTACCCTTTTATCAGAAAGTTTGTCTGATGTAATACAAAAAAAAGTAGTTAAAAAAAAAAGTGGAAGGTGTTTTTTCCCCGTTCAGAATAACTTGCCTGTAGTAATAAGCACAAGAATGGATGGGGCAGCAGAACTTTCATGTACCTTCCTTCCTGGTCCAGGATACGACAGCATGAGTTATCAATAAATTGCAAAAATTGCCTTAGTCACAGGAAGGAAGTAGAAAATACTGCAGTAGAAATAGTACTGAAAGAGCAAGCAAAACTTTTCCTTGCACGAGCCAGGCATCAGGCATCATCAGGTCTCAGCTGCATTAAATGTATTGAGCTGTACTTAGCCTGAGCCTGCTCACACTGCTGGAGTCTTGAAAGGGCCTTACAAGAAGTGAGAATGAGAATCATTTCCTCTAAGTTTTGGTAATTAATCCCATGGGGGAATCAAGAGTCGGTGGTTAGCTCTGTTTGCCTGGTTGTGTGGGATACCCAGGCAGCTGGGGTGCTGCTGCAGACATGGTGCAGCTCTGCAGGGTTTTGTGAATGGAAGACAAGTGCTCAAGGAATGAGAAAGGAATAACAGGACACTGTGAAGAGAAAAACAAGTTTCTCAGCATTTGTTTATAGGAAAGCAATGTACAACCAAGAAGAATGAACAGACTTCAGTGGGAATTAGACTTAAACACCCTGAACTGTATTGTCAGTATTGCTGATCAGTATTAAGATTGCTTTGTCCCACTGCCACTCATAGGTTTCGCTATTTTAACTTCTTACCTGTTTTGCTGGATTGCTACGTAAGGCTTGAATCTGGTAAAGATTCATGGTGTAGTTTCCTAGCCTAATTTTCTGCCCTGTCAATGTACTTCTGTGCAGTAGACTCTAAATCAGAGCTTATGAGTGTCAACCTGGGAAGAAGGGCATGGATGATCACCAGTGCTTTCAAGATCAAATGTTCAGCTTGGCATCCTCCAACAAACAGATGAACTGAAGCTTGGTCAGACCGTTAGTAACAGTTCCAAGGAGTCATGAAAAAACTCACCAAGCAGAATGTATATACGTTACGTTTGTCATGCATGTGTGGTTTTGTGGTAGTGAGATAGACGTGAGAAGTAACAAAGGTGAGAAGTAAAGTACTGGGTTTTCCATGAAAATAACTCATAAAAGTGAATGGTTTTCTCAGCTGCTGTTTTCCCACACGCAACACCTTGCATGGGATTGCCTAGCTCAAAAAGACACTGGGATTGTTGTGTGCACAGGGCTGATTTACAGGTTATAATTAGTCAAAAAGAGAGGAATCAATCTAAAAATCACCTTAGGTAGTGACTTTGTATTGTGACTAATACCATCAGAGTCTGTCTAGCAAATACACACACACTTATGCTTCATGTGTCTTATAGTCTTTGTTTTGTGCTTGCACTTCAAATAATTTCTGTTCAACCATGATATCCTGTGGCATGGATGGATGCTTGTTAGTAGAACAAGTAACATAATTCCTGAGTTAGAAAGGTCATAGATAGGGCAATGGGACTTGGGACCCAAAGCTGGAAAATGTATTAACATAGTTTAATCAGTCATACTAAATTCCACTGTGGCATATTTCCTCAACAAATTAGTTAAAAGGATTCTGGGTTCTGTCACAGGAAAAGAAAACAGTTAATCTTTTATTCTGAAAAGCATATTTGTTCCTTAATTACTGGGCCTGAAAGTTTTGTGGGTTTTATTTCCCTTTTTAAAAATAAATAAATAAAAATGTTTATAATAGTTCATGATCTAATGTTTAAAAGGTTACATTAAGACTTCTACCTTCTCCTGTAAAGTTTGCTAAAGCTTTGTTCTACAGCTTTGATCAACTTGCTCACTGCTTCAGTGTCTCAGTTTCCCTGTATTCAGCTAATAGACGTGTCTGTGAAGTGCATGGCGCAGTATGATGCTGATATCATGTGGAATTTCGAAGAAGTGCTGAAGTTTAAATGAATAGGAATTATTTGGGGTTTGGGCTAAGTTGCATTAACTTTTCTGGTGAAGAACCATTGCTTCAAATATCAAAAGAATGTGCATGCAAACCTTTGGCAAGCCAGCATGTTTTCTGGTGGCACAGTATGTATGCAAGCTGTCATAGCCAAGCAGCATGATTCAAATTCTGATTTTCCCAAGCAAAGGGAGCGCAAATGTGGAAAATATCAGTGATATCCATCTGAATAGTTGTTTCGTTTCCTAGAGGACCACGCAGGGTTTGTGAGTTGCTCAGCATTAGCACCCCCTTGCATAGTTTGCAGCTAGAAGTGGAAACTGATTTAGAACTTGTTTAGTGTGGCTGTTATTATGCATCCTATGCAACTCGCACCCACCCTTCTCCTTCCGCAGAGAGGAGGGCTGAGAAAGGCACTTAAAGAGGGAATGCAGTTCCAGTGCTATGTGGAGATTCTGTAATAATTAACAGCACTCTTGCTGAGTTGCACTCTTAGTGCATTCAAATTGAAATTCCCCTTCTCTTAGAGCAGTTGCTCTTTTTTCACAAGTACCTTCTAGAGCTTTCTAGCTTATAAGCTTCATAATGACGACACCTCAGCCTGAAACACAGCTGTAGTATGATTTGCTGTGTTAAAAACTAATGCATGGTTACTTCTTTCTTTTAAGTAGATGTGACTAATGGAGTTTTAAAAAGTACAGAACTAATTCATGAAGTTCAGTAATTAGTGATATGGTAAAAGTTGGATTCCTCTAAATTGCTTTAAAAGTTGGCCTATTTCCATCTGCACCATTTAAACAGGTATTGATTTAAAGCCAACTGCTTCTCGCCTTTTGCCTTTCAGTATTGCTCTGTTCTTTTTTTCTTTCTCCTAAGGTTTAAATGCGAGTTCCATAGGCTTATCAGCCCTGCCTTTTGTCTGTGACCATGCTCACTGTCATCTCACTCATCAGTCAAGTAGAAACCACTGTCCTCCAAAGTGAGCCTCTCTCTTTAACAGTGCACAGTATTTCTATACTAAGTGTGTACTAGGTCGTAAAATGTTTATGTTCCTTTAGGCTTAGTACTATGACATTTGTGAGTATAAGTGATGAAGCAATTTGGAAAGAGATGTTCACTTTATATCCTACCAAAGAAGCAGTTTTATTACTGTCTATGCAAAGCAACAGCAAAGCAAAGCTTTGCTTCCATATTTTATTAGCTATCATTATCGTGTTTCAGGGCCTCTTCCTGTATCAGTACTTGTAGACATATAGAAGCTTTTCTTTATGAGCTCACTAAAAAGAAAGCAGGAAATTAATAATGCAGCTTCTGAATCTTTAGAAGAAGCATTTGATTTGGAAACTGAAGAATTCTTTGAGTGGTGTATGTCCCAACAATGAGGCTTCCAGATGCCAGATGTGGAAGAATACCATTGTGCTTTACCATTGGATTAGGAAAGTTGAATGGAAGTAAAAGCAATTATCTTAACTGCCATGTAAAGGAATGTCGCTGTTCAAGTGCCAGACATTTAAATATGAGCCAAGTCACAGCGAAGTCCTGAAGTATCCTAAAATATTTGGATTTTATTTGCTTACTGATTAGAAAGTTGCACTTTGAGTTTTCCATTGAGATCAAGAAACTGATGCTGAAATTTTCAAACAGCCAGAAGTTATCGGAAGCATTAATTTTAAGCAGATTACAAAGCATCACAAAAATCCATAGATTTCATAATAACGTGATAAACAATGTTCTGTGATAGAGTTTTTATGTTCTCTAAAATGGCTTCTGACTATCTTTGGGATCTGAAATTCTGCACTAAGGAAATTCATGAAATCTCCTGTTTTGGCAAAGTTTATATATATATATATATATATATGTATATGTTTTCATATATATTTCAGTTTACGTTTCTTCCATAGAAGACAGCTCAAAAAGTACTAAATAAGGATGCTGATAAATTACATCCTAAAATCCCATGTTCACATCCAGACCATTTTCCAAGGAAATTCTAACAGAAAAATTTCCTGTAGAAATAAGTAAGTATTGCCCTCATTGTGAGAATTTCCACTATTTAAGACCCTATTTGCTAACTGCATTTTTTAATCCGAAATGTTTAATACATCCAGAAAACATAATGCCTTGAATATAGATTGCCTTGTCTTGTCACTTGACACTGTATTCTGTAAAAATCAGCATGGCTTTCTCTAGTACCAGCAGACCCCTTGTTAATTGCAAATGAGTTACAAAGGTGGAATCTAAATAAAGCCAGTTAATGTATTTGATATGATATAAATGTGGCACAGTAATTGCCAGATCACAATTACTGCTTCTAGACATTTAAGCATCACGAGTCAGCTTTAGATTTCTGAAGTAAGTCTTTGAAAAGTCGATACGTATGTGAGCTTCTAAGTCTTGCTTCTGAAAGCATACAAGGTACTCACACACCAGGATTCAATGAGTGCTGTTGTCTTCTTTGGTATCATTAGTGCTTGGTCCAAACCTTAATAAACTGAAAATGATGTGCAGGTAAATTCATAAAGGTCCACAATATAGTAAACTTAGATTCCCGCATTTGTGCTTAGTTGAATTAGTTGGGCCTGGAGCACCTCACTTATGAGGAAAGGCTGAGTAACCTGGTTTGTTCAGCCTGGGGTAAAGAAGACTGAGGGAGGATCTGATTAATGTTTATAAATGCCTAAAGGGAGGTGGAAGGCAAATGGATAAGGCCAGGCTCTTCTTAGAGGTGCAAAGCGATAGGACAAGGAGCAATGGCCTAAAACATCTACCTAGGAAGTTCTGTACTAACATGTAGAAAAACATCTTTACAGGGTGAAGGAGCACTAGAACAGGTTACCTGGTGATCTTGTGGAGTCTCCTTCTATGGAGATGTTCAAGACCCTTCTGGACGCCTACCTGTGCAATCTATTGTAGGGTACCTGGTGTAGCAGTGGAGTTAGACTTGATGATCTCTTGAGGTCTCTTCCAACCCCTGCAATTCTGTAACTCTGTGTTATTACTAATAAAATCTCTCTAATTGTTCTATAAACTCTTCGAAGTATTTCCTTTTGAAGTGAAATGCTGTACATCATTATACCTCTTGTCTACTTGACGTTCAGTTTCAGTCTGCTGTTCTTTGCCATTTAACAAATTTTCCAAGTACCACATTATTCTTAATGTTACAGAAAAGTTAGGGTTGGTTTTTATGTACTTTTTCTGACACTGGGTTTTTTATTTGGTGTTGCACGTAGAATTCTGGAACAAGCAGATAAAAATGTAATCCTAACAGTGATGGATTTCCCTACTGCTGGTTTTGGGTATCCCTTTCCAGAGAAGACCAGGAGCCTTTTTGGCATGGTGGTGGTATCATGCTATTCCTTCAGAATAAGATTCATAAAGTTAAGCCAGAAAGAGATCCGCAATGAAACAGAGTGCCTGTATCCTGTGTGCTTGTAGTAGTCCATTTCTAGCAAGATGAAGGTATTGTCAGTCCTGGGTCTGGGCATGACTCAAGCAAATGCCAGGTCTACTTTATTAACTTTTTGAACATTAACATGTTTTAGATAACTTCTGAATGAGCTTGTTCGGAAAGGAGAAATTTGATGTTTTTTGGTTGGCTAGAAACATGAAGGATTGCAAAGAGTTAACCTTAGCTGACTTCCTCATTACCCAGACTAGTCTGGGTTTGAGGGATAAAAAAAGGTTTTTTTGAAAGCCATGTTTGTTATTGCTGTAGAAGAGGCCTGTTTCATGAATCAGTGAAAGCATGAAAACATGCAGAAGATGTTTCAGGCTGATGATTTCTAAGTTTCTTTGTGCTAGCATTTACCTCACTGTGAAGTGTAAATTAAAGAGAGGTCTTACGGAATTATCTTTGGAGAACCCTGATTGGTCCAGAATCTCTGCTTGCATTCACGTCTTTTGTTTGTACTGACTGCAGTTCCGCCAAGAGATAAACTGCGTTGATGCTGAATAATAATTGAGGGTTCAATTTCTCATCGTGCCTCCAAATTCAAATTAAAGGAACATTAAATTTACAAGGAAATTTCACATTTAAAAATAGCTATGCATCCCTAGTTCAGCTGTTGTCTGTTTATGTTAGTCTCCTGATTGCAATGCATCCTATTTTTACTTTAGAATTCCAGGCTTACACAGTGCAAAGGATGTCTTCCTCCAGAACCAGTGTCAGTGTTACCAAGTGCAAAATGTTGCACTCAGAGTGGCTGCAGAAGTTGAATGAGGCAGAATATTGCAGAAAGAGAAAGAAATATCAAGTAAGTAAGAAAAGTCTTGTAAAAAATATTTTTAGTCCTATCCTCCTTCTGCCTGGAAAATTACTTTTCTTAGCACATCTTCAGATTTGATGAGGAATTGCATGTTTTTATTTTCGGGGTGTTCTGACATTTTTGGGCTTAGACTTAAAGAACACGGAGCAGAAAGACTTCAGCTGGGGTCTGTGGTTGTACTGTGTAAAATGTTATTAAAAAAGAGGCTGTGTATGAAACAAAATGGACTTCCAGAATTAATATTTTGTCTGCTTTGGTATTCTTTCATAAAATAAAATAAAATAAAATAAAATAAAATAAAATAAAATAAAATAAAAGTAATAATTCTTACTTACAGAAGGGATCTGTAGATAAATTCATTATCTTTTGTGAAGTGTTGAGGGTATATCAGGGAAAAATTTAGGAGGAGGAATTCATAGCAGTTTAGTGTTTAAATTGTGCACATATTAAGTATAGGCTGGGGAGAGACCACTGTTACAACTACTGAGTCACTTATGTGAATGTAATCAATGCCTTGAACTTTTCTGATCATATCTTCAAGCATTTACAACAAGATTAAACACCAAAATGCAACCTCTGTCTTTTGCTTGTGCTTTGCTTTTACAGATGCTTGGCTCAGCACATGTTTGAGCTCATATTTAAGCACAGTGTAACTTTAATATAACTCTAGTGGTACTGAAATCAATCTGTAAGCTGATAAGGTCACACAAAGGATTTGTAATCTTAAGTAAATAAGTAATTACTGCATCCTATTTCTAGTCAGGTAAGACCATTTTGTAGGGCTTGCTGATCATCAGGTTGCTAGAAGATGAGCAGAAAGAAGCAACTGATTAACAGCTGGTTGCATCTGGTCACAGCCAGGAACGCATCGCAATAGAATAAACAATTCAGTTTTCAACAGCTGCATTTGCAGTTACAGTCTACTGAATCAAGTAAGCGCAGCTTGCCAAATATAATTTGTGAGCTAGAAACATAAATTATCTTTAGAAACATTTAGAAGTGAAGAGAATGCTCTTTATTCTACCATCTTCTCCCTGTCTAAGATATAGTTATTTTTAATTCCATTACTTGTTTTAAACATAGACAACATACTTAAGCATTTTAATCCTTCATTGTGTGTTGTACCTGGATGTACATGTTTTTATTTCAATATCTAAAGATTCTGTGCTCTTATTTTCATTTCTGGGAATGCTTGTGAGCTGCTAGGTATTTCCTGATATCCACCAAAGACCTTTCTGTAGGCTTGTATTGAAATCTGGTGATTTTCCATGAGAGTCATCAGCTACAGTATGGATGGATAACAGTAGCACACTTTATTGAAGACCAAATTTGATTTAGAATGTAGTTTTTTAATGAATTGCTTGAATGTGCTACTGAAAGCCAGCCAGAGACCTGGAGATGGTCATACAGATATCCTGCTAATTGAAGACATTGTGTCTGTGTCCAGAAGTGGTTGTATCATTTCTCCATCAAGATGTCACAATCTCAGACACTGAGATTAAAGGAAACTTAAGCATGCACAGGGTGTAATACTGGCTGACAGTTCAGAATCTCAGGGGAAGCTAACCTACAGAGAATGGTGAATCTCAGGCTGCAAGTTCATAGAGAAAGAAGAAAGGGACTATTTTAGGTCTGAACTTGTAAATAGCAGTAGAGAAGGTACTTAACTGCAATTTGGCATCTGAATGTACTGATTTACTTTGAACTGATTTGAAAGTGCCATACATCAGAGCAAGTGGTGAAAAAGGTACAAAAGATCTTAAGAAAGGAATAATCATGTCATTTGGTCATTCAAAAAACAGTAATTCAAGGTATGGAACACCTCCCCTGTAAGGACAGGCTAAGAGAGCTGGGGCTGCTCAGCCTGACCAAAGCAGGTTCTGTACCACAGAATGAAAAGAGAAATTCTATCTTAGTCAACTTGAAATATAAAGGAAAGATAGGAGAGCCCTTGTGGCAAGTGACCAATGGACTGACAGCTCACAGAGCTATGTTATTCCAAGGTGACATCTGAGATGGTCTGTATACTCTGGGAAAGCATGAATTTGTTAGCAAGGTGTAATGTCCCAGTATATGACTCCGCTTAGTTTAGTGCTCCCATAAAATAATGCAGCTCAAACTGAATTTGCTGAATTTATCATAAAAACAGGCCGGGGTTGCTGAAGAATTGCCTCAGTGCTTGGAAAACAGGTAGAAAACCTCGGAAAACCTTAAGACCACATATATAACAGATTTCTAAATTAGGACATAGCAATTTTAGGTAAGATTTTAGAAGCTAAAAAAGTCTTTCAAGTTATCTTTTGATCCACATACCACTGTGACTGCAGCTGCTCTTATGTAGTACTTTTACCAGCATTACACAGAGAGAGTTATTTCCAAAGTAGATGGACAGCAGACAGAAAAGTTTGTCTAAGTTGTCAAAGAGCCTTAAAAATACCTTCAACCTGTTCTTATCTCTTAGGTAAACTGTCTAATTATACATTTACTTGGGAGACTAAAAGACTTTCTTAGAAATTATTTTTGTTATTTGCATAAGAAATTCACTTTGTATGGATTCTTGTTCAGTGTTCCAGGACATTTAATTCACCTTTTTTTTCCTTCTTCTTCTCTCATTAAATGAACAAACATTTGGGATCTGATTTCATCATTGTTTACTTTACCTATTATTATAGTTGCCATTTTGTCTTTATAAGGGCAAGAGGAGTGAGCCTGTAAATCTACAGACAAATCTCACATGATGCTTAAAAGACAAGGGACTTGTAATAACCTTTTCTACTTCAAATTCATGTGGAGCAATACAACTTTAAAAAAATATTTCAATAGCAAACAGGAAACCTACTGGTGCAAGTTTTAGGTCCTCAAGCAGTAACATGAATGTATCCTCTCCAATAGAACACGCAGAGCTTTAGGTCATTTTGTTCACTTATTCATTTCAACTTTCATATGTAAAAAGCATCATGAGACAGCCAGGTGAGCAGTGATTTCCTAAGACTGTCAGATGGACAGATAGATATATATATATATTATATATATATATATATATATATATATATATATATATATTATATAATATATATATTATATATGGTATAATTGGCGTTGCAAGCAGAAATCTGTCACAAATGTTTTTTGTCTTTACACAATTACAGGATCAACAAATGTAATGTGAACAGAGAAGTTTCCTTGCACTGGTGGGATAAATGGCTTCTACTAGAACCAAGGTTATAGGTAGGCTGAGGTGGTCAGTGTTTATGGAAACTCTATGTTGAAATGTGAAACAAACTTTTAATATAAATGTAGATTAAACATCTGAAGAAGTCTGAAATCTCAGTACAGTCCACACAGAGCTCTGTTCAGCTCCAAATCAAAGAATTGGGGCTGACTTGAGACACAAGGAACATAAACAGGAGGAAAAAAAGAAGGTGGGAAGGGACAAAAGAAACTTCTGTTTCACCTTTAATGCCCTCAATAACTAGTGTAAAGAATCCAAAATGCATTAGGGGTTCAGTCTAGTACCCCTGCAGAGGGAATGAGGCCAAGTGTCTGCTCTGATCTGCATGACTGCTCTTTATGGCTGACAACAGATTGGACCCAAGGTCTTGGATATCAGCCCACAGTTACTATCAAAATAGGTCACACAAGTAGTTGTTTACTTTAAAATAAATGTATTAATTTTTTAGCATTCTCAAAAGGAAAGAGTGAGGAATGAATGGACCATTTTATTCCAGGAGATCTATGTAACAGTAGTGCCCTGTAAGCGTGGACTTCAGGTCAGCTAAAGCAGAAGAGGGAAGCGGGGACTGTGCTCATGTCTTGAAGCAATATTTAAGTGCAGTTTTAGCCATAAATTGTCAGAGATTAAACTTACACATTTTTACTTTGTGTTACTGCTATTTTTTTGGTGTCAGTAACTCATCTACGCGTGTAAGATAAATAAATGGTAGAGTTTTATCCTGTGAGTAAATACACTGATTGGATTATTCGCAAGATACAGTCCAGCTATTTGTGAGAGGCATGGCACAGTCATAAATATTTAAATACACAACTACTCAGTCTTCCAAGAAAGCAAAGCAACACAGGGGACATTTCCAGAGCCACAGCACTTCAGTGATAATAAAATCTAATCTCATTACCATCGTGTGACAACTTCAGATGTCAAACACTGTGGTTTTAAAGAGCCACGGCCTTCTGAAGAAGAAATAGTATTATTAGTAAATGCTCTTCCTGTTTCCATTAGCCTGTTGACCATTGAAATCTCTGTCTCAGCACTGAATCTGATCCTGATCCAAACACAGAAAGGTCAAGATTTTTACATGCCCACCATCTGTTTGCTCTTTAAAGGAATGCTGATCAGCCTTGTAATGTCCCTGCCAGTGACAGGTAGAGGAATGTGAAGAATGCTTAGAAAAAATCCATAAAATGTAACTCTTGTTTTCTTATCTCTTCTGTCACAACAAGAAGAGGACACCTCGCATCACCCTGGTAATTGTCTTTCTGGCAAATTGTTTCTTTAGCATTTCCTGCTGTGAATGGGACAAGTAGCCATTATTCCTTTAACCTCTGCATCTCCTTATCTCATTGAATAAACATAGTATGGTCACAAGCACCTTTTAAGCATATGAAGTAAAATTTGCAACACAGTGTCTTTGTTGCTCATCATTTCATTTTACTTTATTTTTTTTTTAGCCACCACTGTTGGTTTCTTGTTTTGGAAGTGGCAGAAGAACAGAACAGCAGATACATGAAAGTATAAGATGCATCTGAGTAGCATCTTGGTAGCATTCCGAAAGGCAGTAGGAAACAATTTAAGGTCTTTGTCTTTTTCTTATTCCAGGTAAAGCCCAAATCACAGCTTTGCATGTGACCTTGTATTATTTGCGGCATACTCTGTGATCTATTTAGTCTGTGATGACCTTGAACCATAATACCATCTTTTAGTTCCAATACAGCACTTCACTACTTCGCCTTGTTTGAAACAAAAAAATTATAAGAAGTCTGAAGCCAGTCTGGAAAAAAAAAGGCTCAGTTGCTTAATCTGCAAGTTTGGGATTAGAACTGTTAGCTCCTAAATTACTCCTTCAGATAGCAACTAAGCATTGAAGTAAGAGCTGTGAAAGCTGTCATGGTGGCACAGAGAAGCCAGGTGATCCCATTATGTGCAGTGCTGTGCAGCGAGTGGCTGCTCATGGTGAAGGTGCACATGTATTACGCTGGTGGACACCTCATGTACCTCATGCGAACCAGCAGACCTGAACAAGAGAGTTACCACTGAGAAAAAATAAAATAAATAAAATAAAATAAAATAAAATAAAATAAAATAAAATAAAATAAAATAAAATAAAATAAAATAAAATAAAAAAATAAATAATAATAATAATTAAAAAAAAAAAGAAAAGAAAGAAAAAAAAAAGAGGGATATGTGGGCTTTCAGCTAATGTATGTTGGCATAGAGCCATGGAGCTATGCTGGTTTATTAAATGTAAGAGCTGCTCCTTATGTGTAAATTAGGACTGCCACCTGGCTGGTTTCCAGCTGTCTTGCCTGGTTTTATTCCGAACTTGCTGGCTGCTGTTGGAGCTACTGTACAGATTGGTCTGGACATTCTCAGAGGAGATTTTTTGGAAGGTGGCCTTTTCTGCTTCAAAGATGACTAACTTTTACCTGTGTTTTAACAACTGTGTGCCACTGAAGTTGCAGAGAGGAAGCTTAAATGATAGCGATCGACCTGATGAAAAAAAGAAAATAAAACTAGATCATTTGAAAAAAAAAAATGTAGTAAAACCAGGTTAGCTTCATCTAAATGAAATAATGATGAAAAGGCATGCATTATTTGTTTCCTTTTATGGCCTTACTAAGCTATAAAAGTTTTGTAGATACCAAGTTATATTAGAAACATATTTTGACACTGTGTTGTAGACCAGTAGAAAGTTGTAGATAAAATTTTCCTTTTCTAAGGGCTTTATAAATATATTTCCTCATGATTTCTTTGTTAGCTTTGGTTTTCTTTACGGCTCTAGATATATGCTAATTGACAAATCTGTGCTGAATACGGTTACTAATAAGGAATATTTTCTATATAATTCCAGGCCAGTCAATATTCTTTCTTCTGCAGTGACCAGCATGAACTCAGACAAGATTGAAAGTACAAGTATTGGATGTTTAAGTTAATTTCATATCCAGAGTGTCTGAAGAATTATTTTATGATCACACTGAGTTGCCATTTTTAAACCAATGAGTGACGCTTCTAAAATTCAGATGGGTTCCCAAATTTCCCTTCCTAATTAAAAGGCAGCATTTGTATGATGACAGTGATGTCATGATGTATAACTGAGCTATACAGGGACATAGAATCATAGAATATCCCCAGTTGGAAGGTACCCATCAAGTTCAGTGCCTGGAATATGAAGCCTAATGAGGTTTGTTTGGTCAGTGGACCTCCTTGGCTTTATGTTCTTGCGTTTGTGAAGCTGTACGATCTTTCTTCTGGCTTTGAAATAGACTTAACAGCCTCAAAACTACAAAAGCTACAAAATATTCACATCCTCCTGCATAGATGAGAAAAAAAGAGTGACCATTAATTTCAAGTAAATCATCAACCCACTTTTTTCCCACATATAATAGTATCCGGATGTTCTACGTCTGCTAGAAACAGCTCACTAGCACCTAATACTTACAATATGTGTATAAACAGAGAGGTCTTGTTTACATGCCAAATGCTTGCACTTACCCTGCTGTCCGGTGTTGGAAATAGAGTTGTGTGGCTGTGAGTGATTCCGATCCTTTGCAGACATTTTTATTCTGCGTATTGACTAATCAGATCATCACAGGTATTTATAACATGGGGAAAAAAATGGAGATGGGTGGCACAGGCATAATTAAAGGAAAATATGAGTGCTGCTTGGATTAGTTCTCAGACCTAAGCACTGTATCATCATTTAAAAAGCCTCCCAAGCAGAAAAATGCTGTTTTGTGCTTCTCACAACACGAAGTGACCTCCTGTGATCAGATGTTCGACACATCACAATATATTGTTCTCTATCAAGTAATATTGGAACAAAAAGCAGAGGAAACGTGATGAGACATGCAGCAAGCTTCCAGGATCAAGACTCCGTATACAGATAGATAGACTTTTAAATTAGCAAGTGCTTATTATCATCCTAACAATTCATGCAACAAGTTTAGAGATGTAGAACTGAAACAGATACACCTTGTGAAGATTAGTGCATTCTGAACACAGTTTTCTAGCGATTCAGATAACATGAAATCTGTCACCATTACTGTATCTCACACTGATATCTTTGGCCTTTTTTTTTAATTTTTTTTATTTTTTTTATTTTTATTCTTTTTTCTTTGTGTCAAAAAAAAAGTCTGAAAGGTGCCATCTATAAATAACTGTCTATAGAACAACTTTGCCTGCAGGGGCACCAGCAGTTCACGATCTAGAATTTGTCAGCACCCCCTCCCAATAATTGGAGATGTAAAATTTTGCAATATTAAGACCGTCAGAAAGCACAAGTTCCCTTGCAAGTAAGTATCTGCTTCGTGTTTATGCATGTTGAAATTATCTAGTGAGATAATTTCAGATAATGGATTTTAAATGTTCTGTAACTTGAACACTCATATACATGAAGCTTTATCCTTCCATTTCTGAAACTCATGCAATCAAGCTGACTTTTGTTGATTATAAACACTTAACTGTCAGCAGAGCCAGTTTTTGCTGGCACCTCATGTCAGATTCCTGAAAACATTTTCAGAACTATTTCAGATACCAGGGGAATCTCAGCATTCACACAGCACGGAGATTTATCTCCTTGCTTGATACTCAGCAATGGTCTAGGGTTTGTTTTCTTTTGTTTTCCTATAACCAAAATGCTTTTTTACACCTTTCTCACAGCTGCAAGAAGCTGAATGAGCTTGGTCACAGCACCAGCACTCACAACCCAAGAAGGGAACCACATACTAAACTATACCCCCAGCCTATTTCCCATTTAGGAAAAGGTTAAAGTACGTGCTAACCAAAACAAAGGCAAAAAGAGCCATTCTTTTCTGCTTACCTGGCATATTTCTTAAGCATGAAAGAGCAGTGTAATTCCTGTCTATTCGCACTAGATGCACATATTGCTATTCAGATACCATATATGCAATCTAATTGTGTAATGAACATGTCTTAGGGCCCCTATATATGTAGGTAATATTTACCTTTGAAGGTATTTATCTCCATAGATCAGCTAGTTCTTGTTTCTTGCATCAAACCATCTCTTAATCACCTAAGACTTCTGTGCTTTCTTGTCTTTTTGACAGTGGGTTATCTCAAGATTTTTAATATATAGCAAGTATAGTGAAGGGCAGTTATGGTTTCGGAAAGCGAGCGCATACATGGAGGGGGCAGAAAACTTTGCTTATGCAATAAAAGTTTTTAGTTTGTGGCACTGAATGATCTTCCAGTGGCTGAGAGCTGTAAAAACAAGATTATCTATGAGTCACAACCAGGGGGTCACAACTTGTCATGAAAGTACAAATGCAGTGTAGAATCAAACTGAAGGAGATATGACCAAATCAATCAATGTAATAAGGAAAATGAGACAAACTGTTGTGTATTAATGCTAGCTGGATAAAAAACACCAAGAATTGGAAACAAAAAGGGTAAAGCACTTGAACATGACCAAAGTATTAATGATTAACGATTAATGCAGAATTGCTCAGTATATACTTCCTTGCTAAATTTGGAGGAAAAATTAAACTATGAGTTTTTATCATTTCTGAAAGATGAATTCCTTTACCTACTCACCAGGCAAATGGAAAATAAGAATTCAAAACAACTTCTTCTAGGTATAGTCTTTGAAACATTATTTATAGAGTTATATGAAGGAGTCCATAAACATTTGGTTCCTCATATGTAATACTTTTTGCTTATAACTTCCAGAAAAACTGTGACAATTCTGTGAAACTACCAGTGTTAGTATAGTTAGTGTAGTGTTAGTACATACTGCTATTCATTAAAGGCAATGAGGAAGACTTGTATAACCACAGGCTGACAGTGATGCAGATCCTAGGAGGGAAGGAGTGACGGGACTGACCTGGGACTTAATTGGAAAAGAGCGATAGGTGAGAATTATAATTGGTGAAGATTGTTATCCAAAAAATAGTTCTTCTCAAAAGAATTTAAGGGGATACTTTGAGAAGATTAAGATTGTTTGGAAAAACAGTTATGTAGCTGCATTTGTACTCCTGCAGGGAGAATGGCTTCATGTTGTCTGACATTGTAATTCAAAATGCGCTACCATACAATAACAGTAAGGTATAATGCCAGATTAAGAGTTGGCTAACTGACAGATCACAGAAACAGCTGTCAATTGAGAGTCATTGTTGTTCAAGTCTATATTTTCCCAGAGGGACTGTGAAGTCTCCACCTATGGAGATATTCAAGGCTTGCCCGGATGCCTACCTATGTGACCTATTGTAGGGTATCTACTTTAGCAGAGGGGTCAGACTCAATGATCTCTTGAGATCCCTTCCAACCTCTGTGATTCTATGTATTTCTGCATTATATCCCATAGTCTTCAACATTTTTATCAGTGTCTTGGAAGCTGACAAAATCAGATGAAATTTTTGTCTAATAAAATAAAGGGTGCCTTGGAAACTACTGAGGTGCATAGTACAGTCATTCAAACTAGTAGAAACTGCTTAGGAGGCTGCCCCTTGTGAAAATGTATCAAATGTCTGAAGATCTCTGAAGATTTTCTCATCTCCCTGCATTTTCTCTCATCCCTCTGCATCTCATCTTTGGGTAATCTCATTGATTTAGACAGGTGCTTTATGTTCTGATGTCTTCCAAGTTCTCTGCATTCACAAATGCACCGGTCTACTGGCACGATTCTTTGGCTATATCTATGGTTAAAAATAATAATAAATGACAACCTAACTACTATTTTTGAGGCCAACTGGCACAGTCTGGACACTTCCATAATGTTACATTTTCTTTCCCTTTAGAACAGGACGGTCTCATCTAAAGTGCCCTGTAGGAGTGGTCCCCAACCTTTGCTAGTTCCCAGACTGTTTTCTAGAGTAGTGCTAAGGTCAGAAACCTGGCAAGGCAAAACTGAAATCCTGTTTCTCTCTCTGATATCTTTTAACGTACCCTCAACTCGCAGATCAAACTCAGTGTAGGTGAAGCAAAACATGTATTTCCTTGCCCATCATAACCACTTCTAACAGGTATATCCTCACAGGCAGTGCTTTTCCTGATCTCTACCAGCTTTGCTAGTCATATAGAATGACAATCCGAACGTCTCCTTCAACTCTAATCTCTTTCTCTCAAGCCTCGTATCCTGTCTTGATCCATCAATAACCCTACTCAGCTTACACTCACTGTATGAATATTAACAAAATAAATCATGAATAGTAAGAAGAAAATTGTCTGGGATCAGAGAATGGGGAAGGTATTGAGAGCACAGGGAAAGCCATATCACAGAAAGCATGAAACAGATTTATGAGCCATAGTTAACGTGAACTTTTAGAAGGATATGTGGATAGATAACCAGGGACTACGGACAGGAAATTGATTGTGCCTCTGCAAATGGTCCAGATCAGCAAATGCAACTACCCTCCAATTTCTTTTCCCCGTGAGAAAAAAAATAAAGTAGATATAATTTTGATGTTCACATTTTTGAAAGAAATGAGGAACAGTTGGAAGTGGTATAGAAAATAACTGTAAAAATATTCAAGGACTGAAGAAAATAACATAAAACAGTCTGTTTATGAAAGCTGATGGGATAAAAGCAAGTAAATGCCTTCATGTTACTTGATACTGAATGAAAAGAGCACTTACCCTTGACAGCAGCTAGGAGGTGAATAAGAAGACTTGTTTCAACCTGAGAAAAATGTTAGAATGGCAAAGAATGTTAAGATATTTGCTTCTTTTCTGTTTAACTATTACTGCTTTGTATACACTAGAATGTTTTTTCACTCAGAGTACTTAGTGCCACATCTGGGTAGGCAAGCAGAAAGGCAGTGATACTTTTAACTCTAAAACAGTCATGCAAACACAAATTAGTGCATAAATACAGAACACTCTTAGTTTCTACATGTTGATGATTTGTTGAAATTAGCACCCAAATAACAAGTATAACTTTAATCTGCTACAGTTCTTACCTGCGTCTTGTGTCTACTATTTGTTAATCCTTCCAGGTGTCTAAAAATGCATGTAAAACACATGGAAAGCATGTGCTATGTGGAAAGATTGCTGAAGATCTGGAATGTAAAGCCCTTAAGCCAATTCCTTTGCATTGCATCTCCATTTAACGTAACTGAAGTGAATAACATTTCACCAGTTATGAATCTGGCTCAAGCTGTTTACTTGCAAAACTACATGGAGAAGGGAGAAAACAGCTCTTTTCCTGAAGATATTTCCAGCAGCTGTATATAAAATATCAATGTTTACCATAAAGAAAACTGCCTCATTGATTCAGTGAGACCATGCAGTACAGTGCAGTCTGAGCAGATACTACAAAAAGGAAGGATTTCTCATTTATTTACTTAAGTATGAGATTTTTTCATTGCAGGGTGCCCTCAACATGCAACAGGTACATATTAACACCTATTGGATAGCATCACATAGACATCACTCCATCAGGCAAACAATCCACAGTAATTTTTAATGCACAGCTATTTTTCTTTTTTTTTTTCTCCTTATTTTAATTGTCCTTTCATTTTATCCATTGCCACTGGTTTTGCCCTTTGTTCCACCTGTTCAGGTCTTTGAGAGATAAATATCACCTAAATCCTTGCCGAAGATAGATGAAGGGTTCTATGCAGGATTCCAGAAACATCCCTTCAGTGTCTAGAGATAAGGAAGATGAAGCACGACTTTTGCTTTCCAGTAAGAACATATATTGCAGGTACAGAGTGGAAGAATGAAGGGAGATGTAAACTTGGGTGCAGTCTACTGAAGTCAGTAAATTCCATGGGGTCAGTAACTTACTCTTTGAAAAGTGTTGCCCCATTGATTCATGGTGAGCATCTTTCCCTGCATATTTTTGTGGGCACTGAATAGAGACTTGAGTTCTAGAAGTGAATATCAGAACTCTAAGTTAAAATCAGCATTGTGAAAAGCTTTGTCCTATTCACATTGGCTGGCAGCAGCAAACACAAGTGTGTTTACTGAAACCTATTCCAGGGCACTGTAATTGCCCTTATTTAGGCAGCCTTAAAAAGGGAGTAATATATAATTCATGGCAATCTTTAAAAACCGGCTGACCAAGGCTCATGACAAATGCTTACAAATGGGGATTAAAACCTGAGTTGTCAGAGAGATAATTAGTTTATTCCAGCACACTGAAAGGCCATGGATGTGATGATGATGGGTGCCATCTGATGAGTAAGGAGTCACATTACAACACAAGCACAAGCTCCCTCTTCTACACCCTTCTCCTTCAGCATAGACCTTATTTAGCCAGCTATAACACTGCTTTTCAGAAGAAGGAAAAGAAAAAAAAAAGAGTTGTTTTTCTTGTGTTATTTTCTGGATCTTTTCAGATGGTGATTGACAGTCCCCATTTGGCTACAGCAGCATCTGAGACCACAGATGTCAAAGAGAAATATTTGCAAATTCTGTTCCCTCTCTTAAAGCCATTATTTTTAGTTTCTGACGAGCAGATTCCTAATGCAAAGGCTGACAGTAAATTGGCCATATTACAAAACAAATTGTACTCTCTGTCAGTAGGTCCCATACTCCAGATTTTCTTTCTACCAGTGTTGCTGGACACACCATGAGAAGATGGGGTCATTTCCCCATCATTTTTATACAGTTAGGACAACCATGAAGGGAAAGCAGGGGGGGTGAAATCAGGTAGTTTTTTTGCTGGAGCATAGAGAAGAGAATGAAATAATGCACTGCTACTCAGGAATGTACCCAGACAGAGGCAGCGAGTAGGCTGAAACTGTCATCATCACACTAAATAACCTGTAACTGGAGACATGAATTTAAAGTCAAGTAGCTCAAATTGCAAATCCTTATCTTGCAGTCTATGAGAATAAAATACTGAAGATGAGCTGTATGATGGCTAGCTGTCTTCTTACCATGTGCCTGATCCACAAATAATAGAAGAATAAAGACAACTGGAAAAAACAGTCCTGATCAGAACAGCACTGCGTTGTTGAATGTCAGCTGGCTGTCAAATAGTCTTTCTCTTCTGGTTCCTTATTGCCTTCAATTCATGTAGGTTTCTAAATTTCTGTTCCATATTTTTACTTCCTATTGTGCTTTCCAAGTCTTCTGCAGTCACACAAACAGATACTACTGATTTTCATATTTTCAAGTGCTGAGATACATAATCCATTGTACGGAGAGAAGAAAGTTAAACAAAGTATAGGAAAAATATTTTGATCTATTAAAAATTGCTTCCAAGAAGAACATTTTTCATAAGTACTTAGTTTGTAGATGCAGTAATTCCTCTTTGGAACAAAACTAACAGTGTTAGATATTGAATAGTAGAGCACTGACAGCTCTAAAGTTATAGTTCCTTGTGCTAAATGAAGCCAAAGGAAGACTACTGTGACTGATAGAGCTGCCTCTGCAAAGAACAGGTCTAGTGAAAACAGATTTCCACAAATGAAGATGTCAATAGGCAGAAGAGGAACTGAAATGCATCTGCTTCAAAATAAATAGCAAGCCACAGAGCAGGAACCCAAGTGTGAATAATGCTAGAGACAGGGCTTAATACCTAAGGAAATGTAACATAATACAAAAAGGTCCAGTAGAAAGCTGAGATGTTTTTTTTTTTTCATGAAATAAAGCTCAAAACTTTAAAAATAGATAAATACAATAAAAAATGGCAAGAGTACAGAAGGATAGCACGAATCTTGTTGCCCTCCATGCTTTTCTAAGGCTCAGTCCAAAGAAGAAATATGAATTGTTTCAAATTTAAAACTCATGCCATGCTTATGTTGTATCTGTGGGATGCCTGCTGATGTCACCATGACACTGGGAGCACAGAATCATCTTCACATAATGCAAATGTCATGATACTTGAAAAATAGAGAGATATGTACCACAGATAAGAGATCTGCCTTGCAGCTGAGTGAAGGCGACTTTGTTCTTGGCCATCAATAAACTTCCTGTCACATGCATCGCTCCCAGCCCCACTGACTGCAATCCTGGTGAACTTCCTTCTTTCATGATTGGTGAAGTGCCTGTGGCTGGATAACAGGGGCTGGTGATTTTCTAAATGTCAGTATTAGCAGAGTGTAAATGACGAGAGAAGACAAGGAGTGTAATGCATGCGTGTAACACTTTGATGTGTGCAGATTAAATATTTTACAAGATGAATCATTTCCTGGTGAGTCAAATACATTTTTTTTCCTGTTTGTTTGTTTGTTTGTTTAAATAGTTGCATTATTACATTTTTTACCATGAAAGCAAAGACATTTTGCTTGTGGGCTCAGTCACATCTCTTACAGCTCCTTTCACACTGCTCCTTTCATTTGCTGCTTGGCTGCATGACCAAGCGCTCACGCAGCATGATGCGATATGTGATATGATAAGAGCGTACGTGGAAACACACACTTGTAGCTCATGGAGATTCTATCAACGTCCTTTCGCTGTGAGTTGCTTTCATGAAATGAACCTGCCAAGAGCTTTTCCTTGAAAGCTTAATTCGCAGAAACCGATGTCAGATTCCAGGTTTTATTTCAGTTAAAAGGTGTTTGTGTACTTATTCCACTCCTTTGGTCACATGCTAACATGACACTGTGTTGTATCTCTCAGAAAGGGTCTGACAGAACTTCTATGGCAAGCCTCTGTGCCAGGAGATGTGCTGAGTTCAGTTCACGATGGTATGACAGGTGCCAGCTACTGGGGTCATGTTGGTCAGTGTTGGAGAAGGAAGTCTCTGAGCAAAAGCAGTATGGGTGGCATCAGCCATTTATGTCTCCCCAGTGCCGATGCCTTTTTAATTCAGAAGATGAGTGGATTAAACTTAAGGCTGAGTATTTAATTGATGAAATGTAAGCCTGGAAATTCTGCAGCTTGGTTAATTCCATAGCAATATACATGGATACAATACAGACAGCTCGGTTACAAATGGCTGTCAGGCAGGGCTTGCTTGCAATACTGAGAGCTGAGTAGAGATAGGTGATTGGCATGAGCTGCATATTCTTAGTTAAGAAATAAGATATCCATATAATTACTGTTTTCGCCTTTATAATTGAGAGAAAGGTTTAAGCCAGAAACAAACAGATTTTAAAATGATTTCTTTCATTGTATAAGTTAAGAAATGGCTCTTAAAATCGCTTATTCATAAGAAAATGGATCTGCTTGGTTGACTTCTTTCAGTTCTGTCTTCAGATTTGTCTCCAGGGCAAACATTTCTTCAGCTACACACCTGGACTGGAAGAGACCTCCCACTTCAAACCCTACTTGTTTTGACAGTGCCTGGAATGACAATCCTGCAGAGCAAGAGATTTGACAAAGCAAATAGCAGTTCAGAAAACATCTATCCCATCCAAGTCAGGCTGCTGTTTCAAAGTAATCTGCCCTCAGTTACATGGGAAAAAGGTATTGTTTGGGTTTGTATGCTTGGAAAATCAATCAATCTGGTATAATTTTTTCCCAAGGCTACAGGCCTACATTCAGTTGTCATCTTCATTGTTGTGCTAGCAGTCTTATCTGGGGCTAGCTTGCATCTCTGCACTGCTGCTCTTGCAGAAGGATGATGGGTAAAGGAATTACTGAATCTGACATTGTGAGCATGGAAAAAATATTACATGGGTACCTGAGAAAAGCACTCAGCAGAGTGCTTACACAGCCCTCTGTCATTGAGTTTTCCTGTTTTCAGCAGATCTTGTTCTGCTGGCCAGAAGAAAGATACTGGTGGATGACAAGCTGGATATGAGCCAGAAACATGCCTTCGTAGCCTAGAAAACCAACCATGTCCTGGGCTGCATCAGGAAAAGAGTGACCAGCAGGTCAAGGGAGGTGATCCTGCTCCTCTACTCTGTGCTCCAGATGTGGAATCCTCAGCACAGGATAGACATAGACCTGCTGGAGTGTATCCAGAGGAGGGCCACAAACATGATCCAAGAGTTGGAACACCTTCTTTACAAGGACAGGCTGAGATAGCTGTGTCTGTTCAGCCTGTAGAAGAGAAGGTTTTTGTGCTTCTGAGAGCTGCCCTTCAATATCTGATGGGAGGCAATATCTGATCAATATCTGATGAGAAGGAAGAGATTCTTTACCAGGTAAAAGGGGAAATGGTTTCAAACTACAAGAGGGAAGATTTAGATTGGATATAACAAAAAGTTTTTTACAATAAGAGTAGTGAAGTACTGGCACAGGTTGCCCAGGGAAGTGGTGGATGCCCTGTCCATGGAGAGACGCTTGAGGTCAGGCTGGATGGGGCTCTGAGCAACCTGATGGAGTTGCAGGTGTCCCTGTTCATTGCAGAGGAATTGAACTAGAGAGAGATCCTTCCAGCTCAAACAATTCCATGATTCTATGATTCTGTGAAAGATGTATGCTCATGTAATCTTTGTTATCACCAGCATTGTTTGTCTTCTGATTTAACTTTACATTTATGCATGTTAAAGTGTCTTGTCTTCAAAGACCTGTTTATTCCAATTTTCATATTCATCGCAGGGTGAACTGTGGCTCCGTTTTATGTGGGTTGCAAAAGGGACAGGAGAATATTAGTTATAAAGCCTCCACTTTGTGTTACACATCTCAAACAACTCCTGTTCTGTTCTCAGAAATGCAGCAGGATCTCTGTCATATCCTACCCTGCTCACTACACTACTCACAGCCAGACTGATGGGAAGTTACTATGCAGAGCTGTAGGTTCTTACTGTAAGAACCTGCACTAAAGCAGCACAAAATGTAACAGAAAATCAAGCTGGGGCTAAGGAGGGAGACAGTGAGACAGTCTTTTAGGTTGTAGCATAAAAACACACTTCTGTTATTACATAATAAATATTCCTTGTGGTATTTGTTTAAACATTTTCTTTTTTCAGACTATGACTAAATAATATTTTCAGATAGTAGAGCCAGCACAAATTGGTTTTCATAGTGTAAGGCAATGAACACGCCTGATGGCACACACATAAGTTACCACACTGATGAAGACTTCAGACACCTCTGTTTGAAAGCAGTGGGACCTGCAGGTCTGAACAGTGAGGGGATGGCTCAGTGATCAGCAGTGCAGGCTGAGGGGGAAAATAGTACTGTATTACTGTAGCTATTCTATGAGAGTACTAAAAACAATAGAATCATTGAGAGCAAGAGTGGAAGAAGTCTGTTGATTCATCTAAAATGCAACAAAGACCTCTCCATTGTGTTACTACCATACAAGCACAGCCTGCATAGATAGGAAGCTTCTCCAGATGTATGTGCCATTTCCCCAAGTTCAGTTACACACTTATATACTCAGAGCTTAAATTCAGTTAACACCAAAGGGGAACATATCTCTCAAGCTGCAATACTGTTCTTAAGAATCTCAGCTCTATTTATATCTTTATTTTAAAAAAAATGTCCACCTTTAGGAAACAAGGACACTTAAGCAGTAAAACTGAAGTACAACAGTTAGAACAATATAAATGTGAATCTAAGTAAGTAATTCTGGAAGAAAAAAGCCATAGCAGTACCAAACCAATATATGACTCTTAACTGAAAAATCAGCCCTCAAATCAGTGTTATTTTGTCAGCACTGCATTTCATTTCCATAAGAAGGGGATAAGGAAGGTTACAAATCTGTGTCACCTACTGTGAATGAATTCTTATTTCAAAGCTCACCAGCCCACGGTATTTAAATGATGCCATCACTGAATATTTTTCCCCAGTCAAGAACTAAGCCTAATGAGACTAGAAGAACACATGCACATGTTTAGTCCCTAAGAAAGGATATTTATGCTCAAATACGGAGCTCAGAAAACTACACAGTCACCACTTAGAAAGTCTTCAGGGCTGGCTCAAGCAGCAACTTCCCTGATGATGTGCACACTAAGAACTACTTTGAAAGTAGCTCTTGTTAAGCAACAACCACTCCTCTATTCTCTTTTTCTTCCCATTCATTTTCTTTGCACAGTAAATATTACAGCACAGAACAAGAAGCAACTCCACAATAGATATTCATAGAATCAGAATGGTTTGGGTTGGAAGGGACCTTTAAGATCACCTGGTTCCAACCCCCTGCTGTAGGCAGGAACACCTCTCTCTAGACCAGGTTGCTCACAGCCCCATCCATCCTGGCCTTGAAGCTTTCAGTTAGATACTTTGAGTTAGGAATCAGTTCCTTAGCGACATAGTTTGGCAGATTCTTTACCAAAATTTGAATAGGGTTAAGTAAGGCAATCTGAAATTGAAAATTAAAATGAATTTCAGCTAGGGTTAGTACTATCTGAATGCCAATGAAGTTCCCAGAATGGTCTGAATGCCATACACAGTGCTCTTGTAGGCTTGGTGTCATTGCTCTTAGAGACCTTCAAAGCATCTGGATATTTCCAGGATTCAGGAAAGCTGTGTTTCCTGAGAGAAGGAAATGGCTTTCTTTTACATGAAGTTTTACCTACACATTCTGTCAGCTGCGTCTGTAATGTGCAGAGATTATACTTTGGCCATGGGAGGATGCATTTCCTCTTTGTGCCATCTTGCATTGGAGATGGCATATGAACTGGTTGGCTTATGGGAATAAAATAGTTGATGTATAATAAAAGAAGGTAATGACTCTTTCCTTTTCTCAGAGAAATTGAAGACCAAAGTTCCAACATTTTAGACAAAACTTTCTCAGTTTGAAAGCTTTGAGAGGGAGCCAATTCTGAATTCTTATTTTGTGGCCTTTTATCTACAAGAACTATTCTTCTTCCTGTGAATGAAGTGAAAAGCAAACAATAATAAAAGATTTTCATCTGAAAAAGGCATGAGCACAAGTTAAACAAATGGGTATTTTTCCTTTGATTAGCTCTCATTTGCTACTGAACTGTGAATTTGCTGCTTCGTTAAACATGATGTGAACAAAGGAAAGCCTAATTAAAGGTTGCTACCTCTCCATATCATCGGTGCCTAAAACCCATCATCTCTCTACTCCCTCTTAGAAACTGCATTATAAAGAACCGATCACTGTTTTTGTGGCAGGGCCTAAAATATGGTATGCTGGGTCATATGCTAAAAAAGTTTGTTATAGATATGGTAATTACACTTCAACACTGAGCTATCTTACTGTGGTTAGTTATTTCATGGGACTGAAAGCGTATGTCTTGTTGAAATTAGTGAAAGTTTCCTATGACAGAAAACAAGAGCAGAGCTGTAAAGAAGCAGCCTGGCAGACAACATGAAACAGAGGTTGAAAATCAGGTTATTCATGCAGGCCTGGGGTAAATGTTCCAGTTTCTTAAACACCAGCAGAGAAAGCAGCCTTAATAAAGCTTTTGCGTACCACGTGCTTCCTCGGCTGCCCATGGGACAAAGCATCCACCTGAAGACATATTTCTCCCAAGGCATCAAGGCTAACCAGCTTGTGACCTATGAGGGGAGCTCTAGGAGAAGACCTTTCCTGCAAACATTGTATCCTAATACACTGAATTAGCAGTCAGCTCCAAGCCCAGCTTTGAAAACCATAGGATTGTGGAATATCTTCAGTCAGAAGGAACACATAAGGATTGAGTCTAACTCCAGGTTCATCACTTTCAAATGGTTTTATGTCTAGCTACAACTCACGTTAAAGATTATACACACAAATATACATAGAGACATATATCTGTGGATTTTCATGTATAGTATATATGTATTTGAATGTATATATTCACAGCTAGATGTTACATTTCAGTTTCCAAGCTTTGTAATGTGCATAGAAGCTATGAGCTTTGCTGTGCTTCACTCTGTGTTCAGGTTATTCAAGGCTAGTCTTGAGTGGGGAGAAATAAATCTTTCAGAGTCTAATATTTGGAATATATTCAGGAGATCAATTCTTTTGCAATGATTGTTGTCCCACCGCAGTGGGGATGTCGAAGAGAAGCCAGGGAAAGTTCATCTGCAACAGTCAGGGAGCAGACAGTAGCTGTTTCCTGAAGGTAGCTGCTAAGCTAGCTACAAAAACATTGACTTGCTGCTTTCAAACTAGAAATATACAAAAATATGTGGTACCTTAGGAAGTTGTTTGGGGGAAAAAAGAAAAAAAATAAATAAATAAAAAGGAAAAAAAAAAAAAGATAAAGGGAATTAATTTTATTAGAATACAAAAGAGACAGTTAATATATGACTTGGATGACTCAGTTCAGAAGTTGAACTTGATGAACCCTTATAGGTCCCTTCCAACGTGGGATATCTTGTGCTTCTATGTTTTCTGCACCCTTTCTCACCAATAAAGGAGCTGTATCTACACTTCATTTTTTCACAGGTATGTTCTGAATCTTTTTATTCCAGAATAGGCCAATATCAGCACAGTTCGCTGACAAATTTAGCCAACAGCACTGTTTATATGTTTATGTAGTAGTTTACACTTGAATAAAATAAGAGTGGAGAGCGGGCAGAAGCTGGAACTCATACTTTCCACCCAATTACCCAAAGCTGCAGCTGCCAGCACCACGGCAGCAGGTCTGCACAGCATGGATTGCAGCATTAGCTTCTTCAAAAACATCAGGTCTTTTACAGTCCATACTGGGCATAGTAGATACTTAAAGCAAAGCATAGCAAATCCAAGAATTCAGATGCATCCCATGTGCACTGAACTCATGTCAGGTCCAGGACAGTCTTATATTGGTATACCATGGTTTTTCTTTTACCCATGATTTCCAAGGAGTTATAACGCTAAATTATGCTAGACATAAGTATCTTCTGCCATATCTGGTGAGTTGTCTAGCTTGATGATGTTCCATTAAAGAACATGTAAAGAGTTGCTGTAGATGTCTAGAATATAAGACACAAGAGATTTCAGGTAGATCTATACTTTACACTGTGAACAGCATTAATTAATTGTGTCTACTCCAACTCCAAGAGGACTAACAAAGATATGCATTTGCTTTCACCTATTACATGCTGGGCCTTGATGCTTATCATATTGGCTAAATATAATATATAATATAAATATAATATAATATATATAATATAAATATAATATACTCAGATAGTTTCTTCTGTGTTTGGAGATGGGCAAAAGCAAGCCTATACTTGGCCAGAGAAGGTGGTATAAGCTTCTCTCAAAGAGATTCAGATATGGCCTGCTCTAATGGCAAAAAGTTTTGAGGGCAGGATACAAATAAACCTCAAAGTGATCAGTCTTAATCCAATATCTGACTGCCTTTTTTTGCTCTGCTTATGGCTCTGAAGGAGAGGTTTAAGTTAAACCGAAAAGCTATGCCTACAGCAGAGTAAAGCTGTTTACTCTGGAGATTATACCGGCATAATTTCTCCTAGACAGCTCTATCAGGATGGTGGATAAAACAGACAAATTCTGCAGATGTAGAGTGATAAAAAAACTTAATAGACTGTAGGATGGAGGGGAAGAAGGACAAGAATAACAACAATAATTTGTTGTTTGTATTTCACAAGCTTTGAAAAACTTTTTTGAAAAGTCCTCTTTCCTGTTTCTATGTGAAAGACCCACACAGACAATAGGGAAAAAGAATTCTGTGAGGGTTTAGGAAACCACGCTGCTGACTATATAGAAAATTCAGGAAATAAACAGGCTGAAATAAACAGAAAAACATTCACTTTTTTTCAAGTCTTTTCAGTAAATGTTTTCTCATAACAGCCACGTGCAAAACTATTTCAGACAGAACCATGGCAGATAAGTGTAGATTGCTTCAGTGAAATTACGTGGTGCACAGCCTTTTACATCCGTGGTACACTTCCCTGCAAAGTATTTGCCCCTTTGCTCACCAAGCAAACTCCAGTGTGCTGCATGTTATCTTAGCCTGCACACGAGAGTAGGATTTATGAGTCCCCTGATAGGGGATTAAAAGTTTGGGATGACAGTGTCAGATTTTCGCAAAGGTAGTGGCAGCTGTTCAGCTCTCAGGATTTCCTCTGTCAAGTGATCCATGATGCAGCATTGGCACCAGCTGCACAAGAAATCACATATACCTGCACCCTCAAAGGGAGGTCAAGTGCCCTGCTGACAGCCTACAACAGGCATAAAAGAAAGAAGGAATGCAATAAGAAAAAGCAAGTGATTGCTCTCAGAGAGAAACCAGGGGGAAAAGGTGCATGCTGAGTTTAACATGGCATTTCCATCACCTTTACACATGTGGGCTGGCCTTGTGAAAATGGAAGCAGCTCAGCACTGCTAGGATTGGCAGTGCTGGTGCTTCACTGAGTACAATTAATATGTCTGAAAGGCACAATATTATTGTTTATTGCCTGTGTTGCACTGCCTACTGCTGAAATGAATTGCTGCTTCCTAAATTTATTCAAATATATTCAAACCACATATAATAGAGGGACATGGCTTACGGGCTCCTATGACAATGATTTCCCAATGGTGACATTCATCGCAATAACAGAGTTGGTACTTCACAGCTGAGCCCATTTTCACAGCCCTCCTGACCCAAGCACTCATTCATGCAGGCAGCATTGCTGAAAGGACCAAGACCTACTGTTCATGGGTGTTGCAAAATAAGCTCTGCAAGCATAAAGTTCTTAGGATTGGATCAGCTGAGATGCCAGATGATCTCTAAACTCAATGGGGCATTCGCCATCTTTTTGGAGTTCACTCCCTGTCGTGGAAGCTCTTGTTCATGTCCATCCTCATGGTGAAGAAACATGACCTTCAGCTGATATGCATTGCTGCAGGTGGGAAGGCTTACACAGCTTGGGTTTTGGCATTTCAACAGGCTGGATCAAGAATTCTAAAGTTGGAAAAATTGTGTTGGAAAAATAGCACAGAAACACCATTTTTCAGCAGGGATTGTGCCTGGCAGTGTCTGACGGATGTTCAGAAGCAGAATACGCAGCACTCAGCCTGTCCTGACCATCTGCCCAAGTCCTGTTTTCTTTTCCTCATTCAGTTCCATTGGAAAATATCAACAGAGTGTTCTCTTACTTTACCAAGAAAGATCCTGTGTTGGTTTGTACTGAAACTCTTGAATCCTTTGTATTCTGGAAGAATACAGCTGCAGCATAATGAATGGTAACCATTTGAACTCTCCAAGATAAACTGCTCCAAAACTTGATAAGGGCTCTTGAACTATGTGCATGCTATACACAGGACTAATCACGCAATTGGGTAAATCTTATTTTCTGCTCAATTACAAAATAAAGGAAATACAGTAGATGTATCCAGGATATAAAGCAGTGATTTGGGAGCAGATGGAAGTCTGAGCAAGTATTGAGTTATGGACTTGCCTTTTTTTCTCCCCTCAGTTTTGTACAATCACAGAAAATTCTGCAAAGGAAATATCCAAGTTAAGGACCAACTGCATCATTAGCTGAGCAGATCACAAAGAGAAAAGACACAGGTTACTATTTACTTGTAGCTATTTATGACAGCACCTTGAGGAACAGCTGATCATGGAGATGCTACTGCACTGTTCAATGAACAAATGGATAGACAGCTGTAAACAACTAACACTTGAAAGAGTGAATCACGTGGTATATACAGATGTTTGTTACCCCCCTTTTTTTTCTTTCAGAGAATGCTTAAGCACAGTTAAGATTAAAATCCATTTTTATTCAGTCTTTTAGATAAAGTTTATCTTTCATTGCTATGGAGACAAGTCATACAGCTTTCAGCTTAAATCAAAGAAAAAATATGTATGCAGGAAATCATTGTAGCCTTGATAGCATTGTGTTCCTAAATACTCTCTTCTGTTTCAGTTATTCACTTCCTTTCTAAAACTCCTTTATACTATTTCTGTTTGAAATGTATACAACGTGATGGAAATTTATTCCACTTGAAAATCTAGTTTCATGTCTGTGACCACTGGGAGTGTTTGTAGCTCCTTCCCAGAGTATTTCTACATCTCCCAAACCTTGTCTGGGAGGAATCACCCTCAGAAGGAGATTTTTACTCTCTATAATTACAGTGAAAGCCTACATTAGTAGCCTGGATAGTCATGCTTCTCTTCAGAGAACACATTTAATTTTCTGTCATGTCAACTAAAATATATATGGGTAAAAGAAACAGCACCAGGCGTATTCTCTCATTGTGAGGCCAAACTGAGTTACTCTGACTGTGTCCTTGCCTGCAGTTTCTTACCCTCTAAAGCAGAGCAGTCATGTGGAAACTTTGTGCTGTGAATGCTTCCTCACCCATGCTGGCCTAGCAGTTATTTGGTAAAGCTGTATCTGGTGCAGACCAAAGCTGTGACAGAAACTGCTCTAGCTCTAGCAATTTTGTTTTTGGGGTGATTGAGAGCAAGTGCCTAGGGCCATTTCCGGGCCACATTTAATTTGTTAGTGTAAAGATAGCCTTAAGGTGCAGTTCATCTCCTCCCAATATAGACATCAAATGTAGATGAATATTTCTCAAGCCGTGATCTGTGTACCATTTGGTGATCTGTAAGACATCACAAGGTGATTTCACAATTGTTTTGAAACAACATCAAAAGCTTTTAAATATAAATGCACACACATATATTTCCAGGCATGCAAGAAAGAAAACAAAATGGGGAAAAATAAAAGTCAGTGTAGATTTTTCTCAGGGTACCTGTATTTTATTCAGAAACAAATGAAAACCATCATGGCAGTGCTGTACTAGATGATCCTTGGCCTAATTCCAAAAAAGTTATTTGGAACTAAGGTTGGAAAGAGTTGAAAATCAGCAGGCTGAATGACCCTGTAAGAGTCCAACCAGACTTGTGACTCTGCTCTGATGGAAATCTGTGCAGACACGTGTCAGCTTGGGTGCGAGATGATGTTACAGCTCCATGAACTCCATCTATTTCTCACCTGTACTACGTACACAAAGTGAGTCAGAAGCAGCATGTAGATGGAAATGAACGTCATTAGGGGTTGAACTGGGAGTGAACAGTGCTCTGGTACCATGATCATTCTGCTATTTTGAGTATATATTGTACCACAAATGTACATGTTATCATTTACTTTTTCAGCTGTGGAACCATGATGCTAGTCATGTTCCTCATTCAGCGCTGAGTTTCTCATCCACACTTCTGTACCACACCTGGACTAGGGAAGCCTTGCATCTGTGAGATCTCTGCTATCCTTTCCAGCTCCCCATGTTGTTTCCACTGTAAAACAAAATATTGGGATCTGACAGTGAAGATCTTGAGCCCAATGGCAGGAGTAGAGAAGAAAAACAATTCTGGTAATGTGGGGTGATAGATTCAGAGCAAAAAGTTCTGGGATTGCATCTGGTGAACAAAGAGTTTTTGCAGGAAGCAGAAATCAAAGCTGGAAATTCAAATCCTGTTTGCACTGCAGTTTCTGTCACAAAATAAAGCCCACCACGTGAAGTCACCAGCAAGATTCAGTTGCCTGAGGAACTGGAATTAGTGAGGGCAAAGGGACCTCCAAGATACTACTGCTGCCTCCCCAGCTAGGGAAACATGTTGGTTCCATTTCACCTCAGTGCTTTTCAAGATCAGCACTGGGAAATTTTAAGTGAGATCACCGGGTAAAATTTGGGTACTTTGCCTGAGATGTCTCTGATGAACCCATGTACCACATTTCTTCAGCCTGCAGTGCTATGTTCATGAGAGGTTTACTTTGACATTTGTCTTTATCTGAATTGATTCTTTTGTGGTCTGTCCCAATGTCATCTGAAAACTTCTATTAACTAATTTGGCCATCAACCAGTTTGTCTATGCCATATAATGGGGTTTTGTACAAAATGGATTATTATTTCTTTTTGGGTGTGTTAGGAATGTCATGTTTTAATCAATGTCTCTTTGAATGTTAAATCTAATGACGGCTGTAAGTAAGAGACTATAAATGCACTCAGAGGGTTGCCATGGAAACCACTGCGCTGGGTACTCCACAGGCACAGTGCAGCCTAGTGCAAGCAACTAGGCCTCCAAGAGCACTGCATCACTTAGACTGGGAGTTTTGGGAGCCTTGGAGAACAGAGCTGGGTGCTGGTTTGGGGGTAGCTTGTAGGATGGCTGCACTGTGTTGTGGCAGTAGGGGGGCAGCTGGTGCAGGTGGCCCACAGGCTGCAGAGTCCTGACCACAGTTAAAGGACAGGAGGATTCAGCAACAAAGACCCTGCAGTGACCCAGACTTACAGCTCCTGAAGCTGCAGGGGGAGAAGGGGTTAGGACCTGTTGGACAAGGAGGAGAAGCCTCCTCATCCATAGAATCAAGGATGTTGATGAGAGGAAAAGCATTCTGGCAACTTGGAGGGTACCTCTGGCCAAGGTGGTGAGCACTGCTGAGGACCCAGAGGCCCCCTGTGATCACTGCACATTTTGGTGTATCAGTAAGCACACCATGTTGTATTAACTCCTCTGAAGCTTCTCTCTTCACCATTACCAGCATCCACGGAGGGTCCACAAAGGGCTGATCCCTTGACTGGAACTGGATCAAAAACAAACACCTAGAAAGAAAATGAAACTTACTTATTTTTCCTTTTATTTTGAATGAGAAAATACTAGGACAGCTTTTTAGGATATTAAAATGAAAGAGGTTTTCAAAATGCCATATATTTATTGTCCGTTCTGTTTCATTTCCTTATTACAGCTTCATATGGCTCAGAAAATAAATCTTCATTGAAAGATCTTTGGGGCAGAGATCACTATATATATTTATTTTCAGTGCTGTATGATCTCAGTTCCTGCATAAATCTTGTAGTCACTGTTGTGCTATATGTGCAGTAATAATAGCCAGAACTGTCTACTAAGTGTTGCTATTACACATGTTCATTCCCACTTTGATGTTCCTGGGCTTGCACTGAGCTCTTTTATTCAGCCTTCAGCAATACAAGGTAGTCCAATCTCGATTAAAAAAAAAAACGAAAAAGAAGTTTTTTATTGTAACCCCCACAACACATTACTTTCATTAGGATGTAGAATATGTAGTGCCTTTCAAGTTACAGGTAAATAAGCCTTCCACTCTCAAAGGTGTAAAGCAGTGGAGTGAAAGTGGGCATATTTCAAACAGACATGAATGCTCTCTCAAGCTCACTCTCCCTCCCTTGGCTCTCAGCCACAATTTTAAAGCAATTTGCCCTAATCTGCCATATGGTTTTCTTTCTTTGCATTTTATAAAACTGCAGGGCTAAGTGAATGTGCCTCTTCGACAGCACTGACACAAGCCTGATTTAATTTAGACTTATGTATTAACATACCAGCTAAATCAGTGGTGTAGCCTACAAGGGAAACCTCAGTGCTGTGCACAACAGAGCTGCAATTGGTTTCCGAGTGGCACTGGCCTACAGCCCTTGAACTCATTCTTCCTTGTTATTATTATTTCTAGAGGTCGACCCAGACGAACATCAAGTCCACTCCAGCAGCATGTGACCCCTGCTCCCCTCCCCGAATCAAATCAGGCCTCCGCTGAGACATTCTTCAGGCCTGAAGTCACTTCCAAACAGCAGACGGTCTTAGTAAATCTGATTCATCATGTGAACGATCTATATGTCTGCTGTATGAAAAGCATCTCTGACTGAGACTTCCAACAAGCCCTGGCAGTGAATCCTTTTATTCAAGGAGTCCATGCAGTACACTTTTATATCACAGATGGCTCCAGGACTCAGAGACAATTTCCTTAAATAGGCGCCTGCACAAAGCTTGTCTACACATTTTACTTAGGAATTTTTAGCCTGTAACAAGAATGTGACATGGTTCACTAAACATACGCTCTGTGGGCTTTTTGCCCCCTAAGCTGCACTGGGGCTACTCCCATGCCTGCGTGCATTCATCTGCACGTCGCTAGTCATGGGTAGCCTTTCTCATGGACAAAACTGGATGACGTGCTTCAGCACAGTATAGTATAAGCTGCAACCCCAGCGAGACACATTAAATTAAATCCCCCTTCTTCCACCAGTGTCTTCAGAAGATGCTGAATGGCAGCACTGCCACGGAGGGTTGGGAGATGGGTGACAAAACCCCAAATTCTTTCTTCTAAACCTAAAGATTTTGAAGGTGGGTATAATTTCCAAACAGATGGGCAAAAAACCATCTGCTTTACAATCATGCAAAATCCCAGATACCTGGATAAAGAAATGCACTATTTAGCTGACTTCAAAGTGGAAGCATCCATGCTATTTTGTTTTGTTCAACAGGCTTACAAACTGGAAGTCTTTATAAGAACCTTTCACTCACATTTCTGCCCAGCTCTCCACAGTCAGTCTTCCCCATAATGAACGTCTTTGTCAGCTGTTGTATTTTTATACAGTCCAGAAATGAAATGTTTACCAGATCTCAGAACATTTGTGGAAGATTTGACTTTTTTTTTTTTTTCATTTGCATTTTGTTTCTGCACTTACCTTTTATTGAAAGCAGACGTTAATATTGTGCTTCCCAGGATTTGATCGTTTTCTTTGATGTAAAAAATAAAAGAAAATGTGCAGAGAAAAATTGTTAAAATTATTTGTACACAGGACACATGTAAACCTTATCCTCTCATCTCAAAGGGTGTTCTTTCACAAATCCCTGAAGGAGCTATTGGCCTCTGCAGCAGCCCCGCATGCAAGTGGCATAATTAGCTCATCACACCACTAAGACATGAGCACCACTTGGGTTCACCACTGTGGAGAATGGTTTGTTTAGATCAGCTTGGTTTGCTTCTTAAAAATCACCATGGATATGCTAAACACTTTTGGGGAGGTATATATATATTGAAATCAGAACAATACCTCTGATGAGTTACATCCCAGAGTCCTGAGAAATTTGACTGATGTAGTCACCAAACCACTGTCAATGGTATTTGAAAAGTCATGGCGGTAAGGTGTTGAATGGAAAAAAGACCCCTGGTGGAAAAAAAAGGCAACATCTCACCCATTTTTAAAGAGTAGAAAAGATGACCCAGGGAACTACTGACCGGTCAGTCTCACCTCTGTGCATGGGAAGATCATGAAGCAGATCCTACTGGAAGATATGCTGCTAAAGCACATGAATGAGAAGGAGGTGATATGGGACAACCATCATGGCTTCACTAAGTGCAGGTCCTGAGTCACCAACCTTGTCGCTTTTTATGATGGTATAACTGTGTCAGTGGACAAGGAAAGAGCCACTGATGTAACCTGCGTGGACTTCAGTAAGGCCTTTGACACAGTCCCCATAGCATCCTGCTCTCCAAATTGGAAAGATATGGATTTGATGGAAGGATTGTTCAGTGGATGAGAAGAGCATTGAAACCAGGTCTTCAGTTCTGGCAGAGTGCTCCTGGCACTTCGGATTTGATATTAACAAGAGCAGCAGTTACTGGCTGCCACAGTGAGTTAGCTTTGCTCACTGAGTCTTTGCTGTAAGCATGGAGAAGAGGCACCACCATTTAGTTCCTTTGTACTAGTAAGAAACAAGGCTATGGACATGTTCCTACCCTGGGGCTCCACATTTCCTATGAGCTGAGGTTCAGCATACTGCCAACAGAGAAAAGTGCACAACAGTCTGGGAAGCACCTAAAATGATGCTGACTAAGTCAGAAGGTCTGTAGCTCTCAGAAATGTGCTATACAAACTGACCAGACTGAACCACAACCATGCAGTTCTACAGACACAGCTACAGATCTCTTCCAAAGACATTTTATCTCTCATCCAACCCAGTGGTTGACAGCAGTGCACAGCTGCACCCAAAGTGAAGTTACACATCCCTACTCCATATGACTACGCAGACATCATGGCAGTCCAAATTATCCCAAGGTAAGTAGACACAAATCTAATTAACTAGACTTAGTTTTATACAAACATTATGAAGGTAGAGAGATAGAAAGAACTGCCTGTTTCTAAGCCAAAATAGGGCTAATTTGCAGGTTTCAAATGCTTTTTTTCTGGTGCAGAAATGCTTCCTAGGGCTCTGGTTCAATAATATTCGTGCTCATCTTTAAATGCTCAGAAGCTCCATCAGGATGAATGGGTCTATCTCTTTATTTACAGTTGTACACTGAAACTTCTGTTGAGTGAAGGCCTAAAGGAAATGAAAGAGTTAATACATCTATTTAAATGGTGACGAAGGACTGTTTTGGGTACTTCTGTGTAGTGCTTAGATATTTCATTGGAAAAATAATTCTTTGACATCTCAAACTAACAATGCTTGGAAACATTCCATCTTAGAACAAAGAAACACTCTCAAGTTGTTCAAGTGGAAACAGATCTAGAACCATAACCAAAGTACAACTGATTTTAATCCCCTTGATGAATATAGCAGTGGGGGAGGGACATTTGAAATCATAAAGTGTAAAATCTACAGTAATATTTATTACAATGCAAACACCTAACGCTAAGTACCACTAAGTAACATATGACCAAAAAGTAAGTTCCAGCACTGGAGAAGTTATCTTCCCCACTGTTTCACTGCTAGTACACCTGCTGCCATAGCTGTGTCAAAAGTTCTCTTCAAGAGAGCCCTTCAAGTCTTCATCATCAAGCAGTTCAGAAACTATCTTCTGTATGCTATATGCCTTCTCTTTCCACCTTTAACTGTCTTGCAGAACCACCCAGGAAGGCTTTGCATCCTTAAATACTCTACCATGCCACATCCAAGGCTGTGTAAAACAAATGCTGGTTTCATGGCATAAAATCAGCACAGCTCCACATTACTTCAGGTACTTTAAACAGGAAAACAAGTATTCCATATGTAGGATCAGTTCTCAGGACCTATAGGGGACTCAGGGCCAATGTCAGCACATTGTGAACATAGCCAGAGTATGCTGTTTCCTAGATCATAGCCTTTGATGTTATCTTTTTTACCAGTGAAGTCATACTATGACATGCCAAGGTCAGAGAAGGGCTTAGTTCAGTAAGGTGCTGTACAAAGAGAAACAAAAGATCATGAAATGCCTACACAAAACAACAGAAAGAAGATGGATACAGTCAGAAGTGAGGGGCAGTGGGTCTCAGCCATTTGATATTCTGGTCCCATGAAAACACCAGGCATGAGCCAACAAAGCCCAAACAGATTGTTGTTTGTCAGATACAAGACAAATTATATCATGTTAACCCACTATATGAAATGAATGTCTGTTCTAATATTACATAGATATTTTTCAAACATATGTCTTGGTAGACATGGAATTCTGGATAATCAGTAAAATTATGTATCATATATGAGATAAGATATAATTATTCTTATATGCTGTAGGAAATGTGCATGAACAGGGTACATAAACATTTAACAGCCTTGGAATGATCTCACATGTAAGAGAATTATTGAACTTATTTTTATCAATGAAATAGTCCAAAAAGGCGAGTGAAAGCCAAAGATTTAAATCTCAAAACTACCACAGGGGGAGTTTTTATAGAGTGGTCCTGGGCTGTCTAAACAGGATGTAGTCCTTCTCTCACTCAGGAATCTTGACCTCACATTTCCCCCTCCAATATGGAGCTCTTGGCCACCTGGTTGTACTTAGTTTTGACCCGGGTTTTCCTCAGTCCCACCTGTTGGAGCAGATTCCTTTTCCACTAAGTATTTAAATATGCTCTGAGTCAACAAGAATGCGTTGTGTATGAGGGTGGGTCTGGGGACACAGCCCCAGAGAACGCGCTGCAAGATGTTACGTATTACAGCCGCCTGCCGAGACGTGCATTCAGCATCCCTTAAAAAGAGGAAATCCAGAAAATTAAAGCTGGGAGAGCTTCAAAACCAGAAGATGAAAGGTAGCTGATTCCCTATCCAGCAGTTTTACTAATTGCAACATCAAGTTGTTGCTTTTCCAGCCAAAACTATTTCATGAATTTGACCTAAATTTGTTAATAGTTTTGGGACAACCAGAATTGCATTTTTCCTCAAATAAACTATTCATCAGGAAGAAAATTACCACTCTTGTCACAGAACACCAGCTGCCTACCCATTCACCAAAATAATAATAATAATAATAATAAAATTTAAAAAAGAAGAAGCTTTAAAATAAAAAGAAACGAAATTAAAAGTCTTAGAGTATCTCTTAACAGTCACAGAAGGCATGAAAAAGGAATAAAGTATAAGAAAAAAAAGGAGGCAGGAAAGCAAAAGAAACATAAAACAGTGTGGGATAATTGTAAAACTCAAGAGGTTATTTAACTGAAGAGTTATCTTTCAGAAAATGGAAATCCAGCCCAAATGGAGCCACAAAAAATTTCTGTAAACTACAGCTTGCAAAATGGATATTGGGAATTAAAACTGGTTTGTGAAATGCATGAACTTCATCAGTATGTGAGTCTTATTATCTGAAACATCCTTCACAGGGAGTTTGCAGAGGGCTTGGAGGGAATGTGAACAGCAAGCAGAAAACAGAAGAACAAAAGACAAATTATGCAAATGTATCAGATTTGGGAAGCTGACATTGTTGCCTTCCCAACAACTTGAATAACAGTGTTTAAATACAACTTTCTTTTTGTAGAAACCACCGCTTTCTAAGCAGTGCCTCCAAATGTTTTCCCATCTGTTTCAACAAATGTGATAATGAGGAGGTTATGTTGCAAGCTTCAAAAAAATTGAGTTGTTTGTCCAAACTGGAAGGCACAAAGCAGGTAAAAGGTTGTTCCAGTTGCCATATTCGAGTGAGCATAATCCCAAATACCCTTTCTCAACTCTGCTTTGCATCCTCAGAGAACAGCAACACGTTTCACTTTGTCTAGAAGGAAGAACAGAGTAGAGCAGATCTCTTACAATTCTGCCTTGCATGGATGTCTCAAGCAGCTATAAAAACGATCTATGTCGGGTAAAGGATTCAGCAACGAGATTTCATTATCTTTGCTGTAAGCTGTTAATGCAAGATGTGTCTGAAAAGCTAGAAATTTTATTTAGCTGTGCATTTGAAAGTGAGGGAAGTTTTTAACTTCGTGCAAGAGCAGAGGAGCCTTTCTCTGCAGCAATATTCCTCCAGAGCAGCATTAAGGCCACGAAAGCTTTTCAGTACAGTCCTGATATAAATAATGCCTAGCAGCTTACTCTCACTGGAAAGATGACATAAGCTCCATTGATGAAATGGGAGCTGAGCTTTAAAATTCTGACCTACGTATCCTACCTCTGTTCCAGTATCATTCTGAAGTAATTCCAGTAGAAGTGACTAGATTTGTCAATGCTTGAAACTAGAGTGTGTAGGCAGAATCCTGATTCTACTGCTTCTGCTCATATTCACAGTTCAGCTGAGATTAAAAATAATAAAAAATAAAAAAATAAAAAAAAAATAAAAATAAAAAGGGGGGGAGGTGTCAGGAGAATGATCAGAAAAGGTGTTTTGAGCATTTTCTGAAGTAAGCTGTGGAAACTTAATGAACAACATTGGGATCAAAAGAGTAAGATATGTGGAATGACTCGCATAAATACAGCACTGTGTGTTTAGGGCTGAGCTGCATCACTATAGACAAAATCAAATGGCAGTCATTATGTGGTCTTTTTGTAGAGGGGTGGGGTAGAAAGTCTTGGCTTCATAAATTTTCTTCTGTCTTTTCAACGTTCCTTTCTTATTCTCAGAGATAAAAAGGTTGAAGACTGTGATTCACTGATGTCTGTTTCCTAGATAAACTGTGAGAAATCAAAAGAAACTGTAAGAAAATAGAAACTTTTATGGGTAGGAATACTGTAATGTATCCATAGGGCCCCACATAACATATTGCTGGAAGTTTTCTGTTGGTGGTATTTAACTTTGTCCATCAATTCTGTGTTTCCATATGTTCAGCAGCTCCCCTGGAGCAACAGAAATCTAACCAGCTTTCTTTCTGAGCATCCCCTAAATTCCTGAGGAATGGTGACTACAGGCAGATTGGCTATAGGTGTGTATATGGGACACATTACACATGCCATGTATGCACCGAGCAGATGGGCTTCACCACGTAGTAAATCTGAAGTCCTCCTAAAGCATCCGATTTACTACCCATATGTGGAACAGTTCTGCAGAGCACAGCTGATGGGGTCAGTGTTTCCCTCATAGATCTCCAACTGCAGCATGCATTGCTGCCTGGAAAACCCCTGCCAGAAAGCCACCAGCCTCCTCTGTCCCTTCATTCAGGTGAAGGAAGATAGCCTGTTAGAAGGATGCCTCCCTCTGAAGGCAGACGTGGAGGGCAGGGAAGCAGACTTGGAGGTGGTTGTTTCATTAGCACCTTAGTCCTGGCAGCACCTTAGCTCTGCAGATGGGAGCAGACTGGGTGCACCCAAAGTTCACCTGGTCTCCTGCCCCTGTATCCCTGGACATCCCCAGTCCTGCAATGTTCTGTTCAGAGAGAAGCTGTGCCAGTGTGTCCCTTTGGGCACATAACTTTTTGGGGTTTTTTTGCAGTGGCTTCTCCTCACCATCACTGTCATAAATGCCCAATTCCTGCTTATATTGTGGAACTAAAAAAGAAAGGTATGCAGTGGAATATGCTGTTTAAAGGCTATGGGGGACTTTCATACTTTCCTGGTCTAAGCTAGTCCATCTAAATAAAGATACTGCTGGAGATGTCTCTGTGACTTGTTTTGTAAAGAGGAGAAATGTGTGCTTCCCTACAAGGGGAGAAATAGGTGACCTGGGAGCCCAGTCCTGTTTGAATGAATAATAGTTGCATTTCTTGCTGAGATTTTATGGTTTTATTAATTAAGCATTACAAGATTATGATGGCTGGGGTAAGCTTCTGCTTTAACTCAAATCCACAGAATACATAGTAAATTTACTCTGATAGTTCTTTTCTGCCATAGTGACAAGAGAGCATCTAGGAAAGCTTATTTACTGTTTGTTTCAGCATACTGCTGAGTTTTATGAGCCAATGCATTTCATTCCCAGAAATGTGCACTACAGTAAAGAGAATTTCACTTTAGAGCTGAAAGGCTCACAACATGTCAATAAAGGCAGTATTATCACATTAGATACTGCAAAGAAACATACACATTCTTAATGATATCTTGCTGGCTTCCGGACTGAATTCCCGTCAGGCATTCATTTCCCTCCTCATGCTCACTGTCTATTTGCTTCTGCTGATATCAAGCAACACTATGCTTAATAGAAATCTTCTGCCTTTCTTTTAGCGAGTAATGGCTATGTGCAATCTGGTATGCACTGGGAATAAAGAAGCTGGGAGAGTGCTTTTTCTTTGTTTAGGTAAATGTTTTCTCTTTGATCCAACATCTGCCCTTTCTGCTGCTCACACTGCAAATTCATGCAGATCTAGCAGAAGGATGGGAGACATTTATAGGGTTTCCTGTTATGGGGTAATTTGGGGAGCATCATTTTTCCCTCCTCACTTTTTGCCTTCAGCAGCAACAATCCAATTCTTTGTGTTCTCAATGGGAAGCCAATTCTTTGTCTCGCCCCTTCCTTCTAGTTCTCCCCGAAGGCTATAGAAAGAAAGAACATGAATAACCAAGCAATGAAATCATAAAATAGTCCCACTTACTGTTATCTTTCCAAGAACAGTAGAGGCATTAAAGTTCTGAAACCTTTTTTCTTGAAGCAAAGATTTCAGCTAGAACAGGAAATGGCACAACATAAATTCAGTTTGTGACAATTATTATAACATGAAAGGGAAATAGTATAAATCACTGATGTCAAACACTCTGTTCATTGGCTAGATCTGGCCCATTTGAGCTATTTATCTCCTTCCCGTGACAGGTTCAGATTTTGCACCACACGTGCTTTCATTTTTTAAGATACATGTTTCAAATTTTTATGCTTCCGAAAATGAGCTTCTGAATATGCACTGAGCAGAAGCTGCTGGAAGCTGATGTAGAGTTGTCTTTTTTATACTACAGAGAACAAGATAAACATATCCGGAGACAAAATTGACCCCTACTCATTTCAGTGGGCGTTAGCATTTCAACTTAGTGATAACTTTTGTGGTCAATGTTGACAGGTTTCTCAGAAATTAATTTTAAGGGGAGACAAAGATGTAAAATGAGTATTTGTGTAAAAAAAAGAGCTTAAATTTTCAAGGAAAAGAAATAAGAAATAACATGTACATCTATGAGGGCTGCTCCAAAAGTAAAGCCTCCTATTTTATTATGTTGGCCCACAATGTCAGATGCGGATGTTGGTAGTTTGGCAGTAGAGGCTGAACCTTCCCATCAATATTCTGTTATATGTTGTTGTGGTGTGACAGATGGCAGCAGAGTGGCAGTCTGACAAAATGGCATCTGATATGAAAGTGTGGACGAAGCAAAGGTGCACCACTGAATTCCTCCATGCAGAAAGAATGGTGCCCATTGACATTCATCAATGTTTGCTGAACACTTAGGGAGACCAAGCAGAGGAGTGAGCACAGTGAGGCAGTGGTGGTGTTTCAGCAGTGGAAAACGTGAGTTACCTCTGCTAGTGCAAGTTTTTTCAAGTGTGCCACAGAGACCCTTGTTCATGGCTGGTGGAAATGCATAGCTAGAAATAGTGTTTTGTGGCTGAGAACTTTCACTAGCAAATAGTGTTACTGTGCTCTTTGTATCTGCGCTTATTCCCACGGAACTCAATAGGAGGCATTACTTTCAGAGCAACTAACGTGAAGAACATCTCACTTAAGTCTGAGAGACATTTACTAATCACAGTAGTTTTAGCATGATGTAGGTGCTGAAGAGGGATGGACTCATCTGAGGAGCATAACTCTTAAATGTGACCACCCCAGCCGTATAAAGACCTGATACAGTCTCTTCCAAGGACAGTGGGGTATTTTTTTTTGGCTTTTCATATTTGTGTGAATATTGATTTGAATTTTTATAAGAACAAATATAATCAGATATTTTTCTTAGATTTTTTTTTTAATTTATTTTCCACAGCAATAATCATTTGGTCAGATATTTTATTTATATTCTCACATAAACAGTAGTACATGCCTAAGGCAGTTGCTGTTGGAGACAGCATACTTCCCCAACAGGCTTTTGAACCAAAAACCAAGACCATGCTTGTTTTATGCTCTAATACATTAAAATTTACTGCTTACTTTCTATATGTTAAATAAAGTTACTTCATTAAGAAGGGCAGATATGTTTTTACGATGCACTGAGATATATAACACTGTAAACCATATAATTCCTTCAGCAAAGTATTTCAAGATGTTCTATGATGTAAGAGGCTGTGAAAACTAAGACAAAGATGGATTTTAAGAAAAAGTATTCTCAGGGATAGGATATTATATTACAGGAGCATTTTTTCAAGAATCCAAATATCTTCACAGATTATTCGTAACTTAGCTTTGAAGTCCTTTGCTTTAATTCTTGCCCCTATCTTGAAAAAGTCAAGGATGTATTGTTAATATTCCTCTTTTTACGCTGCTACTTAAAATACCGCTTACTATATATACTGTGAACGTAATATATTAAATCTCTTGTAAGTTTTACGTACATCTATAATTCAGTGTAGCACAGGATGAGAGCTTCAGAAGAATCCTGACTTTCAGCACAAATTCTTATCAGATTTTTTCAGATCATTACTTCAGGATATTTTTCTACTTTTCTTATACATATGAAATTACATGAAAGCTGCGGCATTGGTTTATTGCTGTCTAATTTACAATAAAATTTTCACACAGAAATTTAACTTCTGTTGAAAACTAGGGCCTAAAATATTTATATCGTGCAGTGGAAATATAAGGTGGTTTAAAGGTTGGTTACAAATCATTAATTCTTACTTATGGTAGCATACAGCCTTTTATCAGGTAGTTAACAGCAGCTAATGGGACATATTTGATTTGTATAAAGTCTCTCCTGACAAATAATTTTATTTGTCTCAGCTAGAAACTGGGGAGACTGGGAAAACTAAAACAGGACGTCTCTCACTTCCCTTAAAAACTGGGATTTCCTCCATCAGCATTCTGAGACTGTACATAAACAAGGAAATCTTTCTTCAGTAGGAGGAGCAGTCATGAACTGGGGAAAGCAGAATGGCACAATCTATCCAAAGCTGAGAATGAAATAGAACCTCCCATTCACGATCACGATAATAGTTCCTTTAACTCTGATCCTCTTTACAACAAGCTCTGTGGCTGCATCGTTTTATCCATGCTGATCTGGAAGTCTGTCTTCTTTCCTGAGCCACAGTTTGTCCCATAGATGTTTTGCAGTTCCCAGCTCTGGTCCAGTCCTTGCAGTCCTCTGAGCTTTTGATGCCTTCACTGAGTTCTCATGCATCAGAGCCACAGTCATAGGAACAAGCTGGGAACATGGAAATCATGCTGTAGGGCTGGAAACAAGACTTTTGCCACTGACGAACCTGTGCGTTTTCAAAACCTCTTGTTGGACCAGATCCCGTTTTGTATCCAGCAATTCCAGAGGGTTGCCTCAGGTTATACTTACAGCTGCTGGAATCAATTAATTATGCAAATGAAGCTCATTATACATATATTTTGACTTTTTTTTTTCAACAGTAGAGAGCTTTTTAATTCTTTTGAACCTCAGTACATGCATTTAATTTATATTGCAATAATTTCAAGTGAGAGAATTATATTATAGTCATTAGTTTTACACATATGATCTTAAATTTATACTACTGATAATATTTTCTTACACCCTGCTCCCCCTGTTATGGCAGCAAGATGGTTATAGCATCTTGTTATAGATCAGAAAACTCACAGTTATTTTAGGTTAGCAAAAGCTAGATCATTTGGTAGGGAAATGAAAGACGGATGTAAGATTAACCATCTCTTCATTTTAATTACTCCTGCCTGGTGATGGGAACTCAGTTTTCATTAAGCAGGATGATTCTGATGAATATTTTTGCTCTGGATTTATTTGAATAGGCGATCAAATCCTTATTTCTCTACCACGAGGGATGAACTTCAAGAACAGGGTCTGACTGTATTGAAGCCTTCCCCTAAGATTCCCTCTGTCTATGTTTGTGGTGTGTTTACCTTGGAGGCTCCCACAGTGGAATTCCATCATTGCAGAAGATATTGTTTTGCTTTAAGAAATTTTGCTTTCAGCTCCTTGAAACCTGTCAAAATATGCTACTGGAATTTAAAGCCACACAGCTGCCTTTAACGTTACATTCCCTGTAGCAACCTAGGGCATTAAATCAATGGATCTATTCAAGTGAGTAAATGTTCCCTGTTCTGACTATCAAGGATGCTTTCTCAGAATAGCACACAGTTACTGAGGAGAAAGTCAACACTGAAATAAATCCTGCTATAGTAAAATTCAGGTCTGGCTGATGTCAAGGAAAAGCCTGGCATTGGCTGTAAAAGGCCAGCATTTTGCCCTTTATTTATCACATCCTCTCCACACACCTCTCCCCTCGGGAGATGGTATCATTGTTACTTATTTATGTGGTGCCATTAGTGTGCTAGGCACATCTATGTGCTCCTCACTTGGTACGGATCTGTGGTGCTCCATTAATTCCTGTTCTGTTCCTGTTCTCCAGGGTGCAGTGCTTGCTGCCGGGAACAGGTGGTGCAGGCTTGGAAACGATGGCAGAATTAAGACCTCAGCGCTAAATTTTCACACCTCCTTATGATCTCCTTTTCTAAGCCAGAGCTTTTAAGGAACGCAAAGCACTTCTCAAGAGACACCCTATTTATTTATTTGCATTTTCAACAAATGAAAATGTTCACTGGAATACTGTGCCAGCACTTATAAACACCCACTGAATAGATATTACGGTAAAGCACTCTGGTCATTATCAAGCCTTGATAAAATTCATATAAATATGTACTACTAAAATCAAAATTATGCCTTACTCTGCCTTAGACCTAACTGTGTTAATTTCATTCCTTTACCTTTTGTAGTAGCAGAAATGATGTCAGTTCCAGATCTGGACACTGATGGGACACTTCTGAGAGTCCTTCATGGATACACACAAGATGGTGACTTGCCTCTGTCCCAGCTCTGACTTTAACCTATCATGAACAAGATATATTCTCTGTCACTTCTCCACTGTGAGTTTAAACTAAACTGTGGTTTAGTTTAGCTATTTGCCTGTAAGAAAATATCAGGATATAATTAATTGCTGAGCTTATATATAGGGCCTTACTTAACTGCAATCAATTATTCTTTTATCAAGATAAAACAAACAAAACACACACACAAAAAGCCAAACAAACAGAAAAAAACCCATGGAATCAGTGGAAGAAACAGATTTTTCAGTATGAAAGCAAATCCACAGTAATATAGAAGTCTATTTTATAGATTCATTATGTCACTTTTCATCTGAAAAAATAGTGAGTCCAACAGACACTCTTCTTACCACACTGGCACCAGATAACCCAAAACTATTCTTTCCTGTTCTTTACAGCATGAACTGTAGTTTTAAGATCAAATTCAGTGTATTATAATATTGTGGAACATCACCTGTCTCCATCCTGACACAACATGAAAGTTCCCTCCTCACTTCTAGGAGAGAACAATGGTGATTTTGCTTGGTCTGCTGAACAAATAACAAATGTAGTAAATCATTAGGAAAGGATTTTGTGGTTTTATTTTATTTTGCTTTTCCTTGAGTTTGGTCAAACACTGGAATGAGTTGTCCAGAAGGCTGTAGAGTCTTTGTCATTATAGATATTCAGAACAAAATACTGAGCAGCTTTTTTCTAACGTCTCCTTCTCTAACCAGGGCACTGGACTTTATGAGCTCCATAAGACTCTTCTAACACAAATTATTCTATAATTCCAGGGTCTTGGCAATATGCCACAGTGCGCTGTGGCCAAGGTGAAAGGAGAATTTGGACTATGAACACACTTAGTTCTATGTCTTGGTGTTGAACTTTTCAGGGATGACTTTTATCTTTCCATAAGGAATTAGATCAACTTGATCCAGATCTTTCTCCATGGTCACTGAATTTCCACCAAATCTGCAATGAATGTCAACTGTTACCTGAGAAACAGGACTTCAGACAACCCAAAAGGAAAAGCAAGATTTCATGGTTTTCTTTACTAGTTTTACTCAACTAATCATCACTTCCTACTCCTTGAGCTGAATTATTCCTTGCTGAAACTTAGCCAAAACAAATAATGATATAAAGGATGCAATTTCATAGAGTTATAAGGTTCAAAACAAGCCCTACATATCACCTTGTCTAACATCCTGTATAATAACAGCCAAAGGACCCCTTACCTAATTTCTATCTCAAACACAATACAGCATCATTGTTTTTGGCATAATCTTCATTTTAAAATTCCTAATGACTTACAATGCATTATTTCTTTCTGTAATTCCTTTTTTGGTAGTTAATGACCCTCAAAGTAAGAAGTGGACATTTAATTTTAGTTTTTTAATTTTTTTTAGTTTAGTTTTTTAATTTTTTAATTTAGTTTATTATTATTATTATTATTATTATTATTATTATTATTATTATTCAAGCTTCAACTTCCAGCTCTTAACATCTGTGAGACTGGTGAACTTCGAGAAGTTTTTATTCTTCAAGCAGGTACTTCAGGTCCCCTCCATCTTCTATCAGATATGTAAAGCAGCCTAAGCTCCTTACATTGTGTTATTTTTTCCTAATCCTTTTGTTATTCTCTAAATGCTTCCTTAAGATGATCTACAGGGAAAATCCTGAATTTCCCTCTTATTCATGAAATACAACTGAGCACAATATTTCAGCAGCTATCATATCAATCCCAAATACAAAATTACCTACATACTCTATGTACCTCTTTTGAAAGATCAAAGCAATCACATTTCTCTAATGGAAGAAGAAGAAATTACTCTTAAAACATTTAGTCAAGATAAACTGAAGCCACTGGAGTGGCTGGAGGACTGTGTGGAGGAAATGGACCTGGGGGTACTGATTGATGCACGGCTGAACATGAGCCGACAGTGTGCCCGGGTGGCCAAGAGGGCCAATGGCATCCTGGCTTGTATCAAGAATGGTGTGGTGAGCAGGACTAAGGAAGTCATCCTGCCCCTGTACTCGGCATTGGTGAGGCCTCACCTCGAGTACCGTGTCCAGTTTTGGGCACCTCAGCACAAGAAAGATATGGAGGTACTGGAGCAGGTCCAGAGAAGGGCAACGAGGCTCATGAAGGGCTTGGAGAATCAGCCCTACGAGGAGAGGCTAAGGAAGCTGGGGCTGTTTAGTCTGAGGAAGAGGAGGCTGAGGGGAGACCTTATTGCCGTCTTCCAGTACCTGAAAGGTTCTTACAGTGAGAGTGGGGCAGGTCTCTTCTCACTAGTGACAAGTGACAGGACAAGGGGAAATGGCCTCAAGTTTCACCAGGGCAAGTTTAGGTTGGATATTAGGAAGAACTTCTTTACAGAAAGGGTGGTTAGGTACTGAAATAGGCTCCCCAGGGAGTGGTTGAATTGCCATCCCTGGATGTGTTTAAGAGCCGTTTGGATGTGGTACTCAGGGATATGATTTAGTGGAGGGTTTTTAGAGTTAGGGTACTGGTTAGGTTGCGGTTGGACTTGATGATCTTCAAGGTCTTTTCCAACCTGAGTAATTCTATGATTCTATGATTCTATGATTATGTTCTGTTATAAATGGATGCTTTTATAATTCATATAAAATTGAAGAAAATATCAACTCAACTTCTGATCTTTGCCTCAGAGTATCCCAAAGCCCAAAGTAAAGGAATCTCCACACAGATGCCAGATGCAGGTTTAAATTCATACTCCATAGCTTTATTAAGAAATCTTTAAAGACTGAGAGATACAAACAGATATCTTGCCATCTCATGTGCACATGTGGACAGAGTTGCCTTCCTGCTCCCTCCCCCTTGGAATGTACTGGGACTCAAACACTGTTTATGGTACTTCCCACTGGGACTCCGCTCAACATGTTGCCTTCTGAGGACTGAATACACACCACGCTTCAAGTGTCCCCCTAGCTACCTACATTCACTTCACTACAAGGCATTTGATGATGGCATAGCCAGGAATTTCCCAGCACTCATGCATGTCTGCCAGGCTCCACCATAGAAAGTCCTGATTTCATGTGTAGCAAGGAACTGTGGATGGGCTATGTGGACAGCTGTAATCCCCTTGCCAGATTCAAGTCATTTTGGAAAACTAGAACAGTTGCTTTAACACAGTATCTGACCTGTCCTCGGTTAGAATGCATAGACTTCAAGCCCTGCCCTTCAAAGCTCTATATCCCCTCGTGTAATTCAGAGCTATAAATTCCAGCATAGAGCAGGCATTGCAAACTGCAACCCTGCAGGCCTGAGATCTATTCATGCATCTAACTATAAACCATGCTCCCTAATGTTCAGTCACCCTAAACAGCGCTTTGGAGGAACACCCAAAAGACCTATAACAATGCCTCGCAGGGCACAGTGAAGCCAAGAATGCATTTGTATCTCCCAGACTCTCTTGACTCAGATGCAAATCACACATAGGTAGAAAGATCTACAGCTTACATGAAAGTGACTTCCTCTGTCTGACTTTAATTGTTTTATGGAGACTGATTACTTCAGCAATAGCCACTGGATTTATAATAGGTTTCAAGATTTCCTTCTCTAAGGAAAGTTCATGAGTATCTGAGCAGATCTTTGGTTCTCTGCTTGTTGTGTATTTTGTTATATTGTTATATTTTAGCAAGTGTTGAGCTAACTAGCTAATTCTCTTCCAGCAGCTATCGAAAAGTGGAACATTTTCTGAATGCATGGCATTAACAATGCCTGGATGTGTTTCACAGCCCATCTGAACTGCGTACTACAGCAGATATGTTGCTTGCTATGCCCACAGCAGCTATGCTAATACATTTTGGATATGACTGCTGTGCAACTGTGTAGACGTTCTTTCTCCTTTTCTTTTCTTTTCTTTTCTTTTCTTTTCTTTTCTTTTCTTTTCTTTTCTTTTCTTTTCTTTTCTTTTCTTTTCTTTTCTTTTCTTTTCTTTTCTTTTCTCTTCTCTTCTCTTCTCTTCTCTTCTCTTCTCTTCTCTTCTCTTCTCTTCTCTTCTCTTCTCTTCTCTTCTCTTCTCTTCTCTTCTCTTCTTTTCTTTTCTTTTCTTTTCTTTTCTTTTCTTTTCTTTTCTTTTCTTTTCTTTTCTTTTCTTTTCTTTCTTTCCTTTTTTTTCTTTTCTTTTTTTTTAATTTTTTTTTTTTTTTATTTTTTTCTATGCTAAAGACAAGATTGATGGCCTAACTGTTCTATTATTATCATTTAGGACAAATTCTCAACTGAAATAAATAGAAGTTGCTGTATTGTATTAATTGGAACAGATCGTTAGCAGGAAGGTTCGAAGGGAGGCAGGGGTTCTTTTGGAGATAGTGATGTGAAACAAGGACACAGAGGACATGAAAGCTTGTTAGGCTAAGATTGCTTATCTCTCCTCTGTCATTGCAGAGTTGCTGTGCTGTAAGGACACGACTGTCTCTGCCTCTGTTTAGTTAAAAAATTAATTAGGTTTAATTGCAAAAAAGAGGAAGGAAGGAAGGAAGGAAGGAAGGAAGGAAGGAAGGAAGGAAGGAAGGAAGGAAGGAAGGAAGGAAGGAAGGAAGGAAGGAAGGAAGGAAGGAAGGAAGGAAGGAAGGAAGGAAGGAAGGAAGGAAGGAAGGAAGGAAGGAAGGAAGGAAGGAAGGAAGGAAGGAAGGAAGGAAGGAAGGAAGAAAGAAAGAAAGAAAGAAAGAAAGAAAGAAAGAAAGAAAGAAAGAAAGAAAGAAAGAAAGAAAGAAAGAAAGAAAGAAAGGAAGGAAGAAAGAAAGACCTCACTTCTCTTAAATGTAGCATTATGACCCTCCTTTAATTTATATAGAAATTAACTAGCCTATAAGTCTCTCTGTAATAATTCAGTTTTAACTCATTTTCTCATTTTAACTTATTTTAACTGGTGAGAGGCAGGAGAGAAGTCCTCTCATCTTAGCTACCAGAGTAGAATTCCATAAAAACACAAGTGTTAGTGTTGGAAGAAGGGTCAGAAGCAGGATAAGGGTCTGAAACTCCTTTAAAAATATGAGTCATTTACTTTCAGTGCAGTGTTCCTGATGGCTGTGCTACATTGAAGTGAGTGTCATTGTAGGTGGTTATAGCTGTGAGACAAATTGGAGGTGTTTCATAACTGCACAGTTGGCTTCCTATTTGATAAGTATTACCTCTCCTCTGCGACAGAAGCAAGTCACTGCAAGACACAGTGTGAAAACTTCCAGCTTAAAACAATAAGAAAAAGCTTAGTCTGTTAAGAATGTGACAAAACACTGTCATGCTTAAAAAGTTGATCTTGTATTTACAATAGCATGATGAGACTGAAAAGATTTGAAGCTTTTCTTTTTTGCTCTTGAAACAGCTTATGGTTTTGGTTTTGGATAACGCATTTCAGACTTGCTTACACAAAATGTAAAATCAAAATTGGAGCTGTGGGCCTCTGCTGGTTTTCTGTGAAAATTATTAAAACCCTTAAACTCCAGTTTGAGGAACAGTATAGCTGTGAAACCCCCTGGTGCTTCTTGGGACAGCCCCATGAGAGGACTTTCATCAGAAATCTGTAGGTATCACAGCAGAAGTGGGGAAAATGGGAAAGGGAGGGAGCTCAAGGGTAATTTCTTTTCCTTCTCTTCCTGCCACCCATGTCAGTTGGCGTAAAAGAATATTTTGTTTTATTTATGTTTTTCTTGGTTTTACATTGTGTTTCATTTCTGATGTAATTAAATTTAATATTCAGAGCTGTATATATTAGGTTATAAGAGGTAGTTGTAGAAAACTGAAGAACGTTTTGATACTGTCTAGAGACACCAGTTCTACGGCCTTTAAAACACTGAGCTCCGGTTTTCACTTGAGTACTTTGAGAAATAAGCAAGATAACCAAATGCTTTGAACTTGATTTCTACCTGCTAAGCAATTCATTGTTCCCCAATGTGAGAAGAGATGCACCATACACTTTCTCTCCACAGAAAGGGAATGGCCTGATTTGAGCATGGAGTGCTAAAAGAGATTTTAAGATGTGAGAACCAGCCATCAAAGTGTCAGTGTTAACTTAATTACTAATATTTGTCTCAATTTATCCTTACTCTTTTGTTCCACAACATTTTTATGGACTTCAGTAAAATCCCTCAGTAGCCATTATTCTACTAGGATTTTTATTTATGTGAAGTAAATAAGAGTTACTGATAAAGACAGTGGATGGGATAGTAATCCAAAAGAAGTAAATATTTAAGGAAACAATAAAGAATATGAAGAACTTAAAGGATGATGTCAATCCTCCTTTTACTGCGGGTAGAATTTCACTCTGTTTAGTAGTAAATTACTTTACTGCCTCCACCTCAACAGACAAGACTTGAATCAGACAGCAGAATGAGGACACCTGTGGAATTTGGAAACATTAACGTAAGTGCTTTAGCACACATGGTGGGATATAGAAAACTGCCAGCTCTAAAGAAGACTAAATTCATGATGAAATTTTCTGAAAGAGAGAAATCATCAACTAAACTCAAAGGGACAATTTTTAGGCATCTGAATGCACCCAGTAATCCTATTGAGTTATGTAAAACAAAGTTGAAATTAGAGAGGGTTTGGGTTTGGAGGTTAAGTGGAGGGAATGTGACAGTGAGGAAAATTAACCATTGCAGGCCTGATGATGTGGCAAATTCTTAGTTTCTTGAAGTGCTTCAGTTGTTCTGAAAAGATAAAGTGACTCAGACTGAAAGTTTGGTCTTAATAAAGGTGATATTGGTCAAAGATGCATGCAATGAGTCATACAGGAGGCCAGAGCAGATAATTCAAATAATTGTTGGAAAAGTTGCGCTCAGCATATTGGAAGGAAGAAAAAACATGTCCAGCTAATCCCATTTAAACTTTGCTGCATGGAATTTAGTTATCTGGTTGGTAGCTATTGATGAGTTAGTTGTCTTCATTCCTAAAGAGTGAATGGAGTGAAGACAGTAAGACGTAGTTCCTTCTGGAGGTGCCTATTTCTCTCAGCTGACTCTAAAGAAAGATCAGGATGGTTGAATTACATTGATTAATTTGTAAATGGTAAAATGAATTCAGGTATCTATGCTTATGTCAAAGTAACCCTTTGGTCCTTTCTAGTTGCTGAGTAAATATATCTATTTTCAGCTTTTCCTGTCTCAGCCTGTTGGGACTCTCTGGGTTTACTCATGAATTTATACTACGTAAGGAAAAGTAGTACCTCTCCTGCATTTGCTGAAAAGGTTTTTCTAAATGTACATAAAGTACAATGAATTTGTACAACCAGGAGAAAAGACTAGATACAAACTACTGAGATATTTGGCTTATGTGCAGAGTTCAAAACTTACTTTTTATTGTTTACAATGTTATATTATTTATAATGGTGAAATTGGAAGGTTGGATCCCAGCAGTATACACTGACTTCAGTAAAAGATCTGGTTTGTGTTATTTGGTACCTGTCGGAAAAAGGAACATGGCTATTTTTGTTGGACACATCCTTTAAGAAAGTCCCATTCATCTTTTATACAAACATCTAACTATAGAGCTAATCTACATTGCTCTTGTGAAGGGACAAGTCATTTCACAGCACCTGCCCTCCATTAGCAAATAGTCTAATTTTAACATATTCAAAATATACAAGGAAGCATAAAACATATCTTACATGTTTTCTTAAAAGTCATGGAAGAACTGATTTATCCTTAGATGTCTTATTTGTAAAACAAAACAAAACAGAAAAACCTCAAAACAACAACAAAATATATGATAGTGTTAAGCAGGTCTAGATCTTGTATCCGCTGCAGTTAGGTGATCTGATTTGTACTTAGCAAGAGCACTCCGGCATGCAAAGTTACAAAGGTGAGTTTTGATACCAGCGTTTCTGTTTCATTTCTGGAGAACTCATTTGATCTCATCAGTACAGATTAATACTTGAAAGTATGGTGCAATGAAGATGGAGCCAGGCTCTTTCAGTAATGCTTACTGACAGGACAAGAAACAATAGGGACAAACTGGAATACAGAAGTTTCCCTTTGAACACCAAGAAGCACTTCTGTGCTGTGATTGATGGAGCACAGGACGCCCAGAGGCTGTGGGATCTCCTCCTTGGGGATCTCCAAAAGCTCCTGGATGTGGTGTTGAGTGCCCTGCTCTGGGTGTCCCTGATGGAGCAGGGGTTGGCCCAGAGGACCCTGCAAATTTCAGCCATGCTGTGATTTTATGAACTCAGCCTGTGGCTATCCAGTGGCCCACAGGCAACTAACCAATAACTAGAGAATAAGCAACATCTATTCCTGTTATTGGGTAAGCAGAGTGCCTCAGAAAAATAAAGCCACATCTTGACATTAAGAAAAAGGCAAATTTTACTTCGATCTTATATTGCAAATTCATTTCTTAATTGCCCATAAAACTTGAGTGGTGTATTTTTGCCTTTCATGGATTTTTCTGCAGAAGGTGGATTTAACTGTTGGTGGATTCAACTTCAGATGCATCATTTATCCATGGAGAATAGCCAGAAAAACACTGAAATTGGTAACAGAGTTAGCAAAACATCCAGGGTGCTGCCCTAATTTAGCTGGAGTTTGCTTTCAATTAAGAACAGTTGGGGATTTGTTGCTTTATCTTGCATGTCATCTAGACACTTTCCTCTTACTTCTGAAGAAGGATGGTTTTATCCATTTTAGAGAATTTAAGTGAAAGACAGTAAGGTGTTCCCTTCACTGCAGTAGTATTATATCATGGATAAAGCTGATCTTAAGCATACAAAGATTTGAGATTTCTGTTGATTGCAACGAGTGCAAATCTCAACCATTGTAAGGGATCACAGTTCTTTCCCTTGTAGCTTCTCTAGTTCTGTGCTCCCATGCAGTAAAAAAAAGTGACTGATTGACAGTGCACAAAGAAAATTCCCACCCTTCTACTATGGCCTGAGAACTATGGAAAATCTGGTGTTAATGCTTCTCTTTTCTCATAATGATCTGATTTTTGTCATGGTTTTGCACAGCTTGTTTTGTTCTGGTGAAGTGTTTTGGTGGTCAATTCATTTCAAAGAGATTTCCTGTGACATAAATGCAGGTAATAGGTATTTAAAAGTAGCCCGCAAGTATTTTAAGATATGGGAGTTTATTTAACCCAAGAGTGAATCAGTTAATCCGTGATCCAAAAGCTAATTTAGCTGAATTAAATCTTATTTTCCTGTAAACTAAGTCTCTTTGGTTTGAAATAAGTCAATTAGAAACAAGCCTGAGATTAGCAAAATGAGAACATCCATGCAAGAGTATACATTGTATCAATTTAATTATATTAATAGACAACCGTCAAATTTTAATAGAAATGTAGGAGTTAGTAAATGCTACCTAGCACGTCCAAAAAATGCACATGTTTAACATGATAGCAATTAGTGTACTTCACTGGGTTTAGAGGAGTCGATGAAAAGAGTTTAGAGGAGTAAGGGTTTGCTTCTTTGATCCATACTACATTTTTATGAACACCTTGAACAAATAAGTTAAAGACAGTATATGATTACATGTGAGGCCATTAAATTCAAGTACCATGAAGAGTTCTGAATTATCAGCTGAATCTGTTGTAAAGCACAGACTGTGAAAATTGCATTCAAAACCATGACCTGGTACTTTTAGTTTGGAATGAGCAATAGGGTATACCAAGAATGGCATATTATTTGCTACTAGTCTTATAATACAATTATAAGCTGGTAAACTTGGCCAAGTGTCTGACAGTAACATAGTCAGGGCAAAAATTTTTCAGCAAGAATCAATTTGTTGAATGATGCATTTTGTGTTTACATACTCAATTTCAACTAATATATTTTTCAAAACTTGATGATTACTTCAAAGTACTTTGAGAAAATGTTATATTTTAAAATTAATAGTATAGCAAACAAAACAGTTTGGATCAAGCAGAATATTTCAAGTTGACTAATTGACTATGGTAACTTCTTTTTTCTCATTTTGCCATGGGGAAAAAAAAAAAAAGTGCTTTATTTCAGTCTGAATTGTTTTCCTCCCCACCACTTATGTTTCTTATTTCAGAAAAATAAATGAAACCCATCCTTAATTTGCAGAGCTCCACCTGTTTGTCAGGGTATTTTGTGACCAGCAAGAGTCAAAAGCAGCCCATAGTCATAGAATCACATAGAATCACAAGGTTGGAAAGGACCTACAAGATGATCTAGTCCAACCGTCCTCCCTTTACCATACCTACAGAAAACCCCTAAACCATATCTCCTAGCTCCCTATCCAGACACCTGTTGAACACTGCCAGGGATGGCGACTCCACCACCTCCCTTGGCAGCCATTCCAGTGCCTGACCACTCTCTGAGAGAAAAAGTTCCTTCTTATGCCCAGTCTAAACCTTGTCTGATACAACTCGTGTCCATTTAGTGATGGCAGGAGAGCAAGCGGGAGGTGACCACTAATTTTGGGATGCTAATTGTAGAGGTATGGTACTGAAGAGCTTTGAAAGGAAAAAATGGCACGGATTTGCATTTCCTTTCTCTACCTGTTTTTTTTTTTTTTTTTTTTTTTTTTTTTTTTTTTTTCCATGTATTTCTTTTATGAGTGTGAATAACTTGCTCATATCCTGCATGATTGTCTGTGCAAATAGATTTACAAATTAAACTTGGAAAGCTTTTGGTATAGAAGTCTGTCCCTTTGTTCCCACTAGACAATGCACAGACTTCCATTGCTAATGCATAGGTGATGCTAGGAATAAACATATCCTTACAACTGTTGTATTTAAGGGTCTGGTATAGTGCATTTCAGATTCTGAATCCAGATGCCTGTATAAAAGTGAAAATACTGACAACAGCCACTGGGAATGGTGTAAACGTGCTGCTTGGGCCCACAGCAAATTGCTCTTCCCAGCAGGGAAGCTGGTTCGCAAAGCTGGAAAAAAGAATTTCTGAAATTGCATGACATTCCTGCAGCAAAAAGTACAGAAAATGTCTCAGATATCTATGGGTACAGAACTTGCAGCCTTAGGAAGTTCAGCATGTAGTGCCTGAGCAGCTTGTTTTCACTTGGAATCCTCTCTCCAATCTATCAGAGCTTTCCACAAAGGCCTGTAATGGCTCAGTTCTGCTTTCACTGGTTGTACCTACTCTAGTAAACTAAACAGAGCAGCACTGGCATGTTTTTAATCCATGCTGTTAGTTGGCACATCCCCTGAAGCAATCTTGTCTTAGGGCTTTCCCAGAGAGCTCCCAGACATGGCTCTGGGGCACATGATATTCACAACAGGCAGCTTGGATGCAGCCAGCCTCTTCTGGAGGCATTTAGCCATGTGTATGTGTGCTGTTATACTGATTGGCATCTATCAGAGACTAATCCCTTGGTCCTTTTATTTAAGGTAAGTATCCCGGAAAGAATAAGAATGAAATTAGGATATATGTCTAAGTACGAAATTGCTTCAAAGCATCTAAATACTATTCACTATAAAAAAACCCTTGTGCTTTTACTAGTAATCCTTTTTAAAAATACATCCTAAGTGCTCATAAACAGACTAACTCTGAACTGTAGTATTAATGACTGAACTGTCAAAATAAAATCAGATTTAGGACTTTCCTTTTCTCTGCCTCTCATATTTTAAAATGTATGACAGGGAGCTGTTGGGAACTTCTTTTCTGCATGGAGACCATATCTCTCCATTTGCTGTTTGTGTGATGAAGGAAGTATAAGACTGCCCATGTGAAGCTGTTAAGTAAACTGAGTTTGACAAACTCATTCTGGGGAAGATATTTGGATGAACAATGAGGAGAGAGATTTTAAGAGAGAAGGAGAGGTAAAAAAAAGTGAGTGATGAATAGACGTTGAAATGGGGGTTACCATTTAGTGCAGTACTTCATGTGTGTAGGTGCCCTGTAAGCACCTTTAAGCACCTTAAGTGATGATCTGACTGCACAGGGTTGAGATATGTAGATATGTGTAAGAAATATATACAAACAAACAAACAAACAAACCACAATAGGACTAAGAACCTCATAGTGATTACCAGACTCTAGGCAGGTGCTGAAAAGACAGTAAGGTAAACTGCAGCAAGAAACGCCCTAAATTACAGCAGACCAAGGTTAGATTTTTGAAAAGGAGCTGTGTTGCCCTGCTGCTGTGCTGCCTGGTGCTGCCTGCATATTCTGAGTCATGTCTGGCAGCATGGCAACTGGGCAGCTTCCCCAGGATGCAGCTACCGGGCAAACATGACTCTAAGAGGAATAAGTGAGAGGAGCAGGGATTTAACAAGAAGGTGAAGAGAAAGAGGAATGGGGCAAAACTGAATCACAGAATTGTTAAGATTGGAAAAGACCACTAAGAACATCTAGTCCAACCATTACTCATCACTACCATAAATATATATACATAAACACATACACACATACATGTACACACACACAAAGAGGAAAGACTTTTAAACAGACTGATACTAAACAGGAGTAGAAACCCTTACAAGAGGAATGAAGGCTTCCAGTCCGTAGGTCTACCTATCTGTACCTGATTCTTTTGAAGCCATTTGGCTCAGTCTGTCCATTTAAATGTCCAGGGCCCAGCAACATCCTGGCTTCAACCAGACTGGCTACTGGGCAGATTCCCAGACTCTTGGAGTGCTCTGGGAGAGCTCTGGCTGGTCATTGGCAATGCTGAACCAGGGCCCATGGTCTGATCCTATTTAGTTTGCTAGGGTAGATGTAGCCTTAAAGTATACATCAAGTCATCTGTTGCCTTAATTCCACAGATTTCAAAGGATTTAGGCCAGAAGTAAACTTGCCCTAAGCTGTGCATTCTTGCAGCATGCTCATTATCACATTTGCCTTTGACTTGCACAGCTGTAAATCCATGGAAACCAGAGTAATTCAGGGATGAATCATGTCCATTATCTCCTTGTGTTTGTACAGCACTTAGCACAATGGTGCCCTGATCCTGATGGGAATTCATGTTATTTTAGGACAATCAGAGCTTTCATTCATTAAAATAAAGTATATTTTTAGCCAGAGCCAGTTTCAATGGCAATGTATAGGGTGTGGGGGGTGAATGAAGGGAAGGACACAGCTGATACCCCACCACATGACTCTGAGTACACGAATCATATGCCTAAAAGATTAGCTCCTCTTCTGGTCAGTATGGTTGTGAAAATATGAGCAGTGTGGGTCTTGGAATCTAAGACAGAATACAAACAGCATAGTCACTGAATGTAATTATTTATCTATTTATTTATTTTATTTTATTTGTAAAGAAAAAATAATAAATGATTGCATCATTCTTAGGTTGATCAGGATTTGAGGCCCCGTTTTTTATTTTGGAACTTCTGGGGTTAATACTGAAATGTTTAGCGCCTTTCCTCAAAAGCAGTAAATCAGATGCTATACCATTGCTTTCCATGGCAAGTTAGATCTCAGAGAGGTGATTTGCTCACACCATTTTTCCCCTCATGCAAATAAAATGAACCAGGAACACTTGAAAAAGCAAGTACTGTGCTTGCTCAATGTTCGGAGGTGCTTGTTTCAACTCTTTTATGAAATCTTGTTAAGACTAGTAGGTCTTATAAACTCTAATGAGATACATATGTGGAACATACATAAAGACATTGCACATGTCTCTCAGAATATTTGCTATATAAAAGACCTAACCGTGTGAAGTTATTATTCAAAGCATAGGTAAGTCCTAGAAGAAGACAGAACAAAGCACCAGTTGCAGATCTTAATCCTCACAGGGCTTCTGCTGATTCCTGTGAGCTGGAAGCTGAAATGCATGTTTCACCTTCCAGTTATTTTCAGACATAAATAGAGGAGATTGAATATCAGTTGCCATTAATCTCAATGTCCTGACATGACAAAATCACAATTACTTCCATCAAATGTGCTCTGATGCTCACAGCTTAGAAACATTAGAAGCACATATTTTAACAACCAAAAATTATGAGCAATTATTGTCAGAGTTGTAACAAGTTCTAAAAACTGACACTTGAAACTAGGGGGTTGGCTTTCCAGTCCTAACTTACCCGTTAGGAAAACATAAATGCAAAGATTAAGCTATTCCAAAGCTACTGCTTTGTTTTCCTTCAAGTCACTTTATTATCTCACTGAAACACAGTCTTAAAATCCCATGCAGTGAAAATCTGTGTCCAAAAGAGACTGTCAGATTTATGTAACGTTCAAAAACTCTGTTCATCCTGCAGGCAGATCCATTAATTCTGCTTTATCTAACTAATTAACTGAACAAATTTTGTTTGGTGTAGGAGTAAACTATTTTGAATCCAACTATTAGGGAACAATCTGACACTGCTTTAGCTCTAAGAAACACTGATTTAATTCAAGAGCTGAGTTGCATGTGCAAGTCTCTTCAGTATGAATGCAAACTATGCAGCTGTCCTGACAAAGAAGCATTGTGCCAGGCAGTTACCTGATGTGTGTGTGCCCTTCCCCTGTTGTTAGTTTATTTGTTCTAGCACATCTTCTTAAACCTGGCAGCCTGACTTTAATGTTCCCATGACTGTGTCAGAATCCACAAGTTGTTGAAAATGCTTTTGCATTTTAGAAACAATGATGTTTGTAGCTTAGTGCATGCATGAAAATGGTGATAACGATGATGGCTTTTCCAGGCATAATATGCTTTTTACTAAAGCCCAGGAATTAGCTGGCCTCTGTTTAGACTCCTGAAACCATAGTAGCTCAGACCTTTGATAGTCAAAGGGAGAAGTTATGAGTTGTACAGAATTGTCACGGTAGCATCATAGAATCGAAGAGTATCCTGAGCAGGGAGGGAGCCATAAGGACTATTGAATCCAACTCTGGTTCCACACAGGACTATCCAAAAATCAGACCATATGTTTGAAAAGCATATCAATATCATGAAAATTCTCTCTGAAAACTAATCTATGTTGCTCACAATAGGTAAGTAGATCACAATAACAAAAACAATTCATTTTTTACTAACATATTAAGTTGCTGAAAGGCTGCTTTTCAGCCCAGTGAAGTAGTTAGTCATCTGTGTTCTATTTGCTTTATAAAATGATGAGATACATCTGCTCCAACTGAAGTAATTAAAAGTAATGGCTCTAGGATTTGACTGATCACTCCAGGCTTTTATAATCACTGAAAGAGAGTGAAGTTCATCTGGTATGGGTCTTGAAACCTACTGCAATGGACTGCTCTGGCACCCTTCAGCCCTCCATCTCTATGTGTGACAATGTGGGGAAAAAACACTCTTATTTCTTGAAAAGTGCTTTCATTTTTGTTACTTTCTACTGATATTGCAAAGAAATATAATGAATTCGTACAAGCCATCTAAATTCAACACAAGAACAGAAGACACAGAAATCTCAATCAGAAATTCCACATTTACACAGATGGAAGATATAATTCCTTCCCTCTGTCCCAGCCACCATCAAACACATACACTGGGAGATGGGTGACAGAGAGGAGATGAGAGTGATACCCATCAGCACCAGCGCCAGCAACCCACTTCCTGACGCTTGCCTGAGCAGAGCTGTCAGAGATCAAAGCGTGCATCGCCAGCAGGCACAGTGCTGACATCAAGCTGGGAAAGATGCGCTGTCTCTGGAAATGCAAAGGAGATGGAACCGAGACTCATGCCAAAGCAGCTCAGATACCAAGCATAGGATTTATACCAGTTTCCTATAGTATAAATCGGCAGCCTGATCTAGCGGTTGGTAACCCTGCCGAGGGCAGGGAGATTGGAACTCAATGATCTTTAAGGCTCCTTCCAACCTAACCCACCCTATGATTGAATGATTCTGTACCATCTAGGTAGGTGTGTGCCATAGCAAGGTAATGCAGAGATACTGGCCAGTATCTCCTCAATTTGGTAAACAGCAGTCAGAACACAGACGCGTGATCTTGTGCTCATAAAAGAAATAATAGTTTAAAATAGCGGAATCCCTCCAAAATGTGCTCTGTCAGTAAATGTTAAACTGAACTTTTGTAAAATATGAAAACAAAGCTAATCAGCAGCAAATGAAGCTAATCAGCATGAGAGAAGAGCTCATGAGGTGAGATAAAAATGGAGAGATTGCTCATCAATTACCTTCATGGGCAAGCACAGGAAAATTTATATAATTTATTGTGTAATGTTAAGACATGAGTGCACAGAGTACTAAAAGCAAACTACAGTCACCTTCCCTCTGTCCACCATCTTTTATCTCCACTCCCTGAGCAGCGCAGGAGGATGGGAAATGGGGCTGCAGTCAGTCCATAGCACCTTGTCCCTGCTACTCCTCCATAGTCACTCTCTGCCTCTGCTCTACGTGGGTCCTTCCCATGGGATGGTGTCCTTCCGCAGCTGATCCTGGCTGGGTTTCCCATGGGCTGCAGCTCTCCAAGAACTGCTCCAACATGGCTCCATGCAGCAGAACCCATCTTTCACAAGGGTCAGTGGCAGATCCCTGATGGAATAATAGGAATTGACTCTCATCTGACAAGAGGCAGTGCTGGGCTCTGCTCAGAGATGCCAAAATTGACAAACCTGCTACCAAAGCCTTGCCACATTGCAGTAAACTAACAAACCATGGTTATTACAGTTTTAAAAGGGTAAGTAGATGCTCACTTTCCAGCAGAGATTTCATTACAGATAGGATTGAGGAAAATTTTTCATTATACAGCAATTGTGGCAATTCTGTGATCTGCTTAGGCTCTGATTTAGAATAAAGTCTCTGATTTTTTCATAAAGAAAATATTTAAAATATTTTTGGGGAGTCATTTAAGTCCTAGGTGTTGCATTATATTTGCAGCATATCTGTACAGTGTGAAATGTAAGTATGTCACCAAAACTTTGTTCCAAATGAAAAACCAAAATATTAATTCCAGAAAGTGGGAACATAATGTATCAATATCGGTACATTTTGTCCTTAGAGTGATATCAACACCTTCCCTTCCTGAGCTTTATTATTTCAATGAAGAGACAATTTCTGATGGAATTTCAATTGCCTATCTAATTGTTGTTTCAATTTTTATCACAATGAAGAGATGAAATGATGTTGAATTTTCTGTTCCTTAGTTAACTGAATTCATATCTCCAAAAGAAAGGTGAGATCACAGACAATAAATGTCTCTCTCTATTGACTTTTCCTCCAGATCTTCCACACGACCTCCCTGTGATGCTTGTATGCTGTTGACTTTATTCTTTCTTTGACAGATTGAGAAAACAAGTAAATAAACAAAGAAACTTAACTAGAAACCAAAAGGTTCAGCAAAGTGCTTTTTAAAACCATAATAAACCACAGCCTGTGTTTCAGTATCTTAGGTAAACAAGATAATTATCATTTTATCTTAATTGTTAGCAATTCTATTAAACCAGATGCATAACTAAGTTAAAATGACATACTATAATTTGTAAAGAAAGCTGAGATAGATTTGTATTCAGTTCACACGGTTTTAACAGTATTTTTGTGTTTAGCTGGACAGATCTTTCTAATTCTGTTTCAATTGTTTTTTATCCGTTTCCAGGCAACGCAATATGTAAGGTTTGCTTACAGTATGTAAAAGCTACAGATGAAAAAATAAAAAGTCATAGACTATGTTAACACATATCAAACAGAATGGAATCCTGTTAAAATAACTGACAATTGGGTCATTTTATCCTGATGAAAATATTCCTAAATACTGTTCTCTGGTATCTGTTCTGTCCATATGTCACTAGGAATTAGAGAAGCCAATGTTAGAGTAGGTTGGCAGAACTGCACTTATTTTAAGTATTCTCACCCATTTGTACAGGTCTGCCAGAACAGCTTGACAAAGGAAGGTTTTTGCTAATGAATTTCTACCTGCACATGCTCCACATTACCTGATTATTATACAATTTTACAGTACCAACAAATATGACATGGGTCCAGAAATATTTGGAGAAATTATTCACTATCCATTTGCAGCTTATTACTTCTGAGTGCAAGATGCAGTCAGAATACAAGCTGACTTATAGAACAAAGAAAAATACCTGGCAAATTATTTGTAAAGAGTTGTTGACTGAGCTCTAATCATGTCTGATAACAACGCTGTGCTGTTTTTCCTTCCTTCCCAAGAGGTCTCACTGTACACTGCTTGCTTTCCTGCTAAGACTTTATTTTGCACACAAAGCTTTTTATTTATTTATTTGTCATCTTCTCTCAATTTAACCATTCAGGTTTAATCTGTGTTGATTACAGTTCTGTCCTGAACGGTATGTTCTTATCATAGCTTAATAATAATGATCCAAGAAACCTCTGCACTTCCATTCCCACTGCTATTTTCCATATAAAACTCCCACTTCTCTAATTTCAGACTGAAAGTGGAGCTGGAATAATCTGAAACAGAGAAACACCCTCTGGCACCTACCAACTCACATGTTTAGAGGTTAGTATAGTCAAAAGTGTGCATCGGCTCCCTTTTTTATTTACCTGCTGCTCAGAAATTTGAGATGAGCTTGGATTAGACATCAAATGAGAAAACACATCTTTAACTCTTTCCTCAAGAGATGTACCTTTGGTGATTTGATGCCTAACCAGGAGTTTATCACTTATGCATAAGTAAAATAAGTGCAGTGAATGACAGAAAGAAGCACTTTATTGGGGAAATGTTCATTCTGCATTAATGGTGCATATAATCTTTAACCAGCCTAGTTATTTGAACAATTTGTTCCAGCTAAGAACAGATTGAGCTGTTCTTTGAATCATTCTTCAGCAGGCAGTACAGTGTGATTTTATGATGACTTTTCTTTGTGCTGTAGCTGAGTTCATCTGAGGTAAAACTTGCTGAAATGCAGAAGGTTTGTAAAGGTACTGCACACTGCCTGCAACCCAGTAGGCTTGATGTGAAGGCCTTTATGTGAACTGTATGTACTGCATTTAAGCAACCATCAAACATAGTTTTCTAGTAACTTACTGATTTGTTTTCAGTTGTATATCCCAGATATGCTTGACATTCACATTTTAATCCTGCTTTGTATATGGACTTCTCTTGAGCAGTATCCCAGTAGAATGCATTCAGTGAACTGAACAGGAGTTTGGTCGTAGCAGGTTGCTCCCTTCCCAATGAATTGCTATGTGACTTAGAACTACCATTGCCAGCTTTCAGGAGGGGAAGTGGATGTAACTGTAAAGCAAAAGGCTTAGCTGTGGGACAAGAGAAGCCTATTTACAACTTAAAGCACTTTTGAATACACAGACACAGTTACTTCTATGAATTCTCTGCATATTCCTCCAGTCTGAGGTCTTGACTTTGATGTATAAGAATAAAAGTTTACAAAACCTGATACAAATTCAGCTTAACCAAACTATAAGATTTTCATTTTTTCCAGTTACAAATACAAGTCCTTTTAATTGTCTCCCCTTTCCCCTCACTCTCTCAAAAAAACAACAAAAAACAAAAAGAAAAAACCTGAAAAAAAAGCCCAACAACAATAACAAAACACTACAAGGGTCTCATTGACCCAAAAGTAGAAAGCATAATTGCAGTTTAATGAAACCAATTTTATACATTCCTTTTATCTCTGCTGGGATGTTTATTGTCACAGTTCAAGTTTTCCCTTTTTAGACAAATTCAAGCCACTTGCTAACCTGTTCATGCTAAATGTCACCCTGTAAAATAAGTAACTTTGACAAATCAGCCCCCACGCTACAACCCCAACACGGTAAAAATATCGTAGTCACATTCTTGCTTTTTGAAATGGAAAAGGTGAATGCCATTTGTCATTTCTGCCGAAAAATACTATTATGTTTCTTGTAGGAACTCTGGAGAAGCTTTGAATTTCAGTTAATACCTTAAGCTAAACAAAATCCCATTTCTCCATAAGTATTTATAGAACTTCTGTGTACTGGGGCTTGGGTAGAACCCGTAGTGAAACATCTAAATTTGTTTAAATGACAGGAGTGAGAATAACCACCACTTTTCTATTATGCACTTTTTCCAGAAGAATGACAAACTTTCATAGAAAACCAACCTACCTGCTGATGTACCAGACAGTATATAAACACCAAGACTTAGTTAAGCAATTTAAAAGCTATTACTGCCTGTTAATGTGATAGAGACATAAGCATCTGATGAGTGTTTAGGCACCGAGGAGTTATCTAGAGTTATATCAAGACATTTAAGTCACCCAAGGAGCTCAGTTTCTAACATGTGTTCTAAGATCTAGAGAGACACAAAAACCTGGAATGCACTAAAATGTAAAGAAGGCAACAGTGGCTTCTTTTGTCTAGGTTGTTGCCACAGAAAGAAAAGAACATGAATCCTCTGCTAATGAGCCTGATATTGGACTGTTCATCTAGAATAATCTTTTCACAAAGGTAGATAGTGATAGGACAAGGGGAAATGGTTTTAAACTAAAAGAAGGGAGATTTAGATTAGAGTTAGGGAAAATTTTTCTCTGAGAGGGTGGTGAGACACTGCCACAGGCTGCCCAAGGAGTTTGTGGCTGCCCCATCCCTGCATGCATTTGAGGCCAGGCTGGATGTGGCTCTGGGCAGCCTGGTCTGGTGGTTGGTGACCCTGCACATAGAAGGGGGATTGAGACTAGATGATCATTGTGGTCCTTTTCAACCCAGGCCATTCTATGATTCTATGGTATGTGGATGGAAGTTTCACCTGCCTGAAGCTAGTTAGGTTCAGATCTGTACCTCCCATCTTCCAGAGACAATGTGGGACAGCAGATGCAGCAGGCATAGACTGGGGGATTTCATCCCCATCTATCATGCTAAAGCCAAGCAGCCAAGAGGGTAAGACTGACATTTCAGAGAGAAAGAAAGAAAATAACAACCTGAGTTTTGATGGAACAGAAGGAGCATTTTGTTCTGGACTGGGAAAGTGGGTCTGGTTATTTCATTCTGGTCAATGTTCCTGAAACAGCTTTTGTGAAGGGACTGATAAAGATTAGCTAAAAGTGTTAATTGTTTATTCTCCTTCAAAAAGAAATAATAATAATAATAATAATAATGAAGTGATAGTTGTCCAGATTGTAGCATTATTTTATGAGTAAATAATTCAATGATGATTTCTGCACAATATAAAATTATAATTAGACAGTCCCATGACCCCAGCACTAGGGTGTTTCAACATATCATGATTTTTTATACACATAAACTCACAAAATCCTTAAGAAAATAGGGAAATTGATAACCTATATCTCCCAGTTTTAAAATGGTTACTCAGTTATTACCCTGTCTTTTAAATTTCCCACACACATACTCATTCACATAGACCATAAAAATATTAGTCACAAAATAACATGCATGTAATTGCAATGAAGATTTAATAGATCCCTTTTTGATATTTCTTGTTCTTTAATCCTCTATTATTTTAAAGCTTAGCTTTCTGCCTTGAACATCCTACTAGCCACATAACAGATGCTGTGATACCACAGCTTTGTTTCAAGAGTTACAAATGAGTTGGCAGCCACCCAGTGTGTGCCCCTGCACCCTCATTTTAAATAAGCTGCACCCTGTGCATCCTTCAGGTAGACTCTGTCAATTTGGTATCAAAAATCACATGAGATGAGCTGTCTTCTGAAGAACTGATGCTAAATGTAACAATATTGTTTGACCTTAGGGACTGTAGGATAGCTCCTTAGTACTGTAAAAGCGCTGAAAGAAATAGCTTGGCTTAGGGGAGTTTTATGTCTCCGAGGTAGAATATGAAGTACCTGATGAGGAAGTTATGGTTCAAAGGAAGGTTACAAAAATAACAGCAGCCATCCTAAAGTTATCTAAAAGATTTACAAGAAGTCTACTACAATGTGTGGGTTTTGACCTCTAGGAACACTAAATTTTATTCATCTTGTGCTGGAGAACAAAACACACTTGTAACATTAAATCAGTTTCATTTTTGTGTTTGAGTGCTTATGGGATTTGGAGTAGAGGTTTAGATTATAAGGAAACAGTTGTCAAGTGTGAAGTATAATTAAGACAGTTTTGGTGCCAGAACCACGATTCTGTTTTTCCTGAGGACAAAGGAATTCAGTTTTTCTCAACTCTTAATATAGAGCGGGTGCAAAGAGTAATATTTTTTAACGTTTTATCTGAACAGTCAAAAATGCACTAATAATGCAACTGTGTCCTATGAACTGATAGTTTTACAGAGCTCAGACTTTACCACAGTTTTCCCTCCTGTTTGAGATTTGTCCTCATGCTTAAAAAACCTTCCATATATTTGAAAGTCTTCCTCATTATTTACTGTCAGTTTAAGTAGCCTACCAGTCTTAAATTTCAGGTACTGAACACAGAGCGAAGGCCTGGTAAATAGTTGGGTTCTCTTGCCAAATTTCTAAATTCTGCAGTTTTAGAAGAAGTTTTAAAACAAATCTAATATTTTTCCATCTACTAGGTCTATAATTGTACTGAATTATATATCAAAGACATGAGAGTACCTCTAGTTGAGAGCTTCGTCTTCACATATTATATGGTTTACAACCAATGTGACAAGGTTTTTCCTAAGGGCGTATGGTCTCCATATAATTGTGAACGTGATGGCAAAGGCAACAATGATAAGAGTGTGATCAGAGACAGTGAGTGAATAAGGAGGCACTGGATTCTTTTTTGTAGTACATTGACCTATGTATACATAAACAGGTAGTAGGCCTTCTTTTTAAGAGCCACTAATATAAATCAAGAGGCAGCTGTAGATTTTTTGCAAGACTGAGCTTAGAAAACTTCCCAAATTATTGCATCAGGAAAGAGCATTGAAGTAACAAAGCAGCATCCTTAGGCCTTCAGTGTCCAGCAATCTCTGGTTATTTTTACCTGGACATACTCTGAAACTGACAGACATAAATATCTGAGAACATCTGTCTGGTAGCCTTGCAAAGCCCTTCTAGGTGGAAGGATATAGGTTTATTCTGTCTCTTCTCACTCAACAGCAGTTGTAAAGCTACTGAAGTCACAGAGAGCTGGATCAATCTGTATGCACCCTTGAAGGACCTATCAGTTAGAAGGAGTCCAGGTGACAAGCTTAGACTAAACATCTAGAGTTTGGATAGTTGAAGGTAAATGACATCAGTACAGTCTAGGATTTGTCTTCAAAATCCCCAAATATTGGATAATACTGTAAGCCACTCTCTGGCCTCCGTTAGCTTTCCAAGTGGACATTTTTTCCCCTATTTTGTTGCAATTGGTAGAAGATTGGCATTAGGAAAGTCCTTAGGATTTCTATCTACTGCAAGAAAATCATTCCTCTATTTGTAATTCAGTTTAACGCAGATGGGCGCTTGAATGGACATTTGAATAGTGACTGGGATTTGGGAGTTCTGTTATGGTCTCTGTCTTTCAGAGTCCTTGCCAGTAAGTTGCACATTACCTGTGTCAGAGACCAAGTTAAGGTACTGAAGTGAGTCAAAGTGCCTGGCTTGTGCATCCCACTAACAATTCCCTTCCATTTTGGAAGTGGTGTGGCTAAACCCACAGTGTGCTGCTGCTTTGCTTCTAGGACTGAGACAACCTCTCAGAGCAAACCTGCCTTTTGCTTTCCTGGGCTCAACTCTTCTCAGTTAAACTTACCCATTCTTCTCTGTTTCACATATGAAAATGAGTGTTCAAAACAGTCAAGGATGAAAATACGATGGAAATAGTCCTACTAAACAAGCTGTGGGTACATGTTGTGTGTATACTGAAACTGAAAAGGCTGCAGTTTGTTCACTTATTTGTCTATCTATCTATCTGATTCATGTAATGAAGTAATTCAACTTGCATTGTTTGGTGGGACAGAAGAAGCGTGGGTGGCAGTGGGAGGAAATTTTTTTCCTGTAGGAACTGCAGTAGGTGAGGAAAAAGATGTGCAAGACAAGGAGGCACAATGTAAAAGAGGAAATTTGATAGAATCACATCTCTATTTATATCTGTTAATATGCAGAGAAGTATTCAAAATGTGTCTGTCCTGGAGCAAGAAAACAAAATTTCTTATATATCACAAGAAAAAAAAAAAGGTGTGCTGCAAGGTATGAAGGTATGCACATTCGGGAAATGTATAGAGTTTTGCCTCTGGGAGAACAAATCTCAAAACTTGGAGTCAGATGTATAGAACCACTGGAAGACTTTGAAAGACATCTGGAAGGTTTAAAAATAAATAAATAAATAAATAAAAATAATTTAAAAATTAAAATTATATATATAAATACAATATAAGAAAAGACACCCTAAGGTTTAGATTTGATTCTCTTGATGCATTTGCATTTGATTCTAGAAGAAATTGAAATAAATTACCTCGTGTAGAAATCAAGTACCTAACTTGCTAAAACACATATCAACTAACTCCACAGCAGGATTCATGTGCTACCCCTTAAGTTCTTATGCCCAAAAGCACCTTCCAGCTTTACCTAGGAAGGCTCTCAATAAATGGTAATCTGCTCCACACAGCTCCCCAAAGCAATACAGTGATATTAGTCTGACAGCTCGCTTAGGGTAACACGCTTCCTCTTTCTAGTAGTTAAAACTTTGAGAAGCTGGATGAATCAACTCCGTTATTGTTTAAAGTTTTCACTTTTACTGTAGAAATAATTACAATGCTGATATGTATTGTGTGCAGAGCAGTGCACATAAAACAGATCTTGAAACCCATGCATGGACTTGAAGGTAAGGTACAAACAAAACATTAATCTACTACACTTCTACACATTGAAACAAACCTGTACTAAAGCAACAGAGCATTTACTGTCAGAGTCTGGTCTGATATATCTACTTGTGTGATGTAGCGCCACACCAAGCTGCCACATGGTCCACAAATGTAGGTATCTGGTCTGACTGATCAATTCAGGTGCACAGAGAACCTGTGGAAAGAAACATTTCAAGGTAAAAGATCCCCCAGTGTTTGTCTCCTACGATGAAAAAGAAGCAAGATGTGAAAATATCCTTGTCGATCCATTCTCTGAGTCATCACTCATGTGATTAATGAGTTGTATTCAACTCAGTACTGTCCTGTTTGGAGTAGACAAAAAGTATTGAATATTCTAGCCTGAAATATTGGTGCTAACACGGGGATGCTAGAAGCAAAAATCTAAAAGGTTTAAAAAGGAAGTGAACAGAAGTTGCTTAGTCTAAAGAAAAGAAGACTGTGAGGAATATGTCCATAATAGCATGAAAAGAACAGACAGTTCATGCTTATTAAACACAGGAAATAAGCAATGGATAGATTCTGTGACAAAGAAACAGAAGGTGAGTGTTAGGATACAGTTTTGCAGTAGGCAAAACAGAGAAGAAATAGCCTGCATTGTGATAGTACAGTGTCCGCAAGCAAGCAATAGAGATCTCTGAACACATGAGTATTTGTCAGAGTTAATACTGTTTTAACTGACACCATCCTGAGGTCCCTGTCATCCCTATGATTTGATAATTTTCTTAGTTGCAATTTCAGCTGGGTAAATTTTTTTCCATTTCCCATTAATTTCTAATTTTCCTTCTAATATCACTGAAACACGGTTGAAGAGGTTAGAAGTGACCTCTGAAGATCATCTATTCCAGCCTCCTGCTAGAGCAGGGGGGGCTGTAGTAAAATTGTTTTGCTGGGATATTTCAGGCTAATCATTTAAGGCTTGGGTTAAGATTGCACTTCTTTAGTTATACATTAGCTAACAAAGCGTTTAGATTAGGGACAGTTAATCTACCAGGAGGTCAGATGTAATCAAAGTATACACTTAGTTCACTTGAAGAACTGTTTATCAACGTAGAATTGTCATTGTTAAAAGGTGCAAAAATAAGGGAAAGTCTGTGTCAAAGGGAAGACTTCTGCTTTCTAGAGCTTTTTACTACAGGCCTGGAAAAAATAAAGTAATAGACACTCAGTGTCTGGGGTGATATTATTGGAAAAGTACTTCAATTTTAAAGTTTGTATGATTTTCTTTTAAAAAGAGAACAAAATGAATAAAACACATAAATTCATGTTTAATTAATTAAATTATCCAGAAATTATCTTTTATGGCTAATCAGTTTCTTTATGTGAAGACTTCAGAAACAGTTTTTATTTCATTGCTGCTTTAACACAGAACTTTTTAAAACAGCCTTAAAAGCAAATGAGGAATGAATTGTTGGCTTCTGCCTTATTTCATCTCTGCCACAAGATTGGAAATGCCTCAAAGTGAGAAGTGCTCATTTCCTGAGAGTGACCTCAAAGCAAAAGACTCAGTTAATTCAAGGTAAAAATTTATCTCATCTAATCTCATACACAGTACACAGAAAAGTTGCTTTGGTTACAGATTTCATCTACAACAGCTACTTCTGAATAGTAATAGCAAACTTCTCTACATCTTTTATAAGCACTGCCTTAAACTAGTCCACTGAAGTTCATCAAATAAGAAGTGAAGAGACTTTCTTGGATCATTACGGATAGTTCACTTTCCTCGATAAAAGAGTTCCTGATCAAAGGAGGGGATATGATAAATGTTTAAAAATATCTAAAGGGAGGTGGGAGGCAAATGGATGAGGCTAGGCTCTTCTTGGTAGTGTCTAGCGATAGGACAAGGAATAATGGCCTAAAATTTGACCATATGAAGATCCGCACTAACATGTGGAAGAACTTCTTTGTTATAAGGGTGTCAGAGCACTAGAACAGTTTGCTGAGAGAAGTTGTGGAGTCCCCACCCGTGGAGATATTCAAGACCTATCTGGATGCCTATTTATGCCATCTACTGAAGGGTACCTGCCTTAGCAGTTGGGTTGGACCTGATGATCTCTAGAGGTCCTTTCCAACCCCTGCAATTCTGTGATTCTGTGGTCTTTTGAGGTCCCTTCCAACACCTGTGATTCTGTGAATTGATGTCTTTCAGAATGATAAGACGCATAAAAGGACCTTACCTGGTGAAATTACTTTTTTTGGGAAAGTGCTTCTCACTGTCAAGGTAAGCAGTTTGAAATAAATCAGTAGAATTAATATATGGCCATAAGGAAAACTACAGTTACATCCTCCAAAAACTAGTATGTACTTCCATTCTTGATGCCTATTTTTCTTTCATTCCTATCAGAGTAGTAAACTGTTTATGCATTTTATTGAAATTTTTGGTCTATTCTGGGGAATACAGGGAAAACAGGATTACACTGAGGAAAAACATATAGAACAAAGAAACGTTTTCCTTCTGTCACTGCACATCCACAGGGAAGAGTAATTTGTGGAAACATGGAGATGGAGGAGTAATGGATTTCTCTGTCAGAATGATGAGTGAAAGAAAGAAGTAATTACCATTAATGCACTTCAATTATGGCTCAACAGTTTTTTAGCTTTATGTTCCCATTTAATTTTCATTTAAAACAAAACAGTTGCCACAGACCCGGAGCTAAAAACAGAAATCCCTTTCAGCTACTGGCAAATTAGCTAGTAATGTTCTTATTATATAAGTGGAGGGAAGATTGGTTTCTTCCAGGCAAACACAGGAAGTACTTGTTTGTTTCAGGCACTACTCCTTTTACCCCCAAACTCACAGTTGAACTTTATTTCCAATGTTATAATCAGCTAAGCATGATAATACTTTTTTTCTGGTTCCTATTTAGCTTTCAAAGCCCTCACAGGATTTCTGTCATGGATCAGTGGCACCTTCCAGGAGGGAGTGAGGTCAGTGGACATCCTTGGTATACAGGAAGGTAGTTCTATTAGAAAAGGGAAATGTTTTTAAATCCCTCAGATCTCAAGCTACTAAAAATAAACTAATGAGCCTTAAATTAACTTTTTTTTTTCTTTTTTTTCCACAGTTTTCCAAGCCAAAAGAAAAGTATTTATTATCTGAGAGTGACACGCAGGAAATTAGGCTTATAAATTGCGTTTAAATGATTATAGTTTCCAACTTTCTTTAATTCTAATCTTAATCTACTGCGAAGTGTATGTTTTAACTTCAGTCTGTTTTATTGTTTTTTGTTTTTTAAATTGGTTCTCATTGCACTGGGTGAAATATTTGTCATGGGAGGACTCCTGAAGATTCATGCTGTAGGAATCACCTTGATATCCCCATTTAACTGTCTGCTAGAGCAGCTGTGAATAGGTCCATATTCAGTGTTATTTACCTCCAATAACTAAAATGATTTTGATAAATTATCTGCACATTTGAAATACTGTGGAATCAGGTCAGTGTTGGGATACCAGCAAACAAATTGATATAATGCTGAATATAAAGAGATGGGAATTTGTGTGATGAAACCTACCCTTACAGTGGTACCCTCACACTGAATTTCTGCCCATGTTGCAAGCTGGAGGGCAAAAGCAGAGTGATCTCGTTTGCAGAAGTATGAGCCTCTTTAGCTTTATTCTACTTTCTGGTAGAGCCACAGATGATTCCAACTGGGCCATGTTTGATCCACACACATCAAAAAAAGAACTTCCTCCATAAAGTACCTTTGGTTAGGGTTCGTCTGTCCCAACAGCTATTCTTGATGAGGTCTCCTTTTTGGAGGGATGATGAGAGAATCTGAGTTATGTTTTGCCAGCTGACCTCATGAACAGAGAATGGGCTTGTTTTATTTAGCACTATAAAAAGCCTAAATACAGAACAGAATACAGTTCAAATCCTGAATGTCAGGATCTTTTTTAATGGGTATGATACAAAAATCATAAAATCTCTTTATTTCTGTGTTGTGTTATCTATGGGGAGACTGCTACTGAACTGAGAGAGAGCTAATGCAAGCACTTAAAAGTGTGAGTTTCTGTACAGGCCTTATATTAATTGGTTCACAAAAACACCAAACCCCAGATGGGCTGGCACTTCCCTTTTATATTGACTTTATGGGCAAACTGTTACCAGTTTGCACATCACAAGCCATCTCTCCAGATTAAAATGGAGTGAATGATGTAAGCCATAGACAGAGGACTCTGGAACTATACCATTCAGTCCTAGAGAAAAATTGCAAATTAAGGCGTGTCATAGAATACAACAACCAGTAGACTTACTACGGGTAGCTAGTAGCTACAAATCTCATTCCATTCAAGCAAGCTTCAAAAAGTCAGAATTACTGCTCTTGCAGAACTGTAAGAAATTCAGACAGATGAAGGTGAGTACAAGACCAAGAAGCTGTCAGGATGTTTCCAAATCTTACTAAATCTGGAGCAAATAATAGTGAATAGGAATAGTTCATACTATTCATACTATGGCTAAGGACCCAGCCCTCTTGGGATATTTTTGCCTTTCAGTTGTGATCACTAATAGCTGAGTCCCACAGAATCATCAGAGGGAAATTTAAATGAAATCACTGCAAAACAGTGTCTGTAGAACTCCATGTACTGTCTAAAATCCTTTAAAATCCTTTTAATTGAAAGCACTGAAGAAAATCTGTACTTCCAAATGTCAGAACACAGCGCTGAGCCATTTGCAATGACATGAACTTGATAGAGTGGGTGAGATGATCCCATTGTTTCCATGTGAAGATTTGTCTTTCTTTTTCCTGCCTCTCCTCTGAAGATCCTGGCATTTCTTCCTCCACCTGTAGAGTTCCTGGAGGAAACTGTCAATATTTCATACTAAGTTCAAACATACCATGTTTTTATCCTAAAGTTTATTTATATTTCTTGATTACACTTGTTCTGGCTCATTTCCTTTGTTTCATTCTTGCCAGAAAACCTTGCTAGAGTACTTGTCAGTTATTAATAAATTAAGTCAAACAGTAGCAAGCATGGTTCAACAATTCTGGCATATATTAACGAATGCCATTTTCATTGTTAGGAGACTTTTTGGCCCATTTTCAGATCAAACACAATTTCCAGCCCTTTAACATCTGTTTTTACTATATTTAGATTGGCAAGCAAACAAACAATGAAAATGAGACTTAGATATACATTCTCAACAGAAGATGCAGATACTCCATCAACAAATGCACTTTAAGAACTTTTGCATAAAAATGAAAAGAATAACTGAGTTTTGTTTGGTTACTGAGTGATTCTTCATAAAGTTATGGATGGTGAAATCAGAAAGAAACAGTATCAAGCACCCTTAGGTTAGGTTCTGTAAGAAACTAAGGAAAAAAATAGATCAGTACTTTGTTGCGTAATTCTAGGAATGGCCAGTCCACTGCTGAGATTGGTTAATTATTTCATTTGGTTATATTAATTACATTTAAAGTTAAAAAACAAAAAAACAACAACAAACAAAACAAAACAAAAAGCAACCCACATTTCTCTTCTGGATGTACCCTGATTTCACTTCAAAGTTTTGTGGTTTTAGACTTTGTTTCATAGCTCTCATTATCAAATTGGTGCTTGGACATGGAGTGTCCAAGGAAGTCACCAAAATCTCCAGCATTTATTTAGCTATCTGAAGACTTTCACAATATTATGTAGCTTTCACTTTCATCTTTTCTTTGAATTTTGCGCAGTTCATCACCATCCATTTTGGACTGTAAGCTCAAGAAAACAGAAATGAGCAGACAAGCCCTTTCTTGTTCTTTTGGCATGTTACTTTTTGCCTTTCCCTGTCACATTATGTCATGATTCTGCTTTTTATGAAAATAATATTGTAAGTGATAGAAACCAGTCCCTTTTCTGAGATTTTCTTTTCTTTTCTTTTCTTAAAACAACAGAGCACTGATCTCTCTTTGTAAAGACAGATTATCCACCTCAGGAAACCTCCATGAATGCAACATTGCTGAATAATGGTTTTACTGCTGCAAGTCAAAGTAGATTGTTTTCTTTCCTCTTCTACAGTCATACCTTTTACTGTATGTAGATTTACTTCTGCTGGAGAACAGCAAAACATTTCCTTCAGACTATCTTAGTCTTCTATCTTTTGAATCTAGAGTAAATCACTGTGATCACCTGATCCAACAGATGTTATAGTATTTAAAACTATTAATAAAACAAAATTAAGGCAAACACTAGCAGAAGCTGAGAAAAGTCCACATGCTTGTCCTTGCCTAGCATACTCAAGACACCTGGCTTTCTGAGGGTTACTGAAATTTTCACTGTATCACAGAATTTCAGGAGTTCACCACAAAGAGCCTGGACTCATACATTTGCCTCCTACCTCCCTTGAGATATTTATAAGCATTTATCAGATCCCCTCTCAGTCTTTTCCACAGGCTGAACAGATCTGTGTTACTCAGTCTTTTCTCGTAAGGGAGATGCTCCAGGCCCTTTATAATCTTCGTTGGTCTTCACTGGATTCCTTCTAGGAGTTCCCTGTCTTTATTGAATTGGAGAGCGCAGAACTGGACACAGTAGTCTAAATCTGGCCTCAGCAGGGCAGAGTACAGAAGGAGGATCACATCCCTTGACCTGCTGGCCATGCTCTTTTTAATGCACCCCAGGGTGCCAGTGGCTTTCTTGGCTACAAGGGCATACTGCTGTCTCATGGCCAACCTGCTGTCCACCAGGATCCCCAGGTCCTTATCCACAGAGCTCCTCTCCAGCAGATCAGCCCCTAACCTGTACTGATGCATGTGGTTATTCCTCCCTAGGTGCAAAACTTCACACTTGCTTTTGTTAAACCTCATCAGGTTTCCCTCTGCCCAGTACTCCATTCTGTCCAGGTCTTATTTTCATGGATATCTTGGTCATGTGAGACTGTTCCTCCGCTGGATGGATAAAGTGGAAGACAGCTTCTCAATGTTTATGTAAATAGTTCAAAGTCAGAACCTGAACTTATGTGTCAAAAATGCTGTAAACAAAAAAAATATTACGCACAGAGAAGGCATGGTATGTCATTAGCAAATTTATGAATTAAATTTACATTAGGACAGGTAAATGTGTTGATACTGTTATTGATATAAAATGATACAGGTAGAGGGAATGAAAGGGAAGACGTAGAACATTTTTTTCCAGTGATAATTTCACTCATTTTTGAAGTTCATATAGAAACTCTTATGATCTATTTCGTCTTATCTACTTGTACAATAACTCCCTTTTATTAAGTCTTTACAGTCTTCTTCTTCCCTGGAAGATAGCATTCATTACTAATACACTGCAAAAATGTTGGATCTTAATTTATTCATTGTATTCATAGAATGTTTTCTCATCAAATTCACAGATGTTATCTGTATTAATAAAGAAGAACACAAACTTCCCGTTTAATATGAAAATGTTAGTGAGTAGAGGCTGCCCCAGGTCTGCTCAAGAAGGATTTGTAGTTGTGAATGTTAATGTACAAGTTAAACATTGGCAGGTGGGTTTCTGGATACTGAAATGTATCCTACAATTTTAGAGTTTAAGTGCAATAAAAGATTTTGCCTGGGTTTGCCCAGGCAAAAGTAGTCTCCTGAGAAGTTTGGGATTTAGAATATGCCCAAAGAGTATATCCAGTGAGTATTTGGGGTGTGACAACAAAATTTTAAAGGGCAAGAGATTTTAATCCTATGGATACAAACCATTCTGTGTCATTTGGTCTCAGGAACAGAGAATGGTACCAGGAACATCTAATTCACTTGTCCAGATGTATTTTTAGCTTCTTTGAAGGCTGAACACTTGCATTGTTCTAGCAGACTCTGAAATCCATGGACCTACTCAAGTGAACATCTATTCCTTAGCAATTGCTAACTGTATGCAATTGCCAATGTTATGTGAGGAATGCGTTTAAACATCTGAGACCGCCTGTGCTTTGGTCCCACCAACACAGCCTAAGTATACATTCGAGTATCCTTTTAACAAAAATGCTTCTCAGATTACATTTCTGACTTTTACAGTGTCAACTATGCACTTAGAGAAAACGACTGCTGAATTCTGTAAACTTTATTTCTGGAAAAACTAGATGGGAGTGATGAACAAGCTGCTCCAGGAAGAATTCAGTGCCTTTTTGAATAATCTATTGAACCTTTGAGTGCTCTTAAGTAGCAGTAGCTGACAGTTCCAACTGCACTTTCTAGACCTGAACCAGATGACTTATTAAAGTGGTATTTTGTTACAAAAATACGTCCCAGTGAACTGGGAAAACATTTAGTTTGTATATGTGAAGATTTCAAAGCTAAACACTGCAGCTGGTCTTTAATTTCACGCATTCATATGCTAGCATAATTTTGAGGGCAATTTAAAATGCAGTACTTTGGGAGAGGAAGATAACATTTTTATTTATGTTGAATTGAGATAAGATGGCTTAGAAATAGGGAGGGCAGGTTGTTTTCTCAGTTGCTTTGTGCAATAACATGGGTTGGTCTAATGAGGAATGAGGACACCATAGAGAGACAAAGCAGCTTCTCAGGTTTCTCTGCTCAAAGGGAAGGGAGAATGAATTCAAGAAAATGAACAAGATCTTTTCCAGAGTGGGTGATAATGTTCTGTGTTACCAGTAATACCTTTCCTAGGGTCTGCCTAAACTGTACTGAGCCAGTGTGTATTTCACAAAACCACTCAGGAAGTATGTCTTGAAGTTGTGACTGATAAATCGTTTAAGAGAAAAAAAAACTCTTTTATATAACTCAAATCTAAAGCTGAAACACAACAAAAAGGAGTGTATCTGGGGTTTGTTTTTATTTTAGCACTGCACCATGCATTCTTAAATTCTACATAAATTCTTGACTTTTTTCTCAGAACAGCTCCATGTTCTGGACTTTGCTATTGGTTCCTTTTGCCAAGAACAGATAAGCCCAAACTCCGGGATCCAAATATTTGAGATTTCAGAGCAAGTTTGTATGTACATCTACTTCTATCAAAACTTTACTGCTATGGGGCTTCTTTTCCATGATTATGTTAAAAACAGACCGCTCTGTTATGGAGTATATGCTGTTTCATAGAATTCTTCTGCAAGCTAGGTTTTGTCATTGAAATTATCGTGAATGAAGTTATGGCATTTCAATCTGCTCTAGAATTGAGAGAAAATTCTTATTTTCCACTATTTTCTGCTTTCTTCCTACAAAAGCACAAGACAAGGTCATCAAGTGAACTCTCAAAACTGTAATGAGTATTGCTTTCTTCTAGAATCGTCATAGGATAGCTTGGGTTGGAAAAGACCTTAAAAATCATCAAACCACAAGAAAAAGGTGCTCAACGAAATCTTCAATCTTTAAATAAATCAAGAAATTTCACTTCAATCTTTCTTTATGTTTCAAACCAGAATCCTGCCCCAGTTCACTGGACTGTGGTTGCTGACAGCAACAGGAAGGTTTAAACAAATCTTTCTTAATTTTCAAAGCAATAAATAGAAGTATGAATGCTGTGGTGAGTAGGTTTGACAAATTAATGTTCACTAAACTAACTATATTGCCCTATTAGTGTCTGGTAATCTTTCAGTCATTAAAATAATAATTGATTAGATAATCCGATTTTTTTAAAATCCAGATACTGTGATACAGACATGAGAAGGAATGTAGAACAGGTTTTATTGGAGAGGAAGAAGCATAAGAAATATTTGCACAAAAGCTTATGACCACTGAAGATCTGCAAAGGACAGAAAAAAAGCACATCCTTTTCCTTCCAGCTGACCAAGAGAATCTTTTTGTAGATGTCTCATTTCTTCTATGTACTCCAGTATTCCCTTTGCTTATCCTGCTTCACCTGATCGCATGCTTCTGGATAAAGAAGATGTTCCTACTTTAGGTATTATAATCCTACCCTGGTTTATTGCAACGGCATTATAAATAAATAAAAATACTTTGGAATCAGATGGCTATTTTAACTGTAAAACAGAAAAGTAAAATCAAAATTTGGAGCTTTACTCTATCAAAATAATTGTCATGAGACTGCTCCAGAATGTAATTTTAATCACACTGATCAGTACACTGAGCTCATGCTGCACTCCTAATATGCAAGCTCACAAGCATAACGCAGTTCCATGGAACCACCAGAAGTCTGGCACGGTTTGGGTCTCCTGTGTATATTCCATTTAGATCTCAACAGACAACTGAGCTACCACCAACACTGCTGGTGTCTCTCATTAGCCTGCGCAATTCATTTCACAGCAGTTAGACTACAGAATTGCCAGGAAGATACATTTTGTAAGGTAAGGCTTTGTTTTGCAATCTTTTCCAGATGTTTTCTGTAGATTGCAGCCTGTGAGCTGAGGGCTGAATCAACAGGATATCCAGCTCCCTCACCTTGTTCTCTCATCCTGTACGAATAGGTGTTCAACTGACCAAGGAGATAAATATGGACTAAGTGGTATGAGAAAAACAAAAGGTAAAAGAGATATTTCCTCTCCCACAAACAAATAAATAAATAAATAAATAAAAGTAAAAAAACAAATTGCATAACAGTCAGCTAGAAAACGCTTGGGAGGATTTGAATCGTGTGGCATCAGGAAAGACAGGAATGAAATTAAGTATTGCAACAGTGTCATTTGCTCCTATTTGAATCTCTACATGAGTGCTTTAAGGTCATCATTCTCACACTGGTTAAATTAGGCACCTATAAAGTGTCATTAATGGAAATATTACCTTTAATTTAGCTTGGAAGAAAGTGATTTATTATAGCGTGCTAAAAGATAGCATTTTATTAATTGCCAACAGGGTTTATAGTACAAAAGAATGAGACTCTTGAGCTCTAAATGAGTGTCTAGTTTCTTTTCCAGGAGGTATTAAATCCCTTTGAGCAGTGATCATATTTAACAGTCTGCCATTTATCTGCTAACTGAAGTCATACTTATCATTCCTGGTTATCTCTGATGTGCCAGCTAGGCACATTTAGGCACAATCTGAGTCAATGTTTACAAACTTAGAAACAGCTAAACAGGCTTATTTTTAAATATATGACTTCATTAGTGCTTTCTATACTGCTCCACCGTTCTGAAAGGCTTGGCTCAGATGAAGTCAGATAAAGCACAGACACAAAAAAAGGATGATTCTACAGTACACAGACCTGACATTTAATTGTTGTGAAGTTTTTCTTCCTCTTTACTTAAGGAATTTGTGTTATTCTTCGCATGTTTTCCACCAAAACAAATGCTTCAAAGCTTCCTTTTTCGACAAAACCAAAATAAACAGCGTCAGCTCCTAGCCCAGCATGTGAGCGGCCCAACAACAAGCAGCCAATGGGTGCATAGGATGGAGCAAAACCACCGATAAGGAAAATATTTTCAGGGATGGCTCTGAAATTAACAGCCCAGTCCTGTTCCCATTGAAAAGGGTATTGACACACCCATTAGGAAAAATAAAAGAAGGCTAAGTGGCAGTTTGATGACAATGGAGAGACAAAAATGCTCAGCTTAGAGGGCTCTTTGTTTCTAAGGGAGAAGCCACAATAGCCTTCCTGGAAGTGAACAGCTGGAAGCTGGATCTTGGCACATTCAAAGGAAGGGCGCTTTCCTCGCAGTGAGGGTGGTTAGGGGTGGAGACAGACTTCCAGGGGAAGAATTGCATTCTCTAACTTCTAAGGACTTTAAATTGAGCTCAGTGCTGTGCTTTGTCCACGAATGTGTGACTGAAAGGTTCTTAAACTTGTTACATGATCGTGAGGATTTTTGGTGTTTAGGAGGAGCATGAAATAGAAGACTCTTCTGATTCCTGCATCTATGGAAAGAGGTGAACGGCCCATCCTGACTTCTGCTCCTCAGTGCTAGGGGTCTGCAGATTGGGAAAGGTAAACGTCCCTTTTGGCATTCGTGCATATTATTCAGTCCAGAGCAAATAACGACCATCTACATTAATTACTACGGTAATACTAAAATAATGCTCTTTTAACCACATTATCTATTTCCATCACACTTCTAGCACTACTGAGTACATGGTATAATGTTTTCTTCATTGGTTCAACGAGTGAATGGCACAGCTCTCAGCTAAGGGAGGATGCTGATGTTTAACCATTCAATGACTTGTTATATGGCTGTTAAGTGAGGCATCTGGAAACCAGCAAGGTTCACCCAGAGGGCAACACATCCTATATAGGTTGCATACCTCTCTTAAGATGCCCAGCATCAATCTGAAAGTGAATATTCTTCACCTTTGATTGTAAAAGGAGATATAACTATGAATAGATGCCTAAATTTCAAATTGCTAGTTGGGCAAATCTTGCAGTGGATATAAGTAAATTCTCAGCACAATAACCAAATACTGTCAGTCCCATCAGAGTCTTAAAAAGAACATACGTCCCCAGTAAATAGTTTGAGATCTAGGATTCTAGGCTGTGTTTGAACAAATTGTATGGAAGCAAGCACCATCTTTTCCCTTAATATAGTAACAGCCCACTTCAAATGTCTCAGAAGAATAAAGGAAATATAAGTAATTATATGATACATATCACTACTAAAATATTCCTTCTTCAGTCTGCTAATAATCAGTATAAGCCACGAGCAAAATATTCCTTTATCTTCATTATTATCTCAAAGTGCATACTAAAACAGAAATAATACTATGGATAATAAAATTATCAAGATTTTTTCTTTAAAGCAGGAGTACTATTTCCTTTGATGATATTGTAGTGCAAACAACACGCTATTTAGCTAAAAGTTTCTTTGTAAAGTATTGCTTCTAATTTTTTTTAGTCTCTTTAGTCTTTCAAGATTCTGAAATTGAAGTCTATCTTCCATGCAGAGCCTTTATCATCACACAAATCCATTTTATACAGTCCCAGTAATGCAATCCCTACCATTGTCACCTATTTCTTGAATACCACCACACATCTGGTTCCTCTGGTTCCTTCTTGGCTTTTTGTTAATCTTTATAATTCATGACTTTTCTAGCAAGGGAAATATTTGAAACAATTTCAGAAATCCCACTTTTTCTTTTTGCCTTATAGCACTTTGTATTTTGAAACTGACATTTTAGTGATGTTTCTCAATCTTCCGATATACTTCTGAATCCATAAAAAAGGACTCAAAAGCCACGAGTCCTTTAAAAATGGAACAAAATGGTGAAACTCCTTTCAGTTTTAGTTGAGTCTAGTGAGTAAGATGTAAAGGAAAAGTAGGCTAAGAGGAGGGCAGAAATGTTGGACTGAGGAGAGAGATGGGAGAGGGAGAGGGAGAGGGAGAGGGAGAGGGAGAAGGAGAGGGAGAGGGAGAGGGAGAGGGAGAGGGAGAGGGAGAGGGAGAAGGAGAGGGAGAGGGAGAGGGAGAGGCAAGGCAAGGGAAAGGAAAGGAAAGGAAAGGAAAGGAAAGGAAAGGAAAGGAAAGGAAAGGAAAGGAAAGGAAAGGAAAGGAAAGGAAAGGAAAGGAAAGGAAAGGAAAGGAAAGGAAAGGAAAGGAAAGGAAAGGAAAGAAAGGAAAGGAAAGGAAAGGAAAGGAAGGAAAGAAAGGAAAGGAAAGGAAAGGAAAGGAAAGGAAAGGAAAGGAAAGGAAAGGAAAGGAAAGGAAAGACGGGGAGGGAGAGGGGGAGGGAGGAGAGGGAGAAGGGAAAATAAGGGAAAGAGAAGGAAGGAAAAAGTATAAAAAGTGTTTGCTATCTAGAAGCTGTTGATACTGTTTTGCTTTTACAAATAGTGCCACACAATAGAAATACTTCATTCAGCAGTATGGGACATCAGCATCTAGTGGCAAAGTAGAAGAGAGAAGCTTTCTACATGAGTTATTTGTGCTGACCATTCAAAGCTTTAGCCTACAGAAAGATATAAATGCTTCAGCAAATGAGAGGGTAAGACTAAAGAGAATCAACAAATCTAAGAACACCATATGTGCAAAGACACTCTTTTGTGTAAGGTTGTGTCATAGAGGGATATTTTAATGTGCAAGGAGGTGTTGAATGCGGTGCTTTAGGCAATAATGTGATACAGAAACTGTTTCTATTATATGGAACTATTCAGTGCCTCCAGGACTAGAATAGTCATCCTGGGTTACTAAGGTCTGCCGACCCGGAAACTTATGAAAGACATTTCTGTTTGGAGAGCCCTTTGGAGAGGTTGCTCAAATTAGTTGACATCTTTTGAAACAAGCAGCAGTTGTGTGTGTAAGCTGAAGAAAATACTGTGTTTCAATCAATGCTTACTTTCTCATGGGAAGAAAGTGTGTTAAACAGATCAGAAAGGCACAGAGCCTTTGCATCTGTGTCAGGGCAAACGAAAGCTGGCAGTCAGGGTTGCTCCCCTTCTCACAAAAGGACAAGTTGAGGAAGGTAATTACAGTTTAATATTTACAACAGGATGTTTGAAGGGAGCATTTAATTATCCTGCCAACATCTATTCAAATAAACATGAGGGATTTAGAACATTTTTGGAGCTGCGGGCTTAAAAGAAATCCCAAACATTCTGGGGCTCTAAACTCTTAGATCTCCCGTGTGTTGTAGTAACATGTTTCTATTGACATTTTGCCTTATACATAAAATGATGCTGCCCTAGAGAACAGAGCAGTGATGTGCCCTGCTAAATCAGTCCTCTTTCTCCTCTACCCACTGATTGGTGCCTAAATCCTGCCTTCAGCCTTTACTGATGAAGTACTGTTTCCAGTAGACACACTACAACAATAAGTGAATGCAACTTTTTTGTTGTTTTAATTCCGATTCAAAGCAAATCATTGGCACATTATGAAAATGCCGAAAGATTCTGATCATTCTTGTTAGGGTTTAAATCATACTGCAAAGAGTTATTTATGCCACTTGAAATTGCCAATAGAACATGTCTATATAAATACCTATCTGAAAAAGAAGTTAATTGTCTCCTTTACATATATAGTCACACATACACAAAAATATATATAGATGTGTAAAGATTATCTTTTTTTTTTAAAATAAATTAAATTTGAAATTAAAAATAATAATAATAGTGAATTCGTTTCTAGCACTGGTTTATCAAACCCTCTCATTTCAATGACTCTCTCAATCTTTTTGTTTTTTTAAATAAAGACTTATTCTGTTCCCACATCATCCTCAAAGTCTGTATAGAACCAGGTGAGTGAACCTCCAAGTGCAGGTCGGTTCTGCAATTACTGCCAGGGTGTTAGTGATGTCTAACAAGAGAAGTGTTACACAGTGCAGTCAGTCTTTCCTACTGAAATCAGCTGAAAGTGTCTCATGAAACACTATCACTTTTGACATAAAACACAGACAGCAGTCATTATTAAGTACACTGTGAGTGAACAAGCTTTGCAAGATGATTTTGTTGAGAACAGAGTTGTGAGTCTGACAGAAAAACAAAAGAAGCCAATGCAGAGAAAGGCCATAAAGTCAGACACAGTGAGTACATGCTCAGCAAATCTGTCAGGGAACACTTGGGGAAGAGAAATAACTGAAAGAAGTGGGAAAGAGTGAATAAGGATGTGATTTGTTGGGGGTTGATTTTCTTTTATAATTGCAACAGCTAACAGGCCTCAGGTTCTTTTATCCTAACTACTCAGAGCAAATAGCAATATTATTTTAATTGCCATTAAAAGGAGTTAAGGAGAGCACTGATGTAGGCCTTAATGTTAAAAATCAATACGTGAAAATTCAGTGTGGTTCTCCTATGCCCCTGGTAGTTTAAGCATGAAATTATTTAGGGTTAAATCCTTTCTAACTGGTAGTTTAGATAAAAACACTAACACCTCATAGTGTCTACATTTTAAAAACCTACCAACTGATAGGATTAATGTGTCACTGATCTTAGACATCATTTTGGACTCAGATTTGCCAGATCTTATGATTGCTCAGAAATGACTTTATAGCTTAGGCACATCTTGTTTAACAGTTAATGGAAATCTAATTCTACCTCCTCCAGAAATCAAGCAAATATAACATTTGAAAGGAAAAGTGGTACATGGAGCAGAAGAGGGAAGGCAAGATGAAGATCTGGAAATTAGGCAATTCTACTGCTTTTTGCTATTGTTGTGCCCTCTCAGGTCGTGGTGGTGACTGAGTATACACATTCTCTGGAGGTCAGGTAAGTGTTGATAAGCTTTTTTTTTCTTTTTACACTAATACTTGAGTAGCTCCAACGTACTTTAAAGTTGTGAGAGTTCCATAAGCAACAGATGAGAAAAATGAAGAAAAACCAAAGAAAAAAAGATCAAGGCAACAGTAAATAGTGAAGACCTCTGTAAAACTGAGTGGTTTAGACATGAGTTCAAATCTGGGCACTCATTTAAACATTCCTCTGAGTTTTCTCCTGCATATGTGTGTGCGTGCCTGTATATATCAGACTTTTCTCATGAGTTCTCTGTATGGGTTGCAACAATTGTTCAATTGATGGGTCTTGCGTGCTCCTTCTCATATAGCCAGTTTTACTTATATCTGCCACACTTTAAAATCACTTTTATGTCTATATAGTAGCTATTTACATAGGTAGGATGAACGATGTCTGGTTTTGTTTATTGCAGTCATTACAAGTATAAAAGTCTGATTATGAATGAAATGGGGTGGAAGTCCTTGTAAGGGAAGAATTCACTTGTGCAGTATCCTTGAAAAGTCATTATGTATGGGTTAATGGGAGCCATAGCCTTGAAATCATATGCATTTTCCCATTTGTTAAGGATATTTCTGGCACTTTTTAACTCTTATGTTACTGAGATACCATCCAGTGTTGTAAAAACCAAGTCTCTGTGTTTTGTTTTGTTTTGTTTTTGGTTGTTGTTTTGTTGTTCTTGTTGTTTATTTTATTGTGCGTGTGTGTGTGTGTGTGTGTTGCTGTTGTGTTCTCTGTGGCATGTGGTTTGAGTTTTAAGGCTTATTTCCTTTTGGTCTAATGAGCTTCTGAAAGTGATTAAATAGAAGTTAAACCAATGACATTTTACCAGAGCAAAGAGTATCAAATCTAGTGCCTGAAGAACTTATTGTAGGTTTTTGAGATTTCTCCCAATAATCTTAGAATTAAACTTAGCAAGCAGAAACGTCAGGCATTAAATGTTTATCAGACAGTGTTAAGAAAAATGCAAGCAATGATCAGAAAAAAATATTCTTACATACTCTACCCAGTCGTCTTTTGTGTGTCTGGCTCTCCATTATAGCTGCCTGCTTCTGTTTTTATTCTGCAATACGTTTTTATGCTGAACTGCCTTCAAGCATGTAGGAACTCTATCCATATCTAAACCTCAATTATGATTTTGAAGAACTTGTTAAAGAAATGGCTTAATCTTAGTCTGAATAATTTGCCATTAGGTCCCACAGATTAAAATGAATTCAAAATAAACTCAAGCTTTATGAAGATGTATGTAGATGTATGTAGAGATATGATGAATGGACAGCAACTGTTTGAACAACTTGTTTCACCTTTCAAAGAAATTCCTGTGTCGCACACAGCTCTGTGGGATGTATGATGGTTACTGGATTTGTATGGGATATTACTGAGATGATGGATAACCATACCTTTGTTGTTGTTTTGTGCAATGGCTTTGATCCATCATCAGTAACCCACCATGCAAAGAATCGCACATGCAATTGCTGGTAGGAGAGCCTGGCTCCAAAGAGCAGTTCAGTTGTGTTGACTAGGATAATGAGTAGTTCTGACAACCATCTGTTTACCCCGTGGTTGTTGTGAACTTGTGCCTGTGTCCTCATTGTGTTATTTGTTGTTATTTATTAGGCTTATTGTAAAAACTATTGTGCCTTAACATAAAGAGTTGGTCAAAATACTGAGAAAAATAGGAAGTAAATAAACATAAAAAAATGTCTAACATTTTAAACAAGCATCTTTTTGTTTCTTTTTCTTCTGCCATCTTTAAAATGAACTTCTTGGAATAAAAGCATGATTTTCAAACACTACATTTGCATCTTTTATATCTCTAACTGAGCTGGATAGCAAAGTAAGGGAATTGAGGAGCTCTACATTATTCATCCCTCTCCCTTGACAAAGATGCACTCCTGAACTCTCTCCTTGGACATGCTGGAGACCACCATACTCTTGCTGAGAGACTAAGCATAAGCATAAAGTTAATCTCATTTTTAATTGACATCTGAAAAATAGACACTTTGTTTGAGAGGTTATTTGGAAGTTTTCTGTAGAGAGAGACATAACTCCAGTGGAAGAAGATTAATGCAATCCTAAGATAGCAGTCTACAATTCAGGGCCTAAACTGACATTCAGAAATTGCTGTCTCTCATGCTGTCTTCAGATACAACAGTTCAACAATTCATACTTTGCTTTACATGCCAAAAGTTAAGCAAGATGAATCTCATTTTTGCTTTTATTTCTAATGATAAATCTGAAATGTTATTATATAAGCTTCAAGTTGAATTGAATTCCAACATTTCTTATTTTGGACTACTTATACACAGTAATGTAGCTTTTTAACATACATACTAAAATTTGCATAAAGTAAAATAAAAGTATAGGAAGTAAGCCACCTATGTAAAAAGCAAATAGGGATTCTATCATGATACCAAGTAAGACTTTGGCAAGGACACAAGTATCAAGACAAGATTGCTTTCATACTATTTCATCCTAACTACAAATATTTGGCTTGACATGTTAAATCTGCTTTTACATGTCAATAAGTGCTAATATAGAAAAAAAAGACTTGAAACAAAAGATAAAGAAACAAGCCCTAAATGCTATACAAGAAAATATAAGTCACTTCCTAGCTATTGGAAAGAATAAGAAGCTTTTGTATGCAAATTTTTCAATTATTGTCATTAGAGACTTTTTTGTACCTTCCAGTGAAGCAACTAGTTATGGCACTGTCAGCTGATGGGTGAATCTTCTGGTTTATCAGAAATGACTGCTGCTCTGGAGACATTTCCATTAAGAACAATAAAGTTTTTTCAAAGGCAGTTTTTAATATGTTGCATAACTTGTGTTGTGTTGAAAAGGAACAACAAAGCCATTCCAGTTTGTAGTTACACCATGGATGCAGGAACTGAGTGAAAGGGTGATCTGGACATACTGAAGTCAATAAAATAACATTAATTTTAGTTAGTGAAATTCGGGCATCACAGGTAGTATTAAAAGTTGTTTATACCTTCTAGAACAAATACATGTATTTTAAAAACCAGTCCAGCACAGTAGCTAGCCTCACAGACAGAAAACTGCCTAATTGCATTGAATACATTCTTTTCTATATAGTAATAGAATTCCCTCTAGGTGGTTTCATTCATCTTTTCCTCTCCCTCCCACTTGTAATAGAAGACAAATAGCCAAAATATCTGCTGATCACATTCCACATACTTCTGTCAGCAGGAAAAGTAGAATTTAGGATAGAGCCCGGATACTGAGGGTGGTCAAAACCTCCACTTCCAGGATTCAGGGATGATGGAAAAGAACCCCCTGCTTGTCCTCCAGGGTGACCTTCCATTTGAGCTGTCGGGTTATCACAGATCCATCTGTAAACAAAGGATAGCAGGTTCCCTGGGCAGTGTCAGGATCACACTCAGTGTGACACTGTGTTTGGATGTTCAAAGAATCCCTCTCTCCTTGCTTTCTTTTCCAGGCTTAATAAAGGAACTGCTAAAACCTATGTAGCCTGATAAGATGACAAGACAGTCTTTTAGTGTTATTGATTGTATACAAGAGGTGGAATGATGAATTATTTCCTATAATGTACCGTGAGTGGGTTTCATCTTTTTGAGAGATGTTCTTAAAATTCCTTATTTGAATTCAGTTCTTAAACTTCTTGCAGGAAAGAAAAGGTCTTCATTAGGCCAAAGGGCTGGAGTAGGGTAAATATCTTTTACCTGATAACAGAAGGGAGAGAACATTCAGAGTGCATGATCTGAGAGGAATAAAGATGTATAGCATGTAAAATAAACTCTGGATTGCTATCATGAGAACGCTGTCAAAATGAACCAAGGGGACAAATTGTGTGCCTCTGAAGGCACTCCACGTATAATAAACTTCAACCTTTCACCACCGTACCTCATGTGTGGTGGCACAGCTGACTGACTGAAGCTTTTTTTCCCACATTAAAGAGAAAAACGATTTTATGACTCGGAAAAAGTAGTATTGCTAGCAGACCATAAACATTAGTATCAATCATATGCAGCAGTGTAACATACAGAAGATATATGTAGCTACCTTTGCTAACTGCTTCTACACCTGCCATGTCTTAGCAAAACGTCTTAGAAACTTAATTGAGGATGTACCGTAAAGGATTTGCCCAATAAAGTCACTGAGAAATATTTTCTTATGTATTTATTGTGTGAAATAATCCAAGTTTAAGTTTAGAACTTGAAGAAGTTTTTGCGATAAAGATACCTTAATAGTAAGATTTGTGGAATCATTCTGTAGGCTATGGCTGTGGCTCAAATAGGTACTCAGAGAGAAGTGAGAAAGTCAGGGAATAGGGAGGAGTGAAGGTAGGCCCAACCTGAGCTGTATACCGAGTAGAGGTTCACTGAAGATTTTCAGAAATAAACTTGGGAGTGCAACTATAATATGTAGATTTCTTTTTCCAGAAACAAACATCAGAGGAGAAAATCTTATTGTCACTAAGGGATAGTACTGGGGAAAGTTTGGTGTAACCTTAAATTAGGCAGGAAATCTCTTCACAGGTGGAAGAAAAGATGATTTCTGTTACACGCAGAAAAAGATATCTTTAGCAAAGTTTTTTATGGGCTCTGTTCACTAACATACATAAGTTCTTTTACCTCCTGTTTATTCTTATTTAACTACACGAGAAAAACTTAATTTACATATTGTTCCTGTAGCTCAGATGTCAAGGAGGTTATCTGGTACCTGCAGACACTTGATCAGAGTTTGCTGATGAAAGCGTGACCTTGTTGTCTAAATCTGTCACCCCTGTGACTCTACCACCATCATTGAAGCTGCCAGCAATGGTTTGTCTGTAATGAGATTACTTGGTGGTTTCTTTGTCAAGCTTGTTTTTGTTGACCTGCCCAATGTGAGACAGTGTCTCTCACTAGCAAGTCAGTAAAGTATTGTATACCAGTAAATATATAATGTCAGAACAAAATAAACACCAGGGAGTAGAAAGTTCTGATAACTTTCAGAACCCATACAGAAACTCAGGCTCTTGTACTCACATTGAATGTGCAATGTGAGTGTGCACTGGGGATGAGAACACTGAGCTATGGAGAAAGCTGTAATCCACCCTTCCCAGGAGTACTTTCTCATTATATACTGCTTTCATTAAATAGCTCATGCTGATATGCCTGTAGATACAGTTCTTCCTGAAATGGATCTTGGCAGAACTCATCATCAAAAAGTACGATTTGTAATTTTTCTATTGGTTTTAAATTTCTAAATTACTTTTATATTTATCTTTTTAGTCCAGGGTTTCATTTATTCACAAGATTTATTCCTCCTTGTCGTCTCAGAAAGAGTGCTCAGGTGCTGGAACAGGCTGCCCAGAGAACTGGTGGAGTCATCATACCTGGAGGTATTTAAGGAAAGGATAGAAGTGGTTCTGAGGGACATGTTTAGTGAGCAGTAATGGTGGTAGGTGGATGGTTGGTCTATTCCAACCTTAATAATTCTATGATTCTAGGAAAAGTTGATTAAAACAGTATCTATGCATGGAATTCTGGATTAAGAACCAGAAAACTACAATTTTTTTGTCTAGCTGTTTGGCAATACAAGCTGTCTTGAACCTTATAGTACATTTTTTCACAGTGCTAAATTAAAGAAATTAAAAGTTTTTCTGATATTGATCCTTGGCAGTGAATGAAAGGTCAGATAATCTCAATTGTGGGAGCACTGGGCTGAAAAACACATTAAACTATAAACTTCTGTTTAAAGGAAGGAAAAGTAAATCTCAAATCTCTTGATAATCCTGCAGACATACTTTAGATTTATTTACATATCACAAGGGAAAGATCTACATGAATGAATTATAGGGATGATCTAAGCAATCAGCTAGGACTAGAATTAAAGGAACCTAAAAGTAGCAAAATACTGTCCATCATCCCCTAGTACTTTCCTAGAGACTTACTCAATGAAGTGGAATAAAAAAGACATACTGCTATTTCTTAATCAGTTGTTTTGATGTCTGCGTGCCAAGTAAAGTAACCACAATTCCCTGTATAACTATGTATATAATTATATACGGCTTTACAAAATGGACTTGCTTATCCCTTCCCCCTTCTGAAGAATGTTCCATGTCACTGTGGCTGTGTGCACGCACTCACTGAAACAGTGAAATACACTCTTCAGAGAGGTCCATTAACCTTAATGTCATAGAACACGTTTCTATCATAGTGAAAATATTAAACTAAAATGTGAAACTACTTTAAACTTGAAACTTACTTTTTTTTAATTATTATTATTTTGTTACTAGAGACCAGTCCAAGCAGCTGATTTATTTTTATTTTTATTTTTTTTTCAATGCTTTATATTAAGAATAAATTATTACTTTACGGGTGATTTGCCTAAGTCATACTTTCCATAGAGCAAAGATATTAATAACATATCAGCCACAGACTAGAATCAATTATTACCTATAAAGTGTCCTGGTAAAAGAGAAAATCTGTTTAGAGGGTTTTTTTAAACCCGGAAATGTGTCTGCTTGTTTTTCACTAAGTGGTTCACAACTCAAATGAAGCAGAACAGATCATCTGAACTTCACATGACTAATAAAATATTATGAGCCAATTAGTGAGTTGTAGATAAAGCCTTTTTGAAGCACATTTAAAATGCTGTCCCTCGCATCTTTCTCTGCCAACACATAGAATTCTGCATTAGATACTCCACAAACTCCTCACACAGTAAAAAAATATAATAAAATTGAATCTAGATAATTTCTTTTACAAGCCAGAGTGCCTAAGATTGAAAGATTAATGCATGTACTTCCAAGAATTTTTTTACCTGCTTTTTTTTTTTTAACATGTGTAAGGGATGAAATTATCCAAATCACATCATATGCAAACTGGAATTGTTTCAATCACATATCCTTTCCTCCCTTTCACAAGCTGTATAACCTCCTAGCTCCAAATAATATCATATTTGAGCTCTTAAATGCAACAATTATTTTTTAGTCAATGCCAGATCTTCCAGTAGAATTCATATTTGTTAACAGAAAAGTGGAAATCTTTTTTCATTAATGAAAGAAATCTTCATTCCATGGGTAAATGCTAAAACAAAATCTTTTTTTCAGGAAGATATTTATGAAAAAAGTGTAGTGTTTTAAATGGTAGAAATACTAAGGAATGTAATGGTTTTAATAAAATCTGGAGTCAATACTTGAACTATCAAAAAGTGTTCTTGAAATTGAGGTTGGTGACACATGATAGCAGCCTGGAAGTGGAAGTACTGAGTCAGCTGCTGGCTGGGAGCACTGGTGTTGACCAGAAAGACAGGATTTCTCCCTTTACTGCCAAATCTGAAGCATTTAGACACCCCCTGAGACCCCACAGATGATTGATCAGAATCAGTGACAGATTTCCTTTTTGAATAGTGCATAATTAACAGAATTCTTCATGAAAATGATGGGTGAAGTTATGGGAGTGTGAGGAAAGCAGAACAGGTGGATGTTTCCTGTGCTCAGATTGTTGCAGTGGAGTCACAACTCATGGAGGAATATGCTTAGGCATCAAGGATGGCAATGATACATGCATGGTTACATAGAAATGACACGATATCCATATGACCAAAGACATCAACATTGACTCCTGGTGTGAGCTGTGCAAAGGCTGATCTTTGCCTTTGGTAACAATGGCAAAAGTAAGACAAAGGACTATACCAGTGCACAAAAAGAGGTGTTTGGTCCCAGAGACAACTGTTGATCAGAGAAGAATATACAAAGCCAATCTTAGCTTGTAGCTTTACTGAATGCTGCTCTGTTTGCTTTTATGGTGTGTGCCATAATCTGTGAATTCGATGTATGAGCTTGTGCATCCTGTCACACATCTTTGCCCACGTTTCTTCTTTCTTTCTTTCAGTATGGAGCTAGTAACTAGCTTCCAGCCCATACATGACAGTCCTACTATGTGCTGCAATAAAAATTTATTAACAAATCATGTGTGTAATAAGCTCCCTGTCATGTAAAATTTCCCTTCAAAAATAAATGGATAAGAAGGATCCTAATTAAGAAAGTTACTTCAAATCTGAAGACAAAAACTATCAATGAAACTTTATATATCGTGCATGAACACTTCTGTAATGTTTCACTGATACTTCAAATTCGATTTTCATGCCTGTGTCCACAACCTTGGCCAGAAGCAGGCTGATTTCTCAGTGAAGAAAAGAAACAATGAAGTTCAATTAAGATGAAAAAGTCTTTTTATTTCCATGTGTATTAACAATCTTTTATTCTCTTATCTCTAACAGCAGCAGAAATACCAAGAATGATGAATAAACACTTGGGTGGCATATTCAGTAGTTGTTGACAGGTGGTGGGAAATATAGCACACCATAGTTCAACAGGTGCAGAAAAGTTGTAATGCTGAAAGACAGAAAAATAATCAGGATCTTGGTATTAACTCTGTATCTTGCATGTTCTGCATGTAGCTTTTTTTTTTCCTGCTAGTATTAATCTTTATGCGCAGAATGAAATACCAGAAAGTGATTGTCTGATTTATATACTCTCCGTTATGCACATACTGTGTACGAGACTTCTTGGAAATGAACATTTTGATCAATGGACCACTCAACTTCTCTTTGGTTTCTTGTCTTAATCTGTGGATCAAAACCACATCCAACAGCAAAACACATATGGAAAAAATGTCCATGTGCCACATACAGTTACCTAACTATTCCAAAACTAGTAATAAAAATATCACAAAAATGTCTTCAGAAATGTTACATATATTCCCAAATTTATTACTTGCAGTGATGTTACAGACGGTTCCTGAAGCTACAGAGTTGGCTTCTATACTTCCAAAATTTGATAACTAAATTAGTTATTCATCCTGAAAGAAGATGAAGACTTGTGACTTACAGCATAGTTGAAGAAAATATTTTAAAAGATAATAGATAAATAGATACATAAATGTGTCAGTCAGAATCCCAGACTAAGTGGAGTGGCTTTTCAACTGCATGATTTGAAAATGTGTGCATTATCTTTATATTTCTTCTCCCAGTAAAATTATTCACTTCCCGTATGCATGAGAATCATAGGATTTATATTTGGAATTCTTAGAATCAATAAAGCAAATATATTACATTTACAAATCCTAAGCAAGAAGTGTTTATTCCAGACCACGTCCAAATCAGCAGTTTCAGGGAAGAACAAACAGTTTCCTTTGTGAACAGTGACCCTGACTTGCTCAAACATTTTTGTACTTCTTTGCTGGAGATCAGACAAGTGGTAACCAGCAAGTCAGAACATAGACACGGATATGTATGAAAGGCTAGAATAGCCTTGAGAGAAAATAGTATCTTTTACCTTAACAAGACAATAAAATAACTGTTCCATTGAATATTGATGGCAATATGCTCCCAGGCACCACTCAGATGCTTTGAAAATCGAATCCTAGAATACTGAGTATGATCCTGACTGTGCTTTAATAGAAAATACATCCATGTGAAAAGGACAACCACTCAGCCAGTTTTTAACATTTTACATTCTCTTAGCAACATAAGAGATCTTCTCCAAAAGTAATGCCTCCTATTTTATGATGTTGGGCCACAGCGCCAGAGGCAGATGTTGGTGGTCTGACAGTAGAATGTTGAACCTTCCTACTGTTGTCCCATTACATTTTGATGCTATGTGACAGATGGCAGCAGAGGGGCAGTCTGACAAAATGGCGTCTGAAACAGAAGTGTGTACGATGCAAAGGTGTGTCACTGAATTCCTCCATGCAGTAAAAATGGAACCCACTGACATTCACTGATGCTTGCTGAACATATATGGATACCAAATAGTGGATGTGAGTGCAGTGAGGCAGTGCTGGTGCATTTCAGCAGTGTTGATAGAGATATGAAAGACACGCTATGTTTTAGACAGCCATGCACAGCTGTCACACCATGCAGTGAAGAGCATTTCCATCAATTCATCCATGTGAATCAGTTAGTGACGGTGGGTGTGTTGAAAAAATAATGTTTTGTAGCTGAGAATTTGCTCTATGAAATAGTGTTATTGTGCTTTTTGTATCTGTTGTAGTTTGCATGGAAATAAATAGGAGGCATTACTAGAAGCGGCCTGCATATTTTTCTTGGTACCTTTATGTTATACTCTTTGTGATTGATATCAGTCCACTGAAGCTTTCCCACAGTCAATTTCATCACCTGTAAAATAAAGGAAACAGTAACTCATTTTCTATGTAACTGTATCTGTCTCCAGGATGAAGGATCAAGAAGCAGTTATTTCACAGCATACTATTTGTTTAAATTTATGAAACCACAAGGTGGCTGGGCATCTGAGACTGGAGAAGATTCTTCCTTAAACATTTATTCTACATACAACTTTTTGGTAGCAACTCAAGCATCACACAGTCATTCAGGGTTTCTAAATCCTTGTTACTATTATAGAGAACCCATCAAATTCAAATTAAAAAAAAAATAAAATCAATAAAGACATCTCCCATTTTTTACCCTACTATTATGAGTTCTCCAACATATTATAACTCGTAAAAAAAAAAAAAAAAAAAAAAAAAAAAAAAAAAAAAAGCAAGTGTGGTCCCTGATCACAGAAACTTTCTTGTACCTGAAAGAAAATGTCAAAATGTCACACAGAAGTGCCAAGAGTAGATGCATTTACCCTTGTAAAACATGAATTCTGATGTCATTTTTACACATTTCTGTTTTCTGGAATACTGACAATCTGTTTTCATTCCTGAAGCAACGAGGGTTTATAAAAAATTACTATTGTCTCAAATTTGTGACTGTTGTAGATTCTGAATATGCCCTACAATAATGGCTCATCCCTTTTCCTCCACCCCTGCAAATATTTTGGAGTGGGAATGCGCTGATTTGGCTCTGCTGATTTATGTGCTACTTTGTTCTTTATCTGTTTGCACCTTGCCAGTAAAATAACATCATGCTATCATTTCCAGGGTTCACAGGACCCTGTCAGCACTTCACAGTCAAAGGTCAACCAACTTCACAACTCACGGTTAAATAGGTTGAATAATCTCACCTAGTATTAACCTCTAATACATCAAATGAAGAAAAATGGTACTGGCATCACTGGCAAAATAGCATTGCCACACAGCAGGCTGGTCTCACTGTAGTGAACTGGCAGTATATGAATGTCTTTGAGATATTCAGTTCTAGAAGTGGATAATGAAACTTGTGCTCCTGATTGCAATAGATTTATGTCTTTCTTTGTTCTTTATTTGTTTATAAGTATCCAGGAGAGCCATCTACATGTTGTTATCTTTCTTTCATCTTCTGAGCTGTCTGAGACCAGTTCATCGTTCCCTGACATTATCTCTCTGTCCTTTAAGCTTTTCAGAGTATATTTCCTACACTCATTTGCAAATTCACAGGACCCCGGCAATACTTAACAGCCAAGTAGCAACAAGCAACAAGCTTGCCTTGAACAATCCACCTGATAACCCCTAGTGAACATTCTTATTTTTGTATAGTTGACTTACAGAGAGCTGGATGCATTAAATACAGTCACCTCACTGAGAATTTATTCTGGTAGGTCTCTCTACTTAAAAATTACTGAAGGAAAATCTCACTCAATAAACTTGCTGCTATAAAATCATACTTGACCCTTTTAAATGTCTTACTTTCCAGAATAAAGCACTTGGTTCTGAATGTTTTATTTATTCTATCATTCACTGTAATGTGCTAGACTACAGTGACCTTTCTTGTAACTTCTGTTTTAAACGTACCTCTGGTCCTTCTTATCCCTTTTGTATGCTTACCAATCTGTGAACAGCAATATTTGAACTCTGATGCCTCAGAACATTAAGGATATGAAAAAATGTAGTGAATCTATCTCTTTGGATATTCATACACAAATTGAGAAGGCCAATAAGCCAAATAAGTCATTTTAAAAATGACAGTGTGGGAAATTTATTGGTGACAAACGTCAGCGTGATATTTGAGACACATTCAGGCTCTGTTATGAAACTGCTGTTCCTCTAAGGACTGTTTGAGACTTCTTAGCATTGCTAATGATCTACAGCCTTTATTATCTGACCAGTCATCCCCTCTGTGAAAAACTTTCTGTTCTGCTCTCTTTTCATATACAAAATTAAACACATGTAACTACAAAATAAAAGTGTCAGTACTTACATTGGGACAATACAGTTCATCTGTAAAAGACAGCAATAGACACTGTAGTAATTCACTCTGCATTGCTCGTTCATTGGATTTTCATGACATTTTCAATTAGTCATCAGGGTTATTCTGCCAACGGGATGGCTATATCCATATAAGTACTTCTGTACACCTAAATCAGCACTGTGAATTTATTTAAAGAAAAAAAACAACAACAGTGGTTTGACATTGCTATTTTGGCCCTGATTTAAGCAGCAAATGGCCAGCAGCTGCTAAAGCTGAGTTATGAGAATTTCATGTAGAAACGGACAATATTTGTGCTATTTCTGCTCAATACCTCCACCCCACCAAGGTTTACGCTTTGACTTTCATCATCTATCCAAACTTTTGGCTCTTTATGCTCAAGTTTCCTTTGACCAATAGGCAAAGTTTTGTACTGGTACAACTACAAATCTGCTAGTACTGGAAACTCTGAAAGCTGACAAAACATGTCTGATGAGGCAGGTTAGTAACTGGACTGACAGCAAATACACAGAATCTTCATTAAAAGAAATCTAAAAATATTAATGTCTTAAAAAAAAACACAACAAAACAAAACAGAATTTTATTTACATTTGGAATAAACTCTTAAAGCAGTAAGTCTGAAATTTGTATGCATCTTAATGAATGCAGTGGCTTGCTTGTTTAAAGGTTTCATTTCTCGATATCCTAGCAGAAGTGCTTCCTACATCCTAAATCAACCAACCAGGGAACAAAACTGTGCCACGTGTTTTCCATAAGAAGGCATGTAGGATGAAATTTCAGTACTTAAACTGATAGCATGCAGACAATGTGTATAGCAGATTTGTTTGCATATTAGAATTGTTAAACAATTCTCAACTTTTGGTGAATTTACATGAATTGATCTATTCATAAACAAGATCATAGTCTTTAGATATTTCCTCTTTTTCAAACTGACCTACTCTGTCTGCCCTGTTTATGCAAATATGCCATTATGCAACTATGCCATTAGTTGGTGGCCAAGGGCACATATAGTGTGCTTGTTTATGCATTCAGTTCTCTGTAAAACTGAGGTCATTTTATGTAGTGGAAGGAGACTACTGTCAGAAATAATAATTAAAAAATAATAGGACAATTTTCCATAATGTGGGAGACAGAATCATTATACCCAAGATTTTGCATCCAGACAGCGCTGTAATGTTGGAACAAAGGACCCTTTGTTGCCTTTTGAACTGGAACACTTAACCCTGCAGAGGTTCTGAATTTGAGAATAGCTCAACATATGGAATAAGGTGCCATTCAGGATCTTGTGCATTGCAGCTTAGAGGCCAGTTACATGATTATGTTTGTGTGTGCATTTTCTGTTAACTATTTTTGGCAAGGGAACACTTAATAATTAACATATCTGGGATGTATCTCTATGACTATTTGGCTTGTCATAGCTTTATGATTTTTGGCATCCTAAGGCTGTTCTGACCACACAATTATTTTCTATCATTTCACAATATTTAGCTGCAGACCATCTTTAGACAAGTGCACAGATGAAGTTTTCATGTACTTCTAGATCCAGATAAAATATCTGGGCCTATAAGGATTTATGCAAATCTGAGTGTTGCCAGGCCTATGTATGTCTGCTAAGACTTTATAAAAAGACTGTTGATGACTTCATAAGTTTTCTGAGAACAGAAAGTTCTTAATACAAGTGTACACCTCAACCTGACAACTAGAATCCATTATTCTTATTATTCACTGAGAAAAGACAATGTCCAAGGGGGATTTCCTTGCAATATTGTTTAGGTAGTTTCCTGAAAGGCAATGCATATTTCTGATAGTCCAGAATTACTGGAAAAGAGTTGGAACAAGGTTCATTGCACAGGTAGGGTGAAAATGATCATGCCTTAGTAAGCTATGAAGAAAACATCTTAAGAAAATTGTGGCAGGTGTTATGTAATTGCAGAAAAGTTACAAAACATTAGTGAATGCTGGGGCCCGTGGTATGGAGGTTATGGTATACAGCGTTCTTCAAAGCATAACCTGAACAGAGAGGAAATGACAGCTGTTCTGGTGCATCAAAATTTGGTGGACAGCAAGGGCTGTCTGATGGAATCATTAACAAGATGGTTCTTAAGTCAGGTGGAAAAACACTAGATATGGAAGTTGGTGGCCCTCCCGGCAGAGGGGGATTGGAGGTGAATGAACCTTGAGGTCCCTTCCAACCCAAGCCATTCTATGATTCTATGATCCTACTCTATGAACATGGGGAGGTGTAAGGAACATTTGTTTCTCTTTCAGGTATACTTAGAATCTGATCTTCCACACTGCAGTTAAAACAGTCACCTTGAGTATTTCAAGATTTTAAAAGGTAAGATCCTAGACAGGCAGTGCAGGCAGAATATGATTTGATTCCTAAGAAAAACCTTCCAGTTTTTACCACATGAAGGAATGAAGTTAACAAAGTGAGCTTTCTTTGAATGAGGGCCAGTTTTTGTGGCCTGCCACAACAAAAATATTCTGCTGCCTCCAGGGAATTGAATTACACAACAAAAATCAAAATGCATAGCCTGATAGATTAGTAAGGAAAGCAAATAAAAATGAAAGAATTATATTTATTTGATGGTAGAAAGCTAAGAAAGTGCTTGGTGTAACACTAAATGTAATAAAAATATCTTAATTTCCAGGCAAAATCTCAGCTAGCACCAGTACACCATACGTACCGCATATTCAACATCTATATTTTAAAAATTAATTTATTTTAGAATCAAGATCATTTATTTTACAGTGCCCAGCTACAAGTTATTATATGAGTAGAAAGGCCAGAAAATTATTCCCATTGAGAAAACTTCTGTTATACTTTCTAGCAGAAATGCTACATGCGGTTTGGGTGTACAGTACCCATTTCATCCATGATCAGCTGAATACACAGCTTCTACTGTTACAAACACGTTGTCAGCTCATTGACGTCAGATCAAGAATATTGTGGCTCATTTTTGCCAAAAGAAATGTCAGCTGTTTGCTGAAGCAGGGAAGTTGATAAAAATTATTTTGATGGCATTAAGAGTGAGGCTGTAAGTGAGCATAGCTTCAGCATCTTACATTTTTGCAAAACATGGCTTTCATCCACAATAGGACAATCAAGACTGAACTGGTGTATGATTTGACATGTACACAAGGAGAAAACAGATGCCTAACAGCTCACATATGGTGCAGAATTCTTTTAAGAAAATCAGAGCAAGGATGTTGTTTGCAGCTTTTTGGATTTAGGAGGACAGTGTCTTAAATCAATTACAAAAAAATAATGTTTTTGGAATATTTTCTGAGTGTGATTTCTTTTTCCGCTTTGAAAAAAAGACAGATGAAATAGGCATTTGTTTCATTTCATGTTGTCACCACTCATGATTTGTAAAGTACAGAACTAAAACTTTGATAAATTTTCCATATTTTATTCTTATGTTCACTCCCATACAGTAAAAGATACTTATGTGATACTAAAACTGCCTTGTATAAAAGTTACACGTTTCAGTAATGAATTTATTTTCATAAAGTCTCATAATATTGGGAAGTCACATCTCTATTTTGCATCTGGAATATACTGACATAAAATAAGACCAAGGGCTTTTTTTCAGTAACATAACGATGCCCAGAAAGGGTGACCAAACAACATTTTCCTGAATCCTAGTTCTTCTCGCTCTCCACAAGACCAAAGCTATTTGTGAGTTCTTAGTCCTTATATTTCTTTTTCTTCAAAATTATATTGACATGCAAAAATATTTGCTGAGCTGCACTATGTAATTTTGCAGTCTGACTGGAGTATACACGCTGATTTCAGATTTGTTGTAGCAGTCTTTCTTTATTCTTGCATGGTAGCTGTGGTGGTCCCAGTGCCTGCAGATAGAGGAGCAACAAGACCATCTGCCCCAAATATAGACCCCACATATATTGAACTTCTATATGGTCAAAGACTTTTTTTCTCTAAAACCACAGATACTCATTTGAGCCCTCTACAGAATCATTCTTCCTGTAGTAAAATCCATTTCTATTTGTTCTTTTCCTTTCTTGAGGTTTAATAATTTCAGTGTTGTTTTACAACCTGGTGCTATTAAGTTGACTGGTCATGTTCAGTCCTGAAAAAAAGCAGCAGATAGAACAGAGTCTATATGAATTTAAAATAAAACAGAAACAAAGTCACATATTGAGGTCCAATGCTCAAGAAGAGAAAATTAGGAATGATAACAGTGAATGAATAATGACTTGACTAACAGAAAACAGGCATGCTAGGACTGATTTCAATTTGGCATTACTGAGCCACAGTTACTAGGGATAATCCCTTTTCCTAAACAATCTTTACAATATACCAACAAATCATTTATTTGTCAATATTGAAAGCACCATTTACTTAGATGGAACATGATTTGTGTACGTACATTGCACACACATTTTTGCTTGTTTAACTAAATCATGTTGAGGATTCCCAGCATTATGATTTACCTCTTCAGTGATCACTGGTTTATTATAATGCAGAGCTGGCTAAAGATTGATTAATGTGGAACAGTGCTGGTAGACCTCTTTTATGCACATGGCAGGGTAGGCTGAGATTATTCCCTTTACTACAGCCATGCATGTGGCCTTTCTGAAGGCACACATCACACTGATGTACATCCCAGTGAACTACAGAAAGAAGTTAATTTATTACATATTTAGAAAATAACTGCAGTTCCTGAACATCATATAATGATTGTTGGCTTACATGTGGGGCTTGGGCTTTATTTATAAGAAGTTAGAAGGTTTTTCATAAACACAGCTTCATAACCCTAAAACGCCATGTTTCCAAAATGTGTGGAAATAGGAATGAGACAGATAGATAAGCTGGGTAGGCAAGAAAATATTTCTAGGTTAGATGTATAGTATGGTTAAAGTCAGTGAATCACATTTAAGTCACCGCTGTTGATACTATGCATTATTTTATCACTGATCCCTTTGAAACAGGCCCTACAGAGTATTATGCCATGTTAACTAATCTCCATTTTTCAGAGTCATCTAATAAGGCATTAAAGATATCTGTTAGGAAGCAAGAGCTTAGAAAAGAGAATGGCACATACTTCATATGTGTTTTATACAAGGATGAAGGATCATTCACATCTCACTGCTTATTAGAAGCACAAAGCACACCTATTTACCCCAATTTTCCTCTTAAGAACAATTTACCTTACAAATCAATGTTTTCTACAAATGCATATGGGAACACTCCTTACTGAAGTTTTCTGTCATTTATTTTATTAAGCTATTCCTCTAGGAAGATCTCGTTTTGCAATCCATGAAGGAATGAAGACAAGCCAACACAAATCCAGAGAAGGCAATGACAGCATTTGCTTTATTCTAACTGAAGGAAAAAAAAATCAGACCATGTGGATTTGACTGGATCACCCACATCAACTTACAGTTTACTGACATATTTACCTGTGGTCTTCCAAACTCATCTTTAGTGACATTTCCACAGTTTTTAGGCTTCACCGCTGCTGTGTTAACATGTGTTTAAATTTTAAGAAATTTTAAGAAATGTTCTTTCTTTTTTCCAGATAATTTGATGCTCATTGTTTAAATTAATAGATCCTAAGATCAGTAATCACTGGAACCTTTACTAATTGTCTACTCCAGTCAGGTAGGAAAGTAGGTAGGTAGGTCAGGTAGGAAGCTTATTTCTCATGAAATTTCCCAATCACTAATTATTCTCTGAGGTTGTTTTTTTCTGGTTTGAATCTACTGTGTTTTACTTTTATCTGGATCTTATCAGATTTTATCAGATGATGTTAGCTCTGCACAGTGTTCCTGTCACTAATAGCTCTAGCTTCCATTTCCTTTTTTTCTATCATACAAGACAGGTAACTACTGAATAAAATGTGCAGCCACAACAAGTATAGGTGTCAGTGTGTGACCTACTAACTGTGGAATTCTACACATATATATCAGTTTGTATGTGGGAGTGCACACTCACATATACAAAGAAAATTGTATGTATTTACACAAAAGTATTACTGAAGGAAGGAGACAGCCTTCAGGCAATGCAAACAGGTCCAGTGATTGGAGAAGAGAAATGAAACTCCTGCATGTGGACTCCAGAAGTAAAAATATACTCGGAGGGGATGTTACATTAAGGTAATAATCGCTAAAGTGTGGATGACTATATAGATATTACATTTTTTCATGATATAGACATGGAATATGGTATATTCCTGGGAGTGTTTAATATGAACAATTACCTATATGCATTGATTTGTTGTTGGTGGATCTTTCAACATTATTTCTTTATTCTCTAGAGAACATAATGAAAGTTCAGTAATGTGGAAAATGCAGAATATATTGTCCTAAAATTCCCCCTCGTTATTACAGCTAAAGGGAGAAATATAGGAAATCAGTCTCAAAAAATGCAGCTAAAAGAACTGAGAGTTGAATTCAACCACCAGTGAATTGAACTCCCACATGCATACAGCTTCAGACAATGGGCTAATTCAAGACAATGAATGCACAAGAAAAAAGTCACTATTCTTCCTTTTCTCTCTGCAATGCTAATTCTTTTCCTCAATTTGAAAAACAGATCCAGTGTTGAAATCTTTTCTCCTTTAGTTGATAACATCAAATGTACTGTGATATCACTTTGACTTCATCTTGACTCCAAACATAAAGTTTTTCCAAATAAAGATGTATATTATCACAATTCATCTGCTCTGTGCATTTTTCCACATATCCAGATGAAACCTGGTAAGAGAAGAGAAATAGGACTTCATGATGATACCACTATCTTAACTGATATGTGAAAGCTAGATAATACCGGACAAATGCTACTAAGAGAAGTCAGTGCAGTCTGATCTTCACCTAGCATCCTTTGGCACATCATTGCATTCTGTGCAGTAGGGACAATTGAGCCACATGTATGCTCTCATTATACCCACCAGAGTGCTACTTCTCCCACTGTTGCTCAGAGATGGACTGGGACTGATTTCTTCAACAAGCTAAGAGTATGTCCAAGCCAATCATTGGGTTTCCTTCTTGAGTCAATGGGCTAAGATTGTCACCTTTAGAGGACAGTTCATATCAGGGCACTACTGCATTAGATGTGTAAAATATGTGAAACAGTTTGCTTTTGGAGTTATCTCTTCTCACTGAGTAGAAAATGAGATTTGCTTTGATGAAGTAGCATTTTTACCTGCCAAAGTTAGATGAAAGGAATCCCAGACATATGGATCTAATTGGCCTCTATGCATTATAACGTGTCACACTGGCCTGGATCTTGCAGATCTCAGTCAACGGCTCACTGTGTGAAGCCATCACAGAAGTCCCTGTCCGGTGAAGCTTGCAATAGAAGATCCTGTTATGCATGTACAATCTTGATATACATAAACTAACAAAATTCTGATTCTTAGGAAGAATCTTCCTAATTTCACTTTTGGAGGCTTTATTATTAACTTATTTTTCTTGTCTGGCTGACATAATAGGGGGCTTTAGAAAGATGGCAACACCAATCAAGTAATTAAGTGGGAACTGGCTGCAATCTGTTGAACTGACTGGCTATTTTTCAGTTCAGTTTCTCAGTTTAGGGATAAAACATGGGTACAGTTTAACAGTCAGGATGTAAACAGCTGTAGATTAGAGAAGTGAAAGGTAAATGCACAAAAATGTAAGTATTTTTTACGTGCTTACATGAATGTTTATTTACTAATTATTTCTTGTGATTTCAATATGATTAAATTCAGCAGTTTCTTAAAATGATAATGCAGGGATATAATTTCAAACTTGGAAGTGAATGTTCCTGAATTTTAGTGGGAAGTTAATATTGGTTGAATGATTAAAAAAAAAAAAAAAAAAAAGCAAATGAAAATCAGCAGTAAATTGATGCATTGTTCGCCCCCACCAATTCAAAGAACAGATTCACCATATGGTCTTTTTATAAATATTTCGGAAGTAAAGTGACTTCTGGAAGGGATTGGAGTCTGAGATATGCACAGTTATCAGCATTGAGAAGATCCAATTTGAAACATCTGCTAACTCTTGAAAGAGTTATGTTGAAACAAAAAACAGTCTTTTTTTTTTTAGGAGGATGTATATTCAGAATTTTATATCCTCCTCTCTTTTCTGCAAAGATAGTGGGAAGAGAAGAGAGTTACACAAGCATTTCGCTTCCATCTTTTCCAGGTCCAAGATTTAAAGCTTTATGGTGAAGAAAATCAAGATGACAGATGCAAAGAGACAGTAAATTACTGACACACTCCTTTTCAATCATGCTTTGAAGTGCTAAAGAATTCAGACCAAATCTCAACCATGAAAGCTTTGTAAGAGTCAAGCTGCAATTTACCAGGTCCGTGAAATGTAACTCATGTATTTTTAAAGAATGTATTTTTTTTCAAATCTTCAGGTCTGGGACAAGACAAAAAATTATGAAAACAGTACATGTTTTTGACCTCTGCAATGTTTATGTGTTTGGTTATGCTGTCATTATCAGTATGCAGTTACAATCCCTACAACTTGCACTTCTTCTAACCTTCCAGACAGACTATAAATATTTAACAATTTTTGCAAGTTGATTTACATAGTACTTACTGGGTAAATAATACCTCACTTCTGAGAATAGTGCAGTGTAAATAATTAATTGAATATAATAACAGCAAAATAATAACAAAGAAAACATTAGTTTATCAACAGTTAACAACACTTATATTTAGATTTCAAATTTTTCAAAACACTTTTTTTCTCTCTATATTATTATTTGTTTCTTCCTTCCTTTAGTTCAGTGAGTTTATTACTGATAATACTCTGACATAAATCTCAACCAGAACAGTTTCATTTTCTGAATTATTTTGCATGCTACAGGGAGAAGAGACATTCAGAATATTTCATAGAATCATCATAGAATCATAGAATCACAAAGTTGGAAAGGACCTACAAGATAATCTAGTCCAACCATCCTTCCTTTACCATTCCTGCAGAAAAATCACTAAAACAGATCTCCTAGCTCCCTATCCAGATGCCTCTTGAACACTGCCAGGGATGTCTTTCTTGTAGTGAGGAGCCCAAAACTGAACACAGTACTTGAGATGAGGCCTAGCTTAGCCTTCATGTATCACTCTGAATGACTAATTCTGTTTTGGACTTGGATCTTGCATTAGGATCCCAGATGGAAATAACTTTTACTCTTTTGGAGTGTCACTGAAGTCAACATACATATATGCCAGATTATGTGTTTGAGCAATTTGATCCACTTAGTGGAATCAACAGCAAATTCTCTAATGGAGTGATCTACCTCTGAATCAAGTATAGATGTGCAAAATCATTTGCAACACACTGCTAATGTGTACAGAGTACACAGATCTTTGGAAATGTTTGATTCAGTTCACGTTCCAGGAGTTGTCATATCTCTCTGTCTTCCCATGTAGAAGTGGCTGAGATTATAATCTGATTTGAAGAAGAATCATACACATTTTAATAGAGAAGAGGAGAAAAGACTAGCCATGAAAGAAGTCTCTGAGTGGATAATCAGAGAAAGGAGAGCCAGTAGAGGTCTGATTTGGCTAAGGCAGTAATCTGTATAAAATACCTTCCCGAGAGCCTCCTCAGTGAATATATGAGAAGTGACTGTGCTGATCAAATACAAAGAAAGGACAAAGAAGCAATCAAGACAGTACAAATGGAGTCTAGAAATAGCTTCATCCATGTTACTGGATAAGAGAAGGCACATTTTAAAGATGTTATACAGTTGTTGCTGAAGAAGTCAAGTCAAAGTCAAATATAAATCCAAACAGTAATTGCACATGATTTTTGCTATAATTCAGCTTGCCCATAACATGGATGAAGAAAAAAGTTTTAAAAAATAATACAGTAACCCACACGACTTAAAAGCTACTAAAGAATTCTGTATCTATTCTTTAAAGAATATCTTCTAATACTTGACAACAGGATATGTGGGAATGGCATAAAGCAGTATCAAAGGAGATTCAGACTGAATGTTAGGAAAAAATTTGAAAATCTGAAAAGATTTCTTTTTAAAGTCTGACATAATTGCATGCTTCCTGATGAGATGGGAATACATTTATGCTTTAACCTCATTTTCACTATCCAGTCAAGAACAAACAAATGAAAAACAGGCAGCCACAACCACATTTAGTATTTTTCTCTATGACGCATCTTGCCGTTTGGGTTTGAATTAACTACAAAGACCATGTTTATTATTTATAATAAAAGTAAAATAAAAGGGAAGAAGAAAATATGCTTATAGCTAAGAATGAAAATATTTCAGATGTTGTTGCATTATGATGTCTTAGAGCAATACCTGCATTCCACTAGAACATGCTAGAAGACAAGCCAGAACAATGACATTATTTGGATAACAAATGAATCAGTTTTCCTACAATAAAGAAGGAAACCATAGGGGTGCCCAGTTCATATCTATTTTTTAAATCAGAAATAATTTTCTTATTATTTTTCTCTACATTGTTGCTATATAAATGATCTAAACAAACAACAAGGAAACTAGGCAATAGTTGTAACTATCTATGTACATAATACTGCAGTGTGAACAATGTGATGACAGCTGGAAAAATGTTTTCCCATTGTTTTGTTTTTCATTTCTAGTAACATGGTTCTTCTACCCTTTAAAAAGAAGCATAGAAATCTGACACAGGGGCACCTCTCTCCTAACCATTAATTTAAAATATACATATTACTTTATTTCTTTATTTCTCCTTTATTGACAGATTTTCCAAAATATTACCTCTTCTGCTACACTTTAAGTTTTTGTAAAACGTTTAATTGCATGTGATTACAGAGAAGCAGTCCCACAGTGCTAGAAGCATAGATGCACCATTTATGTCCTAGAAGACTCAAGATTCAAAAATCCCACATTGACCTTTCTGAGATAAATGCTTCGAGTCCACAGACACATAGACTTTGAGTTGGTTTTATACATGTAATGTCATAATCAAATTAAAGATGTTCATCTCAAATATATCCTGAATTAAATTCTTCAGAGATATATAAGCTTCATCCTTATGATTCTTGGGTGAAAACCTAACATTTATGCTTTTGGATAAGAATTTTGTCCCTGTTTTCAGTATATTTTGAACTTGGCTCACTCTTTTTTTCTTTTCTGTAAATAAAATAAAATAAAATGTATAAAAAAGAGGAAAAAAAAAAAAAAAGGTTTCTTAGCATTTTATGAGCACTTCTCCCCACACTGAAGAAGACTAATGCACAGCAGTGAACAAAGCCAATGTAAATGGTTCAAGCACAGCTTTGTAAGTGACCACGTAAGAATGGTAAAGCTGAATTTCATGAAATTTCAGACGAGCAGTGCTGCAGCTTCCTATGGGAGGAACCTCAACAAAAGCTCAAGCTGCCACGCTGAGCCACCAAAACCAGTACCAAACAACTTTGCTCTCTGCCAATGTTTTGAAATCAGAAAGGAAGCAAAACTGTATTTGTTTGATGCTCTAAGGACCATGATCTGGTACAGTACTGAAGAATTTAATGCTTTAAAACATTCTTATTGAGCTGCTTCAGTTCAGTGAGCATATTCCATTCAAGTACTGGAGCTTTACAAAAATATGATTTATTATCATGAGGACAAAGACAGCTGAAGAAAAGAGACATACAAATGTAACCGTGGTATATAAACAAACTACTGGACTTTAAGTCAATAATCAGTTTAACTGCACTTTTCTACTTTGTTGGCTCTGGGGAATTACTAAACAAAGACAAGGAGAGAAAAATGTTATTCCACAGAGTGCTTTTTGGTGTATCTAATAAATCTTATTCTGGGGCTTGATTGTTCACTGATGACAACAGTCTATGCCTTCGATGTCATGACCCCTGGCAGGATAAGGGGCATGACTCTCAAAGGGTTAATCTTTTCCACCTGGTCTTGACCACAGAGCAAGCTTCCTTGGCAGATCTCCTACCAGGAGAACGTAGCCCCTTGACCTTCCAGGGAGTGGGATGCTGCAGCAAAGCTGCTCCTTGCTAACAAACACTGTAGCATGGAACACTTGCACCAACTGTCTAATAGTTGAATTCAGTACTAAAGCAGTCTGAAGATAACCAGCAAGTAATGAGTCTGAAAGGCAAAGGGAAGGACGGGCTACATGCCTGAAAGAGCTCAGTTGACTGTAAGAGTTTACGGAAATAACAACAAAAAGATTACTGAAAAACCCAAGAATGTTGAAATTGAGACACAATTTCAGCCCAAAACAAGCTGTTTAAAGCCAAAGATGTTGCTCTTCTAAGTCCGTACAGGTGTTGTGGTCTGTCAGATCCAAGAACTTGTAAAATGCAATGTCATGAGACAATTCTCCATAAAGCCAGGCTCTATAAATATGGAGAACATCTAAAGATTCACAATATCTTCATGAAACCAGAACATTTTTTATTCTGTGCTGTCTTAGTCACATCCCATCACCTGGGAAAGATGTTCCTGAGACATCAAAGTGTTTTATCTGTGGATTATCCAATGTAGGAGTGTCTCTGACATCAAAATTTTCTGCTGTTGTCCTGTGCTATCCAAGATTTGTCTGCTTGAGCTTGTCTTTACTTATGGAGAAGTCCTTGGTAAATTTTATCGTTGATCATAGGGAAGATCAAAAGAAAAGGATATATATATATATGTGTGTGTTTATATCTATAGAAATGCTTTCATCAAACTAACTAGCAGAGAAAGGTTGAATGTAAGCACAAGCCTTGAACTTCATCGGTCCCTGGACCACAGTACTACCTAACCTGTGAGCGTCCTTGATCAAAACCCTGTAACTGGAGCTTTAAAAACATTTAGGTATTCCAATGCCTCCTTTACGCTCTGTCATGTGGCAGAAGTTTCAGCCCTGAGACAGAAAATTATGTAGGTATTCCTGTAAAAAGGCAAGAGAGTTGGGGAGTTAGGGAGATGTTAGGAATTATGAAGGTATGAAACGTGTATGAAAGGATGTGGGCTCTGGTGTCCAAAGAAACCCAGTCTGATCAGATACAGGCCATCATCTCTAAGGTGAGAGGGCTCCAACTTAGAATGTGGCCCAAGTATTTTCCTTCAAAGACAGCTATTTGATTTCCACCTGAAAAAAACAACAGTAGTATCACAGGACAATATATATTCTAGTCAATCTGGCTCTGAGCTCACAATAACTTAATGAAATGATGCTATATCACTGTTAAGAAATCATATCATAGTATCATAGTATCGTGCGAGTTGGAAGGGACCTTAGAGATCATCGAGTCCAACTCCCGGGTTTCGAGCCCTCTGTGTAGCAAAGTGGCACTTCTACCCCCTGCACCACAAGGGGGATTCGAACCCGGGCCCTTCGGTGCCGCAAGCAGCACTTTATGCCACTGCGCCACTGCATGTTTGAAAATGAATACTTTCAGTGCAAAAGTTCAAACATCACAAGGGCTTTGAATGCTCATTTGTTGCTTCTCGTCATACTGATTAATCCATGCAGATAAGCCCAGAAGCTCTCTTCCTTCACAGGTTAACTATCAGAAGATACTTAAATTTGCTGAATACTGTAGCCCAGTCTATGCTTCTGTGCTGACAGGGTCAAAAAGGAATCAGAGATAAGCACAATTCTTATCCCACTACTTCCTTTGTCTCCCTCAGTCTTCTCCCTTGGTAATTGTTTCTATGCCTAAAAAGGAAATCCTTGAACTGCTATAGGAAATCTGAAATCACTGAGGGGAATTAGTTGGAAAGATGCAGGTACAAGGCTGTGAACCAATGGAGTTTTGCCATTCACTGTCAAATTGTTCTCCTTATGCCATAGTCTGTTTTTCCACATGCACAGAACTGCTTGACTCTGGCAGCCTGGTTGTTTCTGCAGGCAGTCCAGGTGTCCCCCGGTTGGAGTTTTACCAGGGAACACAATGGAAACAAGATCAGGATCAGGAATAGGAGAGTATGGATACTGAGATTCAAGTGAGGGATTTAATTAGTAACATTCAGTTAACATGTTAATATGGTAACAATTATGTGTGAAAGTGTGCTTTGTTCACAATAGCACTTCATTTCACACAGCCTCTCAAAAAGAGAATTAGATCTACTTTTTTATGCTTTGGATTTTTTTAGTATCTGTAGCTGACTCAAATTCCAAATCTGATCAGTCAGAAGCGACACGCTAGAAATAAGTCTTTCTTGGAGAATATTAGTTACTATTTATTTTATGAAAGAAAGAGGAATTTACTACGCATTCCTTCGGAAACCATCAAAATGTTTCCAAATGCAGACAGCATGTTACATCAGTTCAATATCCTATAAATCCTGCTTCCATACATTTACTTGTAGAAATCACAGCCATGTTTTCCATATGTCTGGGCCTCCAAGATACAGTGAAAGCTTTCATTCTGATGAGCACTGTCAGGTTGGGCTTTTCTTCATTATGTTGTTGATCCAATATGTCAGCCTCTGTAAGCAAAGTTGTTGTTAAATAGGAGACGGGTCACATATAATTATCTGGAGCCCTAGGTGACTTCCTGAAAGGCAAATGAAGAAGCAATTGGGTCTTAAGTTGTCCTGTGTGACTTGGTGTTCAGCACCAATGGACCATGCAAGTAAGTTGAGGCTGTAGTTTACTTAAAAACACATCAGAACAAACACTGGAGAGCGAATGAAAGAACCTGAGAGAGGAAAGGGCAGAATAATGCAGAGGGGATTTATTTCAATTCTATTAAGACCTGAATACTCTGAAGGCCATCTATTCTTCAGAAAAAGATAAGAGTGGAATTGTACAATAGTGGATGTAGGGATAAGAAACTCAAGTTTTCAAATGAAAAACATTGTGATCTTTGCTATGGTGGTTATATTATAACAGAAAGCATTAACTTGATGGAGCAGGTAGAAATTTGCTTCCTCTAAAGAAGAGAAATTGTATTTTACTTGCACTTTTAAAGCTAACATTTTTAACTCTTCATATTTATTTATTAACGTATTAAAGCTTACAAATCTACACCATAATTCTATCATTAATGCTATAACCACCTCCAAAAGACATTGGGCACTGAAGGTTATTGACAATTTCCAAGGCAACATAAATGCAATTTAGGAAGGCATGTATCAGGTATATGTACCTGCTCAGTTTTAAAAGCAGTCTAGCCATATATGCCTGTAACAGTTCCTAACTTTGTCTAAGTATCATTTAATATGAACACAGATATATGCTTTCTAGGTATTAGATGCTTCATAAAAGGAAGGATGATTACCTATAAATCACAGTTCTGACCTAAAAAGCATTATTTGAAGTCTGCTTGCTTAGACTGCTTTCCAGTGATCTCTGAATGCATAGTCTATTTCTGTCAACAAAAATCTCAAAAGCAGCTACCAACAATATTTTTAAAATTGTTCTGACTAGAGCCATTCTAAACTCAGTTTCTGTGACAAGGTTTAAACCCCACTATAGCATATAGTGACCAGTGATGGCCAATCCATACTACACACAGATGCTTCTAGATGTCACTAAAATAGGGCATTTAGTTCATGAAAATAAGGCTTTTCTGCCCTATTTGCAGGATGTAATTTTCTAGAATGGCTCTGAAATATAAAAATTCTTTTACATGCAAAAAGAAAAACAATGGGAAAATGATTCTATGTCTCCCTCCAACATGTTACCAAATTTCACATTCTAAGGAGGAAAAAAAAAAAAAAAAAAAGGAAAGAAAAAAAGAAAAAAAGTACTTTGAATGAACGTCTCAAATGAAAACATTTATTCCCAAGTATGTTTAGAATATTTATCTATTAATGGTGTTCTTGGATGAATTCTCGGAATGTAATTTTATGAAATGCATATTAGCTTGGGATAGAGAAGTGTGAAATCAGGACACACACATAATAGCAAATAGAAGATGTGGATCAGTTATTAGCTTCAGATTCAAGTTCATGGGTAATTAGCAGTTTGGTATGAAAGGGTGAAACCTCCCTCTGTTCTATTCTATATCACTTAGATTTATGACATATGGATGCCCTTTTAGTCCAATGGCTTTGAAATGTTTTGTGTGAAGAAAGTATGTGTGATGTGAAAAAGTGTTATGTAAAATGATTGTGATTCCATCCTAAAAGTCTGATGTAAAGACAAATGTGTATTTTATTATAATTTAATTATATCCAGTTTCCACATTGCATTCCAATCTTCAAAAATTATTTACATTCCAATTGTTTCCTTTAAAAAAGAAACAGAGAACTTTTTGTAATTGAGACTAATTTGATTTTGTGTCATTTCATACCCTGCAGAGAATAAACAGAGTTCACTGCAAATTTCCTCAGTAGTAGTGTCTCTGCTCTGATAGTAAGATTTTATACAGCACATTTTATATATTCTTGTGTCTGCTATGAAGCATATTATTTTTACTGCTGTTGTTACTGTATCTTTCAGATAATGCTGTGTAAGAAAGTCAAAGAAGGTTGTGAAGGCAAATACCTAGTTCCCTTTGTTGTAGTTACACCATTTTAATGATCTTCCTGTTCTGAGCCCAGATAGAGATCATTTAGTTCCCTAACAACCATCTCAGAGATACACAAATAAAAGTGAATTCACATTTTCACATATGCTGTATCTTGTAGGCTACTGTGTTGGCTTTCCTTTTTTTCTTATTCTTTCTGCAACCAGCAGCCAAAATCCATACAGGGTGACAAGGACACAAGATTATTTTTTGTTATCTTTTTAATCTTGTGTTCTGTTTTCTTGTCTTTTGTCTTCAGATAACAACATCATATCAAGAACAGCTCATCTAATTTTTCTGCTCTGAATTGTCAGTTGATCTCGTAAAAGCAGAATGTACCTAGATGCTGTCACCTTTTCTCCACATAGCCACTGATCTTTGTCAGCACATAGTGTACTTTGAAGAAAAAGACACATCAAAAGCTGACATAAAATGAATGCTTCAAAACATCACGGACAATAGTAAACAGTAAGACATTTGGCTGTGTAGAGTACAGCAACTTGGGCTGCGTCATATGTCTAAAAGCTATGTGCACTCTGAATGGCTTCATGGTATATCTGATGATATCTATTATCTATCAAAATTATAGGTAAACTGGTTGACTTTTTCACTAATATAATGGTACTCTTATTGTCTCAACATCTACTGTAATAATAGGCAATGATAAAAACAGAGCAAGAAAAATTGTAATATTAAATGCTAAGAAAAGGCTGGATAAAGATGTAAAGTGGTCTTGTAGAGCATGAAAAAGTGAGCAACTGGGTAGTCTCATCTATAATGTGTGATAGCATGCAAATTCTGTACCACAGTTCAGAGTAGAGATCCCTATCAACATCCCAGTACTGAAAAAAATAATTAAAAAGCAACCAAAGACTTGGAAAATCAATCAGGTAAGATTTCCCGGGTGATAAGATGTGCTTGATTTTCTTAGTCTAATGTCACAGGATAGCACTTTTTCTATTACCTGCTTAAATGCTTTCAACCCCTGAACCACATCCCAGTAATTATGGTAGTGTCAGGCTTAACAGTTTCTCTGTTTCACCACTATTATCAATGCTCTGTTATCAGTAATTTTACTCAGGGAGCTGTTAAAGCTGTACCGAGGCCCGCAGCCTTGGGTGTTTGCAACATGGTCTTAGTTCACATTTGTGAATTCCAATTCTTGGCCTTTGTTAAGTGATCCATTTTCAAATGGAGGTTCACTCCAGCAATCCTGCTCCACCAGGTGTGGAGGGAAAATGCCCTTCTGCATGCTACTTAATTAGCTATAATGTCGCTAAAAAATAAAAGCTACAAAGTGTATAGCTCAGATTAATATTACTTCTAGAATATATGCTCCTCATATCACTCTTAATTCTCAGTTTTTCTCTAGGGCCTCTTTTCTAACTCAAGTTCTAATTAGTGGAGGTCTAGAAACCTAGAGTGATTTGGTTTGTCTCTTCATATGTGCATATCACCTACATTAATTATTGAAATAGAGAGAGATTTCCATGAAAACTCAAAAATTTGTGTAAAGATATGAAAATAATTGGTAAGTATAGGCATAGTCTTGAAAAAAATTACTCCAGTATTTGATTATAGTTGTAATGTTTACACATGATTCCCTTAATCTTCAAAATACTGGCCATATTCAAAGCACAGTCTTTACCTTCTCCAATGCAACTATGTTTGGTGAGACACCTTTTGTATTTATTATTATGTTAGAAAGTTTTCATTAGATAAAAGCTTTATTTTCATTTTACTCATATTTGGTGTTAAAACCAAAGAATTGTTTACACTCTTTATAACACTGGTTTCAAGGTACATCTGATAAACACTGCTGTCACTGATAGAATGAAAGATCTATCAAGAATATTCACAAATAGTCTGAAATATTCAGTAAATTTTCTCTCTGTGAAAGATAAGATCGCAGGCTTCACCATCTTTATGGAATATCATATTGTTCCCTTCTCTTTTTTTGTCAATTTTTACAGGAAAGCCTACTGAAGAATAAAGCTAAGTTGGCAACAGAATAAGAAAGATAAAAAGTCAAGTCTGTTGGTCGTTTGGTGAGATAGAAAAGGAAACACTCCTCACCTTGGGCAGTGAAAAAGTGTCAGGGCGGTAGTAAGGCTGTTGAAGAGAATGCAAATATTGGCTACACTCTCAATTAAAAAAACAAAAACAAAAACAAACAAACAAACAAACAAAAAACCCAACAAAACAACCCAACAAATGAATGGAAAAACAAAATATAACCCAAAAGCCTTAGAAATCAATAAATTGATTGGAGGAACATTAGGATAGTTATTGTAAATTTATTTCTTTTTAGTTATTCAAAACACTTATCAGGTATAGAATGGTCAGTGCAGTAGGATCTACTTGAAAATAAACTAACATATACCTGGCAGTTTCTACAACAAAGCTGCAGGTAGTTCAAAGAAATGTAGTCAGTCTTTGTAAACAGAGTATTCACTGGTGCTTCTTAGGTATGAAATACCACAGCTACCTGTGGCAGTTGAAAGGTTTATGGTAGAAAGAAACAAGTCCTGCTGTTATCTATCAGTTTCACAGATTATGTTAGATTTAGTCGATAACATTTGTAAAATCTGATTCTTCATCTATCAATTCAATATTTGTTAAAGCTCTAGACTACATCTGATCCTATCCTCCCAATTGGGGTGGATAATCCTAATTCCTCTAAGAACTATTACCAATATCTTGTAAATAGGATTTGTACTATAAAATCTAGAGCTGGAAAAATGTTGATAAAATGATTGCTTAGAAAAGAAGAATTAAAAACATTATCTACAGTAAGCCTTCTTGGCTTCACAATGTGAGGCACACTTTATAGAACCCACTTGGAAAAGCAGCAAGACACAGCCCTAGAAGAGCAGATAACAGAACCAAACAATGTGGGCCACACTGAAAATAATGCCTTCTGTTTATCTCCATGGAAACTACAACAAAGAGCGTAATAACATTGTTTGATAGAGAAAATCCTCAGCTACAAAACACTGCTTTTCAACATAGTCATCACCATTAGCTATGCATTTCACCATCAATGATCAAGAGCATCCATGCTGAGCCCATAAAAATCTGCACCAGTGGAGGTGACCCACCATTTCTCAGCTTCTATGACAGCATTGTTGCTAGGAAAATGTTGCCCACATAGCCCATCATTCATGGACCCAAACAGAAGTCAGAAAGCACCAAATCTAGACTATACAGCAGGTGTGATGGGATGGTCCAGACAAGATTGGCAGTGTGGTCCATGGTCTTCAAACTGGTAGAGGGCCTGGCATGACTGTTTTGAAAGAGAAGGGTTGTCTTCTTCTCTGGCCTACTTCTCAAAGTTCAGGCCTTCAGCTTAGTCAGCACCTTGATGTAGGAGTCAGAGGAGTCAGAGTTGATAGTTTGTCTACATTTCAGGAAATCAAGAAGAATCATACAATCATTGAATCACCAAGGTTAGAAATGACCTTTAGAATCATCCAGTGAATCTGCATATCACCAATATTTCACACTAAACCATGTCCCTCAGTATAACATCTACACATTTCTTGAACACTTCAGTGACTTCACAACCTGCCTGGGCAGCCCATCTCAGTGCCTGACTGCTCTTTCTGAGAAGATTTTCCTAACATCTAACCTGAATCTCCCCTGCTTTAGGCCATCCCCTCTAGTCCTATCACTAGTTACATGGGAGAAGAGGCTGACTCCAACCTCACCACAACCTCCCTTCAGGTAGTTCCATTCTTTACAAGCTTTTCTAATGGATAATTACACTTAAAATAAATGCAGAGTTCTTTTATTTGAAATATGATATGGGAATTTTAAACAATTTAAAACAGAAAGAAAAAAAAAATGTTTATTAAGTAACTTCCATTTCTATTCCATATCTAATGGATGAAATACCTATTGCGTACTAACAGACCAGTTTTCAGAGAAGTGTCTATTATAATAATAGTCTATTCTAAGGATCCCCACCACGTTGAATTTAGATCCCAAAGGTGTCTGTTTGCCATGCATTGGAATTCGAAGGAATTGAGAACGTCAGTCTTGCTTAAAACTAGAAGTTATTATCTCCAGTTATCCTTCTGAATCCAGTTCTTAATATCTTCCCTCTTTCTTTCACCATTAAAAATAAAACTAATAATTTCCCTATATTCACATGCAGATCTTCAAAAGAGGAATATTTTCTGTACCTTCCAGCTCATGTAGATATCTAGGTGTGATTTAAACATTAATATTTTGGGGGAAGCTTTAAACAACTTCCCTTCATCCTTAGAAAATCAAACCTATTTTCTTATTGCTCTTTCAGCACTAAACAATACAAATTGATATTTTATTTTAATGATATGATATTAAATAATCTTAAAACTATATTTTAATTGATAAAGAGACATTAATCAGCTGAACAACTCGGTACTACTCTGGGATATGGAGCATTTAAACCAAGTATTAAAAAAATAAAAACAGATGAGAAAAAAAAGAAAACCTCATACCTATCACTTGTTTTTAATGTTGATTTTCTTTTAAAGGGAAGAAAAAAGGAAAACAACCACTTTGCATGCTTTCCCATCTGCAAAAAATCTTTGTAAAACCCTTACTATCTTCTGCAAACAAGGTGAATGAAATATATTAACAATGTAATTGAGACAAAATAAGAGTGTACAACAGCTTTCTAATTTCAGGAAATGTGAAACTCTAGAGCATTAGCAGCTGATCCAGTTACAAAATATTAGCTGCTCTGAAAGGGAATCAAGAACAGCAAGGTCATGGCACAAACCTCCTTGCAGATGTTGGATTGGTTGACACCTGCAATTCATTTGGAAGCAAGTATTTATTTAAGTATCTTATTGTGCTACCAGGTTTTCTTTGTTTTCATGCTAACACTTTGCTCCCAAGGAATCAAAAGAACTAGAGGAAAGTTAGTGCAACTCATTCCTATGTACAGTTCTTATTAGCATAATCACAGTATATTTTATTTTTATTTTACTATTCTTGCCTCAGCAAACAGGTCTGTAAACAACTGCCAGAATATTAGCAGTGGATTTATCCTCTGCCTGATTTTCATTTCCTCAGCAAAAGAGCTATCAGAGCCTATCACATTTCAGGGCTACACGTGGTTTAAAAATATTGATAACCACTTGAAAATGTGATTATTTGCCCACATTTGTGCCAGCCTCTGTCCATATATTTGTCTCCATGTTGATGCAGTTTCACAGAGATTTTCCTTCTCAGAGGCAGGAGTGTTGAAACAGAGACGACAAGGTGTTTGCAGAAAAATGGCATCACAGAAAACCTGTTTCATGATTTTTTGGTAGGAGTTGTTGACTGCCCTTTACAACACCATGTTCACAATATTCACAACACAAATGTTGAGAAGCATGTTTGTAAGATTCCTTAATATATCACCAAAACAGCTGGATACAGACAGTGAGAAGGTACTCCCAAGAAAGAAAACATCAGTAATTCTTTGTACACTCAGAGACTGCCTAGGATTCAGGTTTTGCAGTAAGGAGATACATCATTTATTTAAGATACCTGGAAACCTGGGAACAGAGGCACTAAAATCCACAAATTGGTTTTGAAATTGTGAGTTCATCACAGTGTGATGTGCAAAATTAACTACATTCTGCATATAAATTCCACAGATGAAAAGAGCATCCAATAATCTTACAAAATTCATAATAAATATGAATTCTTGCCTACCATAAAGGAGAAGCTTCAGAACCAATATTTGCACAGGAATGCAGATTTTTACAATCTCAGTTTAAACTAACATGTCTGGAAGCAGGCATAATAAAAAAAGAGCAATGGTAGGATAGGGGCAGTGAGGTCATGCAGATTCCTTCCCCAATACCAGGACCTGGAAGATTACCACTCTGCCTGATTTCTATGAAGATTCTAATCACCTGACTGCGGAAACTCAGAACATTATCTACACTGTATGGGGATTTCTGAATCAGTGCCCGTAAGTCAGCCAGCCCCGTGGCACAGGTTTAGAGGAACAGAGGTTGCTCATCCAGCTGAACAAATGTGTCAAGGCAATGATACATGTAGGATAAAAGCCCTTCATCTCTGAAGTGTTTGTAGCTTGCTTCTGGCACTGATCTGACACCATTCTGGCATCCATCCTAGGTCAACTCGCAGTTGTTTCCAGCCCCTTGCTGTGCCATGCTGTGCTCTTGCGTGACATTGCAATGCTCAAGTGATCAGCTTGCTTTTGTCAGGCTCTTCCATTTGGTCACTTATGACAACATCCAGGCTGGATGTGGCTTTGGGCAGCCTGGTCTAGTGGTTGGTGACCCTGCCCACAGCAAGGGGGTTGAAACTAGGTGATCTTTCAGATTGTTTGCAACTGAGGCTATTCTGTGGCAGGCCTTGGTACACAGGTTGAACTTCAGTTTTCCCACTTTCCTTTTGTTGTCCTAATCATTAAAACAAAATCAAGTCTTTTTTTTTTTTTTTTTTTTTTTTTTTTTCCCCCTACCTCCAGTATGTACCAGTCAAGGTCCTTTTTCTGTGGCCATAAAGTTAAGATTCCCAGTCCATTGGCAAGAAATCTGCCTGAAGATAAGAATGACTTCCCACCACCAGTTTCCTCTCACTGTGTTAGCTGGACTACTGCAAACTGCTACTGTACATATGAAGGAGGCAAAAGCAATGCTGTGAGTTGATGTAGCTAACCAAGGGAGGCCTAATGCCCCAAAGAAGGATCTATAGCTCATCTACTAAGGCATTAATTGAAAATATTGTTCCACCAAATGCCCTAAGCTAATCAGTGATGGCAGCTGCTGCATGTGGTTTTATTTATTCTGCAAGGATAAGTAAATAACAGTAAGTAGAAATCAAAATCCTTAACGTTCGTAGAGAAAGACTATTCTATCTTATCTTGTTTGAGAATACTAATACTGTTAGTAATTATGACTGTGTTGGATACAATTTTACTTTTCCAGGATTACAGAGAAATTGAAAACTTGTTCAGAGCCAGACAATACCCAAATGAAAAAGGCTTAATTTTCAATGTGTGTTCAGCTTATCTGATATGACATCTTCTTTTCCTAGTTAAAATATTGTGTGCTAACATTTGCAAATTTTGAAATGTGTGTTACCATGACTGCAGCAAACATTCTATTTTTGGATTCTGTTAATCTCATCTTAAAATACAGAACAGCATCTAGTAACAGCAGTTAGTATTCTTCTTTCTTGCAACAATTCAGCTATATTATTAAAGAATTAGAGTCCACTCAGATGCACAAAAGTGGTTTTAGGCACTTCTTGATTAAATTTTATGTGAACAAAAACCTTTTAACATGAAACTAATTTTCTGCACAATTTACTAACAAGGCACAGATCTTCAAGCTAAAATTAATAGGTGCTATTAACATTCCATTTGTAAATATCTAATTATGCAATGATAGATATTCTAATCTGTTACCTAGGCAATAAGATAGGATTTTAGTAATCATTCTAAAAAGTCTACATTTAACAAAGAATAAAGATTTTAATATTCTTCTCCACATTAAACATATAGACATGAATGCTTGGATGCACATAAACACTCTGTAACAGACATCACAGAGAACAGCCATCATCATTCTCTTCATCAAGATGAATACAAATGTTCAGAAAGAGATAGCTTTGATATCCATTGAAACATTCTACTGTAATCCTTAGTAATCTCCTCAAAGCACAACAATATATGAAACACAAAAACAACCACAGAATTTAAATACTGAATGCAAGCGGGATTTCCCATTGTCCTCTGATGAAAAGTCAGGTCGCAAAGCATGAGTATTTCACCATCACAGCTTTACAGCTTTTGTGATGAAGCATGACCCTTCAAAAGCATCATTTTCTATACTGTGGTATTCTTTGTGCTGACACGGGAAATGACAGATACAGAATTGCTCTGTACAGATCTTTCTTTCTTTCTTTCTTTCTTTCTTTCTTTCTTTCTTTCTTTCTTTCTTTCTTTCTTTCTTTCTTTCTTTCTTTCTTTCTTTCTTTCTTTCTTTCTTTCTTTCTTTCTTTCTTTCTTTCTTTCTTTCTTTCTTTCTTTCTTTCTTTCTTTCCTCCTTTCTTTCCTCCTTTCTTTCCTCCTTTCTTTCTTTCCTCCTTTCTTTCCTTCCTTCCTTCCTTCCTTCCTTCCTTCCTTCCTTCCTTCCTTCCTTCCTTCCTTCCTTCCTTCCTTCCTTCCTTCCTTCCTTCCTTCCTTCCTTCCTTCCTTCCTTCCTTCCTTCCTTCCTTCCTTCCTTCCTTCCTTCCTTCCTTCCTTCCTTCCTTCCTTCCTTCCTTCCTTCCTTCCTTCCTTCCTTCCTTCCTTCCTTCCTTCCTTCCTTCCTTCCTTCCTTCCTTCCTTCATTCCTCTCTTTCTTTCTCTCTCTCTCTCTCTCTTTTTTTTTTTTTTTTTTTTCTTTTTCAATTGGTTTTGACCTAAGCATATAAGCAAAAGCCCACTTCCAGATGAGCCCGTAGTACCTTTTTAGGTTGAATAAAGATTACATATATTATATAAATCCTTTATTTTATGCTAATGTGAATTACTTCTGTTCACTTCACGGAGCAGCTTCAGAGCACGTGAACAGGAACTGTTTCAGAAAATGCAGTACAGAAATGCAATTCCACTTAGTAAAGAAAGAATGTTAGGTCCACAGGATCATACTAGAGCAAATCCAAGATGATACTCTCCTTTGTAACACATACACTGGATCCTTAGCATCAGCTTTTTGGCTATATCTTTCTCCTATTGGTCTAAAATATTTGATAATATTTGACTTACCCTATAAGCACAGGACTATGCACATGTGAAACACACAAAATAAGATAGAAGATTATGTGAAGTCTCATTATTCAGGTGGAAAATAAACTACACAAACTGGAATTATGTGCCTGAGACATCTCAGTTTCTTTATTCTGGTGATGATGATTATGATATTATGCTGAATTATATGTTTACATTCATTCTCCACAGAACCCCTACCTCATTACACATGATAGATAATGATTGCTTGAGATAAGGCATACTCGATATTTCATTTCATTCTCTGTCTTCAGTGTACGTATGCACATTTATTTACTGCACACTATTCAAATCCTTCTGTGAAGACAGATGTATATTCATTATTTATTAAGCTTTCCTTAAGCACCCATCACAGTGGACTATACCCTGTGGATATATCTGTATCTTGTGGACTATATCTTCATCTTCTCGATGCCCCATCCCAGGATGCATTCAAGGCCTGCTGGCTCTGGGCAGCCTGGTCTAGTGGTTGGCCCTATCCACAGCAAGGGGTTGAAACTAGATTATCACTGTGGTTCTTTTCAACACAGGGTCAAAAAAAGGGTGAGGACATCTTTCTTTTGATTCTGGAAGCAAGGAGAGTGGGACAAGAACAAAACTTCTTCACAAGGATCACCTCTTGGAAAAAGTCCTTTGCCTGCACTATATTAAAACCACATGCAGCTTTTGCTATCCTGCAAGCATCTCCTGGGGGAGGAGAACTGTGCATCTCAGCCAAAAGTTTGAAAAGGAGCAACTAACAGAGCAACTAACAGTAAAATTAGAAGGATGTTGATGTTCTACTGTGTAAATCTGTGTCTCAGTCTTCCTTAATTTGCTTGTATAAATGGAAGCAAAGTTAGACCCTGGTTTATGCTGCCAGTTCCTGATAAGCTGAAGGAAGGCTCATGCTGATTTTACTGATGTCAGTAATAAACACAAAAATGTGGATGTCCACATTTTCCAGTAATTTTGAATCCCCAGTCTGATATATAAAATATCAGTTTTCAGAAATTTCTCATAGAAGCTTAAGAAGTGTGTGCATTGTGTCAGACCAAAAGTCCTATTGGAGTAATATCTAATTCAGTGTAATAATTGGTAAAAATGGTAAAAACTGGGAGAATGAGTACAAAAAAGGACAAATATTGAGCATATTCTCTAATGAGAGAAACAGTGTTCAAAATATAGGTGCCCTCTCAAACAGTCCATGAGATAACAGTTTATTTATTTATTTATTATTTTTATCCCATTTCTTATTATGTCTTTTGACCATTAAAGACAATTGAATTGACTCTACCTTCCAGATTTGTTTCCTAAACAGTGAGGATTAATTTAGAATCCTTTATCTTACATGTATAATGGCTGTTTGATTGTGGCTTTATTTTATTTTATTTTATTTTTTCTCCAGTGTTTTTTTCTTTTTTTTTTTTTTTCTATTCGCATCACTTCACATACATTAATGGGGTAATTTCACCTGCAGTTTTACCTCCTTGTCATTCCGTGTCATCTGTGTAAATTTTGCCAGTAGCTTCAGTTCAGGCTGTTTTGTATTACTTTGCATTAACATTCATTTTATATGCCCAGAATACAATGGTTTGAGTAACAGCTGTGAGCACTCAGCAGTTATGCAAACAAGGCATAAAAATCTAAAAATGTGCGTTCTAAACATGAGGACTGTGTAATAAATGAACAAAAATGAAAAGTTCACTTTAGGTAACTTGCCAGTCAAATTCTGTGGCAGGGATAAAAACTGGTAGATGCTGTAAAGAAAAAAAAAAATCTTCAAGTAAAGCATCTGTGTTGAAAACTACCATTTCTTTCAGACATCTTTTGCTCAGTGGACACTGTCAAACCTAGAGCAGAGTTCTGAGAAAATCTTACATACATGCCTGACGTTTGTGAAAGATGAAGGATAGTGGTTTGTTCTAAAACTAGACAATCTCAACACAAATAACATTTCAATTTTTTTCAAGCTCTAATTTCCACAAGTTCTCCCTAACCTCCACATGAAGTTCTTTTAGATACCTGTTATTCTATCAATCACCCTTACTTACATTCTAACATCCCACACTTGCATCCCAGCACAACCCTAATGAAGTTCAGCAAAGCCAAATGCAAAGTTGGGTTGGGGCAATCCTGGATATACATGCAGACCGGGAGAAGAACTCAATGACGGCAGCCCCGCAGAAAACATTACTGACAACACATATATCCTCTATTCAATCATGCATGATGTTGAAGATAGTAAAGTTTGTCTCCTGATAACAGCATCTTACAAAGGAACTATTCAGAAAAAGAAAGACAGAGAGAAAGAAAGAAAGAAAGAAAAAAAAGAAAGAAATAAGAAGAAAAAACAAAAGCATGTAACATAAGGAAAAAGATTTATAATATGTATTTCTGCTTTATACTTTAATCTCACTGGTTAGATCACCTGTCCATTCCAAGAACTCTCAGTTTCTTGCTTCCCATTTATCTTTTCTGGAACATCAGGATTTCTTTTCCACAAGTATCAGTGACTTAAGAGCTTTCCTTTATTTTCCCAAATACATTTAAGTTGGTAGAAATACACAGGAGTATTTTGGTGCGTGGCATTGCATGGAATCTTCAACAGCTGCCATAGGAAAGAAGGCATGAATCCTTTCTATAATTTATCAGAGTAATCCAATAAACTATTAGAGACACAGAACAGGAGACATCTCTAATGAATTTTCCAAGAGCTGAAGAAAGCAATACTTTTCACAAAGGAGCCAGAGTTATAAACACCTATTAATTTGTCTAAGTACCAGTGGGGCCTGAATAGAGGGGAGGAAATAAAGTACTATCAAACATCAGAGCTTTACAAAAGCTTTCATTGAAAATTCCTGATGGGATACTGGCAAAGAGGGAAACTGATTTAATAAAACTGTCATACAGTATTAGAGGCTTAAGTGGTGATATTTTTTTCTTTAACTGAAGAGATCAAATACTTGATCCAGAAATAATGCTATATCTCTAATCTTTGAGTGTAAGGTTTTTGTCCTATACATTTCCAAAGTATACAAGGAAGAAGTGCTATTATTCTCAGTTAAATAAAAGTCAGCTCTAGGCTTCCATATGGATAGAATGCTAACAAAGCAGTTTCTCCAGGAAATATCACATGGTAAAGAAGATTTATCTTAATCACAGTATTTCTAGGAAATCTTTATGTTCTTAAGACTGTGTTTTAGGTGAGATTGTCCCACATACATATTGGGACACAAAAGTCAAACAAATGAACTACAGACACTTTGAATGTTCTTTTTATTGTAACTTTTAGTCATGTTAAAACACTTCTACAAGTTGCTTTAAGACAGCACTTTGGATCAGAGTACTCAGTTTGCTTCGCATAAAGGACAGCATGGCCTCATTCTACTCAGACAGCTCTCACACATGGTGTATATAAGTTAGTGCATATTCATTAGCATAGGTGAGGAATGACTCCCAACAGGCAGTCTGGATATAGACACCTGGTTTCAAAGGCCAAGAGAGCTAAGTTATGTGGACATTGCCATACTGTAGCTGGTGGCCACAGGTCCAGAGAATAGCCTGGTAATTATAATTTATTAGCATGAATGTAGTCCAACTGTCTCTGGGGTCATGCAGCACTATGAGGAGCATTGAAAACCATATGTTTTCACTTCCTAGAGAATTTTGTCACTCAAAGTCATGGTTGGGAAGGACGAGGAAGGAGGGAAATGACAAGAAATAAAGACAATAAGAGGAACAGAGAACGATGGTGCTGTAATACAGTGCAGAGAACAGTTTATGATCACAGTGCCTAAGGAAAACTTTGTACTTAAACCTTGCTACCAGACTCTCTTCTGCTTGCATATTTCTCTCTTTTTACATATGATTTTCAGCAACAGAGTGTGCTGCAGGCAAGGGCATTGAGCCAAAATGCTCACTGAGCTCTGCTCCCATGTCAGCTGTGGCTGTGGGGGGCCTTTAGAGGAGCTGTGAGGTAAATGTATGTGCCTAACTAGAGCAATGAGGTAGTCTACAGCAACATTTATGTGTAATGAGAAGGCCTCCAGAAAGCAACAATAAATAAATAAAGCATTTCTCTCATATCTACACACCTGATCTCCTTCAAGACCCTGAAGCTGCAGTCATGGTGAAAAAGAGTTGAATTTGTGAAGAGGCAGTAGGTATGGCAGTGTTCCCAGTGCTGGAATTTGACAAGAAGGTTGGAGTATGCAGGCTGGACTTGCTTGCATGTACAAAGTCAAATTACACAGTCAAGTTCTTTCACCTAGTTACTCACTGAATGTTAATTTTATACCTGAGAATATTATCAGCAACAGTGGAAGGTAATGAATCTAGCCTTACTGTTGGTTGCCCCTACATGTCATACTGTCTCATTCTTTGCACCTTTTTCAGGATCACATCACTTTGATCAGGGTTGCAAAGTGATCATCAGGTGACAGATCCTGCAGTAAGAATTTCCTTGCCAAAATAGGTCTGAATTTTCCAGAAGTAGCTAAGGCAACTCCTCTGTGATATGAAGGAAAAAGCTAAGAGCTCAATATGTCACTCTTGACTTCTAGACAACTCTACCACTTCTTAATGAAGTGTTCTGATAATGAATATTAGAGAGCATTCTAGCATGGTATAAAGAAAGTACAGGCTCTCATACCCTTTCTTGCTATATATATATATATTTTTATCATGTATGTTCTGCAGCCAAGGGAAGGAATCAATCTGGCAGTAAAATGGTAGCCATAGATGGAATCCAAGAGACTGATTTTGTGGTACATTTCCTTTTCTATTATACAATATAACAGTTACAAACCAGCAAAGCAAAGAATTGATGTGATTACCAGTGTAACAATACATTTCAGAGTGTCTGCATTTCCCTCACCTTGTCCCTCTGGGATTGTCTTCACTGGTAAGCTCTACTATTTATTATAAATCACCTAGGGATATTTCAGTTCCTGCTGTCTTTCTCAGTATAACTACCTATGAATAACTTCTTCTTCTTCTTTTTTTTTTTTTTTTTTTTTCCCCAGACAGTCGTTCACTTTATAGGAACCGATTCTGGTTTTAAAAAGCTGTACAGATTTTCCAATCGTACTTTTTCATAATGGTCTTTACAACTGAATGCTTACCCTGAGTATTCTGAGTGTGAAATGTTGCTTTTCTGTTTGACATCCTGTAACACATTTTGGTCTAAGAGTAATAAATAATTACTCTGTAGATCCAAGTGGTGTAGTTGCTAAGGGATTTCATCCAGCTGTCTTATTTTAGACATCTAATTTATGTGCCTCAGGGTGTAATTTCAGGAGATGTTAGCTTTGGAGACAGACAGCCTAAGAAGCTGTGCTGCACTTCATCACCTCCTGAGCTGTGGTGACCCAACACTTTGTGAAACCACAGCGTAAAACCCATCAGAGTGTGATCTGCTAAAAAAAGGGAAGTTGATGCATGTAATCCAGATCATGTTAGCTGTTCAATTGCTCTCCAACCTTGTAAACTGGAGAAGTAAATGTTGGTACAGTTGGTGCAGGAATATGGTATGAAGAAGGGTAGGGACGTCTTAATCCAGGCTTTCCTCAAAACATGTGTCTTATAAAATATCTCAGAAGAGTGAAGCTTCATCCTTTTGGGTTCAAACATCTTTCACTGGACAATGTACAGTAATACCAGATGATCTGAGACATGGGTCAAACCTGGCTATTTCCATTCACTGATGAGTTAGGAAGTGTGGTAAGAAAGGGATACTATCAAGTTGCCTAGATGGAGCATCTTTATTATACCTGAATATTAGGTCAACAGTGAATTCTTTTGAGGGAGATACATGTATTCCTAATACAGACAATAGAGAAAGGTGAGTAATAAGTGCTGTCTATATTTATGGAGACAAGGTCTCATTGTGAGGGCTACAGAGACATCTGCCTTTCTCCATTAATTACTCAGAGAAACAATATTTTCTTAAAGGTACTCCTGAGGCACCTAAAATTCTCATATGAATTGCAGCCTGCATGTAACTTCTATGATCTTACTTCATCATGTACATCAGGTACTGGTGGTATGAATATGTCCCCTGAAAGCTGCTAAGAACTTGAACTGGGAGATAAAAGGCAGCATCCTGAAATCCCTTATGCTTCCTATTCTTTGCTATCTAAATAACATCAGGGAATGTTGAGCTGTTCCTTTTGCAGCTCTCAGTTTGCTTTTCCCCAAAAGGATGGTGTAAACGGATTTAGCGTGGCGAGTCACAGAGAGCTTTACTTTGCACAACAGATGTGACAGCCATGCTATGTAAAGGAATGGACTGATCATTTTTCCTCTGGTCATGTGAAACATTCACTAAAAATATAAAGACTGCAGAACGAAACCCTAATGTGTTGGTGCAATGGAACTAATCAGAATATTAATACAACATACTTTTAAGCAGTCTCAGTCATGTTTTTTCTCTCATGTGGAACATGCTATTGAACTACTCTGCACAACCCAGCAATAGACTCCATCAGCTCTGCTCACAGTCCTTCACAGAAATCTATGAAATGCAATAAAGCTCTTTTTGGGCAATTTCACTGTCAGGGAAGAATGCAGGAAGGGTGGAACACCAGTTCTCTGATGGAGTAATTTTAGATTTTATTGTAATGCCTGCCAGTGTATATTCCACATGCAGAGATTACTAAAGCAAACTGTGAAAGGCCACAGCCTGCCCTGTAACCCTAAAAGGATGTTGGGCTTGGCTGTCTTCCAGGGCAGCAGGATGTGTGGCCTGGATTAGAACAGGAATATTCCTAACATTCATTGCTTTTTAATGATGTCATGCTTACTAGCTGTTGCAAGTCCTTTATGCTTTCCTCTGTAAAAGCCCTTCTAATACTATCAAAACTTCCTGGTGAGAAAACATTTTAAAACAAGCCTGTGTGCATCTTATCCATGAAGAGATACAATTACAGAACTACTAAAAAGCATGATTTATGGAAAGTGTAACTCAGCCCTGATGAGTTATTACACATATTACATGTATGTGTCAAATATTTTGCAAATATTATAAAATGAAGTCACCAATATCCACTGAGTATCTTAATGTTCTTGGGTTTCTCATTAGAAAAGTCTACATTCAAAGGGTTTTATTTTGCCTTATTTTATCTGAACATGTAATTCAGCGTTATAAAAATGTGATCACTTTAATATTGCAAGTTTATATCAAAGAGAATGCATTTGATTGATTACAAAATGAGACATGAATATCTTCAAATATTTTGCGGCCATGAAATGGGTGCTGGCTACTTCTTAATATGATATAAGAGTTCTGGAAATAAGTCACACAATTTTTGGTAGTGTTATTAATTATAATTGTGTTTATTACTTATAAATTTCTTTTACATTACAACCATCCACTTACAACCACCAATTTCACATGAGAATAAGAGGTGGTAGCCCAAAAGCTTCTCACTTCAGGACAAGAGTTTTTAACAACGTTACCACTGGACCCATCAAAACTGAAATTTGGAGTTAAAATGACTCAGATCACTAGAACTGCTGTTACTTGAAGAAAATTTAGAATCTTGTGGGTTTATTTCAGATCTTTCCAGGCACCAATGTAGAGCCTCACCAGCAGAATGTCTGGGTTATTGGTAGCCCTTTTCAAGAGACAATGTTCATTTGAACAATGAATGTTGAAGTGATGGTAGCTAAAATACTCCATGATTTTATTTGACTCTTCAGTAATTTTAGACCTAGACCTGGAAAGTGGCAACACAGATGAACAGCCAAGTATGAGGCTACTCAGACAAGAAAGCTGAGAAACTTCACAGTTTAAAAGAAAAGATTGTAATGAGGTATCACAATGGAGCTACAGAAACTGAACATTTCTGTCAGAGTAAAATGACCCAAATTTTCAGATCATGGCTGTTTTATTTACACAGGTTTGTTCAAAAGGTAACACTATTTGCATCCTCATCAGTTCCTACACCATGCTTTCTTCTGGGACAGCGTTTTTAGGGGGGTTGCCAAACATGAGGAGAGAGGGCTGTAGAGAAATGTGTTCCTCCTCAAGCAGAGTCGATGCAACAGGCACTGTCTTTCCTATTGTGGCTTTGCAAGCACAATTAGCCACAACAGTGATTGCACTGCACTCATCTCATAAAGATTTCTCTTGACTGTAGACAAAGTCCCTAAACACCTCTTTCCATTTCCACAGTACTGGCACAGTTAAAAATCTAAGTGGTGTGCATTTACCTTTTTGAATTTTATTGCTAAGAAGAGACAAAAGAAAATGGCATTTGCAGAAGTTTCACTTCCAGATCCCTGTCACTTAATGAAACTGGATGCTGGGGACTGTTTGGACCAATACTACCTCCAAAAAAAATCATCTATCCAATTCCTACTACTATTTCCCTTCAAGTAACGAAAAGAATCTCTTTGAAATTCTCAGGAAGCAAATATTTTCTCTTTTAAATCAGTAGGACTGTAACAACACCACCTGCTACTCTCTCCATCCCTTTTCCTTGGCCATGTGTTTGCACTGCTCTGGTCATCTGTTTAGTAGAGAACATCTTCACAAATGTCCTTCTGATAGAGCTCTGTTGGCTGGTTCACCTCAGATGGAGATGCAGTCACTTTTGCTGTTTGGTCTTATTGTATTTAATTTAGCTGCTTGGTCTTATCATAGAATCACTGAACATTTGGGGTTGGAAGGGACCTTAAAGATTCTGTAATGTCTTCAGCTACCCTTACTCAGGCAGGTGCTGAGTATCACATCAGTATCTAAAGTGCAGCTACAAGAGAGAAGAGGATAGACTCTTTAGCAGGGTATGTGGTGATAGGACAAGGGGAAAAGGTTTCCAATTTAAAGAGGGTAGATTTATATTGGATATAAGGAAATAGTCCTTCACAATGAGTGTAGTGAGGCATTAGAAAAGGCTGCCCAGAGAAGTGGTGGATGCCCAGTCCCTGGAGATGTTTGAGGCCAGGCTGGATGGGGCTCTGAGCAACCTGATTTGGCTGTGAATGTCCCTGTTCATTGCAGGGGACTAGATGGCCTATAAACGCCTCTTCCAACTAAGTATTCTATGCTTCTATAAGTACAAACTAGCAGTCTGTTATTGTTGCTTCATTACACGTTGCAGAACAAACTGAGCCCTGGCAATATTGCACGTGTATGTACCTGTGCTTACGCTGAAGGTATTACAAGGTAAATGAAATCTAGTCAACCTGAGAAATGCTAGATTTAAATTTTGTCAAGCTCAGTTCCAACTGAGAAAAATTAAGTGTCTCTTTGTGAGAGGACAGGGGACTTTTATGAAATCAGTCAATCATTCAATACACTAATCTTTCTTACTCTGAAAACTTATGTAGATCCTAAATATATATATGTGTCCAATGTTATTGAAACATCACATTCTGCAGACCACATTTACTCTCTCTAGAACAAATTGTCCTGGTTTTCCAATATCAGAAGATTTTTAAAAGTGCAAAAATAATCCTACAAAAACAAATGCATGTGTTTGCTAGCAAGATTGAAGAGAATTAAAGACATAAATCTTATTCACATCATAGGAATCAATCGTGACAATTGGCAAAGAGAAGTACAGAGATCTGTACCTTGGGCAGAACAGACTGTATCAGTACCAGAGAAGAGTATTGGACTGAAACGATCCAGGGGTTATGGCAACTGGCAGCTGGATATAGCCAACAGTGTGCTTTTATCATAATTCAGGTAAATTATATTTTTTGCTACATTCAGAAGAGTGTGGTCAGTTGGTCAAGGAAAGCCAACATCCCCCTCTGCCTGATAGTGGTGAGGGTGCAAATGGAACACTGCTGGGTTTCAAGATGCTTGGTTCAAGAAGGTTGGTGGTGGTCCAGCAGATAGCTACCACATAATTAAGGGTCTGTGAGCAAAACTTGAAGGAGCTGGGCCCCTCAAGTCTGCCAAAAGTGTAAGTCCAGAAGTGATCTAACCCAAGCCTGCAATGTGGAGCTACAAATATAATGGAGATGACATTTTCTTGGTAGCAGTGTATGGTAACACAAGGCACAAGAGCTACATGCTGCATTAGGAAAAACTTCTTTGCCTGAACAGTATGGCAGCATAGGAGCAGATTACCAAAGAGGTAGTTTACTTGTCTTTAGTAGTTTCCAAAGGTAGGCAAGTCCAGGGCTAACCTGGCCCAGCCTGGTGACTCCTTCTGCTTGAGCAGGCCTGCAGCTGTCCCTCCTAACCTCGGCAATCCTGTGAACTCACATGCTGTGTCAGACCTTTAGTCCTTAAAGCCAATTCCTTGGCCAGCATCCAGTAACAGATGCTTTAGAGGACAACACAGAAAACCCTGATACAGGCTATTATGGAACAATTTGCTTCGAGCTAGAAGTTTATTGTAAGCATAATGAATTTCAAAGTATTTATTGTAAATGTAGTTTGTAACAGGAATGTTAAGATGTTGAAAACAGTTTTAGCAGCTTCCTTTCAGTTTAAACACATGAGCATTCCCAAGCAAGGGTTTCCAGGAAAAAAAAGAAAAAAAAGAAAAAAAGAAAAAAAGAAGGCTTTAAACCTGAAATCCTGGTCTTAAACTCTCCACCAGGAATAAAAGTTCTGATTCAGCTGATTCACGTTAAAGAAAAAACAAAGGCTTCCATTACAATTCAGCCCTTAAGGAGCAGTTAGTAGCAATTAGAAAATTATTACCACATCACAATCCTAGGAGTATGCCCTAAGGAAAAAGCTTTTGACAGAAGACCACCATTCCTCTGATCTTGCTGCCAAAAGAGGGGTAGCACTACTCTCTTATTCACACGGGAGAAAATTCTTCTGACCCATGAATGGTAAGCTTTTGTACTTACTGTCTAATACCTGCCTATCTGTCTAGCCAGATATTTTAAAATGTGCTCATGTAATACCACTCTGGAAGACAATATCTTCAGGAAAGGTATTGTAACTAATAAAACTTTCCTCAGTTTGTGTTTCTCATTGCTCCGTCCTGGAGTTTTAAGGAAATGGCTTTGAAAATATCACAGCCAAATTCCATCACTGGTTCGATGTATGTAGAGTTCCAAAAAGTGTAGATGAAAGTAGACTTGGCCATAGACAATGGTTAGCATAGTCACATGTTTCTAATTGTTGCTCGGAGAAAACCAGACAGAAAATAGTTTATTCACACTTTTATATTCTACATTTTCCCACAGACAGATATCTCTCAGTTTTGTTTATGATCCTCTATTTTTTCTCATTTTGTAATCACGTTGAAGACTGATACTGTTAAAAAAAGTGTGTGCAATCACCCTCCAGCAACTACTGCTGTAGTAAATGTCCCTATAAAACAGACACCTGGATACTACAATTAATGATTCACAATAACCCTATGAAATTGTTATCTCATTTAAATATATATATATATACATAGGAAACAAAGCGTACGTGACCTCCCAGAATCAAACAGGAAATGTGTAATCACTTATGGAACAGGGCACAAAAATGTCTCCTCACACAAAATCCCAGACTCCTCCATCCGCCTACTTATATATCTGGAAGGATGTCTGCACTAAAAAGACTGCTTGGAAAATAGATAGGGCTGCATTATTATCAGTTTGGTCTACTTTGCATTTTACTCTATTTGCAAGTCGCTCAAGGTCTCACAGCTCAGATTTATAGGGGAACTTGTGACAAGAACATTGACACTAGTGTTACAAACAGTAAAGCTGAACGTCAGAGTTTCTTTCCAAAATACCATCTTGATGTATTTTCAGCTGTTGGCAGCCTAACAGAAAGAAATAGCTGTATTTCTCTTGAGCTGAACAATCATTTAAGAGAAAGGGCATGAGCAGTGCTGACTTTATATAATTGATGTACATATGCTCACGCCAGGTAACTCCTGCTTTATGAGTTCATTTTACAGAAAAGTTGCCAAATAAATCACCATTGCTGAAGTGGAATGATTTCTTTGGCCAAAGCCGAGCATCCTTCTACAGAATATTCCCAGTAAAACATGAACTAAGTGCATCACAGGCAGTTGCTTAGCAGGACAGAAGATATTATGGAAGCAAACTTTGACCTTTAGCACAAAATCTGTCTGCTTTAAGCAACAGTTACTGTACTTTGAATAGAAGAAGCAGGGCAGATGAACTGATACAGGAAAAATATACTTTACAGTGCAACAGAAAAAAATGAAGCTGTGCACTTCAGCTCATAAATAGAATTTAAAATCTCAATTAGAGAATTGTGTTTATAAAAGGAAAACTTGCACGCATGATGAAGAAAAGTGGCATTATACGTGTACTTTTGCTTCCTGGCTATTTGCAAGGTCAGTAGGATGTACTGTCACACACACTTTTCTATCTAGCATTCACTCAAATGAGAAAAACAAGTATTTCAAATGGCAGTGAAGTTTATTCCTGCAGTCTTCTGCCACTGTAGTCCCAAAGACACGTTTTTAAAAGTATTCTCTCCTTTTGTTCTCACTACAAAACTGCTTAACAGTTCAACATTGTTGACTGTTTCCAGAGCCAGAATGGCTCAAGATTGGAGTAGAAGGGGTGGAAGATATCATTTTTAAATACTAGCAGACCTGCATGGTTGGGGAAGCGTCTGTCTGTATTATGTCTGGCACTAATACATGCTATTAATCATTCACCTTCATAATCACTGAATTCACGCCCTTAGTTTCCTCTCTGCACTTCTAATGGACTCTTTTTCAATTATGGTTCTTCTGTTTATACACAGAGCACTGCAGCAGCCATCAGTAGGACCAAATAGGCTTTGAATTTAAATGTATGAGCTCCTTACGGGAAATAGATTTAATTCTGATACATGTCTTTTTATCAAAAAGCAGACTTTACTACAACTGGGATTAGTGGAGGCCAAATAGTGCTGGTTTTATGCATACCTAACAGCGTGAGAACAGCAAAATCAGCTCCAGACTCAGCAGGATATTCAACTTTTCTACATCTCTTACACCAGATTCCATGAGCACTGCTGTGTGGAAGAGTGTGTTTTAGGCAGTTGTGAGCAGGCTGTGCCATTAATACACGTACTAATGCAGAACAACTTCACCATTTGCACCCTGTCTCAGACCCTTTGCTTTCCCTTCATCCCAGTCTGGTCCACAAGCTGGTGATGTGCTGCTCTGTACCTGCTTCCTGTAGCTTGTGGCATTTGTGAAATCTTACACACTTCTGGGTACATACTGAAGTATTTTGCACGTTTGTGTATGTCATCTGTATGCTTTTGTATGCAAAGATCGGAAGTACAAGCCTTGCATTTGGAAAGGAGAAGTTCATTCTACTATTCCAGAAACAGGGATGCAGCCACCTTTTCTATGGGCACACGGATACTGGACCCCTACAGCTGTCTTGTCTCATTTGCAGCTGCCACCATGGAATCAAGTGATTCAGTTGGTCCTAGTATGCAAAGTCCTGGGGAAACAGCAAAACAGTATCAAAGGAAAAGACCAGTGTCATCTTCTACAGACATCCCCTTCCAGAAGTCACTTTCTGGTTACGTCTACAGAGTAGTTCAGACACTGCCATCAGACAGAAACTGCTGAGCCAGGGTGGGTCCTTGTGGCAGAAAAAATCAGTTTGCCAAAGCTACTGAGAAGCATGACCTTGCGTTGAGACCCCACAACCGTTATCCATCATGATTCAGGGTCTGGCTGTGGCATTAATATCTGCATTCATATCATGAATCCGCTTTTGTTTAGCAATTAAGCAGAGTTTTTTTTTTTTTCTTTTTCTTTTTTTTCTTCTTCTTTTTTTTTTTTTTTTTAAAAAAAGAAAAGAGTAACCTTTAAACATAGCCTGACAATGAACCCATGACCCACAAGAATCTGTAGTCCATTAGCAATCAGTGACCCATCAAGTTCTCTGCTTTACAATCTTCATTATCTCACAGTTGATTGAACTGATGCAACATGACAATTATTGATTTCCTTGGAAAAAAAAAAAAAATAATACTTTAGGACAATTTAAATTTAGGACTAACTTTCAGTTATTTTAGGAACTTCAGTTTTCAAAGTCTGTCATTTAAAACTGAATGAAATAATTCTTTCTAAACCTCTTTGTAATTCTGTGTTCTCTAATGTAAATCTCATTGATTGCCTTATTCATGGCTTAAAATATTTTTTCAGTTGTTCTGACATTCTGACATTAGAAGACTTTCTCTGGACCCAGTACTTACCCAGGAAGATTCACTTACAAGAAAAAAATGGGCGGTACAGGGATCGGTTCCATATCCCTGGTGTTCTCCAGCTCTGTCTTCTTCCTGAACATAAACACCGACCTTAAAGCAGCAGTGTAGCTCTTTGCCCTCTTCCCTTCCTGAAAAGGAAACTGTCACTTCCAACTATTTCAGAATGTTAATTCTGTAAAACAGACGTGCTACAATCCTGCAACAATGCACAGTTTATTCTGGGTGGCTTTGGAATTGCCTCTGACTCCTGCTCATTTCCCAATAATTACTGATAATTACACCACTCAAAACAAAATGAAACACAACAGACTCTTTTAAAGCTTTGGAAACAAAGTTTGTCCAGAAGCTGACCTTCCCGTTTGGAGGTGAGAGGAAGTGTGCATGGAATTATATAGGCCTGATGAGTTGCTTTCTAACTCATTTTGATAGAAATCAACAAGCATAGGCAGGAAGAAAACCAAGGCAGTAGCTTTAAGGAGCCCCAGGCAGCAAGCTACGTGCAGGCTTAGGTTTATACAGTGGCTTTAGGAGCTGTCAATGCTCTGCCTCGCCTGTTATCTTAATATACTGCAACAATGGCAATGATAAACAACGTTCATTTAATATAAACCCTTCTTTGCTTGTTTATAGAAAGAGTTTCTTTGGTCAGCATATAAACGCATTTGAGGTCTTTTTAAGGCTAACTGCCAGAGGAAAAAAGGAGAAAAAAAGTCTGCTGCGGGAGCTGAGGAAGACCTGCCAAGTGTCACTTATACAGGAAAAAAGTTTTTATGGCATTTCTCTTTTTTCTGCAGATGGATTTTACAGCATGTTTCAGCAAGACACTTAAAATCACACTCATCCTAAGTTTCAGTCATCTGCGTTTAAATCGTCCTGGCAGAAGCAAGGGCCTTGTAACTGCTTTTGAACAGCAGTGCAAGAGTTTTGGCAGAAAGACCTTGGACTTATGATGCTGTTTTTGCATCCATATAAGAGCTGATGCACAAAGCAGCCTTGGAGCGATGCTGCTGCTTTTGTTGCAGGGCACATGTACAGGCACCAGTGGGCCTTGGAGTGGTGACATTTGGGCAGGCACTCTGATGCTATATTTGCTATATTTCCTTCAGCACAAAGAGTGACGGACAGAGGGGCCTTGGATATCAGACAGTACACACACAGCAGAGCTTATGTGCATCATTCACATACACAAGTGTTCCATGAGCCACTGGGCTCCTACAGTTCCCTCAAACATTTAAAAAGCAAATAGCAATCAATTTTCGTATGAAGGCTGTATTAATAACTTTGAGATATCACTATACCACCTTTAAAGGCAATAGAAAGCAACCAGCTGAATTCCTCAACTTTTCAAAAATAGCTCCACAGCTGGTTACATTCATTTGTTTTCTTTTTGGCATTCCTTCGCTGGATTCAGCAAGCATGATCAGCTGCTATCCACTGGAAGCACTATAGAAACGGATCTTTTATTATTATTATTATTTATCATTCGTAAATACTGACAATGTGCTGCATCGCACTTTGTCATAAAGAGAGCAGATGGTTTATTATAAGGTTAACGTTCTGGAGCTCCAGCAATACTGCATCTGATTTGCCAGCCCCATTACTTCTGCAGACGTTGTGGAATAACCGATGAAGACAAGATTCAGCACTGTCAGTGCTTACAATTATATTGTGTCCCACAATGGCAGAGCAATATAGTCTCTGCAGAAACTATTCCGTTTGTTAAATGCAAGATGTAGGCTTGATTCAGCAGTATTAAACAGAGACCTTCAAGGAGAAGGATGTGGGAATGCTGACCAATGAAAGACTCAACATGAGCCAGCAATGTGTGTTTGCAGCCACCATATACTGGCTGCATCAAGAAAAGTGTGACCAGCAAGTCAAGGGAGGTGATTCTGCCCTCAGGTCTGTTCTCGAGACCCCACCTGGACTACTGCATCCAGTTCTGGATTTCCCAACACAAGAAGGACATGGAGTTGTTGGAGCAGGTCCAGAGGAAGGCCACAAAGATGATCAGTGCTGGAGTACCTCCTCTACAAGGACAGGCTGAGAGAGCTGGGGCTCTTCAGCCTGGAGGAGAGAAGGCTCCAAGGAGACCTTATAGGAGCCTTCCAGTATCTGAAGGGTACTGAAGGAAGGATACAAGAAACCTGGGAAAGGACATTTTATAAGGGCATGTAGCAACAGGATGTGGGGAAATGAATTTAAGCTGCAAGAGGGTAGATTTAGGCTAGGTATTAGAAAGAAATTCTTTACTGTGAGGGTGGTGAGACACTAGAACAGGTTGCCCAGAGAGGTTGTGAATGCCCCCTCCCTGGATGCATTCAAGGCTAAGCTGGATGGAGAGCTGTGAGCAACCTGGTCTGGTGGGAGGGATCCCTGTCTATAGCAGGGGGTTGGAATCAGCTGTAAAGGTCCTTTCCAACCTAAACCATTCTAAAATTATATGATTTGCCTTGTGCAGAAAATCAGAGGAGTGATCATATTTCTTTTTCTAAATGTGCAACCATTACTTGATTGCTTTTCTGACTCTAATAGTCCTAAAAATCTGAGAATGTTGAATGTTTATTACAGAAAAAATCTAGTTCTTTGAGTTGTAGGTCAAATGTGGAGAATGAAAGCCTTGGGGCCACCAAAGAATGCTAACAAACCTTGTGAATCACCCATAGAACACACAAAGTTAATTTTAATTACTGAAAAAAAACAAAAAATGGGGTGAAATAAATCCCACACATTGTTGTGCCTATGAGGTGTCTTCACCGGAAGGCTCCAAGGAATGCTCACTGAGTATTAAAAATATAATGTGGATTTCCAAAAAATCAGCCATCCAGGACTTGGAAATTTCTTACCTAACGTGAATAGGTTAATGCTCCTCTCTTAGTCACCAGCAAGAAATAATCATGTCAAGCCACTAGATGTGTGGATTGGATTTTGCTCTTTTATAGTTTTTCCTGGTAGACTGTAGTCTGTAGCTACTATGGTTCAAAATCCCAAACTAACTGACAAATCCTCCAGTATTCAGTCCTGATTCTAAGGCTTCATCTAGTGCTTTCAAAGATTTGGAGGAGAATATCACGGGCAGAAATGAGTTCATGCACAGGAGAAACATTGAAGAATATATGCAAGACTGGCTCTCTCTATGAAAAGTTTATGGAAACTTGAGCTGCTTGGAGGCAGATGTGACCAGAGATATCTGGGAACCAGAATAAAAGAATGAAATGAAGCAGGGCTAGACTGCAGCCTGTTTGAGGTGACTCTGCTGCTGTGTCATTTTCTTGCTTTTCATTTTTACTATCACCTCTTGACATTAAGTTAAGATGATTTCCTGAAGGAAGGATGATTTGGGTAGCTACAGTCAAGCTGTTCTAAAGACAAGGAGAAAGAGATGAGCAACATGATCATAAAAGATCACCCAGTATTCATTCATGAATACTTTGATCTTCATTTTAAACCAAGCTTAGACATTTTCTCCTACTATGCCACTCTTGATAGACTTCATAGGTCCAAAGTTCTTCATCCAGAGAACTGTACAGATGTCCGTGCCTCGAGCAGCCAATATATCCAGGAGAATATCAAGGTCAATTCAACAGGTTGATGTGGGAGATCAGGTTAGTGAGGCAGAACCCACCTTTCATTAACTTATGCTGGTTGTTCCTGATGACATGATTGTAGTTGCATATACCATATGATGACACTGATGTTTCTTGGAACAAATGGATGTTCTTGCCTACGGCAACAGTGAAGAAACAACCACAATAATAAACACAGTCTTGAATGGATCAGTGATATGGGTATAGATGAGTTTTTAATAATGCTGCTCCTCTCTGTCAGGAAATGACTCATGATTTTAATTGCTAGTAGCAGCTATAGAGGAACCTTAAGCTGGACTGATAGCATTATATATATTGTATTCTATAACGTAAACTGAGGCAAGAAGCACAGCGTTTATGTAATTTATAGAATAGAAAAATATAAGCTACATTCCCCTGGTATATTTTAGCAGTGAGGAGGTACAGTTCTGCAAGAGAGAGGTGCAGAACATGTGGTCACCTCCAGGATATGAAGACAGCAAATATACTAAAACATCCCACAGATGCAGAAGGGAAATGCCCAAACCCATTGTGTGTCAATGATGTGGAAGGCAGGCAGGTCATTTCTAGAGGATGGGGTGGGGGAGGTGTTCTCAGTAACGTAATAGGGAAATGGATGCATGCATGAAGGGAGGAGGAAACAGGATATTTTGAGGGAAACAGAGGAAGGAAACAGAAAAGCAGAGAAACAAGGGAAGGAGAAGAAGAGGAAAAAGCAGATGGGTGAAGAGATGAAATTGGGAAACAGCACTATTAGCAATTTTGGTATCTGCTGTATTAGCAGTTTAATAAGTGTTGTTTTTTGGTTTTGTTTTTTTCTTCCTTACAATTCCATTTAAATCACTGCTAAATTTACCACAGGAGTTTCCCAAGACACTTTCCCAATTAATTATTGATTGAATCTAAGAAACCATTATGAAACTCTGGTATTCAGTATTTCGAGGGCTTCTAAAGTAACAAGATAAATAAGGTGGGCTTGTACTTGTGCTTTATGCCAGTGTATATTTCTCCTGAAATTATAGTTATACTGCACATGCAGAGACCCACAGCTTTCTGAGACCGTCAGATTTTCTGGATGGAATGAGAGATTGAAAGCTTGGGTTTTCAGAATTTGTCATCAAAGTCTTTACAAAATTGGACTCTGACTCAAGTAACTGGCAACAATTTTAAATGTCATGAACAGAACCAATATCTGTTTCAAAGGGACCTAAGGTAAGATATTATGTCTATGGCATATGCACATAAAGCAGCAATATTAGCTAAGCTCTTTTGTTAAAAAATGAAAAAGTAACAGTTTTGACATCTGCCACCTGTCCTAGGCACAATACCCGTCCCATCAGCTCTGAGCAGAGTAACTTACAGGTCATGGGCTCCTCCAGATGAAATGCAATGGCTCAGATGTTGAGTCTATTTCACAGTCCTTTTGCCTCCTGCAGGACATGTGTATGTGTGTATATGAAGGGCATTTCCCATTGGTTATATCCATTGCCATAGACAGAAACAACCCTGTTGCAATTTAATTTTGATGGTACAATTCACATAAACTACTTGATAAACATCTCACCCAGGGTGTTTGCAAAGCTAAGCATGAGGCATCCAGATAAGGACAGAGTTAAGCTTATGCATCAGTCACTGGATGATGCCATGTCCTGGGCAAAAGCATATTAGTTCTCTCATCCCCACTTAAAACTTCCTTTGCATGGGCATGTGTGCAAGAATCTTGGGTTGAGGAGAGCAAAGAAGAAAAATAATGCAGTTGCTAGTGCTAAGTAAAGGTAAAAGACCCAACATTCTCAATTTACCTGCAGTGCTCTTAGTCTTCCCATCTTTTTCGAAAGCAAATTCAAGATGCTTTCTGTCTTCTTTAAAATACATTTTCTGTCTCTCCCATTGTCATCTTCTGTTTCTTGTCAAACACAAGAGATTACCGTGTTCTGGATGAGATCTTCCTATTGACTTGTGCAAAGATATTATAACTTCTTTATCTATGATGGGAATATCCATTCTGCTACAAGTGAGGATCTTGTTTGTTTTTGTTCATTGATTTTTTTTTTTTTTCCACAGCAATCATGTAACACTTGATCAGTCAGCATATAATTGAACAATTCATCCAAGCAATTCTCCTCTTGTTATTTTCAGCTTACTTATTACAGCAATTTGTGTAACTGACCTTGCTTTTCCTCACAGTATACTTCAAGTAATTTCATTTATTACAGCTTTCATACTCAATTAATGTTTCCTCATTTATTTGTACTGATATCTCTTCACTTTTTGCAATAACATAATTACTTTGCATAATCCTTCTTTTAGCACTCAGGTCATTAATGACCTTACATAAAAGATAACCTCAGGGTCAATCACTGAGAAACTCCCCCAGGAATCTTATTCCATACTGATAACTCTGCAGTGTTTACTACTTCTCTATGCCATCTTACAACCTTTGCATTAATACTGATTTCTACTTTTCATAGTTTCCTCAACTTCAAGATACTTGTGGAATCCATATAGTCTGATTATCCCCATTTCCATACCTTTGTAGCAATCAATTGCCCTGAAAATAATAATAATAAATATATATATATGTATATATATACACACTTGTATTTTCATTTCAACTTCATTTCTGCTCCCGTTCCATAGAATGTTTGCTTTTTTTTTTTTTTTTTTTTTTTTTTTCTCATATTCCTATGGCTGAGAAGCCTTCTGTTATTTGTTTTAACTTTCTTTGCAATGACAAACTGTATTAGATATCTGGCAAGAGTTCTGGACTTTATTCTTGAATTTAACACTCTCCAAGATGTAGCTTTCCTTATTTTTCCACTCCTTGTAGAGTTGTCTTATTCCTACCTCCTTCGTATGTGATTATACATTCAATTATAAATGGAACCTTCCCAGATTTTTTGAAGCATATTTAAAATTCCCCCATACCTAAAAATTCCTGACAAATTTGATTGAAAGAAACTTCAGTCAGCTTTACATTTAAGTTCCTAATTTCTGCGGGTTTTTGACTTCACTATTCTGGTCTCATATTTGTTGTATTTGTTCTACCAGATAGAAAACTTGATCAGTTTTATTTGTTTTCCCTCAGTGTAGTTTAACTGAAATTATCTTTGTTAGTTAAAGTCATTTTCCATGGTGAGGACCTCTACCATATCTATGATTTACTAAAGTGGATTTAAAAATAGGTTTATTCCCCATGCAGTGTTGACACAATGAGATGCTGAACTTAGCTACATACTGCAGGAATAAATACAACTACATACAGGAATATCTGAACTATACTAAGATTATTTATCCAAGTTTTTGAATTGGTTGCATTGTTGAGAAATTATTTACTTCTTACTCATTTTATAGTTTGGAATTTTTTCCCCAAATAACACAGTTCCCAGTAGTATTTATATCTGTAACAATCTGAAGACATTTCACTGTCCAAGCTGATCTATAACAAATTCTTAACAGCACTTCTAGAACACCGTTGACAGAGAACCTTCAAAGAAATTTTGGACTAAACTGGGTATCTGTGAATTTTCTTATAGTTACACTGCTTTAATGACATAGAATGCCACCCTACTGCTTTTATCTTTATTTCTGTCCTACTCAAATAAATTACACTTTTTAGTGCACTTCGGTAGATTAAATTTATGGTGATATATCACAATGGTTTTTAAGTCCTTATAATTATTATTTAATTATCTGGGTATCACTGTCTTATTTCCCAGTTTCTTTGCTTTATAAGGGGAATATTTCCACTCATTTTAGATTTTATCCTGTTTATTGAACCTTCAAACTGACTGTTGAGCATCAGACTGCAGTTCTGCCAAGTATCAGTATTTCTTTTTTTTCTGTCAGTACTCTAATGATCTAGCACGTTCCTGCTCATCATGAGGATTTTTGTTATCACTTGTCCAATGGTATAATATTTGCTGCCCATCTCCAAGAGTGTTCCTTCTCTGTTCCAAACACAGTACTGGCAAGCCAGTAGAGATAAACTTCTATTTGGGAATTCAGTGCAGCTTAGGCTGCTGTGAGAAATGGGATTGCTCCAAGGGAGAAGAATGTTTGGAGGAGAAAGAAACTACTGGAACAGCCCCAGGAGATAGAGTGGAATGGACAAAATGGCCAGTGATGCTAAGTGTGTGTAAGGAGTTTGCCACTAAAAGAGAAGTAGATTGACTGAAAGGAAAGAAAAACAAGACTGAGATGAAGTGTTATGGAGAATTGGACAGAAATTATGAAAGGAGAGAAGACAAGTAGCTTGTGATTAGTGTAAAGAGACAGTTTGGTGGAAAGGAAGAAATGGAGCAATGAGACTTATACAAAAATCTTGGATTCCCGAACTTCTACATCCCTATTCTCTCAGCAAATATCTTCCAAACTTACTGAAGAGTGCTCTGCACCGTCTGGCCGACACACAGAACACAATCAGACAGCTGATTAGCTATGCAAAGTCCAGTTTAATTCTCTTGATAGAATATAACTTCTTGTTATTATCATTTTGAGAAGTTAAGAATTTGAGAAGTTTTATGCTATAACTCATGAACTAAACAAAATATTGTAACAAACATTTTTAATGGAAAGAACTACCATCTCTAGATGCAACCCAATGCATGTTGCTAAAGCTTTTAATCATTCATTTGTCTACCGTGTTTCTTAGGACTGTATGATTGCCACTATTTCATCTACTTTCTGTACAGAATTAAAATTAGAGGCTTTTCTCTCATTTTCATTTTCTTTCTCAAACATACACAAGTAAAAACATATATACATCACTTTCTGCGTCTGAGTGCTATTCCAATGCAATTCTTTGATAAATAAAGCAAACATTTTTGCTTCAGAAGTAAAAATGCATTCATCACTTTACAATGATCTGTATCTCTTTAGTGGTGGCACAGTATGCACTTCTACTGAGTTTTAGTGGAAACTGATGTACACTGAGGGCAACATATCCTTTCTTCTGTAACTTACTTTCAAAATTACTGATTTTGACTGAACAATGGTGATGGCAACTCCTATGACAAGTTGTGACATATCTGTTCATGACATTAAATAAAGGTCTGCCATCTCTACAGGTCTACTTAACTTTGTCAATTGAGAATGCCAGAAAAACCATCACACTAAGCAGATTGACACTGTCAGACACACAAGATAAAAGAATCAGAACAGACTTTATGCAGAGGTAACTGAACATCATTTTGTCTCAGAATCTTTCCCTTCTGTATCATAAACCTGAGATAAGAGTATGCGTAACAGTAAAATTCCATCTTTTTAAAGTTTCCCTTATAGTTTGTTGTTGATGTTGTTTCTGCTGCTGTTTTGTTTGTTTGTTTGTTTAATTCATCTGACCTGATAATAACTGTCTAAAAACAAGTTGAAAGTCTAAGCTAGTTATCTTGGCTCCTAATTCTGGAAGAGAGAGCTGTAAACATATCTAGAAAGTATTAATTCCTGTGAAGACATATGTCAAATATGATGAGGTTGAAGCTTTCTGGAGGTGTTGACTTCTGCCTGGTTAAGTGCAGAGAGAGGCTAAATGATCTAGGCTGGATCACATTCCTCTTCTAGAGAGAAAAATAATACAACAGCTTCTCCCTTTGTGTTGTCAGGCATTCATTCAAAATTGAAAGCTTTGTATAAAAAGTTACATTTCAATACTGTAATCCACAGTGACCTATTACAGTTTACAGATCAAAATAATGTGTATACTAGTATTATAAACACCTCTCATTTCAGATAAAACATAATTGCACCAGAATCAGAGAGTTAAAAAGAATAAAATATTTTGCTAGTGATAAATTCAGAACTCCTCCTTTTATGAGGATACACCTATGTGATAGCCATTGTGTTCTCCATAAAGCATAAGAGACATGTCTATTTCTCTCATTCAGCAGAAACTTACAACTTATCCAAACAGTGATGACTGGTGCAGAGTGCATGCTACAGGAACTGTGTTTTACTACAGAAAGTTTGGGAGAAAAATCATTTTGTACAGGTGATTATAGTCTCTATGTTTTTAACATCTTACTGTTGCATTTCTTCAAACAAACAAGATTTTTTCTTATATATATTTTTTTTTGTTCTTTCATGTTCTTCTTTCTTTTTATGCCTTGAGTCTTCATCTGCTGCTTTCTAATTGCTAGGGAAGGCAGACAAGATGCCCCATTGGGAACAGATGGCTTTCTGGAAATCGACCAACAAGGGCTACTCCTGGAATAGATTTCATCTGCAGGCCCCACACAGAGGTAATATATGATACCTACAAATAGATAGTGCTCCAAAGGCTTAGGCAGGAAAAAAATATATCCTGTTGAAGTTCTTAAGCCTTTTATGACCACAACTTGCCAACAGAAAGGCATACGAATGAATCCTATATTTAGCATTCAATTTTTGAAGTTAATTTTCTATAGTTCTGTATTAGTCTGTATTCAACAACTATGCTTAAAGTACATTGTTTCTGAAGAGATACATTTCAGTTTCCAAAGGTGAATTTAATATAAAACTTGAAATCAGTTATAATTTTATCCTACTTTGCAAGAGTGGCATGAGATGTAAATCAGTATATGAAAATAATATTAAAAATCTTCTCAAGAGTAAAATTAAATAACACAGGAGCAAATGCATTGGTTTATAGTAAGTGTAAATAACTGTGATTATCATTGTTGTTTTCTGCTTCTGTGTTCCACACCTTTACATTCTTTCATCAGACAGAAGAGATACTATTTGAAAGATTTTACAAAATACATATTAGTTTTGGTTTAGTTTTCCTCAATCTAAAATAAATTTGATGAGAACCATATTGTATACAACTGTTCTGTGTGTCTGGAAAATATTATTGTGAAGTTATGGATGGGGCTGTAAAACAGAGAGATCAGAGATATACTGTTTATAGTAAAAAAATACAAACTACGAATAGTAATGTGACAATGGCATTCTGTATCCTCAGGATCCTAACTTCAGACTTGAAATAACGTGTGGTTTTCTTTCTGTTCACAAAGCAAAATGAGTACTAGAGTACTTTATTTTTGCTTATTTATAAATCATTGAAATGATATATTTTAATTTCATTTGTGAATAGACTTAGTGAAAATAAATTCTAAAAATTCAAGTACCAGAATGCAAACTCCAGAAAGAAAATATCAATATTTGTTAATTTTATCACAGGTTTTAGGAATTTGGACATTTTGGTGTCTTGAGGAGGAACAATGGCTTGACTGCTCTTCTGTCCAAGTGGGTTCACAACAGGGTTAACAATGTTATGAGCACTTTTGGAAACTTGAGGATGTTCCAAAGGTTATTTATTATAAAGAGAAATGTCATAAAGTGCTTGGAAGCAGAATCACAAATAGGTACATTAGCCATACAAGGAAGGAGAAGGGAAAAAAAAAAAAAAAAAAAAAAAAAAAAAGGCAAGAAGAAGATCCATTCTTTAAACAGAGGAAGAGAGTGGGAGTTTACTTTCTTTAAAAGAATTCAGGAGAAATGGTAAGCATGGAAGAGTTCAAAGTGTTTATTTTATATAAACTAGAATATAGATACATATGCTGTAAAGGGAAGTGATTAAGTGATTATAGAAGTTGTATGTCCCCACATCTGAATCAAAAACTACTTCTCAATTTTTGAGGCAATCATCTTCTGCCATTTTTACCTACTCTCTAACCACACGTGCAAAGTCATAAGTTACTTGTGTAATTGACATAGAAATTTGGATGCAAAAAAGAAGCAGTTGGCACAGCTGACACCAGCTCCTTTAGATTGTTGAAGCTGCTAATAGCTCAAAGAAGCTTTTCCACAGTTGCCAGTGTGTTAAAACAATTCACTAAGTGCACTTCCTTTTCCATGCATGCATGAGGGAATGTGCAGATTGAGCTAATAATTTGAATATGAGACCTGAAATAATGTTGTAAATGTTTCATTGAAATAAAATAAAATAAAATAAATAAAAGAATGAGAGAGAAAAAAACATTTTCTAGACTGGAACAGAAAGAACTACACAGTAGGAAATCCAGTGGATTGTCATATTAACTTGTTTAGTAAAACCACCAAAGAAATTAAAAAAACATACATTGGAAGAATGGCTGTATGTGCCATCAGGTGCTGTGCAACTTTCTGCTAAGATCTGGGGTGGAATGCGATGTTTTTCTCTCCACAAAAGTTATGTTAACTCAAGTTTTTTAGTTATTTAAACATTCACTTGATCAGTGATAACTTTCAGCTTGGTTGACCATGGCTACATTTGAGTCACCAGTCTAGAAGTGAAAAGCTCTACCAATTCATTCCTCCAACAAGATTGTAATCTTAAAACTGAAGTAAGACTTTTGCTACATTTTCTATTCTCTTTACTGTCTCTGTCAGGAAAGAGGATTGATGTTGTTCCATTTCCTTTTATTATAGTTTTTGTCACAGGAGGAAGTGGAATCTTTGCTCTTAACTCTTGGCCAGCAACCATAGCTTTGAGACGGACACAACATTAAATGTGGCAATTAAAATTCAATGTAACTATTACAGATAATTTGTGTGAACTTGGGCATGGTAAAGTAAGTATATGAATGATATTTTCTTATAATTAGCAAGGACATCATTTTTAGCAGTGTCACAGATTCTGTTCAGCAGAAACTGTGATTAAATAACAAGTTAATAAACAGATTTATGTAGTAGCTTATCCAGTGGCAGAGAATCTTCCAATCTAGATTGTCAATTCTGATTTCTAAAACAGTTGTTAACTGGGTCCAAGCACTTGATTTTTCAGGAAGAGACAAAAGTGATCCAGAAAAGATCTCAAGGATTTTGTAGGTCATAATGTTTAAGTTCCAGCCATATAGTGAAACTTCGATAGATTTTAGATTAGCTCAGATTTGCACAAACTATGAATTGGAGGTTCATGTCAGTTGGATTCAAGATCTTTTGATTTTAAATGAGGCATTGTTTAGGCTTAGACATCTTTTAAAACAGTTTTGCTGGATACACACTTGATGTGTATGTATTTAACCTTCATCATTTATTTTATATTCATCTGAATTCACTATGGAAAATTCCTGTAATATTTCAATTGCTGGGATAATATTATAAAGTCATTTAGAGCTTTTGAAAGTTTTTAGTGATCAGTATTATGCATTGCAACAGAAAAACAAATACGGTGTCTAATTACTAATTGAAGGAAAAATTAACAGGTAAGTCAATGGAAAAATCAAACGTCCCGAGGCAAGAAGTTACCTTATATTAGTCAATTAAAGCCACTGCCTTGAACTTTAAATAGGTACAGTCATCTGAAATAATTTTTTTGAATGATATTAGTGTGGCATAAAGTCAATTAAACATATGCCCTGTAGTCAAGAAGGTGAAACAGTTTAGCAACTCCTAGGATATAAACAAGAAATGCAGATTGTTTTTGTTTTTCATCGACTCATTGAAATTATGGTAAATGTGATCTATTAGGTTAATCAGATTTTCCTCCACATACTTTATGGAAGCCCAACATGCTTCTCGCAATTTTATGCTTTTCTTACAATTGCTGTCTTGATGCGGCCATATGAATCACCTGTTATGAGTGCAATAGTTAGGGGAAAGGAGGGAATTAACTTTGATTTTGCCCAGATGGACTTGTCAGTTTTGTTAAAGTAGTCCATATGAATCCATATTTACTAAGGTTCTGCACTGCCTGGAGACAGGCTAATCAGTTGGTGTTGATTTGTGCACTCTCACTCAATAAAACAATTAATTAAATTTTCCCTGATAACAATTATGATTTCTTTTTCTTTCTTTCTTTTCCCTGAGAAGACATTTGGAGGTAATAAAGCAAACACAGAGGTTATTTAAATGTGTAAAACGTATGTATAATGCTGGCTGATCATCTTCACAGAATCACAGACTCATAGGGTTTGGGTGGGATCTCTGGAGATCATTTAGTACAGGTTCCCTACAATAGATTGCATCTTGAGGTATCTCAGATTTAAGACACACAGTAATGAATCTGCAACACCTAAAACTATGTGCAATTTGTAGTTTCTCTGTATCTCATTAGAACTAGAGTCACCCAGCTGGCTCACCCAAATCTGAAATTTTATCAATTAGTATTTGCAAAATACTTTGAGGACACCAGCAGATAAATTCCACAGGTAATAAAATACATTAAAATTGTCAAATATTTCATTTGTCAGGAAGTCTTTTTAGAGGTTAGTTAGCTAAGTTGGAAGGAAGAATTTATATGGTAAAACTGCATAATCACAATAAACACTGTTTTTATAAAGCATTATATAATTTTGGTTTATAGGCAGATTCTGTTGCATGATAATAAACCATGCAGCGTGAATGTGAATGTAAATGAAGTGCTAAATGATGAATTACACCACCATGATTATACATCAAAAACAACATCCTTTATCTAGGCTGTTAGTGCCAAGAATGTTACTTAATACTACAGGAAGGATTGAAGGAAAATAGGGAAAAATGCAATGTAAGTATAGCACTATTCAATAGCAAATACAACATGTAGAGAGGGCAGTCTTTTGTATCAGTGTGGTCAGAGTATGCATTTGCACTATTCTCTTCATTCTTTTAAGATATTTTTAGAGAAAATGTTTGATGAAAGACTGATTCATTCCATATTTTTCATTGGATCATCAATAACCCTTTTCCTTTAAACCATATGGGAAGAAGAGGCAACCAGTACACTAGCCTCAAACTTTGTACTCAGATCCTGATCGAGTTAAGAACTTAAGCATATGTTTAGCTTTAAATGTGTATGTCCCATTTTGAGACTATTCATGTGCTTAAAGTTAAGCATATATCTACATCTTTTGTTTATCCAAGCTGAACTCAGCTGTGTGTAGACTGAATACACATGTAGCATTCAGACCTCTAAAACACTTAGTATATTCCAACCACTTTTAATCTAAGTACTAGCAAAAGATAAATTCTTTTTTCAATGACTTTCTATATTCTCGCTGTTTCTAGCATGTTCCACATTATCAATCTCTCTGCATTCATTATAAACTTATATAACTTTGATGAAACATAAATGAACCATTCTGGTTTCCTCTCCTAAATCAGAGGAAGTGTTTGTCCAAGCCCAGATGTTCTTCACAAATTATACTCCTCCCTTAGTCTCTAATATCTTTAGGCAGAGTGTCACATCAACACATTTCTTTAAGGTCTGGATTCTCCTCCTCTAATATAGATCACCACTGATAGCAGTTGTAGTACCACTTAACCATTTTGAAAATAGAGCTTTAAACACAACATGAAGAAAGACATTACCGAGCTCTGGTACTGTCATGGGCTCTACCAAGCTACCCTACTTACAGGAGAGGAGTCATAACTCGGTGATCTTTAAGGACTCTTCCAACCTAAGCCATTCTATGATTCTATAAGCTAACAAGAGGATCATAGCATAGAAACTTGTTCAGTCACTTTAGCCATTAGGTGCTAACCTGAACACAAGCAGGGAGCAGATCTGGAGGAAAATGTGCCTTTGTTACTTTGCCACATTTGAGAGTAGACCACTTTTTAAACATTCTGGTTGCTTTTGCTTTCCTTTCATCTGCGGCCCATAGCCAAAGCTTTTGAGGAACTCAAACCGGGAACGGGGCCAACTGCTACAAAGGTTGTTACATGGTTTCCGAATTATGTTCTTGGGTAAGGCAGATGTTGTTTAAAATACTGCATGCAAAAACACTGAAATAAAGAAAAAATGACCAATAAAGCAATTAACTATAACAACACATTCCCCGGAATAAATTTTATCCATCATGTATGTTTGGCAGCTGCTGCTGAGTGTTGTACTAAGTGAGAAAAAAATGAGAAGAGGAAAAGAAGAGGAAGAAAAGAGAAAGAGACGGAAACAGTTTAAAATGAATCTAAATCTCCTGAAGGCCAACATGAAAAAGTGCATTTCCTCAAGAAAATGCCAGGAACTATTCTTCTTACTGCCCCATACTTTTCCAGTTGCTCATTATTTAATTATAGTAATTTTATAGCATCTATTGTTACATTTCCTTGCAGGTAGAAAGAACAAAAAGTCTCTATCTGAGATACATTTATTTTAAATTAAGATAATTGCAAAATAGGGAAGAACAAAACCTGAAGCTTGAAGTATTTAATGTACCATAAGTTTGGTGAAAACATAAAATAATTCAAGTCTTATTAGAAACAGAAAATAGGGGGAAAAAAAAAAAGAAGAAGAAAAGAAAAGAAAAGAAAAGAAAAGAAAAGAAAAGAAAAGAAAAGAAAAGAAAAGAAAAGAAAAGAAAAGAAAAGAAAAGAAAAGAAAAGAAAAGAAAAGAAAAGAAAAAGAAAAAAACAAGGCTGCTTTTTCTGCAGCATTCATAAAGTGTCAATCCTGCTGCCTTGCACAGACTTCTCAAACACTTTCTCTCCTGTAGCTAATGCTCCTTCCTCCAAGTTTTACAAAGATTATTATATCTTTATATATCTTATTATATCTTATTATATCTTTAGGAAGCATTGTGATGATTATGTCCTCTGAGTTTCAAAATCTAAGAATCAAGAGCTTGTCCCACTTTTCTCAGGCATAAATTTAAGTGTTGATGTTATATTATTGTAAATTTGCCCAGATAATTAAAGTCAAAATACTTGCATGTAATGTTCATAATTCACATGCAATCCTATGCATCCTTTCCTTTGTATCCTATGAAGTGAAGGAAAAGGCTGAGAAAGTACTTATTTTCAGTAGAATTATGCATGGCTAAACAATTTGCCTACCACCCAAACAATCTGCTTCCATTTTCAATTGTATTTTGGAGGCAAGTCCCCTTCTCAGACAGAATGGGCAAAGTCAGGGCATGGGTACTGGGGAAGCAGAGAGAATGTACTGAGGCTGAGTGAATTTCTGGTCAGCAGATCCATGGACTACTAAGAAAAATAAATTAACTTCCTGTATATTACATCCAGATCAGTAGTTCCATCCAGATCAGAAGAGGCAGACTACCTACAGAAGTGAACAGATTTTTTGCAGTAAAATTCCCCTCAAAATACTCTTCCTTGTAAATATCTTGCCTTGCTGATAAACTTTTTTTCTTTTTTTTTTTTTTTTTTTTTTTTTTTTTTTTTTTTCCCCTACTTCAAGGAGAATCTTGTTCCCAGAGAAAAGAAGAGAAAAATACTGAAGACTCTCTAGTGACATCTAGGCTGTGCTACAGGTAAATGCTCTGATACCTCCCCAGATACGTGAAGCGTTTCTGCAGAATTGTTTCTGATTCAACAGAGCCTAGAGGTAGACAAGACAGGCATCCGGTCCTGGGTGCTGGGCAATATTCTTGTGTTTCACAGTTCAGACATAGCATTAGGGATCTAATAAATATTCTTCTATAGTTTTAAACTGCATCTCCTAATTCTCTGAGATGATAACACTACATATATGCAACATTGTCAAAGACAAATATGCAGCACTGGGTTTTGATTTATTGACATAGAAAAGAAACCTTATCATTTGTATTCTTGCTAACATTTGCTATGCTGCTAACAACAAGATATTAAGATAACTATATATAATATAATATATATCATATATATTATAATATAATATAATATTATATATTAAGATAACCTTGAATTTGACAATATTATCTACAGAATCTGGAAATGATTAAGGAATTGTCTCTTAATATCTGTGACATCTCACATTTTCTCTTTCATTTTTCTCTTCATTCTTCAGAATATTTTGGAAAATTACACATTCCCTGCTGAATCATCTGTCATCTTTTTTTTTTTTTTTTTTTTTTTTTTTCCCCCTTGAAATTGCACAACAAGCAGGATATTATAATTTTGATGCAATATTTAATTCCAATGTACTGTGAGACAGAGGAGCCAAGAAGGAGAGCTGTTATGCTGGAACTCATTCTCAAAACAAGCTGGAGCTGATGAGGAATGTGAAGATCATTGGCAATCTTGGTTGCAGTGACTATAAAATAGTGATGTTCAAGATCCTTAGGGCAGCAAAAAGGGCACACAGCAAGCTCACAGTCCTGAACTTCAGGAGAGTAGGTTTTGGCCTCTTCTGAGATCTGCACTGCTGTGTGCCACAGGAAGGAGCAAGTGCCCAAGGAAGCTGATGAGACCCCATACTTTCTCTGCTGGCTCATGTTCAAATCAATATCCATCAGGACAACTGCATTCAAATTCAGATCCCTCTGTTCTCAAGGTAGTAGTTTTGTGGTCATAAGGGAATTTACAAAAGCAGAAGAGAATTTTTCAGACAAAATTTAGTGTCAAAATAAAGAATGTAATGGGAGAGAGGAAAGCTTTAGATAATTTAACACCCTTCCAACTGAGTCAGTTAGTCACAGTCTTAGAGCATGACATAAATATGCTCATCCACAGTTCCAAATAGTTTTATTGTTAGTACAACAGAATAAATTCTTGAAGTCCTTCTGATGCATCCATAATTTAAACCAAATCTACTTATATTGTATGTGTTGTATAAAAATAGAAGATGGAAAGGAAAGAGTTAAATGGAGTGTACTGTGTGCCACAAGTGAATACAGAATAAAGGGGGGAAGTGTGGAAGGAGGTGCAGAAAGACAAGTCAGTGTCTGTCAAAACATGAGAATCAGAAATGATTAGAGTCCAAATTACAAGTCTGTCTGTCATGAGGCATGATAGATTTAAAATACAGGAGAAAGCAAATGACAGTTAAAGAACAAGATGGAAAAAACTTTTGCCAAAACAACAACAATAACAAAATCACAGAAAAGTAGCCTGGCACAGCCAATCAAATTAAGAGTTCATCTTGATGGAAAATTGCTTATTACAAATGAAGACAAATAACTATCTAGGAGAAAAATAGAAAATACTATTTCATGAATACTCTGAACATCGCCGTTTTCTGTATGTGTCCTTATCACCAAACCTACAGCCAACTGAATTGGGAAGAAATTCAGAAAGTACCAGAAATGTTCTCTTCACCTGGACAGAATTGTTTTTGACAACGCTTAGCTCATTCACATCTGTGAGGACAGAATCCTTCTGCTAATGCCCCTGAATATATCATAACTGGCTAACATTCTTTCAATAAAGTGATACATAGGATATTTTAAAAGATGGGATAACCTATGAGTTAATTTTCAGTGAACTCAGAATGGACTCCCTCCTCATATATGTATTTTATGTGTGGGCTGCCTTATGAGGCTTATGAAAGCTTGTCTTTCAGCCAGAATTCAGGCTATCATGTAGAATAATATTGGCTTAGCAAATAAGTTTGTGGAACAAATACAAACAGAAGAAATAAGGCTGAATGTCAAAATTCTATCTCCAATTTAGACCTGCCAACTCTCTGAATATTTGTTATTTTTCTTGAAACCACAGCTGCTAAAATCAAGAGAAAGTTTCAACTTTTGTTTAAAGGCTGAAGTAACTGAAATTGTGAAATAAGCAATGCAAATGACTCAGAAACCAGAGAGGAAATAAAAGAAATGCAACATTCATTAAAGAAACAAACCCAAATGAAAACAAACAAATAAAAGCCTTCCACATCTTGAAAGATTTTGAGGGCAAATCCATTATTTCTGGAGCCTTTCTTATCAGTTTGGCATCACTTCACAGGTGGAGACCTTCAGTAATGTGGGGGAGATCGGATGGAAGTTATTATTGTGAATTTCAAGGAAGTGTGATCAATCTCATAAATTTAAATTTGTGTCCCAGTTCAGATTCTAAATTTGGACATTTTCAGATCCAAGATTTTGCTCTTCATTCACCACTGTTTTGCACTGATGTATAAATAAGACTGAGTAGGAGAGTGGAGTAACAAGGAAGCAAAATGCTTGATATCACTGCAGAAAGTTTTATATCAGACATTATACACAGTGGCCACTTACAATATTTTGTACATACAAATTGCTGAAAAGAGGTATACAAGCTTATTCTCTGGGAACATGAGGAACCAGTCTTTAGGCAATGAACCTGAGTGTACTTTTTTTTGCCGCCTTTGATAGTACATGGATGTGTAACTTCAATTCCAAAGGATGTGCTTCCATTCTACCTGGGCCACCTAAAGTACTGAACATCTCTCAGAGACAGAGCTTCCAACATTCATATTACCTTGATGAGCCTCATCTACTCTTGAAATTCATAATCATATTTGTTGAAGATAAATCATCCAGAAAGCAATAAGTTTATGTTGATCAGTAATGCTCTCCAATGCACCTGATATTCTTGCTCCTCTAAAGCAGTGGAAAAACTTGTTTCTGTAACAGATGTCTTTTAAAGTTATACCAATAGTTATCACATATTCACACACAGTATGAAATAAAACAATTGTGCCTAGAATGGCTTGAGCATGCCAATCTTTAACACCTTGCACATAAGGAAATCCTTTAACAATGGAATGAAGTCCAAACTAAACAGAGAAGAATTGTTTTGAAGGATGGCTCATTTCCTACTTCTGGCTCTTTACTGTTGATTATTTAAGCACTCATTTCACTTTATAAATGGAAACTGAATCATAGTTTACCATGCTGGAAAATTATTGGAAATTAGAGACCATTTGAAGCACAGACATGGCTATTTCCTCTCTGAACAGGAAGATTATTCTCAAATGGTCCTTTCGGGAGCTCTGAATGATAAAAAGCCTGTTTCTAGTCTCTTTCAAAAAGCTCTGTGCAGTGTTTTCATATTTCATGCAGAAAAAATGTCAGGATGTCCCTCTCCAAACATGGATGTTAAAGCAGGAAAAAGGAAAGGTGAATATACATTTTTTACTTGTCTAGACAGCATAACGTCTGTTTGCAAGCCTGGAATGAGACAGGCCCTCTAGGCCTTCACTTCCCCCTTTGCAACTTATTCAACTTTATTTATTTTCATTTATATACAAAAGAACACCAGAGAAGGTAAATCCATGACTATAGGCAGATGTGACAGTATTTTTGTAAACAGCTACTATAAGACACAATTTCTTTCAGTACAATTAAAAATGTTAGCAATTTACAGATGAAATTTAAATGAACAAAACACACACACAAACACACACAAACCCTTTCCCTCTTGCACTAGTCTCTATCTTTAAGAGCTGGAGAAATTATTTGGGTTATACTGTTTGTTTTAAAAGCAGGTTCAGGGTACTTGTAATTAGTCCAGAAACTCTAGAGAGAGATTTTAAAGGTTATTCATATCTGGTTGCCTTAGTAAGTAAGAGCATAAGCAGAGATGTGGGCCTAGATTGTCTGGGCCAAGGTCAGACAAAGCAGAGCTGTAGGGATCTGAAAATCCACTCTACTGCAGTCTCACTGGGGTGGGAGCTGATGGCCCTGGAAGCTGAAATGGTGTCCTGATCTTTGGGCAGGATGGGAAGATCCAGAAGGCTGGTGAGGGCCACTAAGGGTTGGTGGTTCCTTTGGAGTCCTGCCACAAGGAAGAATGAGAGGTGTCTGCACAGGCTACAAGACTTGGAGGCAAAATAAAGCATGAGAGAGGAAATTCTGGAAGAAAGGGAAATAAAGAAAATAATCCCTTTGAATGCTGTTCATGAAAGAAGATTAGATGCACTTTTCAGATCAAAGTAATTTCTGTGTGTAGACAAGGTTTAGAAAAACACAGAGGGCAAGATTCTCTTCTTCCCATGATGCTTATTTGCTTCCCATGATGCTTCTAAGCCACGACACTGTGGAGGAATTAGACACTCATCTGCTCCTGCTGCAACTGATCCCTCGTGGCCTGGAAGGAGAGGCATGAGAGTGGTAAAGAGAGTTGCAGTTGCTGATCATCAGTGCTTCCTACCTGCTCCCAAAGTAGTCAACAATATTACCATCATGCTTTTTGGAAGAAAAGCAGAGAAAATGGCTATTCTAGTTTCTAAATATATATATATATATGTATGCATTTTCCAATTCCTCACTTGAAATTCAGTTCTTTATAAGATGGAGAAGTGGAGGTGTAAAGAAACCTCTGTTAACAGTCCTCCACTTTATTTAGGTGAGCACCTTGCACTAGGCACACTAGCCAGATATTTGCTTAATTTGTCATTGAGATTATTTTCCTGATCTTTCTGCTTTCCAAGAGCAATGCTTCCAAGAAACATTGTATATTTTTGTATGGCTTATGCAATTCATTCCTTGATAGAAGAATAATATTTTTGATGTAGGAGATATGATAAAAATGCAGGAATAAGTAAGCACATGCCTATAACTCATGTGCCCTCAGAACTAGACAAGAAAAATAGAAACAGAATATATGATATATTCCTTAAAGAAAGCATTGTGCCCATCCATAAACATAGAATCAGACAAGGAAATCTTCTATTGTCAACACGTATGATTCTTGGCATTACTAATATTCTGTATTTCCATACCTTCAGCACAGTGTTCAGATAGATCCCCAATGACATGGGATGCTTGTTCTAACATGTGCAGAAGCACTTTTATCATCTCCTCCCTCCACACCTCTAGTTTAGGAATCTGTTGTCAAATATCAAGGGGATTAGTTTCAAATGTCAAAAGCAGATGTGGGGTTATGAGCAATGATTTTCTTTTTTCTTTAAAGAAATACATAAACCTGCATTTCAGACACCTTAGATAAAGAATTGTGAATAGCTTCAAACAATTCCTGTTTTGCAAAGCTATTTAATATTCTAGACTGTTGGTCTGCAGGCGTCCAAATGGAATGCTAATTATCCACTTTTTTCCCCAGCTAAAAGCATCAAAGAGGCTGACAGAAGGAAAGGCACTAGACTGTTGAACAACAATACCATGCTTTCAGTAGGAAAGACAACTATAAAATGTTTCCTGCAGCCTAATTCTTCTAGCATCAGCTGATCCTTTACTAGTCTCTACTTGACACCAATTAATCTGTCCTCCATGGCTTACTATTCCTCAGGGCTTTAAGTGATATTACCTTACTTTATGCTGTGTTTAAAATGAAAGTTGGAAAGAACACATCGAGCCTTGAACACAACAGAATAATACATTTAATTTAAATTCTTCCTAATTCACTGAAACATCTCTCATTGTGGACTTGCAAAGGTATTTCCAAGATTTAGGGTTAGAATTAGAGGAAATGGCCTAAGCTGGGCCAGGGGAGGTTCAGGTTGGACATTGGGAAAAATTTATTCTCCAAAAGAGTGGTCAGGCACTGAAATGGGCTGCCCAGGGAGGTGGTTGAGTCACTGTGCCTGGAGGTGTTCAAGAAATATTTAGATGTTTTACTAAGGACATGGTTTAGTAGGAAAATACTTGTGGTAGGCAAATGGTTGGACTGAATGATTTTGGAGGTCTTTTCCAACCTTGGTGATTCCGTGATTGTTACTTCACTAGAAGATCTTCATAATATTTTTCTTAAAACAACTGATGTCCACTGAAAAGAAGAGAGAAGCTCATTTCTTACTGTCTATCGAGCCAGAGGTAATTAACATTAGTTTTAATGTGCATCCCCATCTTATTCCCTTTTAACTATTTGCTGATGCACAGAGCACAGTTCTGCTCTTCATAACATTACTAAGAATGTCCTAAAAATGAAGAACGTCCAGAATACTTTGGCAAGCTTTATCAGTAGAGGTAATATCACAAGATACATACCAAAAATACATTCAAACATTGTACTTTTCAAATTAGTAACATACATGCATGAAAGGTGTTCTAATTGTCTGTCAAAACGTTAAATCTTTTGACAGTCTCACGTCAATTCACTTTGACCATCACACTGAAAACTACTCCTTGTTACTGAATACCTACCAGTTTCAGTATCCTGCAAGTTTTTATTTTGTATGCTAATGACCTTTAACAATATACAGTTTAACATATAGCACCACTTAATAATAGTTTTACTAACTATATTTTTCTATGAAATGCAGGCTCCTTGTTGATATTTATGATAGATTAGACTTCAAATTCACATTCCAATTATTGTTATTAAACTCCATATTAGAAACAGTTGGAGACTTGTCCACAATGAAAACAAGCAGAAGCAAATAGCTCGAAGCTATCTCTAATCAAAAATGCCCAAACCTACCATCAGTCTTTTCTCTGTCTGAAAATGTAAGGGTTTATTTGAATCAAAGCCTATTTTGTCATTGTACAAAGACTTCAAGAGTCATGGCAATCTGTTCCCTGAAAGGAGGAATTTGGGCTTCTGTCTCCCTTTCTCCCCTTCTTGCCTGGTCCTGGCCATACACCCATGTCTGGTGTCTATTCTGAGCTAACATATCTCACCAACCTATCAAAAAAATGTAGTACAGAAAATAAAGAGTAACAATGTGCTAACATTGGACTGCAAAATGGAACTGTTTGTGGAAGAATTCAGAAAGTTTCTTGGTCAATGCAGAGAATGCTGTGGGGCTGTGAAGGCAGGAGCTGAAAAGAAAGGAGCAAAACATTTGAGAGAAGTAAATGCCAGCCCTGCTCATCTTGGAAAATGCAATCTATTAGGGCCACACAAATGTTCAGGAAAATTAGGCTGAGATTGCATAAGGGACAGTTGCTTTGTTTTTTCTCTGAAATCAATCTCTAAAAGTTTTATGTTATGATTAGATTTTCTGCTAAATTTTTGTCTCTTCTGAAAATACTAAATATAGGAGAAAGAGTCTGGAACAACTGTGGCTGGAACCAGAGTGCATTCTCCTCCTTTTGCCATTCTCATAGTTTTCAGACTGGACACTTTCCTGCAAGTGTCTTCACTCTTCTCTTTTGAATCATTTTGATGTCCCCAGTTCTATCAACAACACTGGTTCCTAATTACATCAGAAACATCTACCACTCAATATTAAAAGACTCTTTGCAATACACAGTCTATAATGGAACAGTTTGGTGATGGGATCACATGTTTATGTGTTCTTAATAAGATACCCATTTTTTTCCAGGTCTTAACACTTCTAAATGTTTTTTCCTCATTTACACTGATTCAACTGTGAAAAATAAAAGTATTATTTACACTTCATTGGTATGTGCTCAGTATGGAGAACTGGAACAACAGCTGAGAAATTGTGTTTTGTTTTGTGGCCAAATATAGCACGTGTAGAACTTGCAAAGCAGCAGCTGAAAGGCTGTGTTTTTAGTTTTGGGACCAATTTTTAATGATTCTTTTGGGCAGAGATTCAGAAGACTTCCTCCCCTGCCCCAGACATCAATCTGGTGTGTTTCCATCTAAGCTTTTTGTCACCTTTTGTCTGTTAAGATCAATAACTAAAGTCTGAAAATAATTTATTCTACAAAAATAAAATATTGTGGAGATTTCTGGTATCGTTTTTGACTAATATATGACTTCAAAATTCAGGTTTTCCTTCTTCCCTTGTACATGTTAAAGTACTTTATTTCAAAATTCGCATATACTTAATTTAAATTTTTAATTACTGTTTATTTGGAAGTATGAATCTTAAAATGGATTTGTTTCAGCCACAATTTTAAATTAATAACTAGCTAATTTCTTTACAAAACTGGAACAGTGGTTGCTAAGGCTATAAGGATTTTTTCTTATAAGTCTTCAGACACTTTTCATATGCCTGATTCCTTTAATGTAGATTTTATAAATGTGTTATTTGTGAGAGGTGGCAAAAAAACCACATTATAACAGAAGTTCTGTATACATCTAAAGCCAGTACCACTCATGATAATCCTCTGCACATCTTTTTGTCTACCAACCATATTTAGGAGATGATTGAATCTTTTCAATAGATATTACATATCTAAAATCTTTTCTCCAGGAAAATATTTAATTTTAGGGTAAGATATGCAACACAAACTCTGCTTATTAGGAACAGAGTTGAGAATACTTTTAAATTTCGTATGTGTAACAAATACTGCTTTAAATCAAGGTAATATCACTTGATTTTACTTGATGTAATGTAAACTAAATGAAGAGAAGATGACAAAATGGAGTTATTTGAAATTTTACATTTCCCTGTACAAACTCATTGAAGCCTGTAGGATTTATACAAGGAGGCAGGTTATCCTATGTGGAATGGAATTTTTTGGAACTACCTATTTCTGGGGCTTATTAGCTGAACTAGGTACATAACTTGTGATATTTTGGCTGTGGTATTTTCCATGTCCCTGCTTGTTTTATATGCAAAGCAAGAGAGTAATATAAGCAGTTGTCTCTGACTGCACTGATCCTGCAATACAAATCTGTAGAAAAAAGTTGTCAATTCTCACCAGCAATTTTCTTGCGTCACTTAAATTTAATCTCTGTAAAATGCTGATGAACTCTACATGATTAGATATCCATGGCTTCTGCACACTGAATCTACCTGAGGCCTGATGTATTGTTGCTGTGACTTCCAGTGACATCATTCTAAATATACAATTTGCATGGGAAGATTTATTTTCAGTAATTTTATGAGTTTTCACTTGGATATCTGTGTAGATTTGTTCTTGGACTAGTCAAAAATTCTTCATTGGCTTTGGGTAGCCTGGTCTGGTGGTTGGCAACCATGCACATAGCAGGGGGGTTGAAACTAGATGATCACTACGGACCTTTATAATACAGGCCATTCTATGATTCTATGATTATGACTTCAAGAGTATCTTTCTATGTAAACTTTTATTCAATTACAATTTGATTTTAAAATCCTTTCTTCAATTTATAACTACGCTGATATTCTAATGTGAGTTATACTCGGTTCAGAAAATTCTGTGTCAGAGCAGTAGTTCATAATTATGAACTTCATTTCTTCCTTAGCTACTATTTTCCTTCTTTATATTGCTTAACTTTACAGATTTCACATGCAGAAATTACCCTTTTGCCCTGTGTCATTATTCCATTAATAAAAGAAACTGTAAAAGCTAAGAAAAAATGAATACATAAAATAAATCACATTGATATAAGAATAAAGTCATTTAACCTGAAATAAATTCTGCTGTTGTTCAGATAACTTTCGTATGCATGCTGCATGCATGTTTGCATACGCAAAAGAAGAGGGAAAGAGAAGAAAAAGTATGCAATTCTATGTTACTTGAAAGAAGAGCCAGTCAAAATTATGTGTGTGACTAATTGAGGATTCTTCTCAGAAACAGAATCGGTCCCATGAAGCTCACACATTATTTAAGTTTGGTTTTCAGCTCATTGCACTCTATTGTTTATTAGATAGACTGGTGCAGGCAGATCATTCTAAGCTGTAGCAATTGTTACACCCAGATACTTAGGTGAACCATGCATAAAATTGAATGCAGACACCGTTTTATCACCTGTGAGATTTGTCTTTTTTTGCAAATGGTTATTTTCTTTCTTTGCTGTACCTGCACTGACACAGTTCATGTGACACTGCGTATTTGACCCTTGATCCCTGTGGAGAACTGACAGAAAAAAAAAAAAAAAAAAAAAAAAAAAGGAGTGTAGGAGTGTTTACAGATCCCCATATTATCCAATATTAGGAACCAAAATTTAAACATCCTCCAAACTAATCCAGAAATCCAGATTCATCATCTGATTTTAAGACATATTATTTTCTACTCCAATAGAAAATATGCCATCAATAATGTAGTTTTTCTTCCACTGAGGCAGAAATAAAAAATATTTGATGTCATCAAAAATTTAGCCCGGATTTTGCCAGATGATCTGTGTGCAGTTATTTGTCTGTTCATGTAGCCAGGTGATATATATTTTTTAAGTGATAGATACTTTTTAAAGGCAGAAATGAAATTCATTCTCTGAACACTTTGTAGCTTAGAGATCTCATACAATTTTATTTTTTTTTTTCTCCCTAGATTAATTACACAGAAAATTTAGTCTTTTTCTCTTCATTATCAGTTCAGTGGGGCAAGAAAGAACTGTAACAGAAAAAGTCAAAAGTCAGAGTACTATTTCAAGGGGAGAGACAGATTAATATGGGCTATTTTAATGTTGCTATGGGAGATCTTGTTTCTGGACTATTTTTTTCCTTTCTAATTAGGTTTATTGTTTGTATTTGGGCAATTAATATTAAAAAAAAAAATAAATAAAAATTAATTAATTAATTTAAATGGAACCATGGACAGTAAACAAAAAAAATAGCCTGCTACCCACGGTTTGTTTTTGCCCCCTCACCAAATTAGGATTAGTTACTATGATATGTATCTTTATTATTATTTCTGTGTCCAAATACTAAAGTTTAGCACCTCTTGGATGCTGCTATTCTATGTTTCTCTCCTTTAAGTTGCACATTAGATAATCAGACTTCTTTTGTTGCACATGTCAGAACAGGACAATTCCCACCAGTAAGTATTTAATTTTCTGTCAGTCAATGAAGGAAAATGCGTGGGCCTCATTCCTTCTATTTCATTTGAATAAAAGTGGTAGAATTCATTTAAAGCAAAAGTGGAGGTAGACAGATACAGATAAAGAAAGGAGAGAGCAGAGAAGAGAGAATAGAGACTGCTCATCAGCAGTGGCTTCTGCCATTTCATTCGGACCTGAGGACAAATAAAAATCAAGGTTTGTCTAGAAGGGAATGCTGTAGGCTTCTGAGATCCTCAACACCCCACTCTTATCACTTCACTCTGTTATATCAGTCTCCCTAACTGTCTCTTAATTTATCTTCCATAACTTAAGAGTTGTGTTCTAGCTATTGGTAGTTAGTAGTTTTTCCCTATAGTTGGATGGTTGGATTCTTCCTCAGTTAATGCTGCTCTAATAGAAATTTATTAGAACAAATCAGGGAAACTGGGAAGCTTTGTATGCAGGTTAGAGAAAACTGTTTTTTGTTTGTTTGACTGATTTTTATTTATTATTATTATTATTATTTTAATGTAAGTAACTCTTGTCCTTGTGCAAAATTCTGCAATAAAGCCTATACGGTATTTAACTCACGATTATATTTGGAGTACCCCATTTGGATGATCCATTATTAAGAAACAGCATCCTAGCAAAAAACATTTGAGATCTGACTCATCAAAAATTCTTAGGGGCAGCTGTAATATGTGCTGACATACCAACTACAACTTTAAAAATCTGTACACAATAGCAGATATTATTTTCTTCCAGACTGGCTGAAATTACTTATCATGATTCACAGCTCTCACCATAGAGAAAGGCAATTTTTCATCTCTGTTGAAAGACTGAAAATGTCTAAATGAAAACTTTGTTAGATTCAAAAGTTGTTTTTATAAATATCTGTTTCCCTACTAAGTAGTGTGTCAGAGCACAGGCACTGGAGAGTAAGTCGTCTCTTTTCTTCATTTCTAGAACAGTCTCTCGCATAGTTTTGGTCAGCTGAAACTCTCTCAAGCTTGAATCTCTCCAAGATTGATAATGATCAATCCTGGTAAGAATTCTGGATGAAGTTCTCTGCTCCAAAGAGAGAAGTACAACAGCACGGGCAGATGATGCCAACTGGCTCCAGTACAGAATGTGAGTCTCAGAGCAGCTGACTACTCTTAATAGACATAACTTTTGTATCTCATATATATTGCAATATATGTCAAGTATATGGTAGACTTCTCAAGTGGTTGAGAGATAAGTTGAATACACTGTAACATTTCTACAAAGAAAGTATTAGATATTTAATTTAAGGACATAAGTGCAGAACATCAAAATTATATTTTGGACTAGCTTTCAGTAATCTAAACGTCATATTCTGCATTGCTGTTTTGTAGTCTCTTTAATTGAGTGGCAAAAAGTCAGAAAAGGAAAATTTAATTCAGAATGGCCATTCTGTTGGTTACTGTATTTGTTTCCATTTAAATCTTTGTTAGAGTTTATTTTCTATTTTTGAAAGTCAGAACTAAATAAATCTTCCTGGAGAATAAGATAATTCTAACATCTCTTATGTAGCACACTGAAGGAAAAATTTAGGCTATTAATGTATTCATTTATTTTCTACATTCAAAGTTATCCCCCTGTGATTATACAAAATATTTTATAGCACATGAAGGTATAGCTTCCTTGGTCCAAGAAGGCTGCACAGAAATGTCTTCAGAAAGAACAAGCAGAACTTAGAAGGCTCTTAATGTGACATTCTTTATAAGTTTTTGATACTTCACTATTGGAAATATAAAACATTACACATGATATTGAATTTTCACCATGTGAAATAGGAATAACCCTTGAGAAATGTGTTAATGGGTTAAGAAAGAAGGTTAAGAAGAAACATGCCATATACAATTGCAGGTCTCTTTCTCAGTTAATTAGAGCCTGAGTTTTCTACCAAAGTTCAACAAATGTTAGTGTTTCTGGTATGTTTCCTGTGTAAGCTCTTGTGAAGCAGTAAACACTAAAGAAGCCCAGAGTTCATTATATGTCTGATCATGTCTAAGATTTCAGTGCTTATTCTGAAGTAGATATCAAGATATATTTTCAAGACAAATTATTTAATTTCCCTCCCTAAATGTGTTTTCCAGGCAAGATGCACTGGCTGCTTTGAAAAGGGAGTTTGTTTCGTTTGTTTTTTTTCCAAAGAGCATCCACTTCAACAGACTAGCCAAACATCTTGGGGTAAGATATTTCAGCATAATCACTGCTACTGCAGGGTTGCAGGAGGTGAAATCAACACTGTGAAGGTTTCAGGTGAAATATTAATATACTTGTGAGTAGCACGTCTGGAAAACTTCTTCCTTAGCATTCCAGCAATGCCTAGATCTTTCCCATCTTTGGAAACAGCACATATTTACATACTGTAGGATAACTTTAGAATTTGAAATTTGCATTTAAGATATGTTGAACAAGAGATTTTGTTCACCTCTGTGACTTAGTACACACAGTAGTGATCAGGGCCTGGAAATTTTTCTTTTTTTAAAAAAAATCTGTTTCTTAGGGTTTTTTTTTTTTACTGCTTCAAGCAGATTTGGGTCTTGGACTCAAATTCTAAAGTTGGTAAAAGATAACATCCCTGCTTTGTGCCTGGAAGTAGATAACAGTTTTTAAATCGTGTATGCAGTGCAGTTTTCTATGCTGATGTAGAAGAATGCATTAGTAGCAATACTGTTCCAAAAAAGCAGTCATGTTTATAACAACAACAAACAAACAAACAAGCAGAAATCAACAAAAAACAGAACAGTCAGGATGAAGTATATTAACACTTTATATAATGGATGCACTTTGTTTCTTGCCATACAAAGAATGTGGAATGTAAGAGTTTTACCTACTTCTGGCAAATTCAAAGTAAGATCAATACGAAGTAAAGAAAAAATTCATCAGTTCTGCACAGAAGGGTATGTTACAGTCAACTCACAAAGTTGAAGCATGCTATGGGTAGTGGAGAAGGTCATTTTGCAAAACGTAGAAACAGAACTAATCAAGCATTAGTGAATAGGATATCAGCCATTCTGGTATCATCTGAAAGCAGTACCAGCTACCAATTAGTTTCCATGAGCACAATAAAATATATTTTATAAGACTCACCATCTTCATAGCAATAGGTGTATATGCAGGCCTCTGGTTACCTCTTTCAATCTGTTTATTTTTTTGTCCTCTTATCAGAACATACCAAAATATATCTCCAAAATATCAATGTGATTAAGTTCTAAAGTCAATGAAATCAATACTAAAGAAGGTCTTAGCTTAATTTTATGTATTTCCAAAATTCAGTTTACAGCTGTTTATTATTGAATTCATTCTCCAGCTTTGAAAAACTTCACCCTTTATTGTATTCAAATCCAAAACTGTTCTTTATAGTTATCAAAATTCTTCTCAATTACTTGTAACTACAACATAAAACCTAATGATAAATTGTTTGGTTATTGTCATATAAAGTGCTCTTATTGATAGAAGAGCTCATCACTTATCTATTACATCCATTTACGTTAATGTAAATCTTTCAATTTCAAGAGTTACAAAATTCATTTAAGAGTGAGGTTTTATCTTCATCTCTTTCATCTTAATTGATTAGATGACATCAGCTCACACTCTGGTTTTGTATACTTATGCATATAAACCAATATGTTATTAATATGTGACCTGAGTAGAAAAGCAGAGTTCTGTGTAAGAGAATCTATTCTACACTTACACCAAGGACAGAATCAATTCTGGGATGGAACAGGATTAATAACATATTTTCTCAAAGTCCTACTCTGTGACTAATTTTATTTATTCTACATAAAAATAGGTTGCACATGTGACTAGTAAACTAATTTGGCCTGCCTAAATTTTTGTACTAGATGTTTCTTCATAAAACAGTTAACCTATGTCACACTGGTCACCTCAGTTAGAAACCTCCATCTGTAGGTAGATTCGTTACTTTGATCATCTTATACATCTGAGTAAGGTCCATTGCTTAAGGTCTACCAGTCATGCCTATCATTTCTGTCAGTAACTTCTGAAGGCCCAGAGAAGAACAAGAAATGGGTTTAATTTTATCATCAAAAGTTAGTATCTATAAAGAATTCTGCTATAAAGCGATTTTCACCAACTTAAAATAGCAAAAGGCAAAAACGATCTGACTGTCTTTACCGAATCAAGTAATGTCACATTAATCTAAGCAGGCAAAAATAATCTTCAGGCGAAGTGATAGAAATAGAGGTGTTGGTGCCATTACATAAGGTGCAAGAAAATTCTCCCCTGTATTACTGGATTCATTTCAAGACTTGTGAATTCAAACAGGAACAAATTTGGAAAGTAACCTTTATGCGGATCTGTTGGACAAAGGCAGAGATAAAATGTATGAAAAAAGTCAGAAATATTCATAAGCACACATGGTGAAAACCATCAGGGAGAAAAAAAACAACAACAAAACAACAACAAAAAATTTCTAAGCTGGAAGTAGGAGATATCTAATTGCAGGAAGATGGATTTCTGGTACAGTTTTCAAGCAGAAAGAAGGGGTGACAAATCTTAACCTGTTTTATAATGAGCCTTGTAACATTTATAAACAGGTTTCATTTGACTGTAACAACAGGGAATAGGACTCTATGGCCTGCTAAGTTTTTCCAACCTTATGCCCAAATAACACAGGAGGCATTGGCAAAAGAAATTCCCCTTGTAAGTGGGGCATTTTTAGAAAACTTTTACTGGCACTATGTTTAGTTTCAGTATATTAAATGCATGCATTCATTGGTCATCATTATTTGAAAAAGCTGTTAATATACTTCAATATATTCAATATGCTTCTCACTTGAACAGAAGTACTGTTGTTTTTTTTTTCAATTATTATTGAAATTTTACTGAGTTTGGGTGTTGGATGTAACTTATTCATACACACTGTTCATATGTATTAATCATAATGCAAAAGAAAAGGAATATCTGCTTGGGTTGTTTCTGTTTGATTGTTTTTGGACTTGCCCCGTTTGCCTTGTCCTGTTTATTGAAAAAGAATTTATTCACTGTTCTAACGTATCACTCTGCAAGTATTAAACATGTGCAGTATATTATGTGAGGGATTCTATGTTTTGTTTAAGATAATTTTTGTCAACGTTGTTTTGCTCATGTATATTTAAAGAGAATTAAAGTTATTTCTTATAAAAATGAATAAACTCAGGAAATTAAAGTCATTTATTACTGTAGAAACTATTCTAAGCCAATCTTTTAACAGTCACATCAATAAAACATAAGTAAAAGTTTTTACATTTTCTATTATTAGAAAGCTTGTTTTCCAGATCTAGTTATAGTTGTTAATATTAATGAAGTGTTAATAATAATTTCAACAGCAGCATTGATCACATAATCATACCAGTAAAAATAGTAAGTAGAGAAATTTATTATTATGGTATCATTTTTAACAGTGCTTTCCATACTGATACTCTTTTTTTCTGTTCAATTATCCTTTATTTATGCAAGTATTTTCCAGATTCACCCTGTATAGACAGGTAGATTGAGGTCACAGAAACAAAATGGTGAATTAGAAAAATCAGTGTAGGGAATTTCATTCATGTTCATCTACATTGCTTTAGTGGTGATCTAGGGGGTTGGGATAGTAGTGTATCTGGAGATGGTGCATGGAAGTGGTAGACTGAAATTAAGATTTCAGTAAGACATGGTTCTTCCTGCTGTTACCCAAGTGCCAGATAAGGTCAATCACTGCCTCCAGAATGGAATCCCGAATTCCTAGTTCTCAAAATACTAGCTGCTAGCTGCTGGGAAATGTACTTTCTTCAGCAAAGTTTAAATAATTTTAGCAAGAAAATTAAGCCCAAGCTTCTAAATTCTGGGCCATAAATGGTTCCCTTTATCTTGATACCCAAAGAAGTATGTTCTACATTTTTTATCTCAGTTCTAATTCTTGTTTTTATAAACTGAATGATACAATACTTTATTGCTGTAGGATTTTTAATAAAGCAAAATGAAACTACTATTGGAAAAGGATTTTTCTTTATTGAACACCAAAGTACTTTATACCAGTGTGCTAAAGTGCACATAACAGATGCAAACAATCCTTAGATATATATGGATGTGCACTATGCAAGCAGGAAGGACATGGAGCTCTTAGAGCGGGTCCAGAGGAGGACCACTAAGATAATCAGAGGGCTGGAGCACCTCTCCTGTGTGAAAAGGTTGAGGGAACTGGGCTTGTTTAGATTAGAGAAGAGAAGACTCTGGGGAGACCTCATTGCAGTCTTCCAGTTGAAGGGAGCATTTAAACAGGAGGGGGTATGGCTGTTTACAAGGGTGGATAGTGATAGGACAAAGGGGAATGGTTTTAAGCTGAGACAGGGGAGGTTTAGTTTAGATCTTAGGAGGAAGTTTTCACAGAGAGTGGTGATGCACTGGAACAGGTTGCCTCATTCTGTGGATGCCTCATTCCTGAAGGCATTAAAGGCCAGGCTGGATGTGGCTCTGGGCAAACTGGTCTGGTGGTTGTTGACCCTGCACATAGCAGTGGGTTGAAACTAGATGGTTATTGTGGTCCTTTTCAACCCAGGCCATTCTATGATTCTATGATCTAAAGAAAGGGCGATATAGATCAAGCTCTAATATTTTGGCAAAACCAGCTCATTAAGTCTTAAGCAGAATAGGAAGCATCTACATATAAGCAATAACTGCATCCAGATCAGAAATAACCTGGGTGCTGTTCCTGAGGTATGCATCTAGGAAGTGCAGTGTCAATAAATAAATAAATAAATTTCAAAGATAAGTTTACAGATAGGAGACATGGGGGAGATCTTAAGAGGCCAGCTCTTCCCCTCTGATTCACAAAGATCAGATATTTCGGTGTCAATCCCGACATGTTCTTGTCCAACTTGTTTTTCAGTAATATCCAGTGAAGGAAACTCAGCTCGCCCAGGCAGTGCATTCCACTGCTTCGCTGTTAGGTTTTTCCTGTCATCTGATGTAATCTCTCTTGTACTAATTAGAAACCTTTGTTCCAATTACAATACATTATTCAGTTGGTCCACATCCCTCTTGAACTGTACACAGAATCAGACACTAGTACTTGAGCTGACACCTTAGTAGTGCCAAATCCAGCAAATATTTCAGCTGAATTAGGAATAACATTCCTATTTATTTTTTTTCAGAAAAGCATAACATTCTTGACTTTTGTCCAGACTGTGAGCCACAGTAACTCTCAGATCTTTTTGTTTAGGCAGAGATTTTTTGCTTTGTAGTTGCAGAAAGGAATTCTGTGTGTGTCCTCGTGGAATTGCATCTTTTTTCTCTGTGTAGCTTTTGCAAAGTGCTAGCCATCTTTAGCTAGTGGTATAGTTAGCCCTGCCATGAGACAGAGATTGAACAGGTGATTAATTTAAATCATTCTACGATTCTCTGAACATTACCCTCAAGTGAAGAAGTTCTTGTGCACATTCGTGTGGAACTTCCTATGCCCCAGTTTCTGTCCGTTTCCCCTTGTCCTGACTCCACACACTGCTGAAAAGAGTATGGCCTCCCCACTCTGCCCCCGACACCTTAGATATTTATAGACCTGGATCAAATACCCTCACAGTCTTCTTTTCCCAAGGCAATACAGACCCAGTTCACTTAGATTTTCTTCACAGGGGAGATGCTCCAGGCCCTTCACATCTTTGTGGCCCTCCACTGGACTCTTTCCAAGAGATCCCTGTCTTTTTTGTACCGGGAACCCAGAACTGGACACAGTACTCCAGATGAGGCCTTACCAGGGCAGAGTAGAGGGGGAGGATCACTCCTTCTGGTCATGCTCTTTTTAATGCACCCCAGAATGCCATTGTCCTTTCTGGCCATGAGGGCTCACTACTGGCTCATGGCCAACCTGTCATCCACCAGGACACCCAGGTCCCTCTCTGCAAAACTCCTCTCCTGTTCTGCAAGCTTCTCTGATAATAGATAATGACTTCTCATCTCATTGGCATTATTCCTGGCATTTTTAGTTCTTACATAGATGAGAGGCTATTAGGCCAGACAAGACTTAGCAACCTTACCATACCATCCTGGATTTAGGTTGCTGGCATGGCATACATATCATGCATGTCAACTCCAGTAACTACATGGATCACTTCATCTGTCTCAGGAACCAGTCACTAGATAATTCCGTCTTTCTTCTACTTTCTCTTGGGAGTTCTGTGCTGTATCTCATGATCTCTTGCTCCTTCACCACTGGGATTATTCTTCACTCACTCACAGGGCAACATGTTGGTACCAGATGCTACAGGACACTGCATAAGGGTAAATACTCTGCCTCATATAGAGACTATCAGACTCTAAAGAGTATTAATCATCTTTTGGTTGCTAAAGCCACTATAATTTTCTCTATCTGACCACCTTGTTCTTTCTGATCTCTGCACACAGATCAAAGTCTGGACATTTTCTTAGCCAGCTTTTCCTTGTAGCGCTTTTATTTGTCTCCTAGAGGTTCCAGGACCTAGATTCTGCCATGCCAGGTGGCTTTTCATTTCTGAATGTTTGTGGCAGACAGATGCAAACAAAGTTCCTGAAAATCCATCTGAAGATCATCATAGAGATTTTTAAAGATCAACCCAAATACAGTTGCTATTAATCAGAAAATGAAGGAAGCAATCAGCTGTAGTCAGCTTCCAAAACTCCTTTTCTTTTTTCTTTTCTATTCCCCCTCGTCTTCCTAGGGAACCATGTTTCTTCTAATGCTGTCTGACAGTCAGTTAATGTATTATATCCATCCATGCTGGCATACCTCATGGTCTCTAAATCTCATTGCAGAAACAATAAATAGAATCTTGCATCTTGAAATAGTCGTCTGTTTTTTGTTTTATTTATTCATTTTCATGATTCAACTGCTGTGGATACATTCGACCTCTCCAGTTCCTACATTTCATGCCAGATGACTTCTTGGTCCTCAAAGTGGATCAGTTTTTAACTCTGTCTACCATAGCACCTATACTGTTACTGAATTCTAGGTAGAAGGAAGTGATTTCTGAGAATAAGGACAGGGAATGTCCCAAAACTTTACTTCTTTACAGCTTTTAGTTGGAACTCATTAGAAAAATTCCACATTCATGAATATTCCCTCATTCAAAAAATAAATATCTCCAGTTTGAGCATGGGCTCTAAAACCTCCAGTAATTATTTTGCTGCTGATATTTGTTTGAATGCCATAGTAATGGAAAGCAACTCAGCTCTGTGAATGCCCAGATATACAATTGATCATTTAGACTGGAACAGAGAGAAATAAAGAGCCTCATGGTAGGGAAAAGCATGGAGAGGGAAAAGATTATCAGCTTTGTTACTGCAAATTAGTCCAATTCAAAGCTCTCACAAACAAAATGAGAAAAGAAAGAGTAGTCATTAATTGAGTCAATGCGACCTTGTAGCTACTGTTCAATTGATGTTCTACATGAATACAGTACTGGAACAAGAGAAGATGTCCCTAGGATATCTCTCACAGAATAAAAATGTCAAAATGGTCTCATACTTGTACATGGAATTTCTTCTTTAGACAGACCAAAATCTATTGAGGCAGTATCTGACATTCAGGAAACACTATTAAAAGTGTTGTTTCGGCCATGAAAAAAATCTTGAAAACCTTTTAAAAGACCTATGACTTACTGAGAAGGAAAAGGCAGTTCCATCCTCATTCTTGTTAGCATTCCCAGTGTGGAGAAGGACATGTGATGGTACAGCTAGTGCTATCTCCTCTCCAACAGCTGAAATGGCTTCATATGTGATATGAGACTGTCTTCATTGAGGTTGCTTAAGAAATCAAATGTAGGAAGTGGGTTTCAAAGATCCTTCAAAATTTGAAGACTAAAATCTTTGTGAAATTACATAAGGACCTGATATTCCTTTACAATATAATTTAAGACATTTCCAGACAAGTGCTCTCAAGATTTGCAAATGCTGCTTTGAAGTTGGTGGTATTCAACTATGTGTTCATGCAGAAGAATGTGTTTACTTGCTATGGAGCAAAAAGATTTTTAAAAAAGTGAACAAAGGCATCAGAAGGTCTTTAATTCTTGTTTTTCCTCCCTCCCTTCCTAAATCCCAGGATCAGCCAAACCTGTGTGTACTTTTATCTAAGATGAGTGACCGCATTGTAAACTTAACCTTGTCAACATGCCGTAAATGGTTTGAATTAATTAATTTCCTCTGGAAATCTGTTGTATCCTGTATCCTGCGTTAACCCCCTATGAAGAAGGCCCAGTGTGGAAGTATCAGTTAGCACCATAGGCACAGCTCAGTGACAACTTACTTTGTTGTTAATGAAAAATGGTTAATGTTCCATGCGGAAGCCTACTGATGTTAATACATCCAATGCTTTTGTGGGGTAACATCTGGTCTGTGTTAGATGTTAATTCGAATTCTCAGTCAATATTTTTGGACACTGCTACTGTTGGCAATTTATTGATTTTACCTGTGTGTTCTGAAAAGCTTTATTTTGAAGTATGTAACGTAAATTTATTTTGTAATAATTAGTTTTACTTCCACTTATTTCATCATGTTGGTAGGGCTTGTATGCATCAAAAATACATGCTTTCTAGTTTAAGCTCTGCTTTATTCTCTTAAAAGTTCCTATCTGAATCATACCACTACTGTCACATGTGTTTAGTGCTCAAATCTAGGAAGATATTATAACAAAAGTACATAACAAGAAGACATCTTTAACTTCCTCAGAAAGAACTTAGTTGTCCAAATCACAGAAGTAAAGGGGTAGGGTAAGTAAAAAATACCCACATTTTTGAAGGTTCATTATTTGCCTCTGTTGCCTATACTTGAGAGGTAGTTCTACTAATGCCTCCTTCTTGATAATTCTTCTATTATTTTCTACCTTGCTAGACTTGGAGTATAAAGTAATTGTTATCCGTGTATTAGGTAGTAAGGAAGAAGCTGTGATGTACCAGATATTTGTACCCAAGACTCTATTGGAATTCATGCAGATGATACTAAAAATGACAAAATGTTAATAATATTTTAGGCAACAGTAAACTTCATTAATGAAGTAAATGAACTGAACTTGTTAAGTAAAAACAGGCCAGAGTGAAGAGCCAGATAGAGCAAATGAGATATAGAGATGAAGGAAGAAGGAACTCAGGTTAGGAGTAACTGGTCTGGAAAAATTTTCCAACTGGACAACTGGAATTGTTTGGATGAAGAAAAAGACACAGGAATACAAAAAAAGTAAGAATGAGAGTTGTTCATGAGGAGATTGAACAGGAATAAGAGTCAAGGACTGGTAGGAGAGACACAACTGGGGCTAAACAGTTAAAAGGCTCAAAAAGGGGAAAGTCAATAGACTGAGGGTGGAGGAAGCAACAGAACTTGGCATGAATCTCAGAAGGAGCTGGAAACCAGGTGAGAGAAAACTAGATTGTGCTGAAGTTTAGTGGAGAGCTCATGAGAAGGTGAGAAACGGCGTACTCTGACCTTTATGGAAACGGCTGGACAAAAGAGATCCAAAAGAAGCACAACAGGCAGAAGAAACTCATATTCACAGTTCATCTCTAAAGATGGGACTGGTAGTAGGAACCTGGTACCAGTAAGAAGAGGGTAATGTTGGGGATAAAAATTAGAATGGTTTTAGTAAAAAGTCTTAATTATTCACTGCTTAGTTCTAGAGTGCGTTAATTTGCTTCTTGATCATTTCAGTGTGGGAGTGATGGGGGTGAGGTGTGCAATGTAAATGTAATTCATTAGAATAGGTGCTGTGGTGTACAACACGCTGTTAAACAATGAGATCTTAAATATTCTCTTTTATTAAAAAAAAATAAAAATAAAAAAAATCCTTGGTTGCTATGGAGGCAGTTTCAAAAGTCCTTTGTTAGGATATGTGTTGTCTGCTAATAAAATAAAGAGGTCACACATTTTTTTTGGCTCAAAGATGATAAGCAAGAAAAAAAAAAATCACCAAAGGAGTGGAGAATTAGAAAGTCAGACAAAGCAGTCTGCCTATAGGGAAAGGGAAGTCTGTAACTAAGGAAAGAAGGGACAGGTATGTCTACGTTTTTTGAATAGTTTGCACTTTTTCCTAGTTATTTATTTACAGAATTGAAGCTACATAGGGAGGGGAAGGGCACTCCTATTCAAAAGCTCTTGCTTGCTGTTAGAGGATTAGACTTGTGCAAACTAAACACGAACCAAAAGCTTCAGAACTATCAACCTATCTGTTCTAGCAGGCTTGCTTCTTGCACAGCTCAGAAAAGTAGCTTTCAAGGAAAACAAACAGACATTCCATCCCAAGGCCTTACTCTGCTGATACTCATGAGTGACAAGAGACTGGATAGAACCAATCTCCAGTTTGGAATCTTGGGGTTTAAAGGAGAGAGGGAAGCGTAGGCTTGGATTGGTTTTTATTTTCTTTGTATAAGCTATGAACCCCTGTGAGTTTCTAGTCATGGGATAACCAGTAACTTATCTTCTTTCAGATGTTTTATGCTAGACAAACCACACTGCTTCTGGGGAGTGCTGCTGTCACAGAAGGCCTTGCATAGTCAGGGTGAGCTGGAGAGCTCATGGTATCAGGTATGTAGCTTATATGCTGGAACATGTGGAGTCTAGGCATGCTTGTACAGCCAACCAAGGCTGATTTGAACCCTCTGTGCTTCTGTCAGTGTTACAGCCCCATTGTGTGTGAGTCTGAGGTTCAGGAGGAGGGGTACACGCTGCTGCAAATGGGGCCCATGTGGGTGGACTAGGGATGGAGAGCATATGTGAAAAGCAGATGTGGTGTGTGTTCCCAAGCAGAGCAGAGTGTGACAGCAGGGGCCTGGGAAAGAAGTCTCTGTAATGACCGTGTTAAGATATTTTAATAAAGAAGTTACCTAGTGTAAATGAATCCATATGTTTTGTAATCCATAGTCCCATTCTGCTTCAGCATCTGGCAACGTGGGGATTTAGCAGTGATAGAATTAATGGTATAGCTTCCTATTCTACTTAATGAGGAGTGGAAAACCATTAATGACTTATTTTAAATGACAGCTTCTAGAATAGTCTTCATTAAGGAGGGCTCACAAGTAAAGGAGATTACATTTGCTCAAAGACAGAAAGAATTACACTAACCAATGAGAGCGATTTCAAAGAGGGATCCATATGCACAAGCAAGTTGTCATTGTGTATGTTATAACTGGGGAGGTTCAAAACTTGTCAGATAAGTGATTCTGAGGACATATTTTGAGAAAATCTTGTTTTCTGCGTTAAAAGTACTCATTTTACTTTACTTACTTTTTGCCAGTCTTTTCTTATCCTCTTAATTTCTTCTCCCATAACCAATGAGGGACATTGCCATAATAATAATAACAACAATAACAACAAAACAACAACAACAACAATAACAATAATAATAATATAGATAGATATAAAAGTAAGTAAGGATTTTCTGGAAGGACATGGAATAGGCATTGGGCTTTTTATTGAAAATACTGATTAAAACTGCTTCTAATTTTCTTGATTTAACAACGAACATTTTCAGGAGAAATAAGCAACTGGCTGTATATTCAATCCTTATGGGCCTAGTGGGTCAAGTAGCTCTATAGAGCCTTCCTGTTTGTCCTTAGCTCTTCCCCATAAAATACCATTTTTTTTCTTTCAAAAAAACATGGCACTGCCTGTAGATGAGCATCATCAAGCTAATGCTTAGTTCTGTAAGGCATATCATTCTTTAAAATACAGTCTGAAGGTACCACTATAGAGAAAAAGGGAAATTACCCTTTTGGTCACTACAAATCACATTGTTTCTGGAACATCATTTCCCCAATGTTGACTGTGTCTTTGAATGAATAGGATATATTTTAAATGCCACTGGGAATGTTTTGAAATCACACAAGTTCATAGCAGTAATGATAGTTGTAATAGTGCACTTTAAATAATGTTGTCTAGAATGTTATTTGTTGTTTATGTAGCTACCAGAATATCCTGGCCAATAAAATCATTCTGCAGTTTTCAGTCAGTTTGTTCCCAATTTTACATCTGTCACTATCATAGGGTAAAAAATATCCATAAATATAATAAAAAGTGAAGAAGTGAAATGTGGACATTCCCTGCTTGTTTGCCATTGCTGCAATAGCCTTGTGTATTCTTTTGAACAGCAGTCACCAAAGGGGTACAAAATTGCACAGCTATTTATTTCCTATGCCTGTTTTCATCTCTTCAGGAAAAGGAGTGTTAGGATTTTCCTCTCTCGACTGGCTGCTTTACAGGAGGGTGGGGTAAGGGAAATGATAAAAGGGAGTGAAATGTTACCTTGTTTTTATATTTTGATGCCAGTAGCTAGCCCTGGGGGAGACTGGAGTACTGGTAGTTAGAGCTTAGGCCATGTAAGGGATGCCTGGTTTTAAAGAAAAGTGCTTTTGCCTAGCTCAGTCAGGTACCCCAGAGGCTTTAGTGGATGCAAAACAAATGTGCTACATGCTGCTACAAATCCTTACATTCATGCTAGTTTCAGTTTCCCCGGCCAAAAGAATGCAGCCCTACAAGATTTCCATCAACAGAACAATTTCTGTTCAAGAGCCCATGGTTTTTCCTGGCTGGTACAAACTGGAGAGCTGGGAGGCACCAGGAGCAGCTGCCAGACTGACCTGGGCAATGTAGGCTCCTTAATGTCCACCGCCCATTTGGGAGATTAGTGTGGCAGAACGCTGCCATATGCCTCCCTGCCCCTGACAAATCCCCTTCGTTCCCCTGACACACATATAGAAACCCTTTGCCCAAGTGGCTTGTAGAGCAGCAGAGAATCTACCTTTGGGTCGGCTCCTGTTACAAAACTCAGCTATTGAATGTTTTGCTGTCTGCGCAGGATTTTGAAAAGATTGTCTTGCTGTCACCTATTTATACAATCCCAATTCTTTATTTCTAGCTCTGCTGCTCCCCTAATTTGGCTTCAGAGACAGTGACAAAAGATGTGAGGACAGGTTCACTTCCAAGACGTAGAAGATTGTCTAGAGCTATGCATAGCTAACTTAGGTGCCTTTAGGATATTACATTCTCTCTGGTGACTAAGTTGTTCAGCAAAATCTTGCAGCTTGTTTACACACATAATGCTCAAATATCGCCAGATTTGAGTTGGTATTTGATTCCCTGGGTAAAGGTAGTAGGGACTTGTAGTTGTTTTATGCCTTCCTGAAGCATAGGTCACTATTTTCTATTCAGGATCAGCTTCTATAGAATTCCCAGCACTTCCCAGGCAGTGGCAGTCTCCACTCAATCTCCACGTTTTGTGCCACTTTATTATTTCAGCTTTGCTCTTGGACTACAGCTCTTCACAACCTTCTATAAGGTGCCAGAGAATGGTTTGCAGAAATACTGAGTAGGATCTTCTTAAGACATCTCATGTACACTTTCCTATGGTTGTTAAGGCCTGGGCTTGTTGGTTTCTGGATGTTTTTTTGATGGTTCCTTCTAGTCCTCATGCAATAAATTTAGAAAAACAGATCCAAAATTTGAAATATTAATGGTATCATATAAGTGTTGCCGTATAGCAGCAGATGTATGCTGTACATGGGTTTGATATCTGGAAAAGGTTCTTCACCAGGGGGTGGTCAGGCACTGGAATAGACTCCCCATGGGCAGAGGTCATAGCACTGAGATTACTGGAGATCAAGAAGAATCTGTACAGTACTCTCAGATATCTGGTCTGATTTTTTGGTGGTCCTGTGTAGAGCCACAGGTTGGACTCATTGATCCTTATGAGTCCCTTCCAACTCAGAATATTCTATGATTCTGTGATCCTATAAAAAAGCAAAAAGCCTTATATTTCTAATAGCTTCTACGATGTGCCCTCAACCAAATTTTGTCTTGCCTGTGACTTCTGTTGCCCTGAAGTCATGATTATCTTGTCCATCACTACTGACAAATGAAGCAAAAAGTGGCCATACACTTAATTTAGTTGTCTCAATAAAATACTTGCATCCACAACATTGTGCATATGAACTCTGCCAGGCTTTTAATGAAGATAATTTCCCTCCTTCCCTTCTGGGAAGCACAATAAACAGTCATGTTTATCCCTGCTAGTCAGAACTAAGCCTTATTCCTCACACACAACTGATGGAGAAATACTAATATTTCTGCTTCTTTTTGTTTGGACAGATTTGTCTGAACAGAATTCAGAGACTCGATCTACTTGTCCCTTATCAAACAGTGGTGGGAAAAAGGAGACGTCAAATTTGCTTATTCTGTGCTTCTGGTGCTTCTGCATAAATATATTTTCCTATAATATTTTTACTGTAGTGCCCAAGGGAGAAGTGCTAGCAGAATCCAAATATTTAGATGTTTATTATCCCTTGCACATGTATTTTCCATTAACATCAGTGGAATTAAACATGTACATAAGGAAAAGAAAATAAACAGTTAATGACCTAACAGAGAAAGGGAAATACAGGGCCCCCAGAAAACAAGTTAGCTGTAGAGGGGAGGCAAATTATTTTCCTGAACTAATTATACATAGCAACAATACAAAAGGCCTGGCAGACTTTCATCATCTGTCTCTGCCCTCTGCAGGACGGAGGGATTGTATCTATGGTAGTCTCTCCTGCTTCACATGTAAACTACCCTTAGAGAGTTTGAGTGATGCTAAATCAAATGCCTTCATAGCCTCTTGACTGGCAGCCCTGTTGTGCAGTATCACCAAAAGAAGAACTGCTTCCTCTGCTTAGAAATTACATGGCTGTACTTTGTCCCCTTGTTCCCTCTGTGTACTGTGACAGAAGGAATTCAAGCACTACGTGATTCTTCAAGAAGGAGGATATTCTAGCAGGTCAGTCTGTTTTAGAGTGAGGAACTTTAGGGCATTGCAAAAACCACAGCTTTAACTTATGTGCCTGTGAAAACAGGAATGTATGCTGTAAAGTGTGCTGTCTCCAAAAATCCCAAATCAGTAAAGAAATACCGTGGATGAATGGAGTCACAGCAAGTTTAACATTCCACAGTTTTGATGAAAGCAGTGGAACAGTTAAGTGTGACTTACCAAAACTGTAGAGAAGTGTTCTGACCATTTCCATAGGCAGAAAATCAAATGAGAAACAAACAAAAAAAACAAACACAGCAGTATTTTTCCTCCCATAATGGTCCTTCTAACATTTCTTGTGACAACTTCTGATGTCTCATTTAAACTGGCAACAGAAGCAGACACTTCAGATTTTCTAGGGTATTACAACTGCTGGTGTCCATCCTTTCCCCTAACATTGCATTATAACTATTATAAATGCAGCCAAGCAGTAAATGGGCATTAACATACCATTCTGGAAAAATGGATGCTCTGACAAAGACTACATTGAAAACACACCACTTAACACATATGAAAGTATTTATGTTCATCTAACACCTTGTAAACAACTTCCAGAGGAATAAACTATCCTGCCCATTGACAGACGTTTCCATATGGAAGTGCAGAAGCATATATATATGCATCCTTTCTTAGAATAACGCATTTCTTCTGGTCACATTTCATTCATTCCTTGTTTCAGAATTAAGTAGTCAGTAACACAGCTCTGGTAAAATCTTAAGACAAGTTTTCCGTATTGTAAGTGTATCTGTAGTCATGATACCTTGGAATTTTGCTGTGGCGCCCAACCAATGTATTCCAATCTTATTGTTCTTTAACATAAAAAAATTAATGAAACCTATATTTTAAAAAGAAGATACTGGATTTATTGTTGAAAGAATCACTAACTAGTTAACAGAGGAATAAGAGTCAGTGCATTTAACTATCTAAATTAGGACAGGTAAAGTCAGAGGTCACCCTTGATTCATTCATACTTTCTAAGGATATTCATGATCTGATGCTGACAGCACCTTTATAAAACTGAAAAATAATACTTCACTCTGGAAATAGAATTTTCCCTGATATTAATCAACTATATCTCTGGGATGGACATTATCCTTTATTCGCTTCTTAAATTCATTATTATTTTTCCACAATGGAAGCCACTGAGGTTTTCATTTAGCATTTCTAAATTGTTCTTGAAGGAATAAAGCAGAATACAGACATTCAGAACGAGAGAACAAGAAGTGACAACTAAGTAAATACTTCAATAATTGCAAGGTGTTTCAAATAAATTAACAAAGGGAACAAATTGTGATGGATCCATTCAGAATCATAGTTTATTTTTACAGATTGGTTTTGAATTCTGTGCATTTGGGGTCAGGAATATTATCTCAAGGTTACAAGTGCCAGATAAAGAGTATGAATGATGAATTACCTGCACTCAACCTTCTCTTATTTTCAAAGGAGAGCTGATGCTGACATACCAACTCTGCACCAGTGAGATTTTAGTAACATTTTTCTGGAATTTGAATCTTACTTTATTTCTTTCCAGTGGGTAATTGTGTTGCCTGTCAGTCAGGCTCTCTGCATAAGTATACACACTGAAGCAAGGAAAATCTTACAAAGCACAAGAACGAAAAGTTAAAAAAAAAAAAAAAAGTCACTGCTTGTTCTGTGCTTAAAGAACAACTAGAAGGAAGACTGATGTATGGAGACGGCTGTCAGAATTATGAAGTCTGCAGTATTACAGAACCCAGAGCACTGATTAATTCATTTATGATCCAACAACTTTGCAGATTTTTTTTTTTTTTTTTTTCTCACAGATGATTTAGTGTATCTTCTACAGCTAAGAGGTAGTTCAAATAAAATATACTTAGAATGATACAGTAGGCACTGCAACATCTAAAATGTTGGATTAAGGATACCGGATTAGATACCTTCCCTTCTTTGTGTGTGACCAAGAGGAGTCACACACTTTAGAATGACAGTGAGAAATCCCACATGCAGAGTCTGAAGTTACTTAGAAATCCCTCTTCCTGAAACCCCAGCCCGTTTTGAGATCAAGGCCAACTCCAAGACACCCCTCTGTATATCTGGAACCAAAGACAAGGATTTTCTCTGGAGAAATACCATGTACCACCAAAAATAAATAATCACAGCCCTTTAACACATGATGAGAAGAAGTGTTGCTACTCAGGCTTTTCTGTAAGAAAAAGTTGATTATAGTGTTCAGACAAGCGGATGTGCAAGAGACAGATCCTGTTCTCACTTTGAGAGGTTTTAAATTTATAGTTTCCACCACAGTAGTCAGTTTCCTCCTGTAAAGGGACAGTTGTTCTAACACTTTTATTCTAACACAGTTATTCCACCCACTAACTAGGTTAGAAATGGCATTCTACAATTGACTTGGTGAAGTTAGGCAATTGCCCAGAAAAGAAAGGTAAGTTAAACGTATTTCTTTCTTCCCCTTAGCAAGAAGTTTGGAATTGAACATATTTAGCAAGAGTGACTTGATTCAACATCACTGCTATGACATAAGGTCAAAAAAAATGAAAAGAAAAGAAAATATGCACAAAAAAATCCCAGATGTGAGATATTGTTTTCTCTTCTGAAGAACATTGTCTTCTACTTATTAGCAGTAAATAACCTCTCGATATATTAATGCAGGAAGATAAAGTTCAATATGTTTTCCTGCTTCCTCATTTTTATGAGACCATTACTGCTAAGCCTTTCAGAATTTACTAGTGAAAATCAATTGGCCATGACTGCACTAAGAGGCTGTATATATAAAGGTATTTTGGGAAATGTAATTTTTTGTGAGTTGTAACATTTATGCTTGTCCAGTCAGTAACAGTTGTGTTTTTTTAATATATTGCATATTACTTAACTTGCTAGTCTTTAAGGTCTATTTCTTCTTTTGTTGAGGGGAAAACATAAGATGAAGTGATCAAACACAATTTTTGCAGGCAGTTTCTGCAGGCTGCTTTGTCAGACACAATGAATGGAATATTTCATTCCAATAAGTGAAAGGAATCGTGATTGATACTTGAGAGCAATTCCTTTGATAAGAGGAGCTTTTTACAAAGTTGTCCTTCAATTCTGGATATTGTTTGTTTGTGATGGCCATGACATTTAGTGATGCTAAATACTGGAGTATAAACTAAAATGAATTTGCATCTGGATCTGAGCAAGTAATAATTTCTGTATGAGTTAAGTAGATGACTTTCAAAACAGAAACAAAAGGAAGCAACAACTAATACTGGGATGTGTAGAAAACATCAAACAGACTGCTGGTCCTCTGCTGCCACCCTCCCAACATGTTTCAGAGCCTATCGGAACAACTTAAAATATACCTTTATCTTGCCTTTGTTAATTACAACATGATAATTTACATATTTTATACCATTTTGTTCAGATTTTTACCCCTAATTGAGTTGATTTATATGGCAATGCATATAGGAGGATGAAGAAGTCTGTATTTTTACATTCCTTTTCTGAAAAATAGATAGCTGGCATTGACAAGTTTTTTGGAATCAGGGAAATTGAAAATGTAGGACTTCAGAAGACACCAAGAAACACCTACTTCATCCTACTTTCTAACAAGCATAATAGTATGTATTCTGCTAGAGTGAAGATGACTGAAAAATCTTGCTTCCTCATAGCTTAAGTCAACTTTATGGTACATGTCACACCTATTAATTTCTTAGTGTCAGGAACTGAATTAGCCATCTGTCCCTTTCTCTTTAGTTAGTGCCATCCTTGGCAAGACTTCAAAACTCTTGCCAAGACATTTTTCTGTTTCTTCTCTTGCCATTTCAGAGTGGAGGATGTGATTTGTGTGTGGCTGGAGGAGTTCTCTATATAGCTTTCATGCTTACCTGCCTCTCTCTTTCATCTTCCTTTGTCTGCCACTGAGAGCGTTTCAGGTGTTTAGTGGGAATATGTCTTTTTTATTGACAGTTTCTTTTCTTCCTTTTTACTGAGTCATCGCAATAACATGACTGAAGGATGGGAGGTCATGGTGGAGATGCTCAGCTTGCTGAACACTGGGTGTTTTTCTTATGCTACAGTGACTGTTATCTATGTTGTTTTTTGTTGTTTTTTTTACTGATATAGAAAACAGGAAAACAAATATTTTCAAAATTGTATGCTTGTATGCTGAACTCCTGTTGACTGTCATTTTTGTCCACAGTATATTTAGTTTCTTCTTTTAACACTGGATTAAGGTAGACAGAACAGTTTGTAATCATTTTCTTTCTTATGTGAAAGGTCTTATTTTTCTAAAAATTAAAGTATGTAAATGGACAGCTGAAGTACATTTATATGATAAATGAACCTTGTGCTGCTGCTCTGTATCAGGAGACATTTTCATTGAATCAGAAGACTCTTTGAGTTGGAAGGAATCCTTAAAGGTCATCCAGTCCAACTCTCCTGCCATGAGTAGGAGTATCTACATCTAGATCAGGGTGCTCAGAACCCTACCCAACCTGACTTTGAGTGTGGGACTGTTGAATGCCTTACTGTAGCCCAGATAGATGATATCATTGGCTCTTCTCGTCTGCTGATACATCACAGGAAGCAATAAGTTTGGTCAGGCAGAACCTGCCCATGGTGAAGCCATGTTGGTTATCCCGTATTACCTTGCTCTCTCCCATATGCTTTAGTATAGCTTCCAGGAGAATCTGCTCCATGATCTTTGCTGGCAATGAAGTGATGCTTACAAGTCAGTAGATCCCTGGATCATCCCTTCTATCTTTGTCTTAAAAATAGGTGTGATTTTTCCTTTTTCTGGTTATGAGAAGCTTCACTTGAGTGCCATGACTTTTCAAATATCATCAAGAGTGGCTTGATAACTGTCAGCTAATTCTCTCGGGACTTTTAAAGGTCACAAATATTAGGTGTTCAAATCTATGGTACTGTTTCCGTTTCTCATTCACAGCTAAAGTGTTGAAGAGCGTAGTGAATCAATGTAAAATCCAGCACAATTTACTCTTTCCTATTTCTTTCATTTTCAAGTATTCCTTGCATGCAAGAATCCTGCTAACATGAAGCGGAACATGAAACGCCGAAAGCCTTGAGTCATCAGAATCTCTGACTCACCTGAGAACCCAGTTCAGTAGGAAGAAGTTAATCAGTCACTGAAATGCTGTCACCACCAGCAGTATGCTGAACTGCAGTTATTTAGAGTTACATGTTTTTGTAGGTCAGGGATGGAAGAACGTTTTAACTAGGGACTTTAAAGAGCAAGGATATATTTATTCTATTTGATGCTTCACAAGGTTTTTCTAGATAAAATTCTAATTAATGAAAAAAGTTCAGACTCTTCATCTTATTGCTGTACCAATTTGCTGCCATTAGCCCTATCTATGAGGGCTGCTCCAAAATTAATGCCTCCTATTTTGTGATGTTGGTAGTATGGCAGTAGAGGCTGAATGTTCCCACCAATATTCCATTACATGTTGTTGCTGTGTGACAGATGGCAGCAGAGGGTCAGTGAAGCAAAAGCTGTGCCATTCAATTCCTCCATGCAGAAAAAAATGGCACACATTGACATTCATTGTTGCCTGCTGAGTTTTATGAAGAAAAAATTATGAACTGAAAGACCACAGAATTTCAGAATCACAGAATCACAAAATTGTGGTGGTTGGAAGGGACCTCTGGAGATCTACGAGTACAACCCTAAGCTAAAGTAGGTTACCTACAGCAGGTTGCAGAGGAGAACAATTGGGTGAGATTTGAATAATTACCTAGAGTACAATATACAATGGTTATCTTTGTTATATTATTTGTAAATAATCAATGGTTATATTCAGTATATGAAAAGAGTTTGATACCTGCTGTTGCTGAAGAGGATTATGCAGGTTATATTTGATCTGGGATTAATTATACCCAAACAGTATCCTGCTCCCTCAGTGCTCTCCAAAAGGGAATAAGAAATTGTTTGTAGGTTTGATACTTCAGAGATTCTTCTTCATGTATTTCCCATAGTTGCAGGATTTACATGTTGTACCTCCTCTCCTTTCCTGTTCTACAAAAAAACTTGGTGCCTACAATAAATATTTAAGAAGTGCTTGGATGTATTCAATGTATTATCTTTCTGTGTTTCATATTTCTACCTAATACCATTGTAATTGAGCCTTGTTTACTTGAAATCTAATTTAGCAGATCCCAGGCATTCTCAGGCACTCTGCTTTTTGGAACTGTTTCCATGCTTGGGGTGATCTGGAATGATTTCTTTCTTGATTTCATGGTTTCCTGGCAGCATACTCATATTTTGACTTCAGAAATGGAGATGAGGTGCTTTGGAACTGAGGGAACAAGGCCCATCCATAGAGATGGGAAGAACGCGGACAAATTAGGCTTCTTACTCCCACTGCTTCTCTTGTGGCTACAAAAACATGACCCCTGTGACTGCGCTGAAAGAGCAGAAGGCTGTGCAGATAGGAGACAGAGACTGGTTATTCATGCAATTCATGACATGCACTCATCTGCCATCTCAGGAAGTCAGCCATTGTAGGGTTCTGTTTATTTTGCTTGTGACTAAATTAGCACTGTTGGTTGGGCTCAGACTATTATTCATTTCAAGTGGAAGGGTATTTGTGAAGATGGAGACACTCAGGATCAGGCTGGACAGAGCTCTGAGCAACCTGATCTATCTGTGAATCTCCCTGTTCGTTGCAGGAAGTTGGACTAGACAACCTTTAAATGTCCCTTATAACTCAATCGGTAATATGATTACCAGCCCTCTCTCAAAGCTCCTTGTTTCAACAATTAATGTTTCCTATAAGTACATCCAAATCACTCAAAACATTTTGAGATCCATAGCACTATATGAATATCTGGATTCAGAGGGTTCAGATTAACTGCTACGTGACTGAGAATTGCTGAAGAGATTTTTTTTTAATGCAAATCATGTTCAAATTGTAGAAACTACCTATGCAGGCTGGTTGTATTTGGCTCTTGTATTGCCTTTTCTACACAAATACTCTAGTTTGGAGAGTTAGATAATTGTATCTACTCTAGATCAGGAAAACTGCCACTTTCAGGATGAAAAAAATGCATTTGCAGCTCTGCTCTGAATACAACAATGTTCCACAGCATGCTAATACATGTGCAAGAATTACACTGATGCTATAAGCACTGTTGCCAGGATACTTATGCAAGACATTTTTCTTTGACTGTCAGTTGAAAATGGTGTAAAATAGCTGTTATTTGAAGCATTTCAAACTACTGTTCAGCTATAATGCATTAAGTAGCACATCAACATCTATATGAACAATGCTTACTATTAATATTACACCTACAGGATGATTTCAAATCCCTCTGTGAGCTGTGAGAGAAGTATAACCCCCTGAAGTACAACCCCTTTCAAAATACCCGGGCACTAATTTTGTCTTGCTTTTTAGGACTGCATTTTCCTAAAAGAAATGGAGCTTGAGCATTGTAGATTCCAAAGAAGAGATTGGACTCAGCTAGAAGACCTCTTATGTAAAGCAGGAATAGATCTTGCAACACAATTTTCCCAGAAAATCCATTTCTGAATAGAATTTCAGAATTTCTCTGTAGTAAGCTGTTCAGTGAGCTGCCTGGAGCCACAGCATACAAGGTCTCATCATTGTGAACTCAAAAATCTGCTGCAATCTGATATTATACGATAAAACATCAAGACAGAAGTCACCCCACTATTGCCTAGAGCTCAAAGTGCTCTGTGCTGAGAAGTGCTATGGGGGATGGGAGGAAACCATCCTCATACTGAACGCTGTTCTCCAGTGAATTGCAAAGTGATACACAATTCCCAAGGTAACTTGGCTGACAACAATACTGATGTCTGAGATTCAGACAACAACAAGCCCCAGGAGGATGTAATTTCTCTGTCTAATTTATGTACAGCATGTAAGAGATCAGCCCTTCTGAAGCAATCCTTAGTCCCAGCCTCTTAACTGTACTCACACTGTAAGTGCAGGTGCCTGAAGGTCTCCGATTATGGTGGAAGAAACCATGAGCTAAGGAGACAATTTGGCTTTGTGTAGCAGCTCCATATCTCTTAAACATAGGTTTAAATGTGCTATGTGAGCTATTCTGTCATTATCTGTGAAATCACATGCGAGCAGACAGTCTAGCTACCTTAGGTGTGTGAAATATTTCTCATCTTTCTTGGGGGGCCCAAAAGTAAAGAGATACAAAATCATTATACCTTTACCTTTTATCTGATGAGTGAATTCTGATTCTTGGTGTGAACCAAGAGAAGAGAACTCAACCTGCTGAGATGGTGTAAAACAGAAGCAGAAAACTGTGTAAACAAGTTATCCATTTCTATAACAGAAAATTTAAGGGGATTGTGCGTGCAATACAGCTGTAAGAGCATTAATCCACAGGCTGATGACAAAAGAAAAGTAAAAAAATCTAAAGCAATAGGTAAACATAGGATTAAATGGATTTTTTGTTTGTTTGTTTGTTTAATATTTGTAATAGGATACAGAATATAAAGACATGAATCATCGAAATAATACTGACACTGCAGACATTGCAGTGATACAGTTTTTAATGTGGATTCTAATCCAAGCTGTCATTCCCAAAGGCTCCAGCTACTGGTGGATGTGTGATAGCTCTCATCGGTTTGCTCTGAAAGTAGTAAGGTACATGATGAGAAGCAGGTTCTGCCTGCCCTTGTGCTCTGTTCCAACTATGAGTGCATTGTCTGAACAGCATCTTCCTGTGAGACTTGACAGCTTTCTTGACAGCACTGAATGGTCCACACTTGTGTCAAAGCCCAAAGACTTCCAGGACGGGAGGAGGCAAAATCTAATAAGTATATCTGTATTACTGGAATGATGATGGTCCTCCTTTCTGGCTACAGATGGGCCTTTGTCAGTGAAGAAACTGGCAAAATTGAGCCAAAATTGTTTGTAGAAAAATAGACAGTTTCTGGCCACCTGAGTATAACAGGAGTAAATAACATTAATATATTTCTTCATTTAAAATCTCATTCTTGTTGTTCTGATAGTCATGATCCCTTCTGTCTGCTTTTCCCAAAGGAGAAGAAGAAAATATCCCTCTTTCACTCTTGGGCTCTTGGTAGTTCCACAACACTGCCCTCTTTCTCCTGTGACGTGACTCCAATTACATCCTTCTATTACGTACAATTTTACACAGCTTTTCCAGTGGATATAGAGGCCAGTGAAACAATCAAGGACAACTTTTCAGTCCTCTCTCACATGGCTCTGAAACACAACTTCCCTTATATTCCAATACATATTTAATTTTTCTGTGATTTATTCCCACCTAATGTGGTAAGCACATCCATTAACTCCAAGGATAACTGTGATTGCCTATAGAACACACTTTCAAGATGCTGTCAAAATATTTCAGCATCAGGCTGTCACTACAGATAGGATGGCTGGCATTTTAAAGTTGTATTTCTCATTGTTTTTGTTCTCTGTGCCCATTTTACAAGGATTCTTTCTTTCAAGTTTAGTATTTGCAGTACATGGCCAACACTGTTTGATGTTACCATCAAGGTCACAACATCCAGTTATTGGTCAGTTACCAGTAATGTGCCCCAGAGGTTTATATCAGGACCAGTGCCAATTAATATACTCATTAATAGCCTAAACCATGATATAAAATTTGCAAATGATACACCACTAGGACAAGTGGTAGTTAGGCCATGTTTTTTTGACAGGCTTGGAAAAAATGCAAAGAAAGGAAAAAATTAGAGAGGACAAACCACATGCACTGTGCTAGGAGCTGAATGCGTGGAACTCAGATTTCCAGAAAAGAAACTTGGAGTGAACAAGACTGATCATTGCAGTGATCATGAGCTTGCAATGTGCCCTTGCAGCAAAGAAAGCCAGAAGGATCTTGGGATGCATGACAAAATATATTGCCAGTGGGCTGAGTGAAGTCTGCTCAGCAGAGGTAAGACACACCTGGAGTGCTTGGTATGGATGTGGGTGTAAAGGGACAAGTACTGCAGATGACTGTAAGGACGGTTAAGGGAATGAAGTGTTCATTAGAGAAGAAAAGGGTGAGACAACTGGGACTCATCAGCCTGGAAAATTCAGGGGAGACTTCTATGTCTGAATATGTTTTGCGGGGAGTAAGACTTTTCTAGAGTGAGGATGGTCAGTCAGATACAGTTTGTCCAGAGATGCTGCCTCTTGTGTCTTGATTCTTGGAAATATTCAGAAGACAAGCAGATATGGCCCACAGCAAACTGCTGTAGTTGGCCCTGTTCTGAGTTGGCAGCTTGGACTAGAACGCCAGAGGTTCTCTGTAACTTCAGGCTTTTTTTTCAGACTTTTCCTATGCTATCAGTTTATATGGGATATCAAAGACCAGCTATTTTCCATTTTTTCATTCTACTGTCTTTTCATTACTTACCGTCAAAGTTACCATACAGCGCACTATGAAGTTACACTACAGTAATGTGCAAAGATGAGAGTTTGGTCAGGACTGTGTTTACAAAGTTACATAGCACTGTGGTAGAAGCCCAACAGATACCAATGCAGAATAAAAAAATGTGTTACTTTTGATGTCCTGTTATAATAGGATGACAGACAAAATAGTTTCTCAGTAAGAAAATATCAGATAAACTAAAAAGCTTTACTGAACCAATCAACTGGCATTGGTATTGAAGTTCTATTTCAGTTTTCTTTATCTTTTCAGCCTGAGATTTCTAACACAAAAACACCATTCGCTATGGGGGGAAAAAAAAGAAACAAAGAAAGAGGAGTAAGAAGAAATGTTGCTATTAATTATTCACGAGTCTCCAGAGTTTCCATCCATTTAGTAGTAATAGACTTTCCAGACAAATTATTTACTACATCATAGTTCATCAACAATTCTCTGTTTTAACTGAAGACCTCTGAAAATCTTTGTGTTCTGGGAAATTCCTGAATTCCTCAGTCATTAAGAGGACACTTCTATTTTAAATATGTAAAAAATGGAATTTCATGAACATCTGTCTCAGAAAGATAGCACGGAAATATCTGACCTCTTCTCCATAAAGATATTAAAGAAACAAATGACTTAATCTGTATCTCATATGAGCACTTAAAGAGTTAATTAGTAATCATGATGAAAAGAATTTTACAGAGATTTTATATTGCTTTAGGTATAATGAAACAGAAAATGAAACAACTCAGCCTTCATAAGCAGACTGTTTGTAACATAAGCAGAGCTCGAATAGATTCTTAATGAACATCCAGTCAAAATGCATCCCTCCAACCTGTATGTGCTTCTCTTATGATTCTACCATCTTCATAACTTTCACTTTCACCCTATATCTACTGTTATTAGCAACTGATCAGAGAATTTCAGTTTTAAACCACAAGTGGTCACGCAGCAGAGCTTTTTGATTTATTTATTTTTAATTGATGGACATTTTAATTTCAAGATGTGATTTTATCTATCTATCTATCTATCTATCTATCTATCTATCTATCTATCTATCTATCTATCTATCTATTTCAAAATGACCTGCATGTCTTGTTTTAGGACGTTTTCATGTTTCAAAATCAGATACTCTTTTAAATCAGAAAATTCTTCAATACTGTAAAATGAAAATAATATTTGCTCCAGCATATTTTAAGCATACATTCAAGGAAATAACAGACAATATAAGTCAGTCAGCTCCATAAATCTCAAGAACTGTCACATTTCTATTAACAGTCTTCATGAAAAATTTGAGGCTCCATTTCAATATCTTACTTATTTTAAGAGCAATGTCAAGTGTTTCTAAAATCGTATTTTATTACATATCTCATACATATTGTTATATGAATTGAATACATGTTTCTAGGTAGAACACATCTGGCCATAACATGGAATTTTAACAAATTCCAGTAGCACTGTTACCAAAATAATTCACTCTAGCGATGGGAGGAAATGGCTCATAATCAAAGAGGGAACTGAAAGTGAAAATTCTTCAGATCCTTTTTCTGATATTGATATTTTGTGTCATCTTCAGGCAAGTCATTGAACTAGTTTTATTAATGATAAAACAGCGATTATGATACTTGCTTCACAGGGGAGCTGCGAGAATGCTTATGAAATTCTGTTTGTCTGCAGGAAGAAAGTCACTGCATAAGTACAAAGTAACAACTTATTATCATTTCTATTATAAATAACTGGTCTACTGGCTTATTTCCCAATAACAGATAATTCCTTATTCCACTTTTATGGAATGTATTCCAATTGCTCAGTTAAACAATAAAATTTAAATCTTATGTATATTTTGTGATGTATTGATTTAGAAAAGGAGAAAAAGGGAAAGAGAGAGAGAGAGAGAGAGGGAGAGAAGTAGACTGCCTCCACCATCAAAGTATATCCTTTGCACATTCCTGGCACTACATCAAGGTTAAGTTAAAAGCAGCACTTGAAGGCAGTTGCATGTGGTAGATTGTACAACAAGGCTCATTACCCAATGGTGAGTCTTATATAAAGGCCTTTAATGTGGTACAATGGCATTTTCCAGCCTCTTTTAAAAGGGAAAAAGTTAATAATGTGAAAGTTTTATTACTTTTCTTCTTTTAAAGAAGTGCCTTTTTGTAGTGAAACACTGTGGCTAGTTAGAGTAAAAGCTCAGGGAATTTCCTTCACTCTGGGAATGACTGTAATTATACAAGGGGAAAGGACCACAGCAGTAAACTGGCAACATACCAAGGTCTTAACCTCTGAGACAGGAGGTGGAGAAATAGGTGTTAGCAGTCTTACACAAGTCCTTAAAGCATAAACATATGGTAAATCCATTACCTAAACTACAAAGAATGGAACCTTGCTAATAAACCTATTTACTAGGTTAAATAAATACTGAAACTGTTTTTTAAAAAAAAGGGGGCTAGATGTGTGACTTTTAAAAATCAAACATTTTTTACTTGTCAGAATTTGTTGTTTGGAATCTGTGAAACATGATGGCCCTGCCAACCCCATGGACACACACAGTCATGTCCTCCCACCTCACCCCCAGCTCAGTGCTCACCAGCACCGCGTGGAGCCTAAAGCATTTATTTGTGAATCAACTGTGTCAGTGTCTGCACTGACACTGGTTCTCCATCATCCTACTTGACTGCAGGCACCCAATATGAAAAATAAAGCTGGAATTCAAATTTATTTATCACCTGTGCTTCATGTCTTATTTGATTCTATCCAGCATAAATAAAGCCTGATTTCAGAAGTAATAATATTAGTAGGAAATAATATCAGTAGGAAAAAGTACTGATAAGTGACTACTGACAGTAACACCAGTAGCAGTTCCAGCGAATATTTTTGTGTCACCTTGATTACAAAAATACTAAGAAACAAAGAAGAAAGTGTACCAAAGCTAAGGAGAAATGTTTTACAGAAGTAATACTAACTTGGCAATTGCTTTGCCAAATAATTGCCCTTCTGCATGCACAACGTTGAAACAGGATATCCAGCAACAAGGTTTAAAGCTTTCCTTAGTGGTTTCATGGGTTTGTAGTAAGGAATACAGCTTAAGTCGTTGGACTGATATCCTGTTCTTATGCGGAGATACTTGAGATGGTAATATAGTGGGCTTGCTGGGCTGCAGAAATTCTCCTGCAGAATTCACATGAATTTGCCCTCTCAGTCACCAGTCTGTGAAAGGTATTCCTTTCCTGCTGCTGTTTTGTGGCATGTCTTGTGATCCAATTTCTGTTGCATCAGGTTAAAACAAACAAACAAGCAAACAAAAACATTGTTCAGGAATAAAAGGATAAAGCTTTTTAAAAAGTCATGCGCCTGTGGAGATAAAGCTATATTTTGCTACCAGTTCATCAGAAATCCATCTGAATAAGTGTATAACCAAGCACAGGTACCTTTTTCTCAAGTAGTCTTTATGGCCAAGGAAGCATGTTGGGAGATCTATTACCTTTGCCCATACTCCCCATCAAACCACCTTCTGTAAATACACAGTCAAATATTAACGACGAGCCTTGTCTCCTCAGGTTCATTAGTAAGATTCCTGCACCTGCATAGAATGCCACTGACACCTAGCATGGAGCCCCTGTGCTAGCAGGGCAGTATGTCAGATTTAAAAGCACTGAATCAATATAATTTTAAATCATGATATTACAGAAGGTAGATAATGAGTTGCAATTTAAAGATAGTGCTTCAAATTTTGTAATTATGATGGTTTCATTTAGAGACAAAAAAGGTCAGTATAAACTTTCAGATATAATGTTAGCTGTGTGATTTCAGAGTGGCAATATATAAATATTTGTCTGTGGATAATTTTACATTAGGAGTAATCTATTGTTTAACAAATGCCGAGAGAAAATTATTTGGTTTTGCAGTGAAAATATATCAAAGAAGAAAAGTATGTAGATGACAAGGGTCATTCTTTCAAACAGTGCCACTATTTGTGAAGAACTCTTATCCTTGCTATATTAACTGAGACCATCAACAGTACACTGCACTCAAAAAGAAACAGCCAAAGAAAGAAAGCAAACAGCTGTTTTAACTAGTGCAATTCCAGAATCTGTCAAATATTTCCCCTGCTTTCAAAGTACATCCACACATATGAGTACACCACGAGCAGTGCAGAACCAGCTGGTGTTTGATGAGAGATTTCTTTACAGTGGAAAGTAATTTCAATACTGCAGAATGGAATAATACATTGAGAGAAAACTATGTGTCTGAAAAAGGTGACCCCACATTTTTGTTTTATTTTTCCTTTTTTTTTTTTTTTTTTTTTGCCACCCTTGTAGGTGCCACAAACAGATTTTTAGTGCAGACCAAAAAGATGAAACTGGATATAGAGTAAACCAGAGCTGAGGAGGCTGGGCAGTGAGTTACAGAGATGTAGACGATATTAAAGTATCAGAAAAGAACAGTATTACGTGTTGTTTTCACATTACATGATAGCTGCAAGTATAATGATGTGGATCTGGATGATATCTGGCTTGGCTAGGAGGACAGCACAGTCTTTACTGTTCCCAAGTGATCCTAAGCATGCATGAAGTATCTGAGGGTGTTGAAGGAGAGGAAAGGGATCACAACCCCTTCTCCTTATCACCTCTCCCTCCAGATGTGCATGGGGTAATAGCAGTCATTTGTTCACCAGTCATTTAAAGCTGTCACTTAAGCTTAGGCACAAAAGGGTGGAACACCCTGGCCAAACAAGGGCATTAGCATCTGAGCTCGTCAGCTAATAAAATATCATAGGATTCACCCAAAGGTTAGAAGGCAATTAATTGCTTGTTGGAAATGCAAGTGCTAACAGCCCAGGAAAGCCCTGCTGGGACAAACAGCAGAGGTGGAAAAAAAATAAAAATAAAAATAAAAATAAAAATAAAAATAAAAATAAAAATAAAAATAAAAATAAAAATAAAAATAAAAATAAAAATAAAAATAAAAATAAAAATAAAAATAAAAATAAAAATAAAAATAAATAAAAATAAAGGGCATTCTAGGTTTTGGGTTTTCTTTTTTTCTTTTTTCTTTTTTTAGATTATTATGACCATGTCTGAAAGTACTGGTATTACCTCTATGAGCTAGATAGCCCATCCAGAAGTGCTATAAAGATCTTGTTATTACACACAGTAAATTGAAACCAGATGAGATCTCATGTAGACACAAAGTGTGAAACATGGGAACAGCAGTTTAGGAGAGTGAACCACAAAATCCACATTTGGCCACTTAATCACACAAGAATTTGCAAGTACCTCAGCTGTTTACATATATCACATTAGAAAAGGATCGAGTAATCCAGAAATAAAGGGAATGAGAAGAACTACAAAACTTTCCATCAGTAACCTAATTGCTCTGCTCACATGCAGAGCTGATCTGTCTCTTTCCTTCTCTTCTTAGTCCCATACCATATGAAAGTCAGTTATCTCAGGTCCTCAGCAGCTCCACTTCCTCAGGCTGTGCCTAGAATAAAATAGATGATGCTATTCTAATTCTAGTGGTATCATACTATAAGACTTGCATTCTTGTTGTTATTATTTCTAATTTGTCCATCAGACACACCAACGTCGAGGCTATGGAAACATAGAATAATGAAATTGCTTAGGTTGGAAGGGACTTTAAATATCATCTAGTTCCCCCTACTATAGGCAGTACCACATCCTCTCTGGGCAGCTTTTTCCAGTGCTTAGACAGCCTCATTGTAAAAATATTTATCGTTAGGTTTTTGTGGAGCTTTCCATGTTCCTATGCGACCTGGCATGTCAACTACTCCTCTCAACTTTGCATCACCATCAAACTTGTTGAGGGTACACCCTATCCCTTCATCCAGGTCACCAACAAAGATGTTGAACAAGCACTGACCCCTGGGAAACACTGCTAGTTACGGGCTTCCCACTAGACTCTGTGACACAAATCATAACTCTGAGCTCTGTCACACGTCCAGTTCTCACTCCATCTCACTGTCCACTCTGTCCCGCACTTCCTCAGCTTACCTACAAGGACGGTACAGGAGATAGTGTCAAATGCCTCACTGAAGTCAATGCAGATTAAGCATGATTTCCCCTTTGTGAATCCATGAGGGTTACTCTTGATCCCGTTCCTTTAATACACATGCTTAGAGATGACATCCAGAACAAGTTGCTTCAACACCTTTCCAGGGAGGGAGGTGAGGCTGATTTTCCTGTAGTTTCTTGGCTCCTGCTCTTTTTGAAGACTGGAGTAACACTGCTTTTCCTCCAGTCCTCAGGCATCTCTCCTATATTCCTGTTCTCTCAGCAGGAGGGTGGCTGGAGGCAAGCATCATATGTAACAGTCTAAATGATTTTGAAGTCACCCTTAACTATACACTGCAGTACACATTTGTTTCTTTTCAGACTTTTCACAAGCATTTTCTCATTGGGTGAGACTCTTTTTTTTTTTATTATTATTTTTATAGTTTCTTTTTTGGGGGGCGGAGGGGGGGGGGAGATTCTGTACAGAAAGAGCTAAGCTTTTGTCTTTTTGAATGCCATGGCTGACAAATCACCAGTGATGTCAGCAATTGTTGCATGCAGTTTTCTGGAGGAAAAGAACATGGTTTTCTAGAACAAATAAATACAAAATTATGAGTTTTTAAAACATCGCAAATGTTCAGAAAGAACTATGATATTCATAAATTCATATCTTATTTATATGTTTATAATATATATAATCCCTTCCTGAATGCAGCTGTGCTACTAGAAGCATTTGTTTGCAGTAATACATAGCAGGAGCTAGTGAAGCAGAAATGCTACTTTACTGTGAATTCAGGGAAAATAACATAACATCAAATTGCATGTTAGGTATTTCTAGTAGCTTACATTACAATTGCTTCTTATTTATTTATTTTTTCCTACAGTTTTATCACTCTGTAGTCTGATTACAAGGAAAATCAATATTCAATTTTCTTTCTTGCTTAATTTTATTAACAAAATGAAGTTAATGCAGAGAACTTATTTATCTGAGCATTTTTGTTATGTTGGTACACATACACATAAATCATGAAGTCAGCTGACAGTAGAGCAACCTTACAAACACATACTTTAAAAATGATAAAAGAAGATCAACAATTACTAATTCCAGGTACTCCCCTTCTTTGCAAATGCAAAGCTTTTGCTGTTTTCCCTAAGTGCTTCAGGTGAGCAAGGAATGTACAATCAGATCCTTAACATAAAAATTAGAAACAAGCCTGTGAAATGACATTTTAAGACAAAGAAACACGCTCCATCAGTCACAGGGAAGTTAGATGCGCAGTCTAAGGACATTCGATTTTTCCGGTGGATATATTGTTTTTTCAGTGGGCAAATTTTTGCTGCTCAATTAAATTGTTATATAAAAGTGGCAAAGCAAATTTAGCCATTATTTGTTCAGCTCAAATATAGCTCCACATTCAACACCTCAGTCCACATATTTGATTAAGTATGTCTATGAATAGCTCCCTCCTCATTTTTCTTACAGATTTTTTAGGTACAGAGACAGTGTGTTGTGCACAGCACATGCTACTGGAGAGAAACATGAAAAAATCAAGTAAATATTCTGTAACACAGAAATTTCAGGAGGCTTTAGGTCAGAAGTCTGGCTTTTAGGTTCATAATTCCATTTTCTTACACAGTGTACTAGACTGCTTAACAATTCAAGCATAACATTGCCTTGAGATGAATTTAGATTCTGACTTTTTCTTGTTTCACAGATTTTCTAGCTATCTTGCAGAAAACCAGATTACCTTCCTAGGAAGAAATGAGCAGATACTGTAGCAGGAGCAATTCTTAAGATTTATATTGATATGAAAGGGCCAGTAATAGTATGTAGTACTTTACAGCCATCCACCAATCACCAATAGTTCTCACTAAACCATGTCAACACAACACCTCAACACAACTTCCAAATGTTCCTTGAACACCTCCAGGGTTGGTGACCCCACCACCCCCCTGGGCAGCCCATTCCACTGCCTGACCACTCTTCTGGAAAAGTAGTATTTCCTAACGTCCAGCCTGAATCTCCCCGGTGCAGTTTGAGGCCATTCCCTCATAGCTGGATGTTTGAAGAATCCATTTTCAGAGGTTCTGAACAGTCCCTATCCCTACTGATATTTACATATTCAATAATGTTTTGTTGGATTCAGCCAAAAATGAGCTTCTTGCTCCCCAGGTGCAATTAAGGAGGGTATCTGCCTTCCTTGAACAAGCATGGAATTCTCCCTGCCAAATAACCCCAGTTCTCCTTGGCTTTCACCATGAATAATTCTCTTTCCTTTTCAGTCTGCTAAAATTGAGTTCAACAACTGAATGTAATAAGATAAAGACTGCATGATAAATAATATGTTTAATATTCTCCAACTTCATGACAAAAGCATAATTGCAAATATCATTTCCAACAAGACATGGAATTTCATATTAGGAATGAATGTACAGTAAGTTCTTTGTGAAAATTAGGAATGGAGCACATTCCTCATAAAATGCCAGAATTTAAAATGAAAAAGCAACACATATAGCAGCTTGATTATGATTTTTCCCCCTATCGAGCTGAAGTAAAAGAACTAGAATATATTTGGCAAAAAAAATATAACCATCTTCAGAAGACTCTGTAATTCAGTTGCTAACAGATGACTTGTGATTGTTTTCTTGGCATTCCATAAAAATACATAAACTACTTCCAGCGCAGTCGAAGGGTAAAAAGGGAAAGGAATGTATATTACAGGGATAATTGAAAAGCTACAAATTAATTCTCAAAGGGACAAACCTCAGTTACTGTTATTAGTGAGGCTAAATTTCCATTTGCCCCAGGATGAAGCTTTGACTCAGAACAGATCCCAGATTTGGTTCTGAAAAGAGATGATATGATTGCAATTTGTCAGTATGTGAAATAAAAAGATATGTGGGGTTGGTGCTCAGTGATCTTTAGGGTCCCTTCCAACCTTCTAAGCCATTTTATGATTCTGTGATTCTACATTCGGCTGCATTAGGAACAGCATTAATTAAATGCATTGAATCAGGTGAACTTTGAAGAGAATATGATCTTTAGGAAACCATTGATGTAAATTCAGTGGAAGGCTTTCTGTCAGAAAAGTGGCGTGCTGCAAAACACATGTATCTAAGTCTTTTGACCATAGAAGTTATTTTGCGCTTGTAGTTGAATATAGAGCCACTGATCTATATTTGACAGTAGGAGGCATCTACCACCTACTGTTGGAAAAGAAGAGAGTGAGAGAGGGAATCTGGGACATCAGATGTAGAGAAGATGAGTGGACACAGCTGGTGTGCAGCATCAGAGGCATCGTGTGAGGTCCTGAGGTACTGAGAGCAGTAGAAATTCTTAATGTTCCTATGGAATTCTTCAGATGTGATTGGTACATAGAACATCGCTTAACATAGTTAGGAACCATGTTAAAGATGAATGTATAAAGTATGATATATTATTTATGGTACAAAGAAAATGTGTTATTTCAAGTTTTATATGGAGCAGTATCTGTGCCTACAAAAATAAACAGACTTTGCATGAACAAGAATGATGTATTTGAGGGGTTACTCTGCTGGACAACCAATGATTTAAGAGATCCTTTTTGCCTACTTCAGAAGAGCTGAAGGATTGTTTTATCACTCCTACCAGAAGTATGAGATCTTAGAAAATACCAAGAACCTGGGAAACAACAATGGCCAGTATAAAGAAAAAGAAAATAAAACAATAAAACAGGAAGAAGGCTGTTCATCAGAAGATTTCATTTAGCATTTAGAATTAGTTGTTCTTTGTCACTACAGTGTTGATCAATGCTATCCAGCCAGTTATATCAAACTGAAGCAAAAGATGGAAATCTGACTCTTGTCATATGAAACCCTTGACTGCCCAAGTCCACAAAAGCTTCTTTAGCCCTGTGTGCAGCAATCATAAAGGAAACTAGAAACTTCTTCACCAGTCCCAGCTCTTTAACTAAACCCTGAAAACTCTGTAACCAGTTCATAATTAACTCTCAGTGCTGAATATGCTGAGATATCAGTTATCTCCAACTATGTATTTCATTCTCTGGAAAGGGCTGAGTTTTCCTCTCAGCTGATAAAAATTAACAGAATTGAAAAGCTTTCTCATAAGGAATATTTCAGGGTCATTAGATGATGATTCGTTGACTGAGCTTGAGCACATTATTTGAACAGAAGTCACTGAAGTCTTAAGAGCTCCTAAGCCCTCTGTAATGAAGCCTCATCCCATCTGCTCTCAAAACAACTAGCTCCAGTTTCTGATGCCCCAGCATTTTTCCAAATTAATGCATTGTCTGGCTCTAGGGACTCCTACACATGTCATCCAATAAACAGCAGCAACGACGTTCTTGTTTCCTTTTTTAATGTCATGGTCATTGAGAAGACAGCAGCATTCAAGTCCCATCCCTGATGAATAGCCTTCTGCTGACCTGGGTCATGGGTGAGCAGCAGTGATCTTTCTCACAAACTCAGTACTATATTTCTACATCTTAATGTATTCTGCCCTGATGGGTGTGGAGAAATAAATGAAGTTCCACTGTGCTGAATGCAATCAAGCCTTAAGAAATCACTAAGGCACAGATTTCAGGGGCAGTGGTGCAGTTTTCTTTGCTAGCAGTGTTTGAGACAACACAGGACACTGGGACAGAAAGACCTTATGTCTACAGGCCATATAGATTTGTTTGTCATTAGTCTGTATCTTAACTTTCTCATTGTAGGGATATGAACAGATGAAATTAATCTGTTGATAGCAGCAACTGGTATTTCCTTAGTTTTTCATTCTGTTTGATCTGGAAATGGATTAAAAACAAAATAAGGGTATTAAAAACTGTATGTGAAAGGGGGGAGATGTTCTTTATTTTTTTGTAAGTGAAATGCATTCCCACTATTAGATTTAGATGAGAAAGAACAGAAAACATTTCCACGTCACATTCACATTAGAATCATAGTATCATAGAATCATCAAGGTTGGAAAAGACCTCCAAGATCATCCAGTCCAACTGTCCACCTATCACCAATATTTCCCACTAAACCATGTCCCTCAGCACAACATCTAGCATTCATATATATTGGAGCCATACACACACAGTCATAGCCATACTTATAAACAAAGTACATTTTTAACTGTACAATTGTTCTTCTATATCTATAGATTAGAACAACAAATTTTGTATACATAATTTGTGTTAGATTTTTCCACGTTTTCCTATTGAGCAAATTATTGCACTGGAAAGCTAGTAGAAGAATCAAACAATTCAAAATAAGTGTTGAAACTAATTAGCAATAGAAGTTAATATTTCAGTATTTACACTCAGCTAAGCTGACACTGAGATGTTCCTATTCTGCTATCTACACCAACCACAAATAACAGGTTTTAGCCAATTATCTTCATCATTTTTAACCAATGCTTAAAATTTAACCTACCTTTTCCATGGTAAACAATTATGAAATAATTTACTTTGAAGCCACATTTTAGTTGTATTTATTAATTGTTTAGATAATTACAATTGTAAACGGAATGCTTGAATGATTCTGTAATTAGGGAGTCTGAATTTGAAATAATTTATTAGGTCTTAATTTATGTGCTGTGAAATCTGTTAGATCATTTGCTAGTCAGTATGTTGTCTAGAATAAAGGCATTTCTACAAAGGGATTTTAGGGTGAGGGTCACTAGCATAATCAGAAACATACTCAGTCTGGCCTCCAGCTAAAGATTATATGCTTTTAAGTGTATTTCTGTTTTGCAAAATGGCCTTTTGAAGACTTAGCTATTTCAACAAAATTCCTTTTTTCAAATAGGAAAAGAGCAATTTTTTTATATGTTGACTTCCTAGTATCACCACCATTAGATTCCATTAGATATAGATGACCCAGCTGATCAAGTGCAAGAAGTACACAGCACTGTGACTTGTCTGAACCCCTGGAATAAAATCTTCAAAGTTAGGAGCAAAAGTTGGCGGTGAGACTAAGCAGAGATTTGAGTAAAGATTTGGATTTACCCACAAAATAAATTGAGCCAAACCAGTTCTTGTGGCATGCACAAAGGCACACTTATGTTTTCCACAGTGCAGGGAAGGAAATGACATTGGTTGGCCTTCAATCATAATTCATTGTATTCATCCATACACTTATTAAACCATAGAGGATTTGTCTGTATGTCTGTTATAAAATCAGGACTGGGACTCTTTTGTTGCTAAGCTCAGCTGTTACAAATGATATTTGACTGAAGTCTCAAGGTTTCTCAGTGTGTACATGTCACTCCAAAACTGAAACCTTATACTCTGAATATCTTTAGAAATTTTCACATGGAGAGCTTTAAAGAAAATGTGGGACTGATGAATGTATTGCTTTAGGCAGGATTTATCTGAACATATATGCCTATATGTCAATCTGCATGTAGATGTCTATTGTAGACATATAGATATCCATGTGTAGATGTCAATATTTCAATTAATCATATGCCCTACATAGCCAATGAAGAATAGCTTGTGATTCATTTTAACCCAATGACATTATCAGTCTAATGAGATGAATAGTTTTGTTGGCACACATCAGACATACCTATAAGAAGGGAGTTAAAGGTGTCTAACCTAAAGTGAGATGAGATGAATTTCAGCCCCACTGGTATGGTAAACAGGAATGATATGAATCTTAATGCTCTGAAGGTACGTCTTTTATCATAGTAATGATGTGTTTAATATTTTGTTTCTATTGTTAATGACTTTTAATAGTTTCCACTAATCTTATCAATATAAAAAAAAATTCATTGGAAAAAGATGAAACCACATTTGGATCTATGACCTTGGTCCTGAAACACACATATTGAGCTTAATAGTCTTCAGTGGAAATGATAAGCTTAAAATTTCGAGCAGGGACATGAGGGTATGAGTACGAGCTTTTCATTCCACTACGTTTTCTCTCAGTATACATGTACAAAACCAACTTTCCACATTCTTACTTTCATGACCTATACAACTTTCTTTACTTTAGATCAGGTACTCAGACAAAACTCCTAATGGAGATGAGTAAATAAATACATGAAAATCAATGCTTCCATAAGATTATTATTGATAATATTATAATTGATTATATATATATACATACATACATACATATATATATAATTGATTATTGATTGTTTGCTGTCAGGAGACTTTTCCTTGCATGAAGAAAGACAAAAATATTTAAGAGTGGAACATTAGAAAAAACAAACTAGAAAAAACTATGTATTGTGAGTGGCAGTTTACAGAAATGTCCTTTTGGAGGTTCTTCTTTATAGGTGAATTTCATTCCATAATTTCATAAGTAGTCCCTTAAAGAATCATGACTTCTGCTACTATGCTTCCTTAAATGTTACCTTCTCTAAGAACATCTAAGCAAAGCTATCTTCACAACTTCCTGAGCTGAAGCAGTAAGATGAATTCCCTTGGTGCCAACAAAATGCTTAGTGAAAGGCAAAAATCATGGTTATTTCTTCTACATCCTTGCTGTTATTCCTTACTTGATTGGCTGCTTTCTGTGCTGTTCCTATATTACCTGGATTCCCAGGAGTTTTCTAACACTAAGAGAATAATCCTTTATGAGGAGAAGGAGGAGGAGAAGGAGGAGGAGGGAGTGTTACATGTCTGTGAGAACCTTTGCAGTTTGTTGCCAGTGAGTGAATTGGAACAATTTAGCTTTGAGGAAGTGATTTATACACACACATCCATCACATATAACCTGCTCTGCTCTGTTAACTCTCTGTTTGATCTCTGGAGGGTTGAGCAGATTAGGGAGGGTCTTCACACGGAGGTTTCATTAACAGCCAGTTGGTTAACCTGGCACGACTCCTGTTTCTGCATTTGGATACTTTAACGTGGGAAGAAAAGAAAAGAAAAAAAAAGATGTTAATTGGCATCATTATTTCCCAGTTCAGGAAACACCAATCATGCTGCAAGGGAGAATTTGCTTCCTATTTCCTTGTCTTCAGAAAAAAAATAAATAAATAAAATAGTGTAGAAAGCAGAATTCAGGGTTATAATTTAAGCCATTCAAAATTGTTGATCACAATATGAGAATTCTGGCAGCATGAACTACATCAGTAATCAAAGAGCGCATTAAGCAACCACAACCAACAATAAGCCATGAACGCTTAAGCATTACAATCCAGTTTACTGAGACAGGGAATGTATGCCAAGTGGCTGCTTTTTAAAAATACACCAAGAGATTAATAGCTCTCATTTTTATGGGGAGAGAGGAGAATATCTGATCAAGTGAAATTAAGTTGTTAGTATTATAAAACAAAGTTAAAAAACAAAGATGGAGTCACTTAACAATACGGCTAATACTGTTATCAATGGGAAATTTTGAGAAATTCTTTTCTAATAGAATAGCTAGAGTTCCCACAATGACTCCCCATGCATGTTCAGTTCACTGCGTCTCTCTGGTTTATAGAACAGGGATATATTATTAATGAAAGGATTAAATATAGTACTTCTTGTTATCCTTGGAAACCAAATGGCTGGTTTCAAACCAGTGAAGCGCTAACCATAACCATAACCATAACCATAACCATAATCATAGTTATAGTTCATAAATTTACAGAAGCTCTTGAAACTTGCTAGTTTCTTATTGAACTGAAGGAAATAAACAGGTGTATATTTTTTTGAGGACGTATACGAGAAAAGTTGGCAGAGGAATGGTGTGGTCTTATTAACTGTAACTACTGTAATTACAAGATGGGAAAAAAATGGCAGTGGTTACTAATACTGTATGATTTCAATTAAAAAATAAAAAGAAAAAAGAAAAAAGGTCTGATGTCACCTTCTCTACAAGCTGTCACAGTCTTTAATTTGAAAATATTTATCTGTTATTAAGAAATACTCTATTTCAGACTGTATCCATCCCCATGTTTTTTCATCCGCCACCTCACATATGTCCAGAAAAACAGATGTGTTCCTCCACATGCCTTGATATTTAACTGATAACAGACTATTCAGTACAAAGTTTTGGGAATTTACTCTCTTTCATATTATGGTTACAATTCAAGTATTGCTGGCATTTGCTAATGTGGTGATAATGCAGAAGAGAGAAAGAGACTGCTGGAGGGAAAAACTAGATTTAGGGCTTCGTGGACAAAAAGCAGCAACCTTAACTGTATACAGAATTTTATTGGTGGTCAGATGCCTTTCCTGCTGAATTGTTTCCTGTGTTTCCTTTACCTTTCATTACCTTTCCCTTTTAAGCCTTTGCAAGAAACACACAACAGTCCTGTCAGCTCAGTTCTGTTCTTTTCATGAGCTTCCCGAAATGAGCAGTCTGTTTTCCACCACGGCACAGATATGAGCACTGTTACTGCTTTATACAATCAAATTAGTGATCCTCCTAGTTCAACAGAAAGCAGAAAATGTTCCATCCATCACAATGTGTTTGTTGTTAACAATCGCATCCCTGTATCTGTGTTTATTGTCCACAGATAATATTGTGTATATCCATATGATAACCTGAAATTTCTGTGGTGATGAATCATATTACCTAGTATTAGCAGCAAAAGTTAGAATGTCTCTCCAGGATTAGCACTGCTAACACCCTGCCATTGTTCCTCTGATTTTTGTCTTAATTTTGTTATCTACAGCTAATTGCTTGTATCTATCTACGTGACTGTAATTAAATCATAACTCTCTGTATCTGGGGATGACTGCTTTGGATCTGTATGCTGCCATGGACAATGGGTTATATCCATTGGTAGATATGATAGGATGCAAATTCATTATCTCATTTTCAATGGAGGTCATTCGATTCCCGTGTTGGAAGACATGTGAAGAAAAGAGTAGTGATCTATTCTTCTAGATTTAATTTATACATCCTCCACAGATAGCATGATTTTGGAAGGTGTGAAACACAGGGAGTTACAAATCTTACAAAGTAATTTTAACAGTTTTGTAAAACAAGTGAATTTTCTCACTCAGTGTCTTTCCATGATAATATTTTTCTATGCTTTACAATATGCGTTTACTCATGAAGAGCATTATATAAATGCTGTTTGTTTTATATGACTAAGCTTTCCATGATGACTGAGGTGAACAAAAGCTAAGAGAGTATTGTCTTTGGAGGTTTTATTGCCGGATCAAGAAATGCCTCTTGGGTGTAGCAAGATTTGGATCTCTCTCCTTATGAAAGGGAAGTACACTGGACAAAACGATGGGGATTATTTTCGTTGGGAAGTTACAGAAGTCAGATACTGCATGGCATGTCTTTCTTGTAAAACTGAACCCCTGATGACTTTGTTTTAAACAAGTGCTTTATGATGGTTTATACAGGGTTACTGTTGGAAGTTGAGCAATAGGATGCAGTGACTTTTTAGGTTCACCTTTAACTGAATGCAACTGTAGAGTCAAAAAAAAGAGGCTGCGGAAAGGACTGAAAGGGAGCTGTTAGTCCAGCTGGAGCCAATGGAGAAAGAGAGCCATTGCCAGAGAGTGATAAAGGGTGCAGCTAAGCCTTATTTCTGAAGCTAGCTTCATTTGACCTGCACTTTTGCTTTGGAAAATAAAATTTATACATGTATATATTGAAAATCATTGTTCATTCTGTATAAAAGATGTCATGAGGCTTTCTTTTCATTGCTTTTAAAACTGACAGCCACCTTCACCCGCAGCTAGCTCAAATTGTGTTGAAATGGGGATTGATGCTGTGATGGAAACAATCAAGTGGAGCAGCTCATGCTGCACCCGATTTCAAAGGCATTCCTTTTCCAGGCCATCAGCCACCAGAGCCGTGTGGGAAGCGTTTCCTGATTTTACCACTACTGAGCAGCAGCCTGATGGTGTTTATGTATTGCAGGACCCCACCGGTGAGGAGACCTGCTGCCCCAGCACACCAGAAGCGCTGTGAGGAGGAAATGGCACAATTGACAATGGAGCTGTTCACTGCACTGGGGCTGTGAGTCCATCAGCCATCCTCTCTATCATGTTTATTGCTCATTACTTGGTTTTAAAGAGGCCCTTTTTTATCCTAGAGAATTTAACCGAAATATTGTCTTTTCTGATATTTTTCTTGCTCAGCAAAAATAACATCAGGTTCAAATGACATCAGAGGGTCCAAGAGTTCAATGGTGATGTTAGAATGGCGTTACTACAGGCTTATAAACTGCTACACCACAGACTGACAAACATTTGCCCCCCTTTCTACACTAACAAAAGCTCCTGTGTCATTCTGTTTCCCATTTTAAGCTCTGTCCAGATCCCCTTACCTTATACTTTGATTGCATATTATCTAAGTCTGCAAACATACGGACTTCTTGTCTGAGAAGATCTATCTACAGACTGGATCAGGAAGTTTCCTTTACAGGTAAAATATACTGCGAATATTTTAGAAGTCATTTCATCCTGATACAAACAAATGTTTATTGAAAACTAAAGGAAAGAATTACTATTTGTTATTCTCTTTTTTCTGTTTTCAGGGGCAAATAAATAAATAAATAAATAAAATATTGCACATGTCTGAAAACTATCCTTGCAAATGAACACTCAGTTTGTCTAATTCAATAATGCACAAATAGAACCTGAAATCTGGCCTAACTGCACACATAACCATAGAATCACAAAATGGCTGGGGTTGGCAGGGACTTCTGTTTCCATCTGGTCCAAACCGTGTTACAGCAGGGTCACGAGAGGCAGGATGCTTGTGAAACTGAGTGGTTTGCAGCAAAAATGCTCAAAGTAAAAATGCTGAAGTAGAATGTGATGGTGGCTGCAGCATTGCAAGGGTTATGTTACTCCAGGAGGGACCAGTACGAATGCACAGCCTGCATGTAAACATGCCAAGAACTTTCAGGATGGTTTTGCAGTGAGATGTTGGATTTTGGAGTCAACCTTGACAAAAGAGCACCATAAATTGTCAGCAGTAGAGAGAGACAAACTTCTTTCTTAATTATTCCACAACAGGTCTATTAGATGGGTAGAGCAGTGGTCTTGACATCAGTAGTAACAGACATTTTCACCAATATTTCCAAAATCCATTCATAATCAAAACCTCCCAGCATGTTCAGCTGGTAAGGACAGAACATTTTTTTTGTAGTAAGTCAGAAGGATATTAAAAAGTGTCTATCGAAAGCAGACATTAAAAATTGGTGTGTCCAAATAACTCACGTTTAAAGTTTTTAAAGACAACTTGCAAAATAACTCTCTGGGCCATAAGTGTTGATTTCCAGTCCTATGTGGAACACTAAAAGCACTGCAGGGAGCTGAAAGACAGCTAATTTTGTGCTTATATTTTAAAAGGGCAGATACAATGACCTGGGTAATTATAACCCTGTTACGATGGTATTGATCCCAAGCAAAACAGCTGGCTGATACAGGACTAATAAACTAAAATATGTTAATATAATTAATGCCAGTCAGCATGGGTTTGTGTCAAGCCAAAGTGGTATCTGTTAATGATGAAATTATAAGTTTAGTTAAAAAGAGAACAACAGAGAATTCATACATTTAGACCTCTTAATAGCATTAATTTGATGGCCCCTGATTTATTTATTCATTAGCTAAGAAATGATGGTGATGTAAATACAGCATAGGACATATCAATAAAACTATCTGACTGATAAGTCTACAAACTTACTTGTAAGTAGACGTGCATCTTCAAGAATATGGAGTGGGCTTTTATTTGTTTGTTGGTTTTGTGTTTTTGTTTGGTATTTTGTTTTTTTTAATTTATTTTTGCATCCTCCATGTAATTTGCACATACATATTGACATGTATTTCTGAGTCCATCAGAGTAAGTAACTAATGAAGAAAACAAAGTGGTACAAGACACCTCATAACCTAACTATAAACTTTGATCTTAAATATGTGAACATTGGTTGTAGTATCTTCTAGAATAATCACCACTTCCAGCACACAACTTCAAACATTCTCAGTAATTAAAAAATAAGTTAAAAAAAAAAAAAAAAAGGAGAGAAATATTCATGAATTGTCAGCAAAATTCCAGCTTCCAGTATGATTCCCTGCTATAAATGGCAAATAAGTCACTGGATACCAAAATAATATGTTCACATAGAGTAAGGAGGCTACATTAACTCTGTGCTTGGAAATGGTGCTGGTGTATGTGGAAAGCCACTTTCCATACTAAGAAGGAAAAAAATATCCATCCTGAGGCACTGGAGTTTTAGTAGAAGCCACAGTAACAATGTAAGGATTAAAAATAGGCTTTTTAGTGAAGGACTTGAGATCTCAGGGAAATTGCTGATGTCTAAGAAAACAAAGACATGTCCATATCATATTATTTATTTACTTCTTTAAGGAACAAAATTGAACAATAGAAAGTTTTTCAGTCTAGATGTAGAAGATTCAACAGGCTTCTATATCTAAGAAATTAAGTAGGAAAGGTTAGATGAACAATCAGAGAATCATAGAGTCAGAGAATTACCAAATAATTTGGATTGGAAGGGATCTTAAAGCCCATCCAGTTCCAACCCCCTTGCTGTGGGGTTGGCTGCCACGTACCAGTCTGCCCAAGGGTCCCATCCAACCTGGGCTTGAATGCTTCCAGGGATGCATCCAAAGCTGATTAGATGGTGTTGTGTCATGGGACACACAAAATACTTCTACACAGAAAGGAGAATGTGCTTTTCACTTTCCAGTACCTTGGCTAATGTTCCAGCCATTCAGGTATAAAGCAAAAGCTGTCAGTGGTGATGCTGTCACTTTTGGAAGAAAAAGTAAAACATATTCTTACTTTTGATGTGGAATGTAGTTCTGTGAGAATCTTGCTACCAGCAATTCTCAAAGACTATCTGGAGGTGATTTAGCCAGAGAAAGGGGAGATATCTATTTTGCAGCTCTTGAAAATGCACTGGACAGTCTGAGCTCTCCTGTGTCCTACTGATTCACTTTTGGATACCTGAGAGTGGAAAACTTGGAAACCTTGCAGTTTGGTACTGAAATTATTCTCTGATCTGTGGCAACTCTGGACTTGTTCAGCACCTGGGAAATATTGCTCAGGACACAGAATCACAGAATGATTTGAGTTGGAAGGATGTTTAAAGACCATCTAGTCTAACTCCCCTGCAGCTGGTACTCAGAGCCCCATCAAGCCTGACCTTCAGAAATGGGGCATCTGCCACTTCTCTGGGCAACCCGTGCCACTGCCTCACCACCCTTATTGTAAAGAACTTTTCTGTAATAACCAGTCTCCCACTCTCCTCTTTTCTAATTTGAAACCATTCCCTCTTCTCCTATCAAAACAGACCCTGCTAAAGAGTCTGTCCCCTTCTTTCTTACAGCCACCCTGTAGATACTGTAAGGTCATTCTCAGATCTCCCCTAATCTTTCTCCTCTCTGCACTGAACAGCCCCAGGTATCTCACCCTGTCCTTGTAGGAGAGGTATTCCATCCCATGGATCATTTCTGTGGGCCTCCTCCACACATTTCAACAGGTCCATGTCTCTCCTCTTGGTACTGAGGATACCAAGAGCTTAATCTCAAAAATAGGCTGCACCTAATTCATCTCATGCACTTCACTAGACTTAGTCCAGAATCCTCTATGACCAATGAGCAATTCATAGCTTGTAATCAATTTGAATGTGCACCTGGAAGCAAATAAATAAATAAATAAATAATCAATAAAATAAAAACATTCATGTTTTCATATACATTTAAATATTGGCTTCTCTGATAGGCATATGGTTTCCTCCCTCAGAATGTATGTAATACAATAGCCACATTTTAATTTGATAATAGGTAATTTTGCCTCATTAGATGAATGTACATCTGGTAATTTCAAATCTATACTTCTACTTTTATCTTAAAAAGAAAAGAAATCTTTATAAATGGAGCTTATGTTTGGTTCTTCTTAGGCAAAGCAGCCCCCTCCATAGTGCTTAAAACAGGTCTTGAAAATCCATAAGAATATAACATAGATTCAGCTCTAAGTTATAAATTGCTTTGCTTTTAAATTTTAGTCAGAACCTTAACTTTATTTAAATGTATTTTTGATTGTACCTATAAAATATTTATGCTTTAATATATACAGTATCATTATCCTACACCGTGAGAAGCCTAAAAGCATACAAAAGTAATAGCTTCTTGACATAGTAAAGGATTAATACGTATGAACTGAATTATTTCTGTATTCTATGAATTCACGTTTCATGGGGAGATCAAATGTATAGACAGAGAAAATCCCTCATCTAGCTTCAGCTTCACAGGGACTTAACGTAGAAACATGAGGTATGGGTGATCCCTCATATCACCTTTACAAATTGGATTTCAACATGGGGATCATTAGAGAATGTTGCCTGCTGGAGTTATTTAGTTATTTATTTATTTTAATGTTAGTATTTAATTTTTGCACTCGAGAATTGAATCTTTTCTGTGCCATTTTGGAAAGTTTAATAATGACCACTTTTGGTCATCAGCATGTTATCTTTTGGATCTTCTTCCATTAAAAAATGCAGTGATAAAAACACAGATTTCTAAAACTGTTTGTCACAGATACCTCTAAAAACGTCTTTGGTACTTTTAGAGAGAAGAAAATTATAATCCACTGTTATTTCACAGCCCCTCCTAGGGTATCCCTCTAGTCCTAATGCCACCTGTGTACAAAGTAACACACACAGACTTTTAAAATGTGATCTAGACAGTTTCTTATCCTTTGAAATGAATTATTGAAGGTTTATTCCTATTTTTCTCTCAAGTGTATAGGAAGAAAAGCAACTACATTCCTATAGCTGAGTTGCTTTGCTGCTCTCTTTCAGTGCAACAGCAAGAGCGGGGTTTTGTGCTACAGTTCCTTATCTATGACAGCAACTTAATGTTAAGGTCAACTAAATTGTACATTTCCAAAGGCAGTATTTGAAATTTGCCATTTTGAAAATTGTTGCTAATAAATATGTCTCTAATTAAAGTCAGATGCAATACAGCAGCAGAAAGTGTTGCTCAGAGAGCGCTGGCTATAATTCTTTATGCAGGTCCCTCTCGCAGAAGTGCTGTAATGTCATTCCCAGCTAACATATGGTAGCAGTCAAGCGTGTAATCTATCTGGGAGTCTCAGTGGCAATGCAAACAGGCGACATCCTCCCACTCTTCTTTAAGGACATATCAGTGTGCACTTAGTTAATAAAAATCAGCATTCCTTCAATTCCACCCCACCTGTCTGGAAGCATTTTTACTTGGCATGAAGCATGATCCCTCTAGTTCACTCCAATGCAGGCCGATCTCTTGTTCCCAAGCAATTGGTGTGGTTATAAAACAAAGCACCTCTGCGTGCTCTGCCCTCAGCTGTTCTTTTTTGAACCACAGAACAAAAGAAAGTGTGGAAAATTGTCAGTAAGTGACAGAGATAATATTTCCTAGAATGGTAACACCATCAGGAGCAGGAGTCAAAGCCATCCAGTTCTGTGTTTTGATTTCTGCTTCTTGTTTTGATTTCTGCTTCAGCACTTAAACTGTAACAAGCTTCCCTTCAGGGTTAGAACACATTAGAAATCAAAACTGCTCTTGAAAAAAATTATTTTGAGCTTGAAAAATGTTATTTTCCTTGGTTTTCATACACACCTTTTTTTTAATTATTATTATTTTTTATTTTTTACATGACACTTCATACTCCTGTCCAAGAGGAAAGGAACAGAAAATAACACATTTTTACCAGCACCATTAGCATCTACAAAAACAGAATTCCTAAGGTCTCAAAAAAATTTGGCTGTGAAAACATTTCAAAATAGCTTCTTGTGCCACTCATGTGATTACTCCCAGACATCTGTATTTCCAAACACAAGTTCTTCTAGAGAAGAAAATAAATAAGAAAATAAATAGAATTAATAGATCAATATTGCAACTTTTTTTTTTTTTTTTTCCTAGACCCTTGCAATGTACAAACTGCAAATCTGACCTTTGCTGTAAGAGAGAAACCAAAAACTCAGTCCTTGGGTTAGCCCTTGGCTGTTGCCAGATTGCTTTTTAGCACAATAGTGAATTTAATGAGTCTTTCAAGCACAGCACAACCTCCCCTGGCTGAGACTGGTACACACAGCTGCCACCTCGCCCTGCAATTTCGGTATTCCCAGAAGTTCTCATCAGTGCACACAAGTTGTGTTATCACCCCTAATTGACTGCAGGACTTCAATCACACTGGTAAATTTAGCAATAATTACACATCCTTGCCACCATTTAGGAATTACCTCTCAGGGCATGAAATCTGTTTATGCTCACTTCCAACAAATTCTAGGCTAAGGAAGTTTGCTCAGCTCCACAGGCAAATTGTCAAATAAAAACCTCATTCTTTAAATTAAGGACACCATAGAAGAGTAGTTACATTCAGCATCTTGATCTACTCCTTAGTTTCTCAAAAACAAACAAACAAAAACAATCCAAAAAAGCTTCATGAAGGACAGTTTATTCCATATAGATAGTAATACATCTCTCTCCTGACTTGCTAGATGCAAAATAATTTAGAGGTGCACAGAGTGACTTTTCAGGTAGATCTTAAGTTCCTCCCTCCCTCCCTCCCTCCCTCCCTCCCTCCCTCCCTTCCTCCCTTCCTCCCTTCCTCCCTTCCTCCCTTCCTCCCTTCCTCCCTTCCTCCCTTCCTCCCTTCCTCCCTTCCACCCTTCCTCCCTTCCTCCCTTCCTCCCTTCCTCCCTTCCTCCCTTCCTCCCTTCCTTCCTTCCTTCCTTCCTTCCTTCCTTCCTTCCTTCCTTCCTTCCTTCCTTCCTTCCTTCCTTCCTTCCTTCCTTCCTTCCTTCCTTCCTTCCTTCCTTCCTTCCTTCCTTCCTTCCTTCCTTCCTTCCTTCCTTCCTTCCTTCCTTCCTTCCTTCCTTCCTTCCTCTCACTACTTGTCTATCTCAGCCTTTCAGCTCGTTCATTTAAAAATAAGAATTTTGAGCCTAAGAGCTTGTATAATTCTCTCGTCGGAGAGAATATGTGGAGAATGAGGTGAGGGAAGTCAGTCTCCTTTGTTTCAGGAAATCACTTCTACACCTCAGTGACAACACAAGAATTTTATCACAGAATCACAGCGTTGCTGGGAGGGACCTCTGGAGATCATCAGTTCAACTCCCTGCTGAAGCAGGTTACTACCTACCTACTACTACGCTGCTGTAGCAGGTTACCTACAGCAGGTCACACAGGAAAGCATCCAGATGGAACTTGAATATCTCCAGAGGAGACGCCACAACCTCTCTGTGCAGCCTGTTCCAGTGCTCTGCCACCTTCATAGAAAAGAAAAGAAGTTCTTCATTGTGTTAGTGTGGAACTTCCTATGTTCCACTTTCTGCCCCTTGTTCTATTGTTGCCCACCACTGCAAAAAGTCCGACCCCATTGGCTTGATTCCCACACTTCAGAAATTTAGGAGCAGTTATGAGGATCCATCAAACACTGCCATGTGATTCCCTGACTTTTCTGACAATGTCAAGTCCAGAATGACTTTCAGCAGCCAGCAGTTGCACCCGATTTTACCCATTATTAGGAAATCTTAAAGTCATAACATGTGTGCCTCTGGTGGCGCAGTGGTATAAGTTGCTGCTTGCAACACCGGAGGCCTGGGGTTCGAATCCCCCCTGTGGCGTAAGTGGCAGAAATGCTGCTCTGCTACACACAGGGCTCGAATCCCGGAAGTTGGACTCGATGATCTCTAAGGTCCCTTCCAACTCGCACGATACTGTGATACTGTGATGAGTAATTGCTACTGATATAAAAAGCAGCAATCCACCATATAGCAAGGAGAAGCAAGAAGCACTCATAGTACTGGAAAAAGTTTCTCATGTCAGTAGCATCTTTGGAAACTAACTCATACTTCAAAACTCTCTTTGCATCAGTTACTGAGACTGCTGGAGCTGCTTTCATAGGATACACCTTTGCAAGACCTAATTTCTGTGTGAAGATTAATTAGTTAAATGCAGGAAATAGTTTACTGGAGTATGGGATTTCTCCTTCAAATGAATTGGAGACCTGAATTTGCTAAATGTCATCTGAGACAGTGTGGCTGCTGGATGCAAGACTGTACAACAGAGCATCACTGCGTTATGGGAGAGAGAACACTCCATGGGCTCTACCCAAGTAAGCAATTTTAAATGTCGTCTTAAATACTTACAAATACTAGAATGGCTTCATTTTGAGGGAGGGAGGTGGATTGTTATGCTCACTACAAACTTTATCTGAAACAGAACATAGCTGAATTTAGGATTTCTGACTGAGCTGCAGCCTTATATCTTGCATTACCTTGATTTGTTCTAGACAACAGCAATACGCAAGCAAGTAAAGAGAATTTGTACTTTTTTGCATACTAACTTATGTAAAGAATGCTGCACACAAATTTAAGATTTTAATGCAGAGATGATAAAGAAATAACAAGAGCAGAATTTCTCTACCTCATCTCTCAACCCCACAGGCAGTGCTTAACACATCTCTGAGGCTCCCGTTACCTTAAAACCACCACCACTTAGCTGGGCATCAATAGCTGCCCCAACTCAGATCACTTCTGGAAGCACTTTTCTGTTTCAAGCTGGCAATTTAGTTCTCAGTCAGGAATTGGTCTGTGCTCCTTTTTAACACTGGAAAGATCACATTTCTTACCCATCTTACTGCTGCCTTTTCTTCCCAGCCTCTTGTTGATATTTCAATAGTTGTAAAATGAAAGGAACCATGAAACTGCTTTGGTAATACAGGAATAAAAGCTAACTCGACAGCAGAGCAACAGGATAGGCAGCTGAGTACACACGTGGTCTAAGACTTAGAAAGGTCACTTCACTGAATGCTTTATCAGAAAAGAAGACATCATAATCTTTTAAAGGGTCATTATACAGGCTTGATAAAAACATTTCATACACAAACTCATACTTCTGGTTGTTTTGTTAGCCTCTGTGCAGTGTTTATTTGGACAGTTGCCCAGGGATTTCCTGCTTTATTAAAGACATCACATCCTAGAGTGTAGCATTTACATAACTCATTTAAGTGTGTAAGTAAGTACAGTAAAATACATGGAGGAAGCTTCCGATGCAATAGGTATTACACTGAAAAATATAAGTTTAACAGGGAAAGATGAACAGCAACCTTATTTCCATCCTTAGCTATAAAGATTAATTTAAAGTCATTAGGAAAAAAAATTGTACAAGGGCTGATCCAAAAGTAATGCCTCCTATCTGGCTGTGTTGGCCCATGTCAGAGGCACATGGTGGTGTGGCAGTAGAGGCTGTGTGCTCCTGCCAACATTCTGTTTCATTTTGTCGCTGTGTGACAGATGGCAGCAGAGGGGCAGTCTGACAAACGGCGTCTGCAGTGGAAGTGCTTGCGAAGCAAAGGTGTGCCACTGAATTCCTCCATGCAGAAAAAATCACACCCACTGACATTTGTCAACACTCGCTCAATGTTTCTGGAGCCCAAACAGGAGATGTAAGCACCATGTGCCAGTGGCTGGTGAATTTCAGGAGTGGGAACAGCGGTGTGAAAGACAAGCCCTGTTCCAGACAGCCACACACAGCTGCCACACCACAAAATGATGAGCACACAATCAGCTCATCTGTGTGGTGGATTAATAACAAGGAAACTGTGTACGGAGCTGAGTATCAGCTTCGGTGCATTGGAAACAATGGTGGCAACACTGGAGTATCAGAAAGTTTGTACCAGATGGGTCCCAAAAATAGTCACACAGGACCAGAAGGAGCACTGTAAGCAAGTTCATCAGGACCTACTGAACCAGTATGAGGCTGAATGTGAAAGGTCCAGAGTGGTGGTCAATGGTTTCATGTCTGGATGGAGATCGGTGACAAGTGGTGTCCCCAAGGGGTCAGTGCTGGGGCCAGTGTTCTTAAATACCTTCATCAGTGACGTTGACAATGGGGTCAAGGGCACCCTCAGCAAGTTTGCTGATGATACCAAGCTGTGGGGTGTGGTCAACATACGAGAGGGATGGGATGCCATCCAGAGGGACCTAGACAGGATTGAGCTGTGGACCCAGGTGAACCTCATGAGGTTCAACAAATCCAACTGCTAGGTCTTGTACCTGGACTGAAACAACCCCTATTACTACAATGTAAGCTGAAGGATGAAACCTTGCTAAAAAAAAGCCAGCAATGTGCCCTTGCATCCCAGAAGGCCAACCATATCCTGGGCTGTATCAAAAGATGAATGGCCAGCAGGGCAAGGGAGATGATCCTGCAACTCTACTTTGCACCGGTGACACTTCACCTGGAGTCCAGTGTCCAGATGTGGAGTTCTCAATACAGGAGAGACATGGACCTGTTGTACCATGTCCAGATGAGGGACACAAACATGATCCATGAAATAGAGCATCTCTCCTATGAGAACAGGGTGAGACAGCTGGGGATCTTCAGCCTGGGTAAGGCAGTGAGGTGACCTGGTGGTGGCTTTTTAGTGCTTAAAGGGAAGCTACAAGAAAGGAGGAGACAGACTCTTCAGCAGGGTCTGCAGTGACAGAAAAAGAGGAAATGGTTTCAAGCCTGAAGAGGGGAGATTTAGGTTAGATATAATGAAAAAATGTTTTACAGTAAGAGTGGTGAGGTACTGGAACAGGTTGCTTAATGTTATGGTTGATGCTCTGTCCTTGGAGACTTTCAAGGTAAGGCTGGATCAGGCCATGGGCAACCTAATCTAGCTGCAGTGTCCCTGTTCATAGCAGTGCAGATTTTATGGGGGTAGCATGCAGGCTTTTGTTCATCGCTGGCTGAAATGCAAGTTCAAAAACTACTGCAAACATATTACTTAAAATCTACATAGCAGATAGCTATAACGTAATGCTGATAACACACCAGCAAAAGCAAATTGGATGTAATTTCTGTTTTATTTTTTTTCCTCTCACATTGTCCTTCACACAACTCAAACAGTGACTTAATTAACAAAATCACTCATCTGGTTAAAACGATGTTTGTTCCCAAATATGGGATGACCGATACTTTCAAAGTATTCATTTCAAGCTTTATATATTGCAACAAGCAACAGTAAATAAAGTTTGACTCTGGAGGATTCTTCAGTACTTCAGGCCCTTTACTTGGTTAGAAGATTGCAAACAAAGCGCTACTGCAGCAGCAAGACTGCTTATGAAGCGTGAAAATAATACCATACATGATAGAGTTTTTTAATTAATGGCTGGTGATGGCATAAGAAGGGTTACAAAAAGTTTCAGGTGTCCCTGGCTTTATTACACTTTATCTACAACAGAAATGCAGTGCAGAGGGATATGCACTCATGCACTCCTTGATGTTCATCCACTGAACTCAGGAACCCATTTTCTCACCTTTCGTTTATCAGCCTACTTGAAAAGCATTTGTTTTACTAAATGGCTTAAGTAGGAACCCAGCGTATTGCATTATATGGATATTCACATATGGAAGTGACCACAGGCCTATTACCTCTTCAGATAGGCTAGGCACATTTATTTCTATGTCTGATTCCATAAACATGAGAACACTTGAGTATAGGTTTGTATAGCCAGAAGCAATTCTGCCTGCTTTCACAGTAGCAAAAAAGGAGTATACTAAGAAGGGGGCCCCAGCTCAGCAGTTTGAACACTGAGTGGCAAACACCATCTGTATCCTTTTCCCTTCCATAAAAGGAACCTTTATAGGAGTGTAAAGGAAAACAAAGAAAGATTACTACAAGTAGTTATAAATACTCAAACAGTTAATCACCCAGTAAGAATGTAGATTCTCTCAAGACACTGTACTGAAACCAATCAGTCAAAACACACACAGCTATTGAACAAGGGTGCTCCAATAACTGATAAACTAAAGGAGTTAAAAAAGCCTATACTATTCCAAATTCCCAGATGCTTTTATTAAAGCATGTTTAGGAAGAACAAAAACCTTAAAAACAGTAGGACCTTGCTTATTTTGTTTAGGATAATCTTGAATGTCCTTTATTTTCCCCTTTTGGGTAGAAATGGTAGAGCACAGCATGTGTACCTACACTGGGTTGTCTTACAGAGTTCCAAACCCAGTCTATTGTGATGAATACTTCTATTGGGCACTTATGAAAGCCTATCTTTTCATGCTGTTCTCATTTAGTCAGCCCCAGAAATCAACACTGAGAACAAAAAAATAAACACAGTTTTGACATATACAGTAGCAAAAATTAGCGTCGTATTCAGACAAGGAACAAGCTATTTAAACCAGAAGTTAGTGGATTAACCATCTTAGCAGCTTAAAATGAATGCTTATTCAAGCTGAAACAAGAAGTCAGTCATGAAGGAAAAGCCCTTTACTGCAAGTTTCTACTTCACACAAACAATCTTAATAACTTCATTTTTTTTTTTTTTCTTTTTTGTATTTTTTCAGGAGTTTGTTTCTAAGGAAAATAGAATAGGAAGAATATAATTGACCCAATTGGAAGCAGAAGACTCTAGCCATACACGAAACATCAGCTCCACCAAGAGGCAGATAATGGTTAGTCATCAATAAAGTTAACAAAAAGCACATTGGAAACAACTTCCTCTCTCCCTCCCCTGCAATTTCTTCCCACAGATTTAGAACAGTCTACATTTATATATGCATGCCTATACAAAAACACACAATTAGAGACTCAGTTCCAACAATCAAGTAAATGGTAACTATATGCTAACTACTCCAGCTACAAATGGCTTATCACTTACTGTTATTAGGTGAAAAGGCACACATATTCTGAAGTAAAAATAACCAAGAGACTTTATGACAGGGACAACTTTCTGAAAGTAATTTAGTAGAGTTCTCTTTGGCTTTCTAATTTTTTATTTTTTTTTAAGAAAAATCTTGTTTGCAGAGGAAATTATGCAGTCCAGAAAGTTCATGTTTTCTTTTAGTCTTTTAACATAGCAGCCATTGAAAATAATACAAAGAGCAATCTATCCCATCATTCCAAGTAGCTTACTGTGACATCACATCTAAATACTTTTCCTAAGAGACAGTCACGAGGGCAAGCTGTCTGAAAACTGATGCATCTTTAGAAGCCATAGAATTAAAAATGACATCACATGATTAGAGAAGCCATTTTTACCTATGTTCCACAAAGAATTCAATTCTTCATTGGAAAATTCTTACGATTTGCTTATCTGTATTTGTACTATCAATAAATCTTTTGATGCAAATAATGATTCTGTAAATTAACTCTCCAGGCAAGAACAAAAAAAGAACAAAAGAAGCTGTTCCATCTTTGACTTTTTATTTATCAAGAGCTAATACAGAGTTCGCAAAGCTGCACACACTGTTTATCATGCAAGAAATGTATTGAGTTGTAATCCTTTTCTTCTTTTCTAACTATTGCTACTGAAGAGACAGCAAAGGAATTTTGTATTTGTAGGAGAGAGCATTTATTAAGTGAAGTCGTCTCAAGTGTGGCACAATCAGAATGTTCTGAACAGCTGGTTAGGAAGATAGCCAAGATGCAAGAAAGATGTCTGAGCCTCCTTTTCAAGGGCAGCCAACTCTTGAACCGTAGGTGCCAGAATATCCACATGGCCTTTATAAAGTCCACCTGCCAAAAGATATCCAATGTAAATGATGCATTCAAAGCTATTTGTCACCACAGCTAGTAACATTCAATCTCAGTCATTCACTAAGTTAACAAAATGAAACATAGGCATACACACACTCCGACTATTTGCAACCCATAGGTTGGATGTAAGAAATGCAAAAGACAGCAAAGTCCTAACAGTGTCATTATGTAGCAGACAGCCACTACATAATAGACTAATTCAAGAGTAGTTCATTGCTTACCACCAAGGGCTCTTTTCTGTCCATATGTAACTTTCCCATCAAAGTCATCTACTGGTACTTTTATGTCTGGTTCTACTTGGGAAATAGTGCAGTTTAAGTGTTCTTCAATTTCTCCCAGCAACTGAAGAAAGTATAAATTGAATCACTTATATGTTCCAAGACTCCAGTTAGACTAACATTAAACAAAATACTTATAATAAATCTAAACCCACAAAAACCACCACACCCAAACTATTCAAATAAGATTCAATAAAAACTGTATATAGAGAACAGTTTTGTCTTAAGGACCGAAGGTTAATACTTTTTTTTTGCTCAAATTACTATACAATTCCATTTCCAATCTCACTATGTCTTTCCTCTACTTAAAGAGAAACTTTCATTTCATAGACTACACTATTTATGTGAATGGAGCTACTTTACGTGTCATTCACTCTAATAATAAAAAAAGGAAGCACTGTTAATTTAAGAAGCATTCATAGTTAGTATACATAACCAAACGAGAATTTACAGTTTCCAGATTAGAAGAATAGCGAATCTTTAGCTTTGTAATTTGAAGACATACTATCTAGACAAAATGCAATTAACACTCTGTAACTCTTGACAGTATTTCATTAAGATGATGATAGAGAAGTTGAACATAAGACCCATAGAATTGGCTAAGAATACCAAGACAGGCTTTATAATTGAACAAATAAGTTATAGAAAGTACAACTTACGGTTAAAATTCTTCTTCAAATGGAATTACACTTCAAAATTTGATTTATAAACTAAACAGTCATTTAAGACAGTGGCTACACACCACAGTCTTTTCAGAGCTATTAGAACATAATGGTCAGTGGAAAGCTTTACCTGCATTTCATTGTACCATATGGTACAACCTCCCTCTTCCTTGAGTCTGGTATTATAACACCCCTTTCCACGACTACTGCATACATGATACCAAACCTAGACATAAAAGAAAACAACTTTTAAACTTTCAGAAATAGCTTAGTACCCAAATTTTTAATCAATTCTGTCATGAAAGTGAATTCAATTATCTTTTCAGAGTCCCTTTCAGTTAAGGCAGGAAGAAGCAGCAATTTTCCATTACAGGCTGTTAAATCTGAGCATCAGCAGCAGATGGAACTTAAATAAATAGCATCCATTCGATTTTGCTTTTGAGTTATAACTACCTTTTCTTTCTCTTTTGCCACAAGGGAAATTGCCAGACCCATCCTGAAATGGAAGAGAAGAGGTTTTTCAACAACTATTGTCAATTTATTAAAAATCAAGAAAAGAAACTCCAAGAAATTATGGTGGCTTCTCTGAATGCACACATACCTTTCAGCTCTGCCTACTCTTCCAATTCGATGAACATAGTTCTGTTTTTCATCAGGGAGTGTAACGTTTATAACTGTACAAGACACAATCCAAAATATATGCGTGTATATACAAGCATTAAATATAAGCTAATGTCACAGACCGCACCATTAAAATAAATATGATTTTGATTGGTGCAATATTTCTCCTTAGCCCATTTATCAAGTGTGAACTTACGTTCTACTACAGCAGTTACACTATTACCTGCATTACCTACACTTAAAGCTTCCATTATAACTTCCCTATGATAACTTCTTTTTTTGACTAGTGTGAAAAAAAGCAAAAAATCCCCAGCAAACATAGAACATCAGACATTTGAGAAGATACACTGGACAATCAAAAATCCACCCAGACAAAGCGTTTCACATACATAACTGTTTCCTTAAGTTAAAGCTGTAAGTCACATACCTGTTTAAAGAGTTATTAAGGACTGCAAATATACTGAAGTCATATGCAAATTCAATAGCTTAGTTTAAAAGTTATGTCTTACCATAGGGAACACCATGAATATCAATTCCTCTAGCTGCAACATCTGTGCAGATCAAGAAACGGACATCTCCTCTCTGTGGAAACAGTCAGAAGAAGTGGTGAGCTAAATAAACCAAACCAACAACCAACAGTAGTCCTTTCCATTTACTTTGCCTTGATGGTATGTCTGTATGTTACATTAATCCTACAAATACAGCTCTTTTGTAGTACAACAGTGATTTTTGATTATGAAAAGCTTCACCAGTTTACACTGATACTTTTTCCCTATCAACATAAGACAACTATAAATCAATAAATGGCTTACATATTTAAACAATCACGTTGTTTTGATTTTTGATATTTGAGATACAGTAATTTTATAAAAGTTACGGAACTTAAGTTTAGCTTTATTTAGAACCCTCTACTCTATCAATGAAAATCTATACAGATCACGTTAACTAAGCATGTATTTCCACCAAAAGAACCTGCATCTCACAGAATTTTAGGAGCCAGTCATAAAACATCCAAACTAAATTTAAATTAAATTGAGGACTAGCAGCACAGATTAAAACAGAAGGTATGATTTCAGATATTGGGACATGAAGGAAAAGTCTGTAAGAGTCTTGCTGCATCACCTTAAATCTTTCCAGGTTCTGCTTTCTTTCTTGAGGCTTTCTGTCACCATGCAGACAGACACATGAGAACTGATGTCCTTTCCTATCAGGGCCTGAAATAGTATGCATTAATAACATCATACATAAGGTATAACACAGCATCATACAGCAGTGAAAGAGGTACATGAGGGCAAAAGCCTCAACTTGAGGGAATTTCATCCTTTAATTTATTTTCAATTAACAAACTTATGAATGATGCAGGCAATAGAAAAAAACAAGACATCTTTCCTCTCTACTTTACTAAAAAGGTTCTCTGCAGACATCCTCTTATTTCTTCCTAGTCAAAACTTACCTTGCTCCTCACATGTCCCTCTGTAGTGTCATGTATTTTGCCACATTTCCCTTCCATGTTTCCTCATGTGTGTACTTCTGCATGCCCTCACGTTTTCTCCTGTGTCTAGAGCAACTGCTGCTCCTTTTTACATAAGTTTAATCAGGTACTATATATGCTTCTTACTGGTTCTAATTTTTGTGCACAATGGGTCGTTTCCAGCCAGTTTAGAGCTGCCAGTCACTGGCATGAAGCAGTTCATGGCCTCCTTCCACATGCAATCTCTGGACCTCCCTTCCACAAAACCCCGACTCTTATGCCTGATCAATGTCAAAACAACCCTCAACTATAATTTATTTGTGTGATATCTGAGTATCACTTACTTCATCATAAAATGTTGTCTTTAAAATGAGCAAGGAAGGGAACAGAATAAGGTTATGATGAAAAACATTACCTCCGCCCTGTTGGATGAAGTATTGCTCCATATTATCACAATCTATTTTTGTCCTGCAGAAAATAATGGCCTGGTCCATCTTGTGTTCCTTGATTGCCCGAACAGTGTACTCTCCTTTTAGGATTTTGATAGCTTCAGACCACATTTCTAAGTTAAAAGTAAGAAAAGCCATGTCAAATCAATCATTTTAAAATATGAAAAGTCTTTTGAACATGCGTTTAAAATTCTCTAGCCTTCTGGTAGACAATTAAACATTTACTAGAAGAGCAAGTGTGCTAGACCTTCAGTTTTTTCCTCTCTTACCCATGTATCCCTGCTCCAGGGTAATGCAATACAGTAAGAACAAGACTACTCTGTTTCAGGCTATTTATACGCACAAAAAACCCACTTGTTATTTAGACATCTGCTAGATACATGCAGGTCTTTTTCTCTCCCATCTAATTATGGAAATAGCTCACTTCACTACTACGGAAATCTATAAATGAATACTGAGGAACACACCTCAAGACAACTATCTACTATAATTTAGCTTTACTTAACAACACTCAGAAGATCATTTTACAAATGATTACTATTTAACATGGAGTGCTGATTACCTGGAGTGTTTGCACCAGGTCGTGTATTGTCCTTTGCATGTACTTCATCAGTCTAGAAAAAAAACAAAAATAAGAACAAATCTTTAGTCACTTGACTGTAGCTGTGGCTAAACCACACACAATAACAAGAACCGGGGGGAAGAAAAATGCTAAGTAGTTGGTATTAGTTTAACTCAATACTTCTGTAAAAACCTGCATTGGTCTCAACACTGCAATCAAAGATTCTGTCCTCAGGCAACCTACTGAAAAACCACATTCTATTCTCATCTACAGGCTGTAAGAACAGAATTCCAGAGAAGGTCAGCTATAATCTGTCCATCTTTTTCAATGGTACCAGTTGTCTTCACATGCAATCCTGAGATTTCAAGTATTGTAAGTGCTTCTGCTTAAGAAATAATTTTTAAAATTAGGTTTAATGCTCTACATTAAAAAAAAAAAAAAAAAAGTTTTTGTTTGTTTTCCATAATAATCTAAATTGTTTGAGACAAGACTGGATTAATTACATAACAAAACATTCAGATTCCAAAGTTCTCGCTAATCTTCCACTATAATCTATGCATTCAGTAAAAAAATCCCTAGTCTTTTAGGATGCGTTCAGGTGAGAAAAACTACTTGTCCAGTGATCTAAGTGTTATATGCAAATAGATAATTTCTTAAGTCACGTGGAAGTTTCAGTTACTTAGAACCCTTCTGGTACTTAAATAAAGTTAAAGTCACTTTCTTAAGATATTTGTTCTCATGCTAAACTCCACTTAATTGACCAAGAGTTTTACATTTGTGAAAGAAGAGCATCTTGAAGAATCAAAACCCCAGAAAAGCCCTAGAATTCTGTCTCATCTTTAAATAACCTCAGAGGAGGCAGCAAGGATGAATGCATATGTACCTCCTGTAGCTGACAAAACTCCATAAGAATTTCTCTTTAAAAACTACCATACAAATTAGTACGAATAAAGTTGAGGAGTAAGGTAATTTTTGTTCCACTAACAGACAATTTAATCCTCCTTGAACTAAAGAAAAGTTCTGACTGAAAGCACACAAAGCAGATTCATAAAAAAAAAACAACCCAAGCAACTCTTCACATAGATCTGGAAGCAATGTACTACAACCACTGCTTAATAACAAGTACATTACTACTATGTTTTTCCCTATACTGGAGTCATATAAACTACAATGCAAAAAATAAATTCAAATTAACACTTAACCGAAAAGCTCTATCAGCCCTGACAAAGGAGAGTTCCACAGACAATGAGGTGTTAAGAGAACCTACTGACCCCAAGTGTTTAAGAGTTGCTAAAAATGAAACACAGTTCCAAATTATTCAGAACTTCCAAAATAAAGACTTAAGTATCAAATTTCCCACCCGAATATGGAAAGCTAATGCAGAATTTAAACCCTAGTCTCAAATGTAGTCCAAAATGAAATCTGTTCATCTAAAAATTGCTCATCTCATAGGTTAGAGGCAAAAAGTTCTCTACAGAATGATCCATATAGTGGCATTTACCTGTCCCTTCTGAATGTCTTTTCTGAACTAACTACAGCCAGGCTACAGTTAGCTTTGAAATGACTGAATAAATTGTCAAGTTCCTTACTACAAACCACTATTCCTCTAGGATTTTCCTAAGTTAAGGCTGAGCTTTTCAAATACAGTGTTATGACATTACCAATATCATGCTGCTGAGTAAATGGAACAATCTGCTTCATACACACTAAACTTTCAATAGCTGGCAAAGATCCCATAACACTAGGCCTCAGTTCTGCATGATAAAGTAAATACTGGCAAACAAGTAATCTAAGTTCTACTTGTAAGCTACTTACTCTGATATGATTCTTGCCAAGCCTTTCCCAGAGTTTGTCTGTTTTCGGATTTACAATCACAACTACATGGTGTACAGTTTCAGGGACAGAATCTTCTCCTTTCAAATCAACCCAGGTAGGAAAATGCATGATCTTTTCAGATAGTTTTTTCACATCAAAAGAATGTAGTGTTGCAGAGCACACAATCACCTAAGAAGAAAGAAAAGTCATATGAATGCCAATGGAGATCAGATCCTAGCAAAAATCCAAAAGCAAACAAAGCAAAACAACACACATCACATCACAAAACAAAAAACCCCAGAGGAATGGTATGTGGTAGCACACTTCAGCACAGAGTCTTCAAAACCAGCTTTCTTCATCATAGCATCTACTCAGCTCATAAGCCAGGACAAAAGGGAAGGCTTACTCAACTAACTCTCCTAGAGAAACTTAAATCACTGGAGAGTAACAAAAATATTTCTACTAAGATGATTATTATAGCATCAGAAACAAGAGCATAGCTAGTCAATGAAGTAGTCAATCATTTTTCAGATTCATTTTTATCATATAACTCAAATACTGGTAAGACACTGAGCTCCAGATCTAGGATCCTAAAAATACACGTTCCCAGGCAATTACTGAACCCAATAATCACGTGTTGCTTGTGAGCAAGAGCTGTAATAAAGCATAAATTATTTCAAAGAAGCAGCATTCTGCACCATGCAATAATTAACTGAAAGCAGCTGACTAGAGAAATCAAGGACAGACATTATACCTGAAGTCTCTTGCCATCTGAAGTTATCTGTGGAATTTGGCTGTGGATCCTGTTTATGAAATCTGAATAACCTTGAAGAAGAAGGCCATCCTACAAGGGAATAACATGTAAAAGGCTGCAGTTCTTATTTGTCAGTCAGTCAAATAAGCTATACGCTTTAGACTTAGAGGTTCACTCATTTAATTAGCTGAACAAGCCAATGCCTAGCTGGAATATTATTACTAAGGAGAAAAAAAGAAAAGAAAAACATGAAGTATTTGCAAGTACAGCTGCAGTGCTTCACAAGAAATTAAATATTTGTTTCAGCTGCTTCGACTAGCTAATACTGTGAGCCATTTTATCTTTGTCAACAATTGGTGGTACTACAACTCATCAGAAAAATGCACACATTTCACAGCATACAGACTAGGAAATAGGTTGACTTGAAGACCTGCTGGGTAAACAAAAATGCTTTCTTAGCGTTTATTTTTTCAAGCTTCCTGAATACCATGCTGTACAGAAACAAGGATTGAATTCATTAATCTTAAGAATGCAGTCTGAAACATATTTCTCTATCAAAGAAAAATAAAACAGCTTTACTGGAGAAGCTATAAAAAAAGAAGTTATGTAGATTACTATGCTTAGAAATAAAAAATATAGAAGTACATTAATCTAGACTGCCTTAGAGGCAGCTAAATGTTAAGTGCCAAATGCTACAAAGCTATTAGTTGCATTACATCTTTCATAAAATGCTATACTGCATTTAAGAATAGAAATTAAATATCATTTAGTTCTCTACATACAGCCTCATCCAGAACGAGGAATCTAACTTGAGATAAATTAAGTTTTCCTGTTGAGACCAAGTCATCCAGTCTTCCAGGAGTTCCAACAACAATATCCACCTATAAAATACAGAACAGCATTTGTCACATAGCTAATACCTCTTTTGCTTACACTTCTATTTGTGTGACAATCAGCAGTGTGATGCTCTATTTTCTATCAATTATAACAAAAAAATTCTAGAGTACTTTGTATTGGATGGATGTCTTGTGGTCATCTGTCCCCTACATCCGCTATCACAAGCAAAGGTTACCTTCCAATTTAGATTTGCTAGAACCACACCTGATAAAATTTTCAGCATCCTCAGGAAAAGAAAATCCCACAAAGTCTGCAGGCAACAAATTTATTTCATTCCCATTTAAGAAAAATTAGGCATACCTCTACAGTTAGACATCTGTTAAATCTACCAATGATAGAAAGGAACTTAAGATTTTGCCAGATAGAAGGGTGCACCATTATAAACTTATGATTCATACGGAAATCCAGCAATCTTCCAGTTCAAGCCTTTTTAGAAGAAACTTCTGATTTCAGCAGTTAGAGTCATTGTAAAAAAAAATTCCCTCAATACTGACAAGGTATCACTTCCAGAAGTTAAACAACAAAAATACTTTGCTACTACCTAAGAGACAATTGAATCAACTATACATTTTATGCTGCGGAAACCAGACTGGCTCCTTCTGTGTAAGACTTGTTTGGGATAACGTTTGAACCTGACAATCACAGACGAGTTTTACTTGCATATATGTGAAAAAGTAAGAAATCTGTTTTTATCTTGGTAATTAACAACAAATATCTAAAGTAACATTTCTGTTATGTCTAAGTACTGCTGAAAAATTTAAAATAGAATTTGATGAAGTACTACAAGTATTTGTGTTTAGAATTCAGTATTTACTTCTGTCACAGAAATAAAAAGACAAGTGCTAGAATAGAGCAACACTACCACACTATGGAATGCATGATCTCTTTTTCACAGGTACACAGCAGTTACAGGAAACCTTAATACTATTCTCTAAGTACATTATGAGCTATTTAGAAACTAAACTTTTAACTTATATGAACAAAAGGAATGCATCTTACTCCTTGTTCCAGCACAGAAAGTTGATCTCTTGCAGCAACTCCACCAATAATCAACAGCTCCCTGCAACAAAAGTTACATCAACATATTTGATTATTTTTCTATTCAGGAGAAAAACTAAACATCGTGTTGAAGATTGATTCTACTATTAATAGTTGTGTTTAACATTTCTGAATAGTAATTGGGAACAAAATAGTAAAAAAGATGATAAAAAGATCTTTCCTTCTTATGCAGTATATAGTACTTCAATTTGAGAAGCTGGAAGTTCATGTAATCAGTGCAACATTTGTACTACAAGTACACTGATCTAAACTGAGATGGCCTTGTATACAGCAACCTGCTGGAGTCTGAGTAGCTCAAAAAAATCAGAAGGTTGGATGGCAACAGATATTACTGAGAGGATTATCACTGCAGATTAAGGTTCATTCAGCAACCCAGTAGAACAAGTCATGTCCATGGACAACACTGTAAATACAATCTAGGTAACAGAGGTATTGTTACCTTAACTTGGGATTATCAATGTATTTTTTAAACTGCTTCACATTGTTCAAAGTTTGTTCTGCCAGCTCTCTCGATGGTTCTACAATCAACGCTTTTGGAGCATTTGGAAGGTTCTGTGTTTGAACCACCTGTGCATTTCCTAAGATTTAGAGAAAAAATAAATAGAAAAGCCATTAAGACAAATTATGTATCCATTCTGCGATGTATTACAGTAAACAAACATAAATCTAAATAGTTCATTAAAGGGTGATGTTACTGCTTTAGATTAATGTTCAGATTATAAGTAAATCTTGCAGTGATAATGGTACACTGGCCATACAGCATAATTTTTATTGTGGAGTATATGAAATAAAAAAAGTGTTTGTTAAGAGAACATCCTGGAACAGCTTGAATTATTTAAGAGAAGTTCTGCTACTTAATTCTGGACTCAAAGCATTAATACTACTTCAGTTTAAGCTGAAGATGACCGAAGAACTTCAAAAAAGCATTGATTTTGCTGTCACTAAGAAGATGCTTGAAATCTAAAATGAGTACTGCAGTACTGTAGAAATGAAACTAAACCAAATGCATTCCAAAACAAAATCTGAATACACAACTAAGAGAAAATTAAAGGTCAAACCTACCTGTATGTTGTGATTTTACAACATTGCCATCAGGAGCTTTGCAAAGACCAATATATCCATCTTTTGGTGGAAATTTGAAGTCTTCTTCACCAAAATTGAATTTCAATTCAGCATTCTAGATTTCAACAGAACTGTGTCATATAGCTTCAAGAGTCCACGTAAAACAAGCAACAATTCCACAGGAAACTACTCCCTTGAGAAATCAGTTACATATTCTGTGGAGACAGTATATTATTCTCCCCCCCTAACCTCTTTCATATCGTTCTTTCCCAAGAAGTCTAAAACCTGTCCAGGGATTTTGTACTCAATTCTAGCTCTTAAATTCTATATCAAAGTATTCAAACATTTATAGAGACATTGAAATTGCAAAACAAAATTTATATTCAGTTGATATTCAAGGACTAACCTCAACTAAATGAGAAGAAAAATCAAGTTTTGACTTTTACATTTCTCTGAACACTAGAATGTTCTACTAAAGCCTTTGCTCAGTAAGACATCATCTCAGAGAGACTGTAAGAATAAAGACATACTGCTCCACTAACAGAATGTTGAAATTGAGAGTAAATGAAATAGGAAACGTAGTTCAGGTAGACCACAAAACTTGACACCATTAAGTTAACTGTTTATCTCTACAGAATCACACTATACCAAAATTATTATTAATAGTGGATGACAATACTCGCTCCACACTATTCTACCCTCAAATTCCAATTTCAGTTTTTCAGCTTGAATTTAGATACCTGGTATATAGCTTGAGCAGTGCCTGTCAACGCTAACAGACTTGTGACAAATTCAGTAGTGAATTACTAGTAGGCTGAAGGAAACAGCATAAACGTGCAACTACAGTAATTGCAGGCAAGTATGAGGATTTTATTCATAACTACTTAGTTACTGGAAGCAAATTCCACCATCTTGCACACAAATCTGTGACATTCCTAAGTTACCTTCAGCACACAAGCTGCAAAGAGTGGCTGGTTCCTTATATGTGGTGGAAATTCAAATGCAAGGCCAAGGTCTTTCCCTGAAAGCAGGAATTGTACAGTCAGACATCATGCGTAAACATCCCTTTTTCCATAACCTTCAAGCACACAAATAAAGTTAAGAAAAAAAAAAAAAATAGTGAATAAAACTTACCATTTTTGGAAAATTTAATTTGTCCTTTATCTATGTCTAGATAACATCCAATTGTATCATGCATGGTGAATTCCTATAATGATGAGAAGACATTTGTGAAACTAACAAGGTTTAGAGTAATTACTGTATTAGGAGAACTTTGTGCTTACACTTTTGCCCATTTTTACAGTCTTCACACTTCTCCCCACTAAATACTTACTTTCAAGACACACATGTTCTACCTTTATTTCAATACTACCAAAATAAACAGCATTCATATTTTTGATTTGATCTTGAATAAACTGCCAAATTTATCTTCAATACTCACAGCTTCACTGCTGCCTTAAATTTACTTGAACACTGACAATGATAAATTCAAGTCTTTCACATGGAAGACTTCTGCATTATGAAGAAGTGCATAAATTGTACATTTATTAATCAATTTAAATCTAAGCTTCAAGCACTGAACACTATAATAGAAACCTATTTCATGACACTATGTGAAGAGTAACTGTTCTAAAAATTATGAAATGTGTGCTATATATACTTATATACTTGGAACAGATAGCTTGACATCTTTTGATTGCAGGAGTATTTAATAAAAACCTATCTGCACTATGAACTGCTCCAAGTTTGAGAGATCAGATGTCACTATCATAAAAAAACCTACAAAACAAAACAATACTCAAACCTGCAAGTTTTACAATACTGACAATTCACCAATAGCACAAACATTTCTGTTGTATTTATTCATAGTTACTTGTTATGCTCAAACATCTGTGAACTCCTGACTCGCACGCTGCACAAAAACCACCACAGTTACTTTCAAAAATACATACTAAATATATATACAGATAACAGTTTTAGTGGTTCCACTGGTCCAACTGATCCACCCATGGATGATTACTATGGCTTTTTTGGCAGAGAAGTACGTATTTTGAGTTTTTAGAGTTTTTTTTGATTATCAGCAATCACTGGTATATGGGTTTCAATGGCCTCACTTTCCATACACTACGGTTTGCAGATGGGTGTTCAACAAGCTAACAGTGAAATAAGTAAAGATATAAATCCAAGAGATCAGTTAAACACTAAACTATAACACACAGAAAAGCTTCATCTTCTAAAAAGTCATTATCATTGCTATCTACCCATTATCTTAAATCCCAATATGCTAACTGCTTCTGTTAAATTCATTAATATGCTTTAGTCCAAAACAGTTTGAGGTTTTCTTGGTATTTCTGCATAGTGATTTTACCTTAAAAAGTTAGCATGGCTGGGAAAGACAACTGATTGATACAGCTAGGAACCAAGACACAAAATCTCTACTAAAAGGTAATGAATTTAGAAATGAATAGCAACATTACTATCAATAAACAGTTTAAGCCTACCTCACCGTAGCTGTCAAATTGCTTGTTGTGAGACTTCTTACCAGTTCCACCAAATCCAAAGCCAAATTTATCAGTACCTGAAGAGAACAAAGAGTAAAGCTTTTTACTATTTGGTTGCCAGGTTACAGTTTTCACCACACTTTGCTATCGTTTATACTGGCAATTTCAACTTCTAATGTAAAAAAATACTATCTAATGCTAAGTGAAGACTTCTAGTTTTGACATATTCTAAAACATAATCTTTGTACAAGTATACTGATTTATTTCACTAGTCACTGGCCATCTTCATTAAAATACTGAAATAAAGGGAAAAAGGACATTAGAAACACTAGCACCATATACAGATTTTCTCCTTTAAGTGGAAGATTTGTACACATCTTGGACTCCCTGATACTGCTACCCTTCCCCAGTCACCCTTCTTTACAAGAAGAGAAAGGGATTACAGACATTTCATAAAGGTGACTGTGAGAACTGTCTATGTATACATGAGGAAACTCACCCAAATCTAGTGAAGCCTGCATAGTTGACCAACCAACTCTGCACAAGCCTTGGTCATGACAAGACACTTCGTAGTAGTATTTTCCTTTAAAAGAAAAGAAAAACATTCAAAACAAACACTAAATTTTCAATTTCATTGAGTGGACCAAGGTAACGTATATCCTTCCTTCCTCTACCGTAAGAGTCATAAAGACTCCACTCTACTGTGTTATGGTGAAAGGGTTCCATGTATACTTATGGACATGCATGGAGAAACATATCAGAGAACAGCAGTCCTAAGAAAGGTAAAGTGTGTGCTCAGAAGTAGTGTATAAAAGTCTCTACACAACCAATAAGCAAGAGATCAGTGTTTCTACAGAATTCACAGCATCTTTTCAAAATCAAACCAACGGGGATCTGACAAATTAGTCCAAGATGATCAGCATGTGCTAGCACTGACAACTAACTGCATGATTTTAACCACATGAATGTGGTTATTATGTACAGATGCATTATAGGATTGTGTGCACATCTGATGAAATAAGACTGTTCAAGGGTCTTTATGAACACTCAACTAGAATCACTGTAGCATCAGTATGCCTCTCTGCTTCCAAGTAACAGCTGGGACCAGCCATCCAAATGCTGCTCTTACCAAGGTAACCACAAAATTTGTGTATGCATCTGTATGGGGAACATGTAAGGAAATAATTCCAACATACAGTGCAGTTAGCTACTTCCTATTAATAACATCTGAACAAAATACGTTCAAATGAAGATTGGTTATAAAGGCATCTCCTCTGACTCCACATCCTAACAGAGAAGTTCAAAACAGACTGAAGTACTTCTCTTTCCAAAGTCTTTAGCTAGCAGTAAATTGAATAATTGAACATTTGCTTAGATAGACAGTAAATTTGAAATGCAATTCTCTACATTAAGAATGGGTGACAAGTGAGCATTTCAGCTGAAATTTACAGAGAGCCTCTGAGATACATTTTGTCCTTACCTTTAGTCACACCTCTAGTTGCTCTGCATCCATGCCATTCTTTTACTTCTCTGCTTTGACAACACAGACCATCTGATCCAATTGCTGAAGATGACAAGAAAGCTTTAGTTTAAGAAAACACTTCTTCAATAGCTTAAAAAAAATAAAAAAATCTTTGGGTATATTCTGGTTTTATTCTGCTTCACATTGTCAACATTTAAACATAAAGCACAATTAAAATAGTATTAAAACAACTCACCAAAAGCTGATCCTCTGTCATACGGGTTCATCTGCCATTTATTGAGCACTAAGTTTGAAAGACAACAACAGAAAATGCATTCAGGCAACAAGGTAAGCCTGGAGAACTCAAACTCAAAATTCACATTAGTTCTGCAGTCAAGCTTAATATTTTGGGAAGACAGCCTTATTCCAAATCAATTCAAATACCTAGGTCAAAGTGAACACCTCCATCTTTGACACAGATGTCCAACACAAAGGTATTCTATGTAAATTCAGATTATTCCATTAAAGACAGCACAGATTAAACTGCTTAAAAATTTCATTGAAGACACTAAAGCCAGAGGTAGAGATTTTCTTTCTTTCTTTCTTTCTTTAGTTGACTGCACTGTCATCACTGTAACAGTAGCTATAACTAACCTCTAAGTTGACAACTTGCTTAAGGTCTTTCTTTGTCCTTTGTACAACTACAGTCAATGGTAAATCTCAGTCTCCAACTACTAAAGACTGGACACAGCTACCTGCTTCCAAGCTGCTAGTCTATTTAAATATTAGAAACTCCCATATTGTAAGAATAGCACCATGCTTACAATCTATGCTGTATCAACAAGTTTTGGTCCTGTTAAATTGAACTGGCAGCAGACATTTCCTAATTCAAATTTGTAGTCACCCAAGGTGCTGTTATACAGTTTCCAAATCTAGCAAAATACAGAAGAAATACAAGATTTACTCAGCACAGCATACTTGAAGTTACTACACTGTTGCCCAGCCAGATAAGTCAGTCTACACCTGAAAAGGCTTTTAACTCAAGCTTACATAAGAGGCCCAAACTGAGTATGAGATGCCACTGCTGATGTCTCACTTGTGCTAGCAACAAGAAGACTTAAAAAACAAACAAACAAAAAAACAACCAAAACCCTCATTTGAAACTGGTCATTACAACCATTTCACATATTCTAAGGGATTAAACTAGCATGACTTCAAATGAACACTGAATATGAAGCACGGTGGATTTGTTAACCTTAAGTTAAAGGCAACCAAGACCGTGCAGTCCAATGCATACCAGTTTCTTCCATAAATATCACAACATTTGTACTTGTAATTTTATGTCATCTAGAATAATTACATTCTACTCACATTGTCCCAAATAAAAAGAGAAGATCCATTTTAATTGCAAGTAGATTTTCTTTTACTTTAGGGTATTATGGAATCAACAGTATTCTAAACCTTAGAAGTGGTATGGAAGAGAACTTACCTGCCCCACCAGTTTTAATAGTTGCTTTCCCTTTCTTCCCTTCCATTTGGTCCTTTAGTGTTTCATACACAATTTGGATAACTGGAATGCTGAAAGCCTAAAATATGAATTTAGTTTGCTTCCACAATCTATACAGACATTCTCAGATATACAGTCAGCCTAGTTTTCAGTTGCAGCAGCCATGCGTTAGAAACATTTTAAAACAAGCATAAGCATATGTTTAAATACTTATATAAATGTATGCATATTCTCTTGGCATGTTAAGTATATACCACTAAGCACAATGCCTCCTGTGGCATAAATACTTTTATTCTACTACTTTTTGTATTAGATTTAAATTTGATTACTTACACCAGTTTTTCCACTCCCTGTTTCTGCAGCCTATAGGAAGAAAAATTTAAGAGTTTTCTCAGTTTCAACATTCACAGTAAGGATTATTCAATAATTCTATTCATACTTTTACCTCTGCATAATATAGAAAATCTTGGAGTAATACCACAGCTTCATATAAATCAGATTCAAATACAAATACACAAAATCTTTTCAATAAACTTGGAACATGAAAGCCTGCAGAGCTTACCAAAAGAGCTATCTATACATGAATCAGAGACACAGATATGCAGAAAGCATAATAATCAGGTATCTTCAAGGTTACTGGCAATGAAGGAGTTATTGAGACACTATCAGTCATTTTCCACGCAGATCTGTATCACATGTTTACAACAAAGAGCAGATAAAATCAGATGGATTTCATTCATGTAGCAGTGCCTGTCAAACTGTCAAACAGTGAAGCATAAGAAGAATGAATTCTGTTTGAAGGAACAGCTGGAACCACAGTAGGAACTCGAAGCATTTTTTATCTAAGGACGTACTTTTGATAGAAGGGCTGAAGATCTAGTGTAACTACACTGGTTCCATCACTTCTGGAAGGATGGAAATAATGCAGAAAGAATTTTCAAGGACTGTCCTACATACTTACCATGAGTACATCACCACCTCCCAGAATCAATGGGATAGATTCTGCTTGAATATCTGTAGGAAGACTATGTGAAAAAATCCAACATTAACATAAGCAGAAGTTATTTGAAAACAATTTTTACATGTACAAGAACTCACAAAACCCACTTTAGCATATACCACATCGGCAAGATTTGAAATAGCAGGTAAGAGTTATTTTTCCTGGCTTGCAGCTAAAGAAATGAAAATGCCAAGACTTCCAAGGAGGGTTTAGAACAGGTCATGTACTTTAACAAGCAGGGACAATTCGAAGCAATGAATTCAGCTGTACCCTGATGAGATGGCTATATCATACATCAGTACATTACAAGAAAAAGAGAAGTTTATTCTCCGATTTCCTTTCCTTAGATAGATTTTGCCAGGCCCAAAGGTATGCCCACTTACAGCCAATCCATCTCCTCCACTGCTTGAGCTATTTCAGGCATAACACCCATTTCTGTAAGGGGGAAAAAAAAATAATAAAAAAAATAATTAGAAAGTAAGGAAAATACACATAAATACATATACAAATAACAAGCAGTGTTAGTTACCTCAACAAGGCCCAAAATGAATCATTGACACTTGGAGATATTCAACCACAGACAAATGTAATAAGGCGCAATTTTTGGCAACAGTATATGCAACTTCCTCTACAGAACTTGAGTGATTGATAAGAAACACTCTCCATTCTCCAGTCTACCTCTGGTTGTTCTCCCCAGCTTTAGTAGTAAAGCAAAGAACCAGAGAATTCTGGATCCTTTTCCTCTGGGAAAAGCAACTAACATAATAAATAAATGAAACAACCTTGGAGCTAGGTACTACTTCAAGAGTGCATAATTTTCATGTTTGCAAATCTAAGAGAACAGGCTAAACAAACAGCAGGACAGACTTTATTTTTAACTGAGAACTTTCTACAGTTAAAATACAAACAAAAAAGGGAGTATGTTCGAAAAAGGGACTTGGATGCATAAGTTTCTTCTCACCAGAACTTTCAATACATAGCTATAGCAAGCATATTAACAAGAGAATGCTTCAATTTTGATACAGTCAGTAATCACATCCAGCTTCGAATGCTTTATTTGCTTTGTTACAGTTTCTAGTAAATCCATCAAAGCCTGATGCTCATGCCTTCACAGGTTAAAAATATGAAGTCATATAGAAAAGGTTGTTAAGTCCATACACAAATTCTCTCTCTCAAATTGACACTAATAATAAAAAGGCCAGTACTTATTTAATGACAATATTCCACCATCAAGAAAACCGATGGTTATCTTTCCAGGTCCATAAAGTCATGCTAACTCCCTTAAATATCAATATACATGTTCTTAAAGAAGGTTTTTACATACTAATCTTCACACTGTCCCATGTTGGGTTTCTGTGTGACCATATATTTTTTTCTCTAACCATGATGATTCTGTGATTCTATATATGTATATATACAAATACATATATAATACAAAGACCTCCAAGATCTAGTCCAACCATCCACCTAACACCAATATTTCTCCACTAAACCATAACCCTCAGTAGAACATCTGAACATTTCTTGAACACCATCAGTGACAGTGATTCAGCCACCTCACTGGGCAGCCTGCTCTAGCACCTCATCACTCCTCTGGAGAATAAATTTTTCCTAATATCCAACCTGAACCTCTTCTGGTGCAAATTGAGACCATTCTTTCTCATCTGCATTGCCAGTTGTATATACAAACATACACACATGCTTATATATGTACATATGTACACAAAAGTGGGGCAATAAGAAAGGACAGACTCTTTACCAGAGTCTGCTGTGATAGGACAAGGAGAAATGGTTTCAAACTGAAAGAGTGGAGGTTTAGACTGGATATAAGAAAAAAGGTGGTGTTTTTTTGTTTTTGTTTTATTTTCCCCCATAAGGTTGGCAAGGCACTGAAGCAAGTTGATGTGGCGGATGCCCTGTTCATAAAGACATTAAGGGTCAGACTGGATGCAGCTCTGAGCAACCTAATCTAGCTGCAGATGTTCCTGTTCATTGCATGGTGGTTTACTAGGTGACCTTTAATGGTCCGTTCCAACTGAAATAACTACATTACATTTAATTAAAATAACTATCTACAAAATTAGACAAATTTTCCTCAACTATACAATCCCGTCTGCCATCTAAATTCATCTTTTGATCTAAGGAGTTACAGTATTTTCTTGATGATGATGATGTTCATTAGTATCTTCATTTCAGCTGAGACATTATTGTTTTCTTCTTCAGACTGTCTGGTATGTTTTGGTTATAGGAGAAAAATAATATTAACACAATGATGTTTATAACTGCTACTAAACAGTGTTGTACAGAGCCAAGGTCATCCTAGTTTCCCAGTAGAGGAACCAGGAGAGGACAGAATCAAGACAGCTAGCTTAGACTAACCAAGGGGATATCAGTACCATATGACATCATGCAGAAGTTCTGAAGGGGGTGGGAGTTCATCTTGCTGTCTTTCACTGCTAGGTGAGTTAGTTGGGCATTGGTCAGGGTATGGTAAGTAACTGCTTGTGCATCACTTGTTATATACATTCTTACGTACCTATTTATATAAATATATATAGATACACATGTCATAATTATTATTCTTTTCTTTTTCTCCATCTTAGGAAATAGTTTTATCACAACCCATGAGTTCTTGTTTTTTGCCTTTTGATTCTCTCCCCATTCCCAGTGGGATGGGGGGCAATGGGCAGCAAGCAAATGACATTGTGGTGTTTAGCAATCTGCCAGGTTAAATTACAACAGTTATTTTACTGCCGCATGTCAGGCCTGAAGGGATAAAAGAACAGCAGATCTGACCAGACTGTGTTAACACAGGGTGTTCTGGTAGTTAGATAACTGTCATGATGTCAATTTATTCCCTACTTAAGGAGCTCCTTGAGTCTTCTCACGGAATTTTATTGTGTAACACCTTGCTTGCTATTTATTTTCCCTGCTGTACTGTCCTTATCTATATATGTGTGGAGTAGGGGGGAGGAAGGGAAGGGAAAAAACACGACCAGTGAATTATTCTCCCTCCTTCAGGAATAATCATAGGATGTCTTGGAAGGGTCCTTCAAGATCATCTAGTTCCTACCCCTGCTACAGGCAGTGGTGCCAATCACGAAACCAGGCACTCAATCTGGTATCCATGAATAACTTCTTATATCATGGTTTGCATATGTATTTTAATCCCTAACACAGAAGCAGATTTCTCCTATTAAAAACATTAAGTGACCACTGTAATACACAGATCAGTTATTACAAGCCCTCTGTTGTTGAAGCCTGTCAGCCTGAGAAATAAGCCTAGATTTTAAGTAGTCCTAATTAGCCAGAGGCCTGAGTACTACCTTCCCGCTAAAACGTGCGAATTAACTCCGACAAATGTGCCTGAAGGCCTGCAAAAGACCAGGAAGAGGCACCTATACCCCCGCAAGGCCTCTCGACCTACGACAACCACACACTGCAGCGGGCCTGCACCACCCTGACAGCGCCAGCCAGCCGCCCGTCGTGAGAAGACGGCAAACGCCTCCACTCCCACAGGACGCCGGCAGCCCAAAGCTATGAGAGATGCCCCAACACTTCGCATCAACGGCGCAATCAACCAACCCACCCCCTCCTGCCTCAGCTCCACGTACCCGAGAACGCCGCCATCTTCACGCCGCCTCCAGCCGCTCCTGCCTATCCGCAGTGCGCAAGTGCGAAGCATGTCCGACGCTGTATGGCTCCGGCCGGGAAGCGGGGAGAGCCGCCTGTACGGCCGGGTTTAAACGTTCCGCGTGGGTTTGGGATGGGAGTCAGGTTTGCGTTTGTGTGCAGCGCTGCGGTGTTGTGTCCTCGTCATTCACGTGTGTCTGGTTTTTGGTATAACGCATCTTTGGTACAAAGCGCTGTGTGAATAAAAGTACCTTTATTTATTTATTTATTTATAGTTGGGATAACGTTGAGAGAAGTTAAAGGCAAGAATTTTGAGGTCGTTGCTATAAGAATGCAATTAGATTCCAAACGAAAGGCTTGTTTTCTCTAATATTCAGTAAGGGCTCTTTTAGTGCTCTCAGGCCTTGACTGCATTCAGTGTTTCCTCATAGAACCATATCTGTTCCAACTCCTTTCCATGCCAGGCTGCTCTCTCAGTGCCACCTGCAAGACCAGGCTGCAGCTACATGTATTTTTTTGCCTGGTTCTGTGTGGAGGCAGGAGCTGGACATGATGATCCTTATATATCCCTTCCAACTTGGGATATTCTATAATTCTATAGATTTCCCTGGTGGCTCCTGTTGCAAAAGGGCCTCTTTACATTAGTCAGCTGCTTTCCTGTTCACCTCCTGGGCCGTTCTGGCTTCACGAAGACCCACCACAGTTGCCACCACTTGAAGCTGTCCATCAGAACAGCCTCTGAGGTGGAAAGAGCTCCTAGGCCTCACTCTCCCATTCTTATCGTTCAGCTGCCCAACAGCAACAGGTGCCCCTTCGGAGCCCCGCAGCGGCTCACGCAGCGCGGCGCTGAAGGGGTTAAAGGCCGCTCACCGCGCAGAGCCGCTGGCGCTGCTGGTTTGGCCTCCGCCGGGCACCGTCGTCGCTGCGGTAGTGGGAGGGTCCGGGCCAGCATGGCTACTGCCGGCGGGGAAGGGGCTCCGAGGGTGGATGGGATGGCGACTGTCAGCGAAGAAGAGGATGGGGAAGAAAACATTTTGTACGACCTGCTGGTCAACGCCGAGTGGCCTCCGGAAACTGAGCTGCAGGTGAGTGGCGGCGTGGCGGGGCTGCGGCGCGGGGGAGGGGAGAGGAGCAGAGCGGAGTGGCCACGTCGGCGGCACGGAGGGAGGCGGGTGACGTCCCGCTGTGCCGGGGGTGGGCAGTGCGGCACGGGGTGCTGCTGGCGGTGAGCATCGGGCCTGGAGGGGAAAGGGCGGCAACAAGGGTGAGATCACAGCACGCCCTTGGGGCATTCCTGCTCCTGTTGCGGTGCTGTGTCTTGTCTTTCATGTCCCTTCGTTTCTGCGATGTCATGTGTTACCTGGGGTTCCTTGAAGCCCTTCTCGCTGTTCTTATGTGAACAACACGTACCAGGTTTTATTAGTGACGAAAGGCGTGATAAACTTCAGGCCTCATCTCCATCAACAGCTGAGCTGAGAGCAGTGCGAACTGAGCCATTGCGAAAGAGAGCTTTATAGCTTGCCATATGTGTGAGGCAGCCCAGCTCCCTCTCCAGACCTGCAGATCAGGATGTTTGTATCTGGAATTTCAGTGGTGAGATAAAAGGGAGAAATATGTCACCTTGCGCCTATTAGGCATGCGAGTAGATGGCCAAGCCTGAAAAATGGAAGAAATTAATTTGTATTGTAACTTTTTGTTTGCATTCTGCCTGTTCTTCTCAATGGGTCAGTGCAATTGCTGAGGCAGACTTTCATCCTTTTCATTGTTTTCCCTGAGGTGTGGTTGTGGTTGGCCAGGGCTGGTTGTCAGGTGTCTGCCATGCTCTTGTTCCCCCTCCCTTATGAGACATGGGGCAGTAAGTGCAATGATGATCTCATAGGTTGAGGTAAGGACAGTGAAATTACTCACCAGTTACTTGAGTGAGCCAAACAACTTAGGTTTGGGTAAGATTAGTTTAATTTATTGAAAAATGATAACAGAGTAGGGCACTGATTACTAAAAAACATCTTCATCTCTCCCTCTTCTCAGGATCAGTTTCGATCTGAGCTCTCCTACCTCTTCCACAGGCCTTGAGCAACAGTGTGCTCAGTTCATACCACTTTGTCTGCTCCTTCCTTCTCGGGTTCTTTTCCTGAACTAGTGAAGGGATATATTCTCTCCAGCTGCTGTTGTGCAGCAGTTTTTCCACTTCTTTTATCTGCTGTCACAGATCACAACCATCATTGCTCAGCAATGGGTCCCTCTTGGAGCAGCTGGAGCTGGCTCTGATCTGACATGGGACAGTGCTGGCTTTGCTCGTGGAGGCCAAACTGCTAGAGGCCACAACTGCAGCTCCCTGCTACCAATACCTTGCCACGTAAGCTTAATGTAAACGTGCTAAGGTAGCATTTTTCATCTCTTCTGTTGTATGATTTGGACACAGAAGATGCAAACAGTGTGGTTTCATTTATTTATTGTGCTGAACCTTCAAATCTACTGCAGTTGATAGTGCATTTATTGAAATACTTTATCAAGACTTGATACTTAATGGGAGCCTCCCTCTGAACAGAGGGGAAGGTGTTATTCTTTCACCTGTGATGTTTTTAGAAGGTGCATTTTTCCATATACATACCTATGGGCAAAGATGGGCTTAACACCTTGTTATTTAGCTGACTGTGGCTTTCACCTGTTTATTTTATCCTGGCTTACTCACACTGTTTAGAAAAATAAAAGTCACAAAAGAATTCTTGCTGTGTTTCTGATAGAACTGTTTGGTTAGAAATGAGTAAAGTGAGGGAAAGTGGGAAAGGAAAGGAAGCTGAATGCTTCCTCCATGCAATCATCTGCATGAAGAACTTGTTAAGAACAGCCCTGCAGAGAAGGACATGGGGGACCTAATGGATGAAAAGTTGGGCGTAAGCCATCAGTGCCTGAAAGACCAGCAGTACCCTGGGCTGCATCAAAATGGGGGTGGCCAGTAGGTAGAGGGAGGGGATTGTCCCCCTCTACTCTGCCCTCATGAAGCTTCATCTGGAGTACTGTGTCCAATAAACAGTACAGCCCAGTGCAGATGAAGGATACAGAACTGTTGGAGTCAGTCCAGATGAGGGCTACAAAGATGATTCGGAAGCTGGAGTACCTCTCTTACAAAGAAAGGGTACGAGCTGAGCTTGTTCAGCCTGGCGAAAAGAATGGTCCAGGGAGACCTTGTTGTGGTCTTCCAGTACTTAAAAGCAGCTTCTAGACAGGAGGGAGACTGACTTTTTACATGGTCTGATAGTGATGTGTGTGTGTGGAGGGGGGGGGAGCTGGCTTTAAACTAAAAGGAAGATTTAGATTAGATGTTAGTGGAAGATTCACTACTCAGAGAATAGTGAGGCACTGGCACAGACCTGGAGGCATTTTTGGCCAGGTTGGATGGGGCCCTGGGCAGCCTGATCTGGTGGGTGGCAGCTCTGCCTATGGCAGGGAGTTGGAATTTTATGGTCTGTAAGGTTCCTTGCAATTTAAGCCATTCTATGAACTGGACTGTACCAGTGAAGAGACTGTTAGGAAAATCAAAGCAACCTGTATTCAGTGCAGTGAATTCTTGTATTCATATGCACTGTGTAACCTATTTCATAAGTGAAAATTTTAAGTATTAAAAAAAATATATAAAAATAGTTCTAAGGACTATAGTAGTATATAGTACAGTATGTAGAATCATAGAATCACCAAGGTTGGAGAAGACCTAAAAGGTCATCCAGTCCAACCGTTCACCTATTACCAATAGCTCCCACTAAACCATGTTTAAGAAATATTTGGAAAAGTTTTTTGAGCTTGTTAAAGTTTTTGGACTAAGAAAAAGCATTTTCATTTCCCTGGAAACAATTGCTACTCTCCCCAAGGTACTAAGATAGCTTTAAGAAGTAATTTTAGTCTCACTTCTTTACTGTATGTAATACCTTGTAACCTCCTGATCAATCAGCCTGAATCTGGGAGGTTATCTATTAGTGCAGCTGTGTTAACTTCTAATGTACTGTAAGAAAGCAGCCTGATTATTTCAAAGACTGTTTCTGGATTGCAGGCTTTGCACAGGGAACTACTAATCTTTATTTTAATAGTTTAATTTTTTGAGGCTAGGTATGTTTTTAAACTTGCAAATATTCCTGACTTTTCGTTTATGTGTCCTTCAGTGTTTTGCTGCCCTGTAACTTGGAATAAATGGGCTGAGTTAACAAGTATATCCTGTATACTGAAGTAATTTATTCATTCATTATCTGCTATCATGCTCAGTTTGTGATGTTCTAATATTTTATGTAGGAAAATACAAGCATGAAGTTATTTATTTTGGAAGTCTGTATTTGATGCCTTTCTTACTGATTGTCTTAATCTGTTTTTCCTACTTTCTTATTAGCAAATAGCTGTACCTCTTTTTATAGCTATGAATATATATCCTATATTGTTCCATGTTTGATTTTTCTGTGTTTGGAGAGTGCTGTGCAGGTGAAGTTTGGTCCTCCCATCTACAAAAATAGAGCAGAAGTGCTGGAAGGACTGTGTGAGACTATTGAGTATTAGGGTGAACTGTATGGCTGCATTGCCTTGTACAAATTGATGCTTAAAGTTTTACTTAAGTTGCTCTTTTTTTAAATGCATTTCTGAAACTTTGATAAGCAGTTTTTATGTCATTTAGCAGTGGCATTTGAAGACAGGTTGTTGAACACCAATTGCTTTTTCTGAGAATTACAGTGCAATATGGCATTCATATGGTATAGAAAGAATATTTTGTAATGTAATACAGGAGAATGTAGTCAGAAGTCAGTTTCTTTTGTTGCTACCTTAAGACCACAGCAAAGCTGAATCAATAGATAATTTGTAGTAAATTTTGTTTATTACAGCGTGACAGTGAAAATATTTGATTCTATAGTCTGTTTTAGCTTATAGAGCTGAATTGCTGTATGAAGTTGCATGTAATTGAGATACATAAGGAACCTGTAGGCTAGTAGGCAGCTTATGTTCAACCACAGAAGGAATGCTTGAATGCTGTATTTAAGTGATGAAGTGTATCCGAGTTTGACCATTATTCTTGTAATTGCAGCCGAGAGGCAACAGAAAACATGGTGCATCATTTATCATCACTAGAGCAATTACAGGTAAATATGGTTTGCTTTTATGTTTATGACTCATGAGAATGGTATGTGAATTGCTTGTAAAATTTGCAATTTCTGCTCCTTAGAGTAGCTAGTATAATGAAAATAGAGTGGAGGATTTCTTTTCAGAAAGATGTTTACTGTTTAGCAGTATTGCTGTGTTGTTTACCCATTATTTTTGTGAACTTTTTTGCGTCTATTAGCTTAGTGGGTCAGAAAGTTAAGAAGTTCTATTATGTTTTGCAAAAAATGTTCTTTCCCTCAATCAGCTTTGGCTTGTTCATGGAATTAAGAGGAAAATTTATGTTGTCTTCAATGCTAATTCAGCTCTTGATTTATGTGATAATTAAGTTGCACTTTCATCTTTAGGCAGTTCGCTTAGAATTAACAGAAATATGTTGGGTGTTTTTTTTTTTTTTGCTGTTGCTTTCTTTTTTTCTTTTTTTTTTCTTTTTTTTTTTTTTTATGCATTCACTTAAATATTCATTAACTAAGAATAGAGACTTTTTCACCAGCGACAAATTCTATGTACAGTAAGCTGAAGAATGTCCTAACGCACCCAGAGATGCAATTCCTTCCCTTCTTTTCTTTTCCTGTAGGTCCTGCATTGCTTTTGCTTCGATATATCTGGTACAGGTAGGTTTATAGCCTTCTTATTTGGCAATTTAACATCATCTTGATTTTGATGGAAAATTACTTTTAATGACAGTAAAACTGAACGCTACTTAGAATATTGTCTTCATAAACTGAAGTTGAAAACACCTGTGTTTTCATCTGATGCTCTCTAGAAAATGAAGTGTGTGCTAGTTTGACTTATTTATTTTATCAGAAGTCTTAAACTTGCAGTTGGATCATCTTCTAAAAGTATTTATCCTCCCCACTCCCAACCAAGACACTGCAAGTGGAGTTGTTTTTTCTTTATATGTCTCAGTGACAATTACAATGGTATGGTAGGCTTTACATCTATTGAGGTTATAATACAAATTTCTTTTTTTTTTTTTTCTTTTTTTTTCTTTTTTTTTTTTAAATTCAGAATGATTTCTAACTATGTGAGCAATACTCGTGCCCTTTAACAATTTATCTTCTGATTAAAAAGCACTTAAATGATCCCAGATAAAATGTATTGTAATAAATACAGCATCCCTGGAGAACTGCAGCTCTATGGTTATACCACTCTCCTGATGCCCTTTGAATGTTTGAAGATACCAGTTCTCTCTTTTTAGTGGCATCCTATTGTTTTCAAGAAAGGGACATTCATTTTTGCTCCCTGTGAAACAGTCATGTAGTTTTAAGTTAGCAGACAATGTGACTTGCCGTGTTTCTGGTGTTCTAGTTTATTTTGTCTTTTATGTTTGTATTTATGGGCTCCATGCCATCACACAAGCCTAGTTATAAAGGATTTTCTCAACACCAGTAGTGTTGAAAGTCTGATTTTCAGTCTTCAAAACTGGTTCTAGTTGCCTTTTTCTTACATTTAATATATTTAATTGGAAAGGAAGAATTGAAAAAAGCGGGCAAACATTCATCTCAGATCAGGTTCCTTAAGACTCTTTCTCTCTGCACAGGCTGTTCCAGTGCTTTACTTCATGGTGATCTTTTTTTTTTCCCCTATATCAGCTTCAGACCTTCTCTGTTTTTACTGATTGATATTGTGCTATGCGTCTGAATGACTTTCCTTGGCAACCTTATAGGTATTAGAGGGCTTTGGTAAGTCCTCTCTGAAGTCTTTTCCTCTCCAGGCTAAACAAATACAATTCCTTCTGCCTCTCCTTATGGAGCAAGTACTTCAGTCCCTTGATTGTTAGTTAAGTGGTGTCCTCAAAACTGGCTACTGACCAAAGTCTGAAGATGTGGCTGTGATTCTGTTAATTCAGCTGATGATACTGTTAACCTCTGTCCCTGGTAGTATAATGTTTGTTATTCATGCCTATCTGCTGAAGTGTCCCAGATAGTTGATGGTTGCCTTAAAACTAAGTCATCTGGCATGTGTATCTCAAGTACTGTTAGGAGTATGTTCTGAATAAGGCAATACTTTTCTTTTTTCAGCCCTGCTAAGTTTTCTCTACCATCTGGTCTGGTTCGTCTAGTTAATAAGCAGATCAACTGGCACTTAGTGCTTGCAAGGTAACCAACTTGTGTACTTGTATTCTATTCTGTTTTGGGCAGAAGTGAACATACTGATGCTTTCCACCCTGCCCACATGGCAATAGTGCTGAGTTAATGACTTATTAAAGTAATGCTACTGTCTTTGGTTGAGAGAAATACCAGGGGCTTTCACAGGCAGCTCTGGGAAAAGAAAGGTCAGTCTACTATCCAGGGGCTTTTAATGCATCTCCTACTCACATCTGAATATACTTTTAGCTTCTGTACTGAAGTAGCTTTCAGTGTGAATGTGCTCCCAGCAGAAGGATTACAACTTGAGTTTTATCAGTTAGAGACTTGCAGGTTATGTAATAGAAATTGCTTATTTTAAAATTATGGGAAAGGGAATGCATACTTTCAAGAACCATCTGCTATTGAATACCAGGAACGAAGCGAGAGTTCCAAGGTACAGTGGTTCTAAAGCAATTTTAGAAACAACAGAGAAATCACTAGCTTAAAAAAAAAATCAAAAAAAAAATCAAAAAAAAAAAAAAATCATGGTTTGATAACATGAAAATAGTATGGAGTATTTTAACTTATTTATTATCACTAAATATGATCAATGGTTGAACAAGAGTTCTGTAAACAATACAAAACAGAAGGTGATGCTGACTCTGAGGGAAGCGGAGCTCCTTTTGATGTGTTCCAATGATGTATGTTAGGTAGAAAGGCTTGCTCCTAAGGAGATAAACTGGCTTACTGAACTATGATGGCTGTTTATTCCAGATAAAGCAATGCATAGTTTTAGGTATTGCTGTTATAAGTGATAAGGAACATTTGATTTTGACCTTCCTTGCAACAAGATTATAGCCATTTTTTTACTGTTTTCTTAGAGCTGCTTGTTCTGTGACAGAAATATTTCAGACATGAAGGGAATTTTATTAAGATACTTCTTTGTTTAAAAGTTTGGGAAATCTGTATCTGTCTGTGAAGAAAAGCAGCTAAAGCTCTCATCAACATTCTGCAAGAACTGGGTTTTAAATAACTTTCATGCCTTTATCTTTCTCTTTCAGCAATGGTAAGCTGTTGGCTGTTGTGCAAGACCAGCGTGTAGAAATCAGGTAATTTTAGGCTGTGTTGTTTCATAACAACAGTTGTGGAGTTCTGAGACAGTGACTCAGGTTGACTTCCTAAGCAGAGTTTTAAAGACCTTTTTGTTCTTTCAGATTGCTGTATAAGTTCTGAAATTAATTAGTGAGATATTCTTAAAATATGTTATTGCTTAGAAAGCAAAAAAACCTTTTGTTTTTAAAATCACGAGTGGCCAAGACTAAAGAACAGTTCACATGCCCTGCCCCTCCTCGGCGGTTACAAAAGTTATAGATAAAAGCTATTTGTATTTCCTTTTGTAGGATGTGTTTTTGAATTTTGATTTTTTTTTTTTTTCAAGATGTATAAGAAAACTGTTCAGGTGTTTCAGACTACTAAGCCCAACTTGTGGTCTCCTAGCCTTTGCCTGTCAGTTCCCCTGTCAAGTCATTATGTGAGAAGTTCTCTCATAAAAAGTGTGACAGGGAGATATTGTTCTAGTTCTCTGTAGAATAGCTGGCTTTACCTTATGTAACAAATAATATGAATTGCCATAAAGACTCATGCTTTCCTTTTTCCTTCAGTTCCCTAACAACAAGCTTTCTTTTGCCAGTTCAAGAACACATTTAGCTGTAGTACAGATCTTGATCGAGTGTGTTTACTTGCTTCACAAAAATCCATTTGCTAGAAGGTCAGAGCTTCCATTTATATGTAAAAGAAGCAAGTGTATGAAAATTGTTCAATCAGGAGTGGAGTGAACACCATAAATGTCAACTTATAAACTATGGAATAAATCTTGTGTTTCAACTGTATTATTGTAACTATATTCTTGCTTTTTTTTTATTCTTAATTCTCACCTAGAGAATACTGACTAGTTAAAGAAAAAAACTTCCTGCAGCATTTCAGGACCTCAGCATTTGTTTTGAACGGCATTACTACTAAATGGGAATATTATTTCTTATAGTCTGAAAGTGAGGTTTCTGAAACAGTGTTGTAACAGACTAGCTGCCTAAGTTTTGAACACTACTGTCTTTTGAACAAGTAGTTAAGTACATGCAGGCCATTGAATTGTACACTTGTGGTATTTTTATAGCTTTTTGTATACGCTGGAAAATGGAGTAAGTAGGGGTTTTTTGTTTGTTCAGTTTTTTTTTGTCTTTTTTTTTTAATTTTAAATTTTATATATAATATCAATCATAAGATTTATTTTGCAGGTCTGCAAAAGATGATTTTGGATCCACAGTTGGAATATGCCAAGGTATAAAATACAGCAAACTCTGTACCATCACTTGACGCCGTCATTGTTTATTCATGCATTGCTAATTGGTTGTCTTGCTCTACTAGCTTCTTAAAAAAAATTCAGTGGAATCCCTTAATATTTTTACTTTTTTATTAGCTCTGTTTCTCTCTGCTCTGGTTCTCTTCATTATAGTTAACATACAGTACCTGAGATGAAATGGTAGTTAAATTAATGCATTTTGGAGGCATAGTGGATGTTGGAGGCTTGCTTGTTTGTTTGTTTTTGTTTTCTTCCTACAAGGTAAGTTTGTAATGATGATGGGTATCCTGCCATTTTTTTAATATAGATGGGGTTGTTTTTTATTTAAGTGATTTCAGTTTGCTTTTTCTTTTTGATCTCAGCCTCCTGGCATAGCAGATACTATTTTCCAAAGAAAGAACATGAGTGATGATCTGTCAGGAAATGACTGTCTTTAGGCTAGAGGCTCCAAACCATAGAAGTTACTCCTTAGAACTTTTTAAAGTTCACTTAAATTGCTCTTTCTAATTATTTCTACTCAAATATGAATTTTTCTGCCACATGAAAAAGTGTAGTGGGATTCAGTTGGTCTGAAGGATCATAGAATCATAGAACCTTTGGAGTTGGAAGAGACCTTTAAAGGTCATTTAGTTCAGCTCCCCTGCAATGAGTGGGGAATGGAAAGGTCTCCTTCCAATCCAAAAGGATTTTGAATCCTGATATGTAGAGTGGAATAGGCTGCTATATATGCTATGTAAATTGCCACCTTTTTGCTGGTTGACCAGACTGAATCCTTGTGTTGTGGTACTAATACAGTTTTTTTGGTAACTGTAAACATAATTAAACAATTTTTTTTGGTCTGTTTCTCTTATGTCTTTTTGTTGCTTGTAGGGAGGGAAGAAAACTAATAACTATAAAATCTCTATAAGCCTTGGCTTATGCAAATAAATACATGAACAAGATAAAGACAGCAGTGGCAGGCAGTGGATGAGTTAAAGGACATTAGATGGTCCGCTGCGGACATTTTTATTGTGGTTCACAGTGTGGCCATTGACTAGTAAAGATCAGTTGAGTATAGATGACAGTGCTGACAAGACATTATTTAAAGTTTTAAGAATGTTTTATCTTTTTTTTTTTTTTCATAGTGCCAAAAGATCCTAACCCTCAGTGGAGGAGAGTTGCATGGAGTCATGACTGTACATTACTTGCTTATGCTGAAAGCACTGGAACAGTGAGAGTGTTTGACCTAATGGGTAGTGAGCTTTTGGTCATTTCACCGGTAAGTACTGTCTTTGGTTAAATTTTCATTTAGGAGAACTGAAATGTAAAATATGATTACCGTGCATAGATACACTACATGATGTTTATCATATGATGGTTATATTGTAGTTAACTAAGGTTAAGTCCTGTGTAGGATGTGCTAAGTGTGTTCTTTGTGCTGTTGTACTTAGTCAGAATGTTCATTCTTTTTTCCAGAATTGTGGTAGATCTCTAGTTACAGTGAATTCTGGAAGTATAGATAGCAAATGACTAAGGTTTGTAGTAGTAGATTGGAAATTGGCAGTTTATACGCAGATTGGGTTATAAATCAAGAAAATATTGCCGTTAGAGCAATATGAGACTTTTTTCCACCTTCAGATGAGAACATAAAATTGCAGTTGGCTTGGCTGGAAGAATATATTTTGCATTTTATGTATACAAAAGAAGGATATTTCAAGTTTGTTTCCTTAGTGTGTTATATTTCTGGACATTGTTAATAACATACTTTGAAATCAAGATTTAAAAAAGTGTATTTTGTTGCTAATAGAAATGATTAAACTTTAGCTTTGTGGATATGTTTTCATAGAAGTAGTAAATTTTGTTCCCACAAAGGTGTGTTGTTTTCTTTTTTTTCCCTTCTCTATCTTTCTCACTCTGTCTGTTTACATTTTTGTGTAAAGACAGCAAGTTTTTCAGGAGATCTGAGTTATGCTATTGCTGGACTGATCTTTCTAGAATATAAAGCAAGTGCTCAGTGGTCAGCTGAACTACTTGTCATTAATTATCGTGGAGAATTGAGAAGCTACCTTGTAAGGTAAGCATAAGTTTTGTCTTACTTTGATAACTTTAAAATAATTCTTTCCACTCTGTAAAGAACATAAATCTGCACTTATATGTATGTATATATTTATTTATTTATTTATTTATTTATTTATTTTCCTCCCTGTATTCAGTGTTGGAACAAATCAGAGCTTCCAAGAAAGTCATAGTTTCAGCTTTAGTAGCCATTACGCCCATGGAATAACTACTGTCATTTACCATCCTGGTCACAGGTAAGCTTTCTGTTTGTTACCTTCCAGTAACAGAAAAACGATGGACAAAAATGCAGCATACTTGCCATGTATTTAAAAAGGAGAGAGGGGGGTGTGTATTTTAATATTGGTGTTTGATGAATTGGCAGTAACAAGTTGTTCATTAGGATTGCTGTATCTATGAAAGAAGCCCTAGTAGGTGTTTATATAATAAATAAATGTAGTGTGTACAAATATTAAGGGAGATACACTTTCTTGAATGATAGTAGCACTGAGGCATTAGAACAAGCGACGTCTAGCATGCTTGGGAACTCCAGAAGAATCCTTTATAGAAATGTATATTTCATGTTTATGTTATCATGTCTTAAGTATTAAAGAGTCTTCACTGGGATTAAGGTCTAAATAGATTTTGTTATCTCTAGGAATGTAATTTAAAGAGAGGCTTTCTTTTTGCATGCTTTTTTAAAGCATTTTTTGTCCTTAACAAGTGAGGATTGTTTTTTTTTTTTCTTCTCTGAAGCTATGATATTTATTGACTAATTGACTCCTGTTTATTTGAGAGTTTGAATGCTTTTTTTTATTGACTTGTCAAGTTTTCTCAGAATTAAGAACTAACTTTCCTTCAAGAAAACCAAAACCAACCAAACAAAAAGACAACCCAAAAAACCCAACAACAAAATCAAAACCAGCCAACTAAGAAAACTCCCACTAAACCAACACCAAAAGAAAGAAAACAAGGCTTGACCTCAGAATCAGTTTCTTTGAAGTGAACTTTTTCTGTTAATTTGCAGTTAATTATAATACCAGTAGGAGAGTGTGAGGCTATGAAGCCCTTAGTTTCTATTATTTCCAGTTTTTGGCAGATATGTTCTTAGCACGTATCCTAGAGTACTCTCTGAAAGGCTTGCAGTATGGCTTCTTTGGTGAAACTACGGTTTAGGTGTAGAGAAAACTGCAGGGGGAACATGACTGAGGTATTTTCCTTCGTAACCTGAGTCGGTTCATCCGTGCATTTTCATTCTTCAAGAACAATTGATTTCATTCATCAAATATAGCACCTGGGTTTCAGGAGAGAGAAATCAAGCTGTGTCCTTTACTGTTTATCTCCCTTGTGCTAGCAGTATTTTTAGAGTATCAGAAATAGCTTCAGAAGATGCTTCTGAATTCCATGTGGTTAAGAGCTGGAATATAGGTTTTTGTTCTTTTCTCTCAGAGTCTGAATCTGCGCTTGGACAGCCTTTTTTCCCTTTCTGACTTTGGTTTTTGGAGTTGTTTTGTGATGCTTTTTTTCTGCTAGTAACATATTGAGCACGGATACTGCATCTTAGGCTGCCATTCCGTCTACCTCTGCTTTTCAACCACATGTAGTTGGAATAGAGCCTGGTTAGCCAATTGCTTTGGTTGAAAATACATCTACCATTTTTATATCTCATTGTTAAGTGTCAAGATAAATTCAGCAACTTATCTTTTCAATTGTATGAACTTTTCTAGATATTTTTCTTGTACTAGAACTATTACAATTGAATTTACTGGCACAGTGTTACATCTCTGCATTGTTTTAAACTGAAATTGGCCTTGGCTATACAATGCTAGGAGAAACCTTGCTGTTTTAGAAACTCATTATTCAGTGTTAAATTAGCTGTCTAACCTACCTTTAAGGAAAAACTGGTTATTGACAAGAACTAATGTTCTTCTACCTTATTACTTTAAGAGATTAATTTTGAATATAGTTACCTCTTTCCACCTGTTATCTAATAATTCCACATAGTTGATACTCAGTATACTAAATCGAGAGTTTGGTGTTTTAGGTTATGGAGATTTCTTAGCACTCTGACCAGACAACAGATCCAATTCATTCTTTTCTTGTTCAGACCAAGCTTAGTGGTTCCTAACATGTAGAGAATGTTTCAGTAGGAATTACATTTGAATCTCTAGGAAAACCTGAAACAGAAGCCCTTGAGAAGATAGTATGATCTGAAGTTTTACTGCTGTTAAAAAATGTTAGGTGCTTTTTAGATGCTTGAATGTTTGCATTCTCCTATAGACTAGCCTTCATCTATGATAAAATTTGCAGTGCTCTTTGGTTGGTAAAACATATGTGTCTGCTTCAGTGTGAGCTCTCTGTAGGTTCTAATAGGAGTTTCATCACCGTGCTTGTTTTATGAATCTTAATTTTGAGCCGAATATGCAGTTTCTACAGGAGATGTCTGTTGGTAGAGCCTAAAATGTGTGATAGTTATGGAGGACTAATGTTTTAGATTCAGTTGAAACTTCTACTTTTTATTGTATTAAAATTGATGAGTGAAGAGTTGTGGAGAAGTCTCAAGTTTTTCTTGAATGCCTTAATTGAAACTTGCTATTCTTGAGACCAGTAGTATGCTAGTTATCTTTAGCCTAACTTTATAAAATCCTTGAAAAGAGTGTACAGTTGAGATATGTAAGGGCAGACAGCTTTTTGAGACTGAAAGGCCCTTTGCTGGACCAAAAATGTTAAGAGTTGGATCCAGCAATTCAGATTTTATCTAATGTGCAAGTCAGATGGGAAGGATCATTCCTCCCGGCATACGATTTTCCTCATGCAGTCTAAGATGGATTAGGCCTCCTTTGCTGTGAGGGCATGTTGATGGTTTGTGGTCATCCTGTTGTTCATCAGGATTCCCCAGATACTCTTTTGGAAAGCCATCTTCCATCTGTTCTGTTCTGTCCAGTTAACTTAGGCATATGTGGCTATTCTTCCCGTGGTGCAGTCTTTGGGCTTGCCTTTTTTGAACTTCCTGAGATTTCTTCTGGCCTGTCCCTCCAACCTCTTGAATTCACTCTGAGCATAGCACAGTCATCTGGTGTATCAACCCCTTACCCAGTTCTGTCAATAACAGCATGATAGACAACATACTCCTTAAGGCCCCCAAAGGGAATAAGTGTCAGTTATTAAATTAACGTTGCTTTGTGGCCCATCAGGAGTGGCCTAAGCCTTTAGCTTGTATAGGAAACCAAGTATTTGGTGAGGAAAAAGTAGTACTTCAGATTTTTTTGGGGTGAGGGAATTGTTGGCATAGTATTTTCTTCAGATTAGGGCTATCTTAAAAAAGAAAGCCCCCTCTCCCCCAAAAAACAAATGAAAAAGAATGACCCAGGAAAGCCACCCCCTCTCCTGTTGTGATTCCCAGCCTACATGTCAGCTCTTGTTATTTTGGAGTCGTCTCCTGTCTAGTCTTGGAAAAAATAATTGGTAAACAAGGCCAGATCTTTGAGCCTCTCAGGAGTACTTTTCATTTTCTTTAGATGCCAGTTGTGTTATTCATCTTAATAGTTTCTGCCCCCGCTGCTGCATTTTGCTCTCTGAAAAGCTTTTTAAAATTTTAAGTACCTGCTGTGATGATGAATTTCTCTGCAGTCCTGGGAGAAGGCTTTTTGTCTTGAGGTTGTGTGTTTTGTGTGTGTCTAAACTGATATGACATCTTAATTCCAGCTGTCATTGAGTTTCGTTTATCCTAAAAGATACTTTTGAATTATAAATATGTTGCACTGTATGTGACAGTTTTTCCAAAATTTCTTTGAAAAGATTTATCTTGATGGAGTTTTTGAGAGCTCGTTCAGGCAGTTTTGAAGCCAGTGCTGTCACTGTTATTGACAACTCTTCTCTTGGTCTTTCTGCTGCTGTTTGTTTCTGAGTCACCTCTGGCACTGTGCAGTCAATTGTAATTGAATTTTAGTTACTGCTGTTGCTGAAGTTTTTGACTGAGTGGCATGTTGCAGTGGAGCTGGTGCTTATGGAAGAATGTAGATGTCTGTGGATGGGCAAAACTACAGATAAATTAATTTTCTAGAGGATTATGCCTGCTGTCTTTTGGTTATTAAGGAACTGACAGCTCAGTCGTGATGACCTTGTGAAAGGGATGCAGATGCAAGTGAAACTTTCTTCCATGATTTATCAAGAAAGAAGGGGGTTGAGGAGAGTGGGAAACTTTTAAGGAATCATTTTATATGTAATGATCTATGCTGGCAAAATTCAATATTAGTTCTTTTAGAGTTGTAAAATACAACTTTGTGTTCACTGATGCTAGGCTGTGCATTCAAATGTGAGTATGCCAGTGTGTTTATTCTTGGCCAGCGTAAATGGGCATGACCTATATCATGCACAATAGCGTAGATTGAACATTTTGTCCTAAAGCTTATTAGAGCTGTTAGAAGGAATTCAGGAATTTCAGGTAGTGTATCATGGTTTTTTTTTTTTTGTTTTTCTTCCTTGTTTTTAACTGGAGTTCTTCAGAGAAAAATCAAGGCCATGTTTTTGTATGAGTTGGGGGCAGTTCTTACCCTCCTTGATGAGAGGCAGCATGTCATTCTGCAGTGGTAAAATGTGTGGGAAACATGGGATAGTTGCAGAAGGGAAATGCAGGAGAGAGGGGAAACAAAGATGTACAGGAGAGAAATGAACGGATTAAGCGTATGACATTTAGTCTGTGAATTGTTCTCTTTTCAAAGGGCACTTTTCTTCAGTAATCAGTTTTAGTCTACCAGAAATAATCATCTCATATTGTACATGTCCATTAAATCAATACTCATTCTAGTGCCCTGAAGAGTAAGTTATGAAGAGATTTATTTAAATTGGGTGTTTTGTCATGAAACACACAGAGAGCTTCTTCAGTTTTGTACCAGACAATATTCAGTTGTCTAGGCAGCTAAAATTAGATTAGATGTTTTTGTACAATAATATTAAATTACTGTTTGTTATTTAGCAGGGCTGTAGCAGAGTTCTTTGTTGGTGAGATGCAACATCACTTTTTATTTCTTAAGTTTATTTTGAAATTGATCGGAACAGTGGATGATTGCTATATGAGTTTCAGCCACTAGGTGGTAGAATATTTCAAGAGTAACTCAGACTTTGAAGACTGATAGTGTTCTCCAGCTTCAACTTCTGGCTTTTTCAATCCATGCCTTTTTTTGCAGATACTTTGCTTTTTGACGGCTTGTTCAATAAATTGATGTTTTCAAACAGATGTAAAGCTCTGTTCTTAATTTCTTTGTCAAAGTAATCATCAGTTAAATCTAAAACTGCGTGTTAATAAAGTCAAAGGGCTTAAAGGAAAAATACTTTGATATGCTTTAGATGTAACATTTGGAAATGTTTTGCAGTGGACCTTTATAGCACCTCCTGTACACTGAAGTTGAAGAATTTTAAGTATTCTACATTAGCTGAAAGAAATACATTTACAAGAGATGGTCTAAAAGTAATACCTCTTATTTTGTTATGTTGGCCTGTGACATCAGAGGCAGATGTTGTTGGTATGGCAGTAGGGGTTGAGTCCTTCCACCAGTATTCCATTAATGTTTTGTTGCTGTGTGAGAGATGGCAGCAGAGGGGCAGGCTGAAAAAATGACATTTTGACATGGAAGTGCATATGAACCAAAGATGTGTCGCTGAATTTCTCCATGTGGAATTAATTGGAAATGAAGTGTGGAAAATATTGTTCCTGTGAACATTCATTAACTCTTGCTGAACATTTATGGAGATCGCACAGTGAGGGGATGGGTGGCGCATTTCAGGAGCGATGACAGCAAGTCACCTTCAATGGTGCAGATTCTTATGATCATGGCATACAAGCTCTTGCTCATCACTGATGAAAATAGTGGTGACTGTTGAAAATAGTGTTTTGTAGCTGAGAATTTCCTCTATCAGATAGTATTATTGCGCTCTTAGTCATGGTTTTCATGGAAATAAGTAGAAGGCATTTCTTTCAGAGTGACTTATATAACTGGTAGTGTGGCTTTGGAAAACAAGGTTAAAATAGCTGTTCCTGGTGATTCTTTAATTAAAGGAGAAATAGCTCTTGTACCACTTATTAATTTCCATTTGTTCATGCTTATACTGAACGACTGGAATATTTTGTAAGCTTAAGTTCTTACTGTTGTCCTTCTTTTAGTGTAGCAAGGAACTGCAATGTATAACCATATATTTTGTTTCAAATGGTGGGAGTTGTTCTTCATTTGGGAAAAATAAGACCAGTAATGGATGGAGATAAATACTACAAATAACAGGAATTAATTTAAAAAAAAACTGTCTGTGAATGAACAGCCTTGTGTTTAAAGCTTGCTGGGATTGTTGTTACACTGAAGATTTCTTATTACTACAAGCAAACTGCTGCAGTGCTAACTTGAAGTTAAAAACCAAACAAATAGAAACAAAGGCACAACATTTATGTGGCAGTATATGAAACCAATAATACACTTTCGTATATTTTGCAGGCTTCTGCTTGTAGGGGGTTGTGAAACAGATGAAGATGGAGTATCTAAAGCAACTGCTTGTGGGATATCTGCTTGGAGAGTTCTGTCAGGATCTCCTCATTATAAACATGTCACTAGTTATGAAGATGATATTAGAACAGTAAGTATATTTCCTCTAATTTTTGGGAGGGATGATTATTGTTATGAATGGAGTTATCTAATGGGAAGTTCAGTATCTGTCTCTTTCTACTGTTTTAAAGTTATGGTGTGAACTTCTAATAATTTATCTCTTTCTCTCTAGTATGTATAGCTTTTTTTCTATGAACTTCAAGTTTTTGATGGTCTCTTTTTTGTGGTTTTCAAGAAATTTGAACAAAACAAAAACACAAATTACAGCAAATGTCCACTGCCAATTTAAAAATAAAAAAAAAAAAAAAGAAAAAGAAAAAGTCAATTTATTTTTATCTTTTTTTTTTTTTTTATTATTATTATTATTTTTTTTAATTACTTCCTAACAAAAGACAGTACATCTGAGGTGAATGCTTCAGTTTGTCTGATTCCTGACTTCATTTACTTCTAGTAGCATCAAATGTTTGATTAGGTAACCACTATCATTTGGAAGTTTGTGAGGCAGCGGCACAAAGCTATATTCAAGTAGGTTCGGACTGAATGTTAGGAAATTTTTCTTTGAGAGTGGCTGAACACTAGAACAGGTTTTCTAGGGAGATGGTTGATGACCCATGTCTGTCACTGTTCAGAAGGCGTTTGGATAATGCCCTTTATGGCATGCTCTAACTTTCAGATAGCCCTGAAGTGGTCAGCCATTTGGATTTAATGGTCTTCTAGCTGAACTATTCTATAAATAATGAAGATATACTGAAATGAATTTACATTACACTAGGGCAAATTCCAATATTTATTCTTGTATAAGTATTAGTTGGTATGGAATTAATGAATCATTTATTTGCAAACAGGTGGTGCTTTTCTGTGGTGTGATACATAAACAGTGAAACAGACAAAGCTATCCTTGCATTATTTTAGAATAGACAGTTTAAAAAAGTTTAAAGAATTCTGCAGAGATGTTTTACTGCTTTAGGTTTGACTTATTTTTTTTGGTGCATAAAACAATGTATGAGATTCTTTTCTTGGTGTGTTTCTGTTCTTACAGGCACAGAGAAGAGGATTATTAAGGATTATGAATTTAAGATTTTACAGCAGACGGGGAACAGAACAGGTATTAAGGTCTAGATCTACCCCAGAAATGTATTCTACTAACATGGTTGTCTGTTAATAACTGCCTGAGAGACGGATCTGAAAGGAGTTTTTAATTTATACAGCAAAAGAATTAACGTTTCTATGAAGCTTATCAAAAATAATAAGCTTTTAGTTTTAAATGGAGTAGCTTCTCTGGATTTCTTGAAAATCCTATTAGTTCATCTACTGAAGCTTCAATTTTGGGGTTTCCAGCATACTAGCAGGAACAAAGTCAGTGATGTAGAGCTCCATTTTAAACACAAGCTTTCCTTCAAATGGGAAGTTACAAAGAGCCACCCAAGTGCTTATTAATGAATATAATAACCATAGCATGTAAGGTAGATGATCCAAAAGAAGAGATTTGGTTGTGCTGTTTTTTTTTTTTTTCCAATGGCATATCTCAAGGAGAGGGAAAAAAAAAAAGAAAACCGAACCTCCTGCACTATTGCACTCCTGTATTAACAAAAATCCACTTAATTTACAGGTGATTAATTTCATACATTAAATTATGAATAATTAATTTAAATTTAGGGAAAGCAGACTTTTTTTTACTGGATGCTAAGAGATACTATGGAAGGGTTTTCCTAAACAGCTCCAAGTGTTTAAGATGAGTCAAGGTTATAGTATGAGAATACATGTGAAAACAGCAAAACTGCTGTTAAAAAAACATTTGTTCTTAACAAACCAACCCTGCATATGTGTCTTGGATTCCCCCTTCCCTTGAGGGAGTGAATGTTCAAGTCCCATCACAGTGAAGTGCTGGTGTGTGCTTTCTATGCTTCTAAAGCTTCATACACAGTAGTTTTGGCTTTCTTCTGCATACCTTCAGGGCTATCTACTCAGTATCTGCAGCACCTTCTCCTGCCCCTTGTTCATAGTTTATTTGTAGCTTTTTTTTGATTCACTCCCCTTTCCTAACAGAAATAAGCTTTCCCCCCATGATTTGTTTGCAAAGCAGAATCTATCTCCTACTCTTCACTGTGTTTTCTCGAAAGAAAAATGGTTTGTATTGTGTCTTTAGAAATAACTTTGTAGATTTTTGAGATTTTTAGGTGTGTGGTTTAAAAAAGGAACTGGATACTTGCTTGGTTGGCGAAAACAGGTCTTTCTGAATCTTTCTCAGGTGTAGAATGGGGAGAGATTTTATTTCCTTCACTGAAAACAAAAAAGACAAGGCTGAACTAACCTTGAGGTTTACTGTAAGACTAGTGCTGTGCTAAACTTCATTTTCACTGTGTCTGCTAATACTGAATTTATAAACAAAAGCAGAGAGAGTTATTACTGAATGTTTTAGTCAAATTGCTGGGATTATAGTTTAAATGTGGGAGATGTATTCTATATTCTTAGTAGGGAATTGGCAACAGTATTAAGATGTGACAGGCGCAGCAGCTAGAGGACTGCCTGTATTTGAAATTTGATTCTTAGTGTTGGTAACTTAAATGACAGTTTTAAAATGTGAAGTGGCAATCTATTGAGACTCTCAGTATCTCTTTCTGCAGTTCCATCAAGCTGACAAGCTGTTTACTGAGGTGGCATTGCCTGCTTTGTCAAAGGATAGATTAATCTCTGTAGATATCAATGCTTGGGTTTTAAATATGAAAGTATTAGCAACCACCCAGCATCTAAATTCAAACAGCAGTAGGGTTGTTACTGATGACTAAGTAGATGTTTAACCCTTGCAGAAATCTGTGATTTGTAGCACTGGTTGCTTATCTGAATGGGTTATATATTTTAGGCATGTTTTAAGCTTCTGAGTTCTTCAACAGTTCTTATTTCTTAGCACTCTGTGCATGCAAGTTGATTTGTGGAGGGAGAATTGCCTTCAGTAAGTATGTGCTATTCCTTGAGGAAGTAGAGCACAGATTATAGCATTCTAGGTACTTAAGCTCATAATTGGAGAACACTTAAGAATTATTTCTGTTAGGAAAATAATAATGATTTGGTTAACAAAATCTCAATTATGCCTTCCTTTTTGAGTAATGACATACTTTAAGCTTGGCTTTAAGCAGAGCTCTCTATAGTTGCAAAACACTATACAGTGTGAGTGCAGTGAGCAGATTACTTGATCATTGTTATTTCTATGGCATAGCTAGAAGATAAAATAATAAAAGATAAAATAGCCACAGAAATAAAAATATTATTTCTTTTTATTTGTTGTCTTTATTAAAAAGCAAAAATAAAATCTCAAAAGCACATAAAAAACCCCAACTCAAAAATATGCATTCCAAATATGCTATGTTTAAGAAGAAAAAAGTATTAAAGCTTCTTAGTCATATGGAAGTCTATGGACTTCTCTTCTGCTTGTTATGTTCGGGTGTTTTCCAAGAGGTGAGGAGGATGTTGCTTAAACATTGATTAGTTGGAGACTAGGATGACTGTAAATCCAACCTATTTTGGAAGTTTTGAAAGTTTTTTTGTCTTTCACCGAAAATCTTTGAGTGAAAACTAGACTCTGAAAACCTGATAATCTTTGTGAAAGCACAGAAGTTATATCCCCCCCATATTTTGCAACACAGGGAAAAAAAAATACATATCTAAATCCTGTTTTCAGAACCTGCTAGGGCCGTCAGCTTGGCTTTAAAATTTGGAAGTTTGGTATGTATTTCGCCTTGTGGAATTGGTTGATAATATGCAGTTGTATTGTTTTCCTTCAGGAACTAATCTACATTATCTACATTACCTACGTATCTCATTCTCCTATTTTATTGCATTTATTTTACTTTTTGGATGGATATCATGATAAAGGTTTGCTACCAGGGAGGGAGGGCTTCATGATAAGCTGTATGCTAGATAGCTGTCTTGCCTGAGAGAACTGAGGTTGCTAAATGCCTTCTCAAGACAGATTATTAAGAACAGCCTTTCAGTTTTCATTTATAAATGAATATTTATTTACAAATAAATTCAAATACTCTGCTAGCTGTATTGTAATGTTCTTCCTTTATGCCACAGTTGTCAGTTGTCATTTTACCTGTATTCCGACCCCGCCATTTTTATTTATTTATTTATTTATTTTTCCTGATGATATTTGGCAGGATGGAATTTTCAAGATGAGTCTTTCCCCTGATGGAACTCTTCTGGCAGCGATTCATTTCTCAGGGAAACTAACAATCTGGTCTATTCCATCTCTCAGACAACAAGGAGAATGGGACCAATCTGACCAGGTAAGAGGGACATAGGTGTTTAGAAGCTAACAGGATAATCCTCTATAGATTTGCTTGTGGAGGATATAAGAGAATTTCATTGAACTGTGCTGTAAATATTATTTTGCAATAGTTTTTCTATTGAAACTTGATAACTTAAACTTGAAATCATAACAATATAGCTGGTTCTTAAAGTTCAGTGAGATACATTGTTAGCAGGTGGGTAACTGGTACAGGTGGACTGAATTGCTGTTTTTAAATATGAATGGAGGCCAACATGGTGAACTTGGATTGAATGAAACTAAATTTTGCTAGAAGTCTTCCTGTGTTCGTTTTTTTCCTTTCTTCTGCAAGATAACACTTTAGAATAATTTAACTGCCAGGATGGTGTCAGTAAGTCACATGTTACAGAAATTGTTTGCAAAGCTACGTTTGGGACCTTATGTTAGGAAGCGCCAGGCACTTGAAAACTTGTGCATGACTGGTATGGTATTTAAGCATGGAGAATTAGAAATGAAATTGTTTTCAGAGAAAATCCCTAAGAACCACGTTTTTTGCAAGTAGACATATTTTTCTTGAAATACTTTTCAAAAGAGATCAATCTGGTCTAACTGTAGGTGTCGCTGTTTGTTGTGGGGGAGTGTGATGCATCTTGGACTAGATTACCTTTAAAGGTCCCTTCCAACTCATATGGTTCTATGAAATGAAGGCAGAGCGTTTTCACTGAAAGTTGAGTGGGTCAGTGATGGAGTAGATATGCAGATTGTGAGTGATATCAAGATTTGCTTGTACATTAATCCTTTCTTTTCCCTCGTGTTTATTTCTTTAGCCGGGTTATGATGAAGTCAACCCAGACTGGAAATTGTCTAGTGAAAAAAGAAAGAAAATAAAAGGTAGGTGATAGGGTTTTATTATGAATTATTATGAATTATTAATTATTATTTTAAATCACTGTTGTTAAGAGGCATTTATAGTAATATAAAAATATTTGAAATAGCTTAATTTAACTACACTTAGAGTAGTTGACAAGATGGTGTGTATGATTTGAATTTGTAGCATGGTATAGCTGAATGAATGTCACGATGTGGTTTTTAAAAATCCTCTCCTGGGAATATTCTCGTAGATGTAGCTATAAATAAAAGAATATTTCAGCTAATATAGAGCTTCATTTATTAGTAATTGTTACTTCTATGGAATACTGAATGCTCAGCAGAAGTCTCAGCTTGTGTCAGAAGCCACTACTCCGTAATACAATAGATAACGTATTTTTAGAGACCACCGCCTAAAACAGAAGCTTACCTCTACCTTTTCTGTCTATCTATATATATTCTGTATACCTAATGCATCCCAAATACTAATTTAATTTGAAGAGCTTGCTTCCTTTCAGAATTTTGACTTTTACGTTCTTTGTCTGGTTTTACCTTATGTCAGCCTTCTTTTCCCAAAATTCAATCCATCACATGCAGCCATTTATCTCCTGGGTACTTCATGGCTCTTCCATGAGTGCAGACTGTTACTTGTTCAAGATCCGTTTACTGATGCTTGAATTTGTTTTTGTTATTAAAAGCTACCCACTTCTTTGTGCTGTTTTCTTGGTGACTCAATTTTTGGGTTTAAGATCTTCATGGCTAACCAGCTGACTAAGCACTGAGGTAGCAGAAGGGTGTTAAGCTGATTTGTTTCTAGCTGCTGTTTGGGAAAAGGTGGCCTTTTTTCAGAGATATGGAAAGTGATAATATATTAAACAAATTAAGCTAGCTCTTAGTGGTGAACATTTTGTCCCAGCATCCAGTTACTGTGCAGGTGACACAGTTTCCCTCCTCATTATGCTATTTTTTTTTAATCTTGTTGGCACTTCAATATTCTTAATAATGTCATCCTGCGGGCTGTGCAGGAGCCTTGTTCACAGTTGTCAGTCTTCCTCAAAAGCAGTGAAACCTTTTTTGTTTCATCAATATAATGTTGTTGGTTAGAGAGACTTGACCAAGGATGTCCTGGGAAATATTAAGGAGGTGTTTATCAGCTATCCAAGATTTGTCAAATTTTATGCAAGTGAATCAGTTTATTGTGAATTCTTTTTCCAGATTATATTGAAAAGTAATCAGATTAAATAAAAAATAGTGTTGCTTCTCTCCCCCATTTCCCCCCCTCCCTTGCCCATCCATCAGCTTTAGTTAATACAAGAACGGTTTCACTAAACTAGCAGATATAAAATACAAATTCAGTGAACCAAGGATGTGTGTAAAATAATAAATGCTTGTTAAATTTAGATCATCAGATGTTAACTCTTAATAGTTGAAGCCACTTCAGTTCTTATCTGGTGTTTAAAATTGCCTTTCCTTATATGGTGCTTTCTTATTTCTTTATTTCAGATAAAGAATCCTATTACCCATTGATAGATGTAAATTGGTGGGCAGATAGTTCTGTGATCCTGGCTCGTTGCTCTGGTGCATTGACTGTGTCATCAGCCAAGACATTAAGAAACTTGCTGGGAAAGTCATGTGAGTGGTTTGAGAGTTCTCCTCAGGTCACTTCAGCTCACGATGGAGGATTTCTGAGTCTGGAGGTGAGGAATGCACATAAGCAAATATAAAAAAATGCAGTAGAAGTAGTTTTCTGTTGTGTATGTTGCATGCATATATGTGCTTATTAATAAGAAAAGTGATTCTTTATCTCTAGGCAGGCAATTCTGAACCTCCTGCAATTCAGATGTCTATAAAAAACTTAATTGCCAAGTAATGTGGCAATTGCACTTCACAAGTAATTGCCAAGTATAGATGGAAAACTTCTGGAAGCCTGCATCTGAATTAAAAAGTCTTGCTGCAGGAAACAGTTTGTGTCAGCTCACTTTAAAAAAAACAAAACAAAGAGCTGCTTTGTTAGTGCATTTGAAGAATACTTCAAGCATCCCTCTTGTTTTGTAACAGATGCTTCTTGCAGAGGGAGTATGTTTAAGAGAAGCAAGGAACAAATTATAATTGACCAAGCCTTGGAAGGGATCTGTTTTTTATTCATCCTTAATAGGGTTCTAGACAGGAGTAGAGCATAACCTTGGTAATGAAGTAGACCAGGAATTTTCTTGGAAAATAAGAAGACTTACACTAGAATAGATCTTAAGCATCTTAAATATTTATAAAAATAGCTGAGTACATACCAAGCTTTTTGTGCACATTTCTGGCATGTTTTGTTATTTAAGAAATGAAATAGAGCCAGTGACTGGCATGTTACAGCCTATGGAAGAACAGTTTGAAAATAGATCTGCATTGAACAGAAATCCATAATTTGCTCTGCTAATAGTTGAAAACATTGTTACACTCTGAATTAAGCTGCATAATTTTATTGAGATTAAATATAGGTCTGTAAACAGTAGATCTGTACTGTGTACGGACGGTATAGGACCGAGCGTATCTAGTATAATAACGGACTACTGTTAGAAAGCCTTTGCCCTTGCTTTAGTAAGAAAGTGATGAAATCTCGAATCTAGAAGACAGACCCAGTCAGGGCTTGTGGAGAGTATTACTCAAGTTGAGAAGTAAAGGGTTTAAAAGGGAAAAAATGTTGATTTTGAAATTTGAAGTACTGGAAGTGGACATGTACCTCATTGTCACAAAGATATACTGTGTGGAAACTTTCTATTTTACCCTTAAGAATTGTCTTCTGTGCAGTGTGAAATAAAACTAGTTCCAAAAAGATTACGCTTGGAGAGCAGACCTGGTGATGAAGATGAGGGAGAAGATGACTCTGACTCAGATGATGAAAATTCTGCTAAGGATAGATACTTCAGCTACCTGAAGCAAGGCCTGTATTTTGTGACAGAAATGGAACGATTTGCTCCTCCACGGAAGCGTCCACGTACGATTACAAAGAATTTCCGCCTTGTTAGCTTGAGGTCCACGACTCCAGAGGAACTTTACCAGAGAAAAGTGAGTATAAAAGGAAAGATTCCATCTCTGGTAATGAGCTTTAATTGAACAGGTCTTTTTCTTCTTATTATTTATTTATTTTTTTATTTATTTTTTAGGAGTTGCTATTTTAACACTTGGCGCATATTTTTAAAGGCCTCATAGACAGCAGTGTATCATGTTACCTAACATAAGTTAGGTAAAACCAGCATTGTAATTGAAGTAACAGGATGTTTGCTGGTCATCATGTTTCATTAGTGTTTTCAGACTCATTGTGCTAACATGTTTACAAACAATGGAAGAATGGGTGGATATACTGAATTAAATTAATTTAGCTTGTTATTATCCAGGGAATGGGTTAATTTATACCTTGATATTGCTATTATATGAATGTTTTTTGAGACATGCCATGCATACGAAGTAGTCTTGTGACTCACTTTTATCGCATAAGAGATGCATCTTTATTTTGAAGGCAGTACTTCATTTAGGACACTTCAGTTATTCTAATGGTAAGCTAAAACTATAGCTATTAGAGTTTTCAGGGGGTGCTAATGTCGTCGTGATTGCCTAAACAGCTTCTTTTTTTTCACTGAGAAGTTTGTGGTTTTTCTAGAGGTTACTGTGAGGCCTGAGTTAGGAGTTCTGCATATTCTTATCTTACATTATGTTTGCTTTCCTACCTGCGTAAGCACACCCTTAGTAATTATCCCTCTACCTGTTTTAACATAGAGAATTAATTACTGATTGTTTAATATAGACTTTCATTTTCACGTGTTTGCTTTTTAGATTGATAATGAAGAATATGAGGAAGCTCTGTCTTTGGCTCAGGCATATGGCCTTGATTCTGATCTTGTGTATCAAAGGCAGTGGAGGAAGTCAGCTGTTAATGTTGCTTCAATTCAAGACTATTTGGTGGGTTTGTTTTAGTGACTTTAGCTTTTTTTTAGATTTTTATTATTTTACTTATTTATTATTTTTAGAGTGGCTGTGTAACCTTTGCAGAAATCTCCATTGTGTTCTAATTTATGCAGCATAAATTAGTGGCAGTTCAGAGAGCTGTCCTGTTAGTGTCTGTTGTCTGTCATGTGAGAGAGAGTCATTTTGTTAATTTAACTGAAGGCCTGATCTGGAGGACTTAGAATTTGCTTTTATCTGAAATTAGAAAATATCTCCAAGGAGAAATTTCCATCAATGTGCTTTCTCTGGTGTAATCTCGTCTCCACATGCAGCATTAGATTGTTTCCTGGCAAATAAATCATAACTGCAAATATATTGCTCTTAAGAAATTTCTAGGTATTGTAGAGTTATGTGGAAAGGTTAGGTTTGTATCCATAGCAAAGGCTGAATAATGAAACTTGCATCAAATCCAGCCTGTAACTGGAGCTCTTCTGTAGAATCAAACGTAGTTTTTTTGTTTGATTGTTTTGGTGTGAGAGAAAATAATCCAGCAGATGAGCATTGTTAACTGCGCAACCTACTGGTGCGGTGGTGTAAAGTCTTCAGGATATCAAGAGAAATATATGCTGATTTTAATTTTTTTTTTCTCAAGTCATATGTTACGTGGAACATAAAAATAATCGACTCTATGTGGTATGTAATCTCAACCAAAGATCAGCCAATAAATCCAATAATATTTTGTGATCTCCTTTCTGTTACAGAATTTCATAGGCATATGGAGAGATCAATACTGAAAATGACTCCAGTGCTGTTCTGGAATATGTTGAATGTATAATATCTATATCTTTAGCTCTGAAACATTATATTTCTGATAGTATAATCAGCAGAGATACTAATCAGAGAACAGAAGTAGTAATTTCTGTTCTTATTGCTGCTAAGTCATCTGGCATTTGTTCATTAGCTTTGCAAAGCTTCATTACATTAACAGAACAAAGTAAAATTCATGTACTGATAAGCAAAACTGTAGATGACCATTTGTGGAGTATTTTCTTCATCTTTTTTTTTGGTTCAAATCATAGAATCACAAGGTTGGAAAGGACCTACAAGATCATCTAGTCCAACTGTCTTCTGTAGGTATGGCAATACCTACAGAAAACCACTAAACCACATCTCCTAGCTCCCTATCCAGACGCCTCTTGAATACTGCCAGGAAAGGCGACTCCACCACCTCCCTGGGAAGGCCATTCTAGTGCCTGACCACTATTTGAGAGAAAACTGACAGTCATCCGATTAACTTGACATTTTCTAAGTGATAGAAACAAATTAAGAGGCTTTAACATCTCTGGTTTTATTGCTTTGGATTGTGGCTGGAAGGCTATGTGGAGGAAAAGTATATAGGGTTATTAGTTAACAGCCAGCTTAATATGAGCCATCAGTGTGCCCAACTGGACTAGAAGACCAGTGGCATTTTGGCTTTACATAAGAAATAGTATATTCAGCAGGACTAGGGAGATGGTAGTTCCTATCGACTTGCCACTGGTGAGGCTGCATCTCAAGCACTGTATTAACTGCCTAGGAAAGTGTTGGAGTCACCGTCCTTGGAAGTGTTTGTGGAAAGGGTAGATGTGGCACTGAGGGACGTGGTTTAGTGCTTGTGGTGGTTTTGGGTAGTTGGTTGGACTAGATGATCCTAGGTGTCTCTTCCAATCCTAATGATTTTAAGATTCCATGAAATGTGTAACAATGGGTCTATGCTCTTGTTCTTGTGCAGAGCAAAATTAAGAAGCGTGCATGGGTTCTTCATGAGTGTTTGGAAAGAGTTCCAGAGAACGTGGATGCTGCTAAGAAGTTGCTTCAGTATGGCTTGAAAGGCACAGACCTGGAGGCTCTTGTGGCCATAGGAAAAGGAGAAGATGGTGGCAGGTTTGGGAAAAGTTTTTTTTTTTTTTTCCTTATTTATTTCTGTTTAAATCAACTAATAAGTAATAGTTAAAATATGCACTGCATCAGCATATCAATAAGAAGAATTACAGTGCTGTGAATCAAAGTACTTAAAGATGCCCGCAAGCAGACTGTTTACTTTTCACAAAGTACTTTTTTACTGATCTTTTTGCTTTCTCTGGATATCATTTTTTGCATCCTGGAGAACTTCCAGTGTCATGATTTTTCAGTGAGGTTCTGTTTCCTCTGCTTTCCTGGTAGCTGCTCCTACAAGGATATTTTATTGTGTATCTTAGTTGTAATGATGCTTTGTTACTCATTTGAGGAGGGGAGCAGAGCAAAATGCAGGGGGTCAGAAATGCTTGCAGAGATTATTGCCATTCAGTTCCTGGTAGGTGGAGTAGGATGTTCTTTCTTTATCCAGTCACCTATTACAATTGTACACTGTAGAAATGCTGCTAATTCCACTGCTTCCTGTGACATTTAGCAATATTTAACAGTAATCATTGTTGTGTTTATTATTTTTAAGGAGGGTAGGGAAGAGGTGATGCCTTTTGTTGGCTTGTGCTGCATGTCTGCTCCTTACTGTAGCAAATTTCAGTATTATAATTTTATATTGAAGTTGAGATTTTTATTTAAGACTTAAATAGAAAACTCTGTTGATAGACATATGTAATAGCTATTTCCTACATCTTTTTGTTGTTTTTATCAGCATTGTGTTGGTTGTTGTTTTTGTCCTCCAGATTTATCTTACCAGGGGAGGCAGACATTGGCATTCACTATGAAAACTTGTTGTCGTCAGATGAAGAAACAGACACTAAAAAGGAAAAAGAGGCCAGGAAGAATCAAGAACTGCTATTATCATTAAACTTCTCAAAGTAAATGCAATGTTAAGCTATGTTTTACTCAGAATTACAAGATTATTATAACTACGTAGTTATAAGAACGTAGTTACGTTCATGTACATTATTCCTTGTAGAAAAGCGGTGGAGATTTTAAATTGGTTGTATTGTGTCCAAGTTCTTAGCTTATTAATTTCTTGGTATATTTTAGTTCAAATATGTAATTATTGTCTTCATTTGCGTATGATGTGGTGTTGATTATAAATGTGAAAGCATCTGTTTTGGAAACAGGCTGACCCTGGAACAAAAAGAACTGTGCAGGAGCAGGCTGAAGTTGTTAACTTACCTTGATCGCCTTGAAACTTATGAGGTGAGAAACTTGGTAATGGCTTAAGCTCTTTTCGAGTTCCTATTACACAGATAGTCCTGTAACTTTTTTTTGTCACATCATCATATTTTTTTGTTATATGTTGTAGTATTAATGTTTATAGTCTCCTTGAAATATAGCAGTCTCTCACTTGAGAAATGTGAGCTGTTTGCTGTTCAAGCTACTGTATTTTTCCTGCTTCAAGGTTGCAGATGGCTAGCTTTTAACTTTGAGAGGCATAGTTGGGCAGAAGCCTGCTTTGAACATACTGTGTCCATTTGCCAGCAAAACAGCCTATCTTCCCCCCCCCCCCCCCCCCCTTTTTTTTTTTTTAGCAAAAGTTGTGTTTAGTTAAAAGTGTATGTTAACTGGTATTAAGAGGACTTTACATTTACACAAGAGTGTCATTAAAGTAAAATGTCAGGGAAGATCTGATGCATCTTGAATAATAAAATAATTTTGAGCATAGGAAATAAAATACAAAAGCATGAGATGTGGAATGTGGTGCAGGATCACTTGCTTTGAAACTGCGAAACTGCATCAGTCAGGCTAAGTAAGAAGTCAGTCTAATTCAGATTCTCTATCATCTCCTCTTTTTATTTTCTTGAGTTATAGAAATGAAACTTTTTGGAATGGAAATCTGTATTTCTCTTTTTTTTTTTTTTTTTTTTTTAAAATTTAACTTTGCAGTTGATAGTACCCAGCTTAATTTTTACTGCATCCCCTTGTAACTAATGTTGTAGAAACTTTAATTAGATTAGAGCAGAGAATTGTCTTAGCTTATCAATCAGAAACGTATCTTTTTCCATACTGAGATAAATTAAAACCAACAAATAAAAGTAATCAAAAACAAACAAAAAGAAAGCAAGCCTCCACTATGTTTTTTTCCAGATATAGATATATTTATCTGTGGTATGATGTATATAGTTTTGGGTGCTGTTGTAAATCTTGCATAAAAACTGGTCTGTAATTTTATAACTGTTGTTTTTTTTTTTTTGTTAGGAAATCCTTGGTGGTCCCCATTCAGCTGAACAGCACTATGATGGTGAATTCTTCAAGAAATTCAGAAATCAAAATATCGTGCTTTCAGCAAGAACTTATGCTCGGGTATTAATATTTTGTTAATTTTTTTTCATTATTGCTGCTGTGGTTTAGGTGTTTATTTGTTCCATTTAAAGTAGTTGAATCTCAATGGAAATTTATGTGGAAGATGTTTTTGTTTGATTGTAAATAAGTAAATGCAGGGACCCTGAACAAATTTTCTTTATTGAGGAAGAAAATTTTGAAGTCAGGTGTTCATTATATGACTTGCTCTGTTTCAGTCTGTATCAATCTTCTGCAGTTTATTGTTTTTTATGTTTAGGAAAGCAATGTCAGAGCCCTGGAAATCTTGTTTACTTTCCATGGATCAGCTTTACTTCCACACAGACAAGCAATGCTCTCCAATTTTCCAGAGACTACTTCACCACATGAATATGCTTTCTTGTTGCCTGAGGCTTGGTAAGAACACATTAGTGGATATTAACTTAAGTGTTACACATAAATTGGTTTCCATATATGATGATCTTCTCTAAGTCATTGCCTGGAATCAAGGAATTAGCTTTGTCTCCTGTGCAAATCTTCATTAGCTGTTTTACTTTGTGCCATTTGTGGAAACTTTTTTGTCTTTGGGGGTGATTTACTAGGAAGTAAGGAATTTAGGTGTTCTTATCTCCATTACCTGTAAGCACAGACTCTTAAACTGCAGCATCAGATCCAAATTTTCTCTGATGAGATTAGAAGTCTGTGTTTTCTAAGAACACACAAAATTAGCAGTTAAAAATGGAAGTGGATTTTTTGTTTGTTTGTTTGTTTTCCTGGACGGAATATAAATATTGTATTCTTCTGAATTTGTTTTTAAACACTGTATAATCCTTAAGTTGTTGGCAACTTCAAAATCATGAATTTTCTTGTCACGGGCTCTTACTCTCACAAAGGAAGAATTAGGAAAAGGCTTTAATCCGACTTTCCTTTGAGTATAAAATGTAGTTTAATGTCAATTTCATGTTGGCTATTAACTTAAGCCTTCACAGGAGAGTCTTGAACATCATTCTGCTGTTCTCAATATTATTTAAAAGAATTTTTGCTTCTAGGTTGTTTCTTTCAAATGCTTTGATTACAGAATTAGTTTTGAAGTATATTGCTCAGTGCTCACATAGAATTAGAGAGGTTTCATTTTTTTTAGATTTTTTCCCATAGGATTTTGAACTCATACTTCAGAAGGATAGTTCTTTTGAGTAGATTACAGGTTGTTTTTGGAGCCTTCCAGCATTATAGTTGCATCTTTCATTTGAAAGTTTAAACAGTGCTTTCCGGGTAATTTGCTATGTAGAAGAGGTTTTATTCACATAGTCACTCCTCTGATATCTTTCCCAGTTTATAATACTTTTTCTGAGTGGAAATTAGTGTCGTTTTCTTGATACCTAATATTTGCTGTCATCCTTTTAGTCATTTTGTTAATATTAGGAACATTTTCAGTGTGTAAAAGCCCTTGTTTTATGCTTTTCTTTAAGTAATGGATCATAAAGAGAAATTATTGTGATGTGTATAAAACAGAGAAAATGGATTCTGAATCTTCTCTGTTGTTTTAATAAGATATATGAGAAGGCAGGAAGGAAGGCTTTTCTGAATTGTCATAGTTTATCATAGAAATACCAAGGCTGGAAAAGACCTAAAAGATCATCCAGTCCAACCATTCACCTATTACCAATAGCTCCCACTAAACCATGTCCCTCAACACAACATCCAATCTCTCCTTGAACACCCCTAGGATTGTTGACTCCACCACCTCCCTGGGCAGTCCATTCTGTGCCTCACCACCCTTTTGGAGAAGTAATACTTCCTAATGTCTGGCCTGAATCTCCCCTGCCGCAGCTTGAAACCATTGCCTCTAGTCCTAAAATTGCTGTTGTTCACAAACAACTTCCCCTCATTTCTGAAAGAACACTTCATTTTTTTTTAAATTTTTCTTGTTGTGTTTGGTTGGCTTGTTTAAGAAACCAATTTGTTTGCTGGGAGGCAGAATTCTAAAGATTTAAAATATTACAAGATTTCACTGTTAATCTGGCAGCGAAGGTATGAAGTTAAGGTTCAAGAGCATACTTCTGTCTACTGCTGGAAAATGGAAGTAGATTGAATCTTTGTTTCTTTGGCAGAATGGAAAGAATTTCCCAATGTTAGGATCAGTAGATATGTGTATTATTAGTCTTAAAGGATTTTTGAGCATGCAAGTAGGAACTCAAAGCTATGAGGCGGCCACATGAACTGTTGACAAGGAAGGTGGGAAGTTTAAGAGGAGCTGCTATACATGAGCAGAGCTGATGTTCAGAGTGACCTGAACAACCTGAAGGAAATGCACAGTTCTGTTCCTGTGAATGAAGAAACCTTTGGAACAGTGAAAGCTGTAGACTGACAGGAGAGAAGCTCTGCTGCAAAGGACCAGGAGGTCCTGGTGAGCACAAGCAAGTCATGAGCCAGCAGCATGTCCTGGAAGCTAAGGCCAACAGCAACCTGGCCTGTGTGAATGAGAGCATACCCAGAAGGTAGAGCAGACTACTGCACTCATTCAGGTGCATCTAGGATACTGGATAACCAGGAAATATTTTGGTGAACTGGAGTGAAGTTAGCAGAAGAATGTCAAGATGTTTAGAGATCTGAGCACTTTTAAAAGCCTGAGGGGACATGGTGTCTTCATCAAGGAGATGATTTTGGGGGTACCAGCAGCAATTTTCTCAGATCTTTCTATAGAGCATTTTTTCCCATTGCACCTTGGCATGCACCAGGTCCAGTACTGTCATCAGACAAGGGAAGGGGTTACTCCTGTGTCCCCCAGTATTTTTAAGAAAAAAAGTACGTGTTTTTCAGTAAAAAGATACTCTTCTCAAGTATGTTGGAGTGAATTGCCTTTTGATTTCAAGTCTAAATTTAGTTTGTACAAATTTTAGTTGGTTTTTTTTTTTTTTGTTTGTTTGTTTTTTAATTACTAATCTTCAGCTAGATGAGTTGTTGGGACAGGCCTGCTGATTTAAATCTTTGGGGAAAAAACAACAACAACAAAAAAAACCACTCAAAGTTGCCATTGGTAATAGAAAGAATTGGACTCTGACCTTAAAAACTAAATTAGACATTCCTCTTTTGAAAAACCTGTCTTTGGAGAGAAAAATAATCTGTAGGTTTGAATAAATGCATTTGATAGGATACAGGATGCAATAGCATGGGTCTCTTTTGTCAAGGCAAAGAATGAAATGAATTGCCAAGCCAGCAAACAATAGAGTGGAACGAGCAATACAGGGAGAAGTCAGCTCTTTTTGAGGAAATAGAGTTGAATATCTCCGTAATCTGTCAGTTTACAGACTTCTAATCATGTTTATTCTACTGTTGAAAAGGACGTAGAGAAAGGGAAAGAACAGGGGAAGCAGTGACTCAGAAGAGAAAAAACAACCAAAACAATGATCCGCAAAACCAACCAAACAGAATCTCAGATAATTTTTGAATGAAGTTAGTTATGGGACATGTGGTGGTTTCTTTTTAATTGGAAGAGAGGGATGCTTGCCTTAGTTTCTACAGTGTTCAATTCCAGTACCTGGATTTTTGGATGAGTGCACACTGCTGTTTCACTCTACATTAAGTACTGTCTCTGACCTCCGGAATTTCAGTTTCTAGAGCAAAGGTGTGAAGTTGCTTAGCACAAGCAGAGAGACTGGATGATGGATGTGATAAAATAGGCTCTGTGTTCCACATTCAGCAAACTACTTGTGCATGCTGAATTCACTTTCGAACCTGTCAGATTTATGTATTCTGTGCAGTCGTTCTGACGCATCTCAGTGGTGCTGAATTTGCTGTGTATGTGTTGCAAACAAAGTAACAGTAAAAAAATGGAAACCCTGTCTCATAGCATGCGCTTGTTCACTTCCCCAGCTCTTCCTCCTCAGTTTCATTTGCACTGAATGCTTTTGAGTTTTCAGGATGCATTTAGATTCCCGAAATCTTTCTCAGCTTACACTTCTGTGATTGATAGCAGCTGTATTTTTATTTTATTTATTTATTTATTTATTTATTTATTTTGAGTTTCATAGCTATATTTCTGATGGTGCCATTACAGTTACTGATACAAAAAAATTGAGGGGGGAAAAGCAGACCTGTGCTAAAATTTAACTACCGTTTTGGGAAAAGAAACCAAACTTCTGATAAATGTTGTGATAAATATAGCTCTTTAAGTGTTTCTTGACAATTACTACTGGGATCTCCTATCATTTATTAGTGTCAAGACTGCTTTATTCCAATCCTTGTGTTTAAACTGAAATACAAAGAGATTTTCTAAACCTTTTAGAATGATAACAGAAAGTAAGGATGGTTGGGCACAATTAGATAGGGGCCAGGAGGGAGTAGTGAATTTTCTGGCATTGTTGAGGCAGTGATTGAAATAAGCAGTTCATTTGTGGGTCAGTGTATTGTGAACTCCACTTGGAAAGAGATGTGTTTGTGTTAAAACTGAAATAACTACTTAATTCTACAGGGATGAGATATTTTGTAGCTATGTAGGAGGTTGTTTTCTTTTAAAATGTTGGTTTCCTTATGCATTTAGAACATATAGTTAATGATGATTACTATTCTTCTACTGTGAGAAGGGAAAGAAATATGATACAAGGCTTCCATTCAAGATTGCACTGCAGTCACTGTCACATGAATCAAAAATTCTTCTCTTTGGAGATCTGTGTTGAGATCTGCTAATAAGCATTTATGAAAAACCTAAGAAGTTAAGTAATTTCACTTCAGAAACTGAAGTCTGTGGGCATCTGTAGCTTTCATTCATGCAGAAGCTTCTACTGAAACTGGAGTGTGTTCTTAGTAGAGGGCAAAAGTCCAACAGCAGATGTAAAAAGGAAAGGGAAAAAAAAAACAAAACAGTAGGTGCAGGTAAGCACCTCATCATGTATACCTGAAGTTTATAAAGAATCTAATATATAGCTCAAATATTCCTGAACTAGATATTTTTAGAGGACTTTTATGATGCTTCTTTCTAAGATTTTTCCATTTTTGAACACGGGTGCTTTTTTTCTGTGTTTGTTATCAGTTTACACGTAAATGATGAAAACTAGTATCTGTATAGGGAGTAAAAACAGTGAAATATCATCTTCAGTTTAAGTGGCATGAAAAAGTGAACAACTTCATAAAAACCTTTCATCCAGGACTTGTCAATCTGCTCAAGCTTTCACAAAAACTTTACTGCATTTTTTTCTCTCACATCATTTTCAGTAGGGTTGGCAGAAGCATGCTAAGTGTCTCATTACTCCTTCAGTTGGTGGATTTTGGAGGTGAGGGGAAGGGAAATGGAGGAACTGTCAAACAAGGAGAGTAGAAACTAAGTGAGATATTCCTCAGCAAGCTACGTTTTCTTTTTTTTCCTTCAAAAGCAATGAAAGTTAGTTGAAATTATAAGCTATTGTTGGACTTTGGAGAAATTATTTTGATGGAAGACTGTATTTAAACTGTTTGTTACTTAGAAAGGTTTCTATTTGAAAATGTATTTAAAAAAAACTTGTTTGGAACAGTTGAAATGTAACGGTAAGCCCAAGGTGTTTTCTGTTAGAGGAATGGGGAAGAAATTTCTAGTTTTAGATGGGGAAAGGCAATTACAGAATGTTGTCTGAAATGAGCTGATGAGAAGGGTAGGTGATTGCATCAGCCCAGCAAAAGAAGTTCTTGTTTCATGCTGGGTAAGTAATTATTGCTTACGTATGGAAATATAACTGCTGAGACTACAGGATTTTAAGTATGTTAAGAATAATGGGAGGAAAGAAACATACTAACATTTGGGTCTGTTAGGAAACTTTTCAAGCTGTGCAAACTTTGTTTCTAAACCTCTTGTACTAATTATGCTGTTAAAAATTATTTTCTAGACTGGAGTTTTAATTGCAGGATGTAATTCTGCCATGTCTATGGCAAATATACAGAAAATAGCTGCTTAATTAAGAACTCATTTGGTGTGATACAGTACAGGCTTGGATTGATGTATTCTTTTTTTATTCTATTTTATTCTTTCTTCATGTCTCATATTGAAAGGTAGCAGCATGCTTAGCCCTCAAAAAACAAAAAAGTGTGAAATCATTGGGAAGTCTTGGTTTCTTGTCATTCAGATTCAGTGTTTGCATGGTTTAAAATTCGTGATGTATACTTCTGCTGTCCTTTTACCTAATGATTTCCTGTATTAATTACCGCGTTAGTATGTACAGCAAAGATGGGAAAAAATGTCTATAACGTGAAATCAGAGGTACAGTTCCAAAATCTTTTTAATCTTGTTTTCTAAGAGTAGTTGTGCTGTTTGAGATCTGAATTCTGAGATTGTCAGTGGTTGTACGAGTAGCTGATAGTAGACCGTAGAGTTTTGCAGATATTTGAAACAACTTCTAAATGCAACATTTCTTTGTCCTCTGCTCTCTGTTTTCTCTTTTCTGTGTTTTGTCCAATTTTGGGTGTTGAATGTGGATGTTAATATACCTGAAACATAAGAATTAGCTGTTTTTCAATTTTCTTAACTCCTCTCTGTTCACTTTTTGCAGCCTGCAGGCCTGTTTACACCAATTTATTGCTATATCTTGTTCATATTTCTTGTGGATGGCTGGAATTATTACAGATAAGGCACAGGATATTATTGTTAGTGTATAGTGTAAGAAAAAGAAGAATGGATGACACTGGAGAAATGTTTCTGTATACAAGGGAGGACAGTTCTGTGTTTTGTTTTGTACCTGTGCGTATATGTATGCATTCAGTGACTATAGTTACTGATTTATAGTTTCGTTTGACTCCAACGCTGTGAAATTGATTTGTTTATTGGAAAAGTATTTCTTTTTAAGATACTGTGTTACAGTTCTGCACTTTGAGGGATAAGAATCAGTTAACTTGTGAATAGTGGTTGTCCATGCTGTATTACTGTTGCTTTTTGTGGGGTCAGGAGAAAATGAATGAGATTTAAATCTCATTATTCCAGTGCTGTGCAGCTTTAATATCTTCAGTTACTATGTGGTTTATTTTTTATCTCTACAAGTAGCACAGCCTAAAAGGTGCTTCTTTTTCTCCCTCATTTATGTTCTGTGTATCCTGGTATGGTTTTCCTGATTTTCACATGGCCTAAACAACTAACCTACAATCACAAGTCATAACTAGTCATTCTAGTAACAGCTCGTGTTGTTCTTAATTTGAATCTCATCTTCTTCCTTCAGCATTTATGAAATGTTTCACTGTAGATGTTTGTAAACCGAGATCATGTTGAATTGAACTAAGAAAATATTTGAGGTATGCATCGTAAATTAGGTAGGATATGTTTTTGTACAGATAGGATCCTACAGGCAAAATCACACTTGTATACTCAGTTTAATTCATCAGAATTTTTGTAAACAATATTGACAGGAGAATTCAATTTTTTGTTTTACTAGTTACGAGCAAGGAACACTGAAAATTATTCCTTGGAATGAACAGAAACATCGTGAAGAAGACTGGTGTGAAAAAGCAGACTGCAGGTAAGTTTAAATAAAGAAAATGAAGAATTTTTTGTGATATATATGTTTAATATAATGTTTATTTTCTTAAAATGTGCTAAATACCCAGTGAGACTTGCTTCTCATTTTCATACTCAGTTATTTCTGTTTTGAACTTTCTTAATGAGACTGGAAAACCGAACGCATTAACTTAAAAGCGTTAAGTTCACTGTGATTTTCTGATGAGTATCTTACAGAATGCTGTAATCCATAACATGATTATAGCAGCATTAATGGATAATATAACTTCTTTTGTGTGAAAAATAGAAAGCAGAAGTTTGGCTTGTCTGTGTCTTTAGTAGAGATGATTTTTTCATGATCCCTTTCATGTTTGGAATCTATCAGTTACATCAGTGAGAAAAATAAACACTGTAGTTGGCATTTGATTTTTAAATTATTGATGTATTTGTCTTCAGAATGATCAGAACGTTTAGGAAAACCTAATTTGGAGGAGGGAGTGGGGGGGGAAGGCAAGAAAACATGTATTTTAACATGTATTTACTTTTTTTAAGGGCAATTGTTGAACCAACTTTAGAAGATGAAAGCGAATTTCTGTATGAATCACAACCTGAGTTACTGAAGTACAGGACTACTGAGCTTTCAGTAGAGCTTGTAACTGACTGGTATTTAAGCAGGGCACAGGAAATTGAAAAATATGCCATGCAGGTGAGAATAGCAGTGAAAAAATGATGATGGCTGTGTCAGTCTGTTCAGTATTCTTCAGTGGAATTCTATCTTAATGGGTATTAATGGGATTAGTTTCCCAATGCTTTCTATGAAATTTAGTCAACTAAATAATTAATTCATAGCAATGAACAGAAAGCCAATAGATAGACTTGATTTACCATAGCAGACAATAGCACTTTTCTAGTCAAAGAAATATGTTTCCATTACATTTTATGTCTGTAATTAAGTAAAGGGAGGGAATGTTGTGCACTGTGTATCAGGAAGCATGTTTTATTATGTCACATGATACTATGCCATATGTAGTATAGATATGTGGCACTGATGAGCAGTGCAAGTAGAGTTCATCACTCATGTTCATCCCTAAAGCTAATTTATTTAAATTTATTTATCAAGCTACAACATCCCTTGTTTCTGCTGTATCAATTACTCCACTGAGCTTGGTGTTGTCGTCAAACTTGCAGGGAGTACGCTCAGTGCCATCATCAATGTAATTGATAAAGATGCTAAAGCGTACAACATGGACCCCTGGGACATAGTGCTTGTTACCAGCCTCCACTTGAATATAGTGCCATTAACCACAACCCTCTGGCTGTGACCTTCCAACCAACTCCTTATCCACTGAGTAGTCCACCCTTCAAATCCATGTCCCTCCAGTTTAGAGATGTATGCGTAACTTCAGTCATTTAACAGATAAATTTAGTTTTGTGTTTTTTTATAAATCTGAGAATAGCAAACCATATTGGAATATAAAGGCAGCAAAATATTCTAGGAATTAGAATTGCCCATTAAACAAAGAAAATGGTGAAAGAAAGTACACACACAAAGGGAGTGTAAACTAGACCTGAAGTTATTTTTTGGCAAATGATTGTTGAGCTGGATTTTTAATCCTTTTCCAGGTGGACTGTGCTTTATCACTTGTTCGTCTTGGCATGGAGAGAAATATCCCTGGTCTGCAGGTGCTCTGTGACAATCTGATAACTCTTGAGACAGTAGTGTATGAGACTGATGGTGATAGAACCTTAACTTTGAAGGAACTAGTAGAGATGAAAGACATTGAAAAGCTAAGACTGTTGATGAAGAATGTAAGTATTTTGAGGAGATAAGTATATTTGCAGTAGTTAAGGTTACTGTAGATTGCGTGTGTATAAAGATGAGCTAATGTCTGAATTTTTTTTTCTATGGAACCTCCATTTGTAATTCAACTTGACACTAACATTCAGTGTTTTTTTTTTTTTTTTTTTTTTTTTTTCCTTTGTTTTGTTCCTAAAACAAAAATTGAAGACAAGATTATGTATTCTGGGCATGGAACTGAGTGTCAGTAAATCTAATAAAACCAGTCTTGTAAAAGCTGTGAACTGCTTTTTTAATGGCCCATACTAAAAGATCTTCAGTGCAGCTATTGATGATCATTAAATGTTAGCAAAAAAAGTTTCACCTCTGTAGCATTTATGAGTTTATCATCATTGCTTTTAGCCTGTGTATGGCATTTCAGAACAGAAAGAACTGTATCTTTTATGGAAAGGTTAGAAAATACCTTCAGATAAAATCAAATGTTAAATATTCAAAGAATATGTAAATTCTAAAGGAAAGAACTTGTGCACTTATTCTTGCATACTGAAAGTAATGATACACTGATAAGGATGCAAGCAAATCTCTCACTCATCCTCTAGTTGTGGGAAGACAATGAGACCTTGACTTTCATCAAGTATAGGGTTTTACTCATGTACAACTTTGTCTCCTCACGTCATTGGCAGCAGACAGATAATTTGTAGTTTCAGTACTTCATAATATTGTGGTCAGTGCAGCAGTAGTGAAGGTCAGCCTTCAGCTGGATTTTCTGATATGTGTAGAGACTGTTTCATTTACGTTGACCAAAATGTTACCCACTCTGTAACTTGCTGTGCTTTCCAGTCCTCTGATGAAAAATACGTGAAGAATGTTTATCAGTGGATGATCCCTTTTCTTCATCGCTGTGAAAATCAGTCTCCTGGTCTGGCAAATTCACTTTTTAAAGAATATTTAGTGACATTAGCAAAGGACGACCTGACTCTGCCTCTGAAGATTTTTCAGAATTCAAAACCTGCTGTGAGTATACCACCATCCTTATGGTTCAGCTGGTTTCTTGGAAAGTTCTGGTCCTGGAATTCAAATATAGGGTTAGAGATGATCTGCTTTAGAACACAAACCATGTTTTTTCCTTTCCTCTTGGACTCAGCATTTGTTATGTTTTAGAAAACATAATTCTCCCTTTCTGTTATGAATGCAAAGAATATACTGGATTATGTAATAGGAGATGAGTTCAGTGATTGTAAGTAGAAGGAATGTTCTGTGTGATCACTTCATGCTTCTTGTACAGTTAGAACAATTCTTTTACTGCACATGCTATATGTTTTTATGTACTATTGAATGTTGTAAATGTATGGACAGAAATCAGAGAAGAAAAAAATACAGCTTTTTTATGTATATTGATACTGTTGTATGTGTTAAACAGATCTGACAAATGTTTGCAGCAGTTCGTTTCTTTTCCATTCTTTTCACCTCTCAAATTCAGGTAGAGTATAATGAAATGCCAGTATTTCTTCAAATGTTGTCAGTGCAGGAAAGTAGCTGAGTTATGTTTCAGGTTTTGTAACTTCAGCAGGGACTTCACTGTGTTGTTACTAAGGGACTCACTAATTGCAATCAGGAGGCAATTATTTACTTGGAGTAAATATGTTTTAATTTTAATTGACTTAATTCAAAAGAAACTAAACTGTTTAACTAGCTAAAGGAAAAATACAGTGGAACACTTTCTTTTTCCACTAGTGTCAGCAAAAAATTATTCCTGAACAAGACCAGCTTATGATTACAGCACTGGAATGTATTTATAGTTGTGAACGAGATGACCAGCTTGCTCTCTGCTATGATATTTTGGAATGCCTTCCACAAAGAGGTTATGGGTAAGCTTTATAGGCTAATTATTTGTAACTATCTTAGATGTTTACTATTGTACTAAAGTAATATTTTAAAGATAGTTACTACATCATTAAAGGGTATGTATTTTTCTGGAATTTTCTGTTCCTATCTTTATTTTAGTGGCTTTCACACAGGGAGTGCATACATGTATAACCTCTACCAAATAATGTGACAAAAGATGGTTTAAGTCAGTTGAGAACAACACTTCTTCTGTACTTGTTTTTTAGGCTTTTATATGCTGGTGAATTGAGACCAAAGAAAAGTGTTGTTGTATTTGTCTTGCTGATCTAGTTACAGTTGGTGGTGTCTTGCACATAAGAGTATATTGCTGCTTACTAGCATGTGAGAGTGGTCTCCATATGGAAAACTTGTATGAAGGGCAGGTATTGTAAAGGAAATGAAAGTTGCAAATAGGAGATATAAACTATTTTCTCAGTGTCTCCAACACATAGGAAGGAGAATAGTCTAAGGATAAACTTTTTGTAGACTGAGGAAGCTATATCAGTTTTTATTATCTTTCCAGCAAGAAGCAGAATGTTAATTTTTTTTTCAAGCAGAGCTATTTATTTGATTCTAATCAAGGAATGCTTCAAACATAAGCATGTTGTAGAATCATAGAATCATTAAGGTTGGAAAAGACTTCTAACAAATATAATGATTGTGTATCTTTGCAGGCCTGAAACAGATAAAACTAGCAGTCTTCATGATGCAGTAGATGAACTGGAGCGAATTCTGAGGTATTTGATTTTCCCAGAATAATGTTTTCTTACATAAATTTTGGGCATAATCAGGAACTTTGCTATGACAAAAAACAAACAAAAAAAAAAAAGCAGCAAGAATATTCATCGTGTTTTCAGGGATATCATAATGATTATTTTTAAGATTTTATGTTCTGAACTAAAAATATATATGTATTTTAGCTATTTAAATATTGTAAAACTTCATAAATGTTTGGCTTTGAATATTTTTAAAAATGTTTTGGAAAGTTTTCTGTTGTGATGGGAAGGTTATTTGTTTTTTTGAGTAAAAAATATTACTGTGGTTAATCCATACTGTTACAGACTTTACAGGTCTGGATTTGCAGAGCGTGATTTGATAAAGCTTTAAGACTGCTGCAGCAGCTGTGCTGAATTTAAAAGTGTTTACCATTTATTTGCAGTGTGTCAGAGCTGTTGGAGAAACATGGGCTTCAGAAACCTGTTTCATTTGTGAAAGACACAAAGGACAATGCTGAGGAGGCACGGAAGCTGATGATTAGGCTGACAAGGCACACAGGTCGCAAGTTAGTATTCAAAGAGGAATTGGAGATAAAGGGGGAAATGACAGTAAGGGAACAGAACAGTACTTAACCTTACAGAGTGCACCTCACATTTTTATTATGATAGAGAACTGGTATTTAAACTGAACGCGGAGTGCATAAAACACATTTGTTAAACTGGTTATTAACATGATTAGTGTTTTGGCTGCATTTTCCACATACAAAAAACTCATTCTCACTTCAAACTTCTTTCAGTGCATTTGTGTACAGCTAGCCTAAAAAGCATACTGGCTACAAAATGATAAACAGTGAAGTTCAAATGTTGTAAATGAAGTTTTTAAAGACCTGTTTAATTTTATGGAAAATGTAGAATTTGTGGAACAACAACTTTTTTTTGTTTTCATAGAAGCTGTTGAAGCAGGGTAACATACTGCATCTATGCATTGTTTCTGCCTCTTATTTTTAATATAATTTTTCCATTTTTTTTCTGTTTAAGAACTATTTTTAGATGGTCCAATATGATCAATTACTACATAGCAGTAGCAGATAAAAAGATTGAAACTTGGTTAAAACAGTCACGGCTGCTATTTTATTATTATTATATTTTTTTGCAACAAGTACAGCAGTTTATGATGATAGGGTAGTATGCAACTGGTGCATGCTAGGAGCATGAAAAATAGTAGATTATTAATTTTTCTACATTCTTGTTGAGATATTTTGCTTTGCAAAAGTGAAAGATACCACTTGAGGAAATAACTGTTAGCTGAAACAGTTTGTGTATCTTGAAACAGTGACTTTTTCAATGCTAAGGCATTATCTAGAAACCTTCATAGTGATTTCATTGGTATGAATTTTGATAGTACACAGGAAATCTTATAGGAAACATGGTTCAACACAGATCCATGGATCAAGAAGGTCAAGAAACTGAATACCATTCAAATTTCAGAGATGAAATAAGCTTCCAGCCATATCCTCCTACAGTTGCACATAGTCATAGAATGGTAGAATGGTTTGGGTTGGAAGGGAGCAACCTATTAGTTGTTTGCCATTTCCTTCAGGAAACAGCTTTTCAGTGATCTTCATTTGCAGTTAGAAAATTGTTTTTATCCCATTGTTTTTGGATCAGCAGGAAGATAATGCTGCCAGCTTTCTGGTGTTCTGTTGGAAGGTATCAGAACCAACCTGAGGATCTTGATGAGAATTTCTTAAAATCTTTACCTTATTCCACAGAAAACAAATGGAAAACCAGTTTGGGTACTGTGTTGTTGTCAAACAATTTTAACCTACAGGCACTATTTAAATTAAATGTTGATTAATATTAGAAAGGTTGAGTCTTTAATATTAAAGTCATTTTTGATTAAAAAAAAATTGATTAAAGTCTGAAATAGCAATTAAGAAAGAGTATTTTAGGTGAGTAAGTTATCTACTTCTTTAAATTTATTGAGGAACAGAATATTTAATTTTAAAAATGTTTGCAGGCAACCATCTGTCAGTGAGATGCAATGGAAAGAATTGCTTCAAGATATGTTAGACATGCAGCAGAAAGTATATACATGCTTAGAATCAGATGCTTGCTATGAGGTGAGTTTTATTTCCCCAGTAATCTACAAACTCTTAATTCTTTGTTGTTGCTTACAAATGTAAATACATTTCAAGTGTTATTTTTTGGGTATCTGTGGACAGTTTTATGGCATTTTCGATGGCCACAAACTTTCTGTGTTAATTCATTTTATCAAAAGCCTCTCTAATATGTATCCTGTATGTCTTTTACTGGAATTGAACATATTTTCTAAAATGTGTCAACTGTTTTGGACTGTTAACTGCATTTTAAAACTATTACATCTTGTTAACACCTCAGAACATAGATGTAAATTTCTTATCTCCTGTTTTCTGAATTCATACTGTAAATATTTATTCTGGAAGCAGAAATAACTAGATACTTGTTCCTAGTTACTTTTTGCTTTACTTTATAAACAAAAATTTGGGGAAATTCTTATGAAGATCCTTTTATTCAAACAAATTGTTTCTATACAATACAGATCGACTTATTGAAACTGTTGTCTCATATTATTAAATTATCATTCTTCCTTTTAGATTTTCACAGAAAGTCTTTTGTGCTCAAGCAGTATAGACAATATCCACTTAGCTGGACAAATGATGCATTGCAGTATCTGGTCAGTGGATCAACCAGTTTCATCTAAAGGGAAGCCACAGTACAAAGTCAGCTACACAAGAAGTATCGAACTAGTTCTGGCTGCTAGCAGAGAATATTTCAATTCATCAACCAGTCTGACTGATAGCTGTATGGATTTGGCCAGGTATATTTACAGCTATTTTGTATGTAAAGATAGTGTGATAAGATGATAAATGGCAATTTGATAAGATAAAGATATGTTTAAAATTACATGCAAGTCTTTTAACAAGGATGAGAAATACAACGTCTTAATATTGACGTCTTTTTCCTTTTATTATTGGAATTTAGTGTTTGATTTATCTTCTTCTAGTCATGTGTTAAACCAAATGAATTTTCATTTCTCCTTGGGGCACTTATCTAATAACACCAAAAACATAACCGAACAAAAGTACTTACACTCAATTAGAAAAGAAGACATGTCTTTCAATTACTACTTTCACTTAGAAGTGTACATTTAGCTACTAATTAGAAGAAATACTAAACTATTTTTCTTTCTCACAAGGTACAGATTCATCCTGACATTCAGGAGTGTTGTATGTGTTGTAGCTCTCTTTTAGGAAATCTGCATCAAATTAGCTTTTAACTGAGTAAAGTAATAGTTAAATGTGTTACGATTGCTTTTTCAAATAGGGAATTTTTTCTCGGTAAAACTTTGCAACTTTAGAACTTTATAGATTGACAACTCATGTATTTTCCCTTTAGTTTTAAAAGAATATTTCACACTTCACCTTGAGTAGAGGGGTCAACTTTTTCATAGCTTATCTCAAAAATGACAGAAAATGTGTGACTTTTTCCCTAATGGCTTAAATTATATTCTTCTCTCATCCCATGTGAGCACACAGGAACATGTAGGTGCACATGTTTATATTATTAAAGGCATTATTGCCTTAGGTCAAAGTTGTAAGCCATTCACTTTTACAGTATCTGCTATGTACTGTTTGTTGTGTTTATATCTTCTTCTGAATTAAAAGTAAGTATTCCTGGTGATACATATGAACATAGTTTTCCAGTGAAAGTGTTATTTAAAAGCTGATTATATCCATAGAATATTAATAAATATATGCATATTTTATGTAAAGTTTTGAAGCAGCGAAGTGTTTATTATTGTATAATTTATCTTCAAAGCAATGTTTTACCAGTATTTTTATCACCCTTGTTTTCATTTTCTGAACTTAATTGAGGAAACAGAATTTGTGACAAAGGCCTTTGCATTTTCTTTTCAATCAGCATTTTGCTTTTATCTCATAGCGTATGGCAAAACCGAAGCACAAAAATTTCCTAAGTAATTACATGTTTAAAAACTATGTATTTTGAACAGAACATTGCTGGATTTTTTTTTTTTTAAGTTCTGAAGAGCGCTAACGTTTTCATCCATAAATTTACACATTGATTTATCCAATGGTTTTGGAACAGGCTGGGGGAAGACCTGTTGGAGAGGAGCTCTGCTGAGAGGGACCTGGGCATCCTGGTGGACGACAGGTTGGCCATGAGCCAGCAGTGTGCCCTTGTAGCCAAAAAGGCCAATGGCATTCTGGGGTCCATTAAAAAGAGCGTAGCCAGCAGGTCAAGGGAGGTGATCCTCCCCCTCTACTCTGCCCTGGTGAGGCCTCATCTGGAATACTGTGTCCAGTTCTGGGCTCCCCAGTACAAAAAAGACAGGGTTCTCTTGGAAAGAGTCCAGCGGAGGGCCACAAAGATGGTGAAGGGCCTGGAACATCTCCATGACACCCCTACGAAGAGAGACTTAGGGAACTGGGTCTGTTTAGCCTTGAGAAAAGAAGGCTGAGAGGGGACTTGATCCAGGTTTATAAATACCTGAAGTGTGGGAGCCATAGTGGCGAGGCTGGTCTGTTTTCAGTAGTGTGTGGGGACAGGACTAGGGGAAATGAGCTGAAACTTCAGCATAGGAAGTTCCTCACGAATGTGTGCAAGAACTTCTTTACAGTGAGGGTGACGGAGCACTGGAACAGGCTGCCCAGGGAGGTGGTGGAGTCTCCTTCTCTGGAGATATTCAGAACCCGCCTGGACACCTACCTGTGCGACATGGTGTAGGGAGCCTGCTTTGGCAGGGGGGTTGGACTCGATGATCTCTAGAGGTCCCTTCCAACCCCTACAATTCTGTGATTCTGTGATTCTGTTTTCACAAATGCTTGTTTCCATCCTATTTAGATGCTGTCTGCAACTTATTGTGGACTGTCCAAGTGCTATTCAGGAAGAGTTAGATCTCATTCGTGCTCTTGGCTACCTTGAAGAATTTGGTGTGAAAATATTACCATTACAAGGTACTACATATTTTTATTTTTCATACATTTTTTTTAATCATGTGCATAAAACATGGATGGCAAATAATTTACTGTTTCATAAGTGTTTCGTGACTAAAGTACAGAGTACCTCCCCATCTCCAAACATCTTTTAAATGCTTTTTTCAGGTGATGTGAGGCAAAATCCCTGTACATGGTATCTGTGTTCTTAAATACAGCTTTTTCAGAACTTTTTAATAACTAGGTTACTAATTATAGAACTTTGGAAGCTCTTGGTGACCTCAGTACAGCTGACTTCCTGCTTGCAAAATAATCCGTGCACACTTGTTCCAATGAATTATAAAATAGTGAGTAGGAGAGAACTGTAGGCAGTTTTCTTGTCTCAACTGGGTTGTTTCATTTTTAAGTGTATAATACAGAATGACAACAAAAGTGAATTTTTGTGAGCTGTTGCTTTTTAAGATGTTTAAAAACTTTAAATCTCTGTTTTTAACTAAGATTTCAGTATGGAAAGCTGTTGGACAAAAGTTTGAAAGAAGGGATGATTACAGACAATTTGAAGTTGAAAGAGCAAATGGAATATAGTGCTGTATGTTTTATTATTTATTTTACCAGACTAGTATAATTCATTGCTCTTTTAACAAGAAAGCCACTTTTCTAACTGACAAAAAAATACTTGTCTTTCAGTAAAGTTTGGATGTGTGGTGTGTGAGCAACAGTATGAAAGTGTATCATCATTGTTCTTGAAAACACATTAACAGAGCTGAAATGAGCACTAAGCACCAATGAAATTTGTTAGTCATAGAGTTTTACTTCTGTCATTGTGTAGAGAAGTATTGGAAATTATGTGAGGCACTTTAGGTCTGTGGAAAACAAAATGAATGTTCTTAGTGGCTGTTGTTACTTTAGTTCTCTCTGTTTTCTTTTTATTCATCTGGTTGTGTGATCCCCTTCAAGATCTGCTCCATAACCAGTCCTGGCATTGTGGCCAGACTGACAAGCCTGTAATTCCCTGGATTCTCCTTTCAACCTTTCTTGTAGATGGGAGTCACACTTGGAAACCTGCAATTCTTGGGGACCTTTCTAATTGACCAGGAACACAGATAGGTGATAGATCATAGATGATGGAAAATGACTTGGCTATCATCTACGCCACCTCCCTCAGCACCCTTGGGTGGATCCCATTGGCCCTATGGACTTGTTGCATTACTGGTGGAATAGCAGGTCTTTAACTGTTTCCACCTGAATTTAGGGGTTTTTTATTCTGCTTCTTGTCTGATACTTCCAGGTCAAGATGTAGAGTACCCCGATGATAACTTTTAAGACCAGTGACTTTTAAGACATGTGACTTTTAAGACCAGTTTGAAGAAGACATTGAGAACCTCAGCCTTTTTCTTATTCTCAGTAGTCACATTCCCCTCTGCATCCAGTAATTATGGAGATTCTCCTTAGCTCTCATCTTACTATTAATATATTTGTAAAAAAAAGTTTTTCGTCCTGTTTTATCCCAATTGGCAAGTTGAGTTCAAGCTGGGCATTTGCCTTTCAGATTTTCTCCCTGTTCATGATATTAAATTCTATAGTTAAGGTAATTAAGGTAATTTTCAAATTTATGTTAATGTCTTTTTTAAGCAGTACTGACTGTAAACTTCTTGGGATATGTTGAATTCAAGCTGTTGGTATGCTGACTATTCCTTAGCTTCCTCAGAAAATTTTTCCAAACAGTAGTTTGAAGATTTTGCCTGTGTAAGTTCTTTTGGTGTATGATGTATCATTTCTATTCTGAAATAAAAAAGGGAGTGAAATCCTAATTATTTGCAACATTCTGAAAGAAAGCTCATGTTTATTGTTGCAGACCTTTTGAGATAGTTGTGAAAATGTGTATATATATATATATATATATATATATATATATATATATATATATATATATATGGCATACCTATCTATCTATATCTATATATGTTTTTAATGATTACTCATGTAGGTTTAAAAACATAGTCTGAAAGGTGGAAGCGAAAAAGAGTTTTCATTTAAGTATCCGTCTTCCTCCCATCCCAGCCTGAGGAGCTAGTGAATGTGGCTGCATATGTTTTAGTGTTAAAAAAGTCATACCTTTACTTGCATACATTTCTTCAACAGTCTTTGGGCTGTTTTTCAGGTGATGTTGTTATTCTTATACTGTCTATAGTGCTTAACAAAAAAAATGTATCACTGGGGTTCATTTACAACAGTCTCCTAACACCCATTCTTCTTTCAACAGTGCGTTTGTGTTCAGATCGGCTCGGTCTCATCAAGGACTGTCTTTCTCAGCTGCCAACAAACTATAAGCAGTCTGCTAAGCTCCTGGGGCTTGCAAATTTGCTGAGGGTTGCAGGTAAGCTGTTATAAGACACTGAACTGCAATAAAACGCAGATTTGTGTTATGCTCTAGGACATCTGAGCTGATTGTTGGATTGTGTGTTCAAGGATGTCTGTAAAATGTCATCTGGAAAAGCAGTCAGTGGGTCAGAAAAAAATAATTCATTTAAATGAAATATTTTACATGCAAGCTGATCTTCAGCTTTTCTGACCTTCCATTAATACCTTAAATAAGAACAGCCTTGTCTAATCTTGATTTTGAGTGAAAGCTTATTTCAGACTGGAGGAGTTGTGGATGAGAATGTAATTTTTTAATAGTCATTTGATAGTACTACGTTTCCAGTAAATCTTACTCTGTATGCCAAACAAGGTAGCTCAATTTAATAATAGTCATGTTTAAGTTGGAGGAAAAAAGTCATCCATGATGTCTGTCTAACAGCTGAAGTTTTTACTTTATGCTGTATGTGCCTTGTTTGTGCATAAAACTAACTATGGGCTGTGGGTATCCCTCCTTGGAAGCATTCAAGGCCAGGCTGGATAGGACTATGAGCAACCTGGTCTAGAGGGGGGTATGCCTGCCTATAGCAGGGGGTTGGAACTACAAAACATCCGTTCAAACCCAAACTATCCTATGATTCTATATTTAATTCACAGTATCTGAGAGGCTATGTGTTTTATCTGGTGTAATATACCATGATACTGTGAATTAAATTTCAACTCAAAACTCAATATTCAACTCAATATTTTAATTCCAATTCAAAAAGAGTGCATCTCCTATACAGGCAAGGGTAAAGTGCATTTAGTTGTCATCGTGAAGGAGATTTAGGAAGGTGTGTTCTGAGTATAGTTTATTTTAGAGGGCAACACTGAAAGAAAGTAAGAGCTTTGATAAGTATGAAAATAAATTCCAAAATGCTGCTTAGGTAATGATATATCAGCTAGTTTCTTAATTGCTTTAAGTTATTTGATTAATGACAGTAAACTCTACTTAAGCCTCACGTTACTACCTCCTCTAAATTAGACACAGAAGTGTTATCTGAATTTTACAGATGGGCAAAGTGAGGGAGGGCGAATGTGCTCAGCATGACTGCCAGCAAAGCTGTGCACAGTTAGGGAACTGGAGCTGTTCTAAGTCTCTTGGTCCAGTCTTAATCCATAGTTAGAAAAAAAAACAAAAAACCTTATGTGTCAGATATCAGAAGATCTAGTAAACATTGCTCTTTATTGCGACAATTTCTGATTCAAATTGTCCATATATATTGTCTGTTAATCTTGCTCTTTCCTCAAAATTTTATTATGATAATTTGATTTATAACTGTGTGCTAATTCTAGCAATTTTTAGCTTTGTTCCTATCCCTGAGTTAACTAAAACTGTATTTTTGAAATCTGTTTTTCTCAACACAGTTTTTTTCTCTTGATGTAAGTTGAAAGAACCATGCAGGATGGTTCATGGCCTCACAAATGATTCTGTTTGGCTTTTAAGGTTATAATGTGGTTTAACTCAAGATAGTGTATTCTTCTTTATTCTGGTCACGAATGCATCAGTCATCTCACCCAAAAAGTCTGTTGGGTGTTTTTGTTTTCTTTTTTTCTTCTTCTTTTTTAATGATCTGGATCACATTCAACCTTCTGAACATCTTTAATTTCCAACACACAAAAAAAAATTCTCCATATTTCCATCTCTGCTATTATCAACATCTGCTATCTGAAGGTGAAATGCTGTAACAAAAGAATATGGAAGAAACTCTGTATCTGAAAGATGCCTAAATCTCACTGAGCAGACTAACCCCTAGAATATAAATGTGTATTTTTATGACATAAGGAAGCATTAGCCCTAAGAAACTGAAGCTATGCACACACCCGTCCACAAGTAGTAAAGGGGAAATAATGTGGCATATTTTTTCCAGTTTCAAAACTTTTGTTTGAGTCTAGATGTACACAGTAATGTTGACTTAATGCAGAATTACTGTAACAAAGTAATGCTGCCATTTTAGTGGTCTTTGGAACGTATTAAAAATCTTGCATTTCTATCAAAATGGCAAGAGGAACAACTCTGATTTGTGGACTTTCACTTTTTATAAAGATCTATTATTAAGTATTACTAAGTATTTCTCCAAATGAGGAGCCGTGAAGCTGAACTAGTGATTTTTTTTTTTCCTCATGTCTGAATAGAAGAACGAAACTGTGCTGCTAATCTGCAGTGGGTCATGTTTGAAGTGACTGCGCTGCTGAGACAATGAAAGCCATATAAAAAAAAGGGTTTGAGCTGTGTATTGCAGGGGCTTCACCATTTGTGTTGGAGCCCACAGTTATTCCACAGAACAACTGTGTGTATCAAGGTAATGGAAGATTAAATGAGAGAAAAATGGAGATCCTATGAAAAGATATAGCTATAGACTGGTATAGCTATAGACTGGAAGGAAAACAGTCTGTGTATTTTATACTTATGCTTTTGTAAAACGTGCATTAACATGAGTTAGCTAAATTGGTGGGGAGAAGGAATTTGTCAGTGTATGACTAGTCAAGCAGAGTTGAGAAAAAGGCAGTTCCTTGCTCAGTGTTCCTCCATTCTTTCCTCCAAACCCCCTGATTTTTAAGTAGTAATAAATAGTGAGGATTATTTTATTTAGCTGAAATCTGAATAATGGTAGTTCGATTATTTCTATTGCCCTTTTTTCTGTTGCTATACATCTCTTCATAATTAGTAATGCTGTCCAGGTGAAGTAGTGGGAATCAGAAGGCGACTGGCAACTACAATTCCTTGCTTTCAGAATGAAAGTTCACATCTAGATTTTGTATTTCCTAGGGTCCACAGTGCAAAATTTTGCAACATAAAAAAGCCTTGGAGTGATTAATTGGCAACACTGTTCATTGACAGTATACGGGGCAAGAGGCCAAAAGATGAGAATGATGGAAAGCAAAAGTGTTCTCCCAGCTGTGTTAGTTGCAACGTGCTGGGAGCAGGGGAATCTTGATTGAGTGCAATAATTAGGGTAACTTTGCTTCCCTGAATGTCATTCATGCACATCCTATCTTTCAAGAAAGCTTTAAAACAAATTTGCTTTTCCTTTGTTGATGATTCTGCAAATTAGAATTAAAAATAACAGCTATGTAATCTAAGAACATGTTCTCTTTAAATGGTTTTGGAACTGTCTTTGTTTAACCTTCTAAAATATTTGCATTTCACAAGTTGCAGTAATACAGTTTCATAAGCCAATGCCCTTTTCAAGTGACTGTCAGTATTGACTTCCTAAAATCACTTTTAATAAGGGAGAGATGTGTATGCGACCAAGAAGTTTGCTTTGAAAAATCCACTCATTTAACCAGTTTCTTGATATTCCTCTGTCCTAAATTAAAATGAATAGTACGGGAATATTTTTTTCCTGTGTGTATTTAATTACCTTTTCATGTGGCGCATGAATGTGGGAGCTTGCTTGAGACCATAACAATTGGCATCAGGAGAATAAGTGATTCTTAAATTCTCTTGTGTTTCCTCCAGATGAGACAGAAAAAGCTTTAATAATAATAAAAAGGTGGTTAAGTGTGGTAGTCAATACAAATAGCATCTTTTCCTATATCTAAGTTTGAAAGGGAGATTAGTTGTCTGATTAAATTTTAATTTGTAAGTGCCAATGTTTTAAAATTGAGGTCAAGACGTTTGTCTGCAGAAATTCTTAATGAAACTTCAGTCAGATATCAGTAATATCTGAAGTGTTACTTTTGACTCATCCTTTGGGTGACGTAACATTGCTCAGACGATCTAGTGACCAAGGTGAATATGCGATGTGAGAAAGTACTTCACATTTAGCAGGGCAGGAATTTTAATTATCTACGTCTTCCACATCTTATGAATCCTTAGCAACATGAAGTGGGAGTTTAAATTAGGAGCTGTGTTTAATGAAACAAAATGTAGTTGGAAATATAAAAATAATTTTTCTATCACAATTGAAACACGAAGTTCATGTTTGGATTTGTGTTTCTCCTTAATCAATTTTAGTCTGTCAGTTTTGGCCACCATATAAGTAAGGCAGCATATACTTTTCTTCCAAACATTTTCTTAACCTTGACTTAATGTGTTGCGTAGTTTCTTTACCAACTATGAAGACAACTTTTTGAAGAAATAATATTAATCTTTTGTTTTGTTTTCAAGAAGAAAACAGATAATTCCAAAAGGTGCCCTTCTCGTGTTGTGGCTTACAGCTGTCTTTAAGAAATAAAGTGGGAAGCTTATATTGATTGTTGTTTCCAACTAACTGATGAAAATATTCATTTTTTCTTACAGGTGATGATCAGATGGAAAGAAAGGGTCAAGTTTTAATCCTTTTAGTGGAACAAGCTCTCAGTTTTCAGGACTACAAAGCAGCTAGCATGCATTGCCAAGAACTCATGACTGCAGGTGAAGTAAAATAACAAGGGTGTCATGGGGTGATGGTGGTTGGAAAGCTTGCTCTGAAGTGTTTTACTTCAGACTGATCCATTTCATTCAAAAAATCAGCTACTTTGTGCAAGTCAGCATGTCAGCTGTGCATGGTGTGTGGCGTGAAATGTAACAACTTCCATTTATGTCACAGATCTACAAAATAAGTCACAGTGTCTTCTGGTGCAACATTGTCTTTTTAGAATTTGGTCTGCTGAGGTCTCTGAAATGAAAATGTATACTGTAATTCAGATAATCCTTTTCTTTCAGGGTCTGAAGCTCAAAAGTATATCCCATTAGGGATTCCATTTATAATGGAATTTTCAATGTTATTTTAACAAGAAAAGAAAAAAAAAAGTAGTCCTATTTTCTTGTCAAGTTGTTTAAATACTCCAAATGCTGTACTTTGGTGTTATGGAATCATGGAAACATATAACGATTTAGGTTGGAAGAGACCTTTAAGATCATCTAGTTCCAAACTCCACACTATAGGCAGGGGCACCATGTGAAACAATATTGCTGTTTAATGTGTATTTGTCCATATGCATGCAGTATTGCTGATACACAGTTATACTTATCTGTGAAATTATTTACGAAACATATTTCAATTACCTTTTAAGCTGTTACAGCTGCAAAGGTTCTCTGCAATTACTATCCTACTTATGCATTGCTTGAAATAATTAAGAAAAATTTTTGTTTGACGATTGGGTAGGAATATTTCATTTAGTTTTCTGTATGAAATATGCTTATAGTATAAGCTTACTTGGTAGGGAGAGCTGACTTTTGTTTCTTACCAAATATTACAGGGCCTTGATTCTCTGCTGCATATAGTCACAAGCATATATGCACAAGCAGTACTGTAGAAACCTGATAGGGAAGGCATTTGAAAGTATCTTCACTGTGATAGGGGCATGCTGTCAGCTCTGAGTTATCCAAAGGCTTATAAATTTGTCCTCCAGTGAGCCCTTAATGTAGATTAAAATTAAAATTTAAAGTGGGCTTGTGTGCAAGTCTCTCAGATGACTTTCTATCAAGGCAATTAATACATATGTGCTATTTATGTAATTCTTATATGTGAGGATATGAATGGAAGTAAAGGATATATATGTAAGGAATTCAGATTTTGTTCCTCTGGCTCTTTTTTTGGCCACAAGTTTGAGAGAGGGTGAGGAAACAGATGAATTGAGGTTATTCTCATTTTTCAGTTAATAGTTCTTACCAAGGTATTAAAGAGAGCTTCTCCTCTTTTTATTTCCTTAAATCTATCCATTCACTGTCCTCCATCCCAGTAAGTTTATTCTTGTTCTCCTCTCTCTACTTTCACTGCTGCTTGTCAGCACATGAGGTCTCTTCTAAGCATTGTTACATAATGGCTGCTCGATTAGGAGTGCTATTCTTGTATTATACTTAATATTATGCTCTGAAGTACATTCTTCTTTTCTTACCGCCAGTGTAAAAATGTAGTGTGTAGGCTTACAGATTCCCATTGTAAAGATATCTACAGCATGGTAGCAGTGAGTCTTCAGTGTATTTGGTCAGTCTGAAGCTGAATTATATCAACCTGATGGAGCCTTTACAGTACCTTTCTCAGAGGCTGTGTAGACAGGAGTACTACATACCCTCCTTTATCTCATCCAGTGAGAATAGTGCCACTTGAGAAGCTTGCTCAAAAGTAAGTTTTGTGCTCCCCTGTAGGTTATGCTAAAAGCTGGGAAGTATGCAGTCAACTTGGGCAATCAGAAGGCTACCATGACTTGAGCATGCGTCAGGAACTCATGGCTTTTGCTTTGACACACTGTCCCCCAAGTGTTATAGAGGCATTGTTGGGAGTGAGCAGTTCATTGCAAACCCAGGTACGTCTTTCTGAAACTTCTTTCATACAGTTAAATGTGCATTAAGGTATGAAAGGGAACTTCTGCTCAGCTATGTTTGCTGCAGTCTGTCTGTCTGCCACCCCCAATACAGTAAGTTTATACCTGTTCTACTCCATTTTTTCTAATTTCACTGTTGTATTTCAGCGTTTTTCTTTAAGCTGTTTATATTGTGCCTGCTCAGGTAGAAGTTCTTATTCAGTTCATCTAACGTTTTAATTTATTGCCTGATTAAACATTCTGTCTGCAAGTACATCCAGATCCTTTTTCTAATGTTATCCTGGATCTGTCACCTGTTTATACATTGTAATGTAACTTAATTAAATGTCCACATAAAAGTTAATTAAACACTTTTTTCATAGATTTGTTTCTGTATAATACAACCATCTTAAAAGTTGTATGTTCTGTCTGAAGACACAAGGGGGAGAGGGGAGTAGTAGATACATTACATGTGCAAACTAATTAAGGCAATTGAAAGTGCATATCCTTTTTCATGATAAAATTGTTTGTATAGCTGTGTGTGTGAAAAATATAGGAAACATGAAGGCAGTCTCTACAACTTTGGAAACAGGGTAATAGGAGAATGAAATCTCACAGAGTGTTTGAACTGAAGTCTTGCTTTTGTATGCACTCATATTTGGGCAGGTATCTACTACAGTTATAAGCTTAAACATAAATGGAATTTTGGCAGAATTGATACCTGTGCAATATAAAAATAAAAGCATATTTCGCTATCTTATGTGCCTATTTGCACAAATAAAATATATCATGCTGTATAAAGCAAAATGTGATATGCATTCTGTCAGTTAGTTGCCCATTTATTAGTGTATTTGTCCTCTTTTTCTATTAGTTGTAATGTAGTGCCAGTGAATATTAGCCTTTTGCATCCCTTTTTTGAGGGACAAGATTCTCTTCTTCATTCGTAAAATTTAGTACTGAATTGTTTTCTTGGGTTTCTTTGTTAGTGCAGTATGATCTGGTTTTGAGCATACAGTGATGATGCCCCAGGACGCAAAGTCCAAATTGAGATTCCTAACAAAGAATGGTTAATCAGTATCTTCTGCAATTACTTCCTACAAAAGCTACACATAATGATCTTCCTTAAACTTAATGTGTTCTGTCCAAATATGCTCTTTTTATATACGTAGGTAAATGCTGTGACTGAGTTTCTTTCATAGAACTTTGTTAGTTCTATGGCTTGCTAATATGACAGCCCTACCTAGCACCTTAGTGGAAGAATTTCTATATTGAGTACTTTTTTATGAAGTCCTTTAGTTTATGTTGTGGAGAAGGGTGCACGTAGTCTAAACAAATCCAACAATTCTTACATCATATGGAAAAAAGCATTGCACAAAGTTCAGAGGGAGGGGAAAGTCATTTTTTCTGTGACTACATGAGTAAGAAGATGTCAAATACATCTATTTTCTTTTTCTCCCTACCTGTTTTGCCTCCTTCCTTGTTTATCTGTCCTGGAAGCTTTTGCATTAGAATTTCTTATCTTTCCTGTGGTATTTGTGTTTAAATATTATATTTCAATTATTTGTTTGGTAAGAGATTATTCTGTCTCCTTAGATTCTCTATCAGGCTGTAAATTACCGGTTGCTTCCTTCAGAAGGAGATGAGGATGTGAATACCTCAGGACCTTCTTCACTGATGAGTAAGGATACAGAGGTAATCTTTATAGAGAATTCTTAAAGTAATAACAATTTTGCTTTGTATTATGCTGAAGAACTGAGTTCGAGTGTGAGCAACATCTGCATGTCTATTATATCAAATGTGCAATGTTTGAGGCTGCTAATTTCTATTCTTTGATTATTATGAGTTTAAGAGTTCTGATGTGTTTGTTTATTTGTTTTGCCTTGTTTCTTCCTCAGCAGTCTTAGCAGCATAGAGAAAAAAAATATATAAATCTAGAGGCAGGACAAGAGGAAAGTGTAAGAAAACTAAACAAAAAGTACATTAAAGTTAGTGGGGTTTTTTTGTCCCTCTTACAAAGCAAAACACTTGAAAATAAGGCTGTACTATGTATTTAACTCATAAATATCAAGTTCAACTTTAAGAGCTGATTTTAATGCTAGTCTACTGAAACTGAGTGGAGAGTTTTTGCAGGCAACCATAAGGAGACCTCTTTGCGGCTTTCTAGCTCTTAAGGAAGCATATAAGCAGGAGGGAGAGCAACTTTTTACATAGTGATAGGACAAGGGGGATTTGCTTTAAAATAAAATAGGGGAAATTTAGGTTAGGCTAGACATTAGGAATAAATTGTTTGCTCAGAGGGTTGTGAGGCCTGGCACAGGTTGCCCCAAGAAGCTGTGAATGCCTCATCCCTCAAAGCGTTCATGGCCAGGTTTGGTGGGATGCTGGGCAGCCTGATCTAATGGTTGCCCATGTCAGCGGGGTTGGAACTAGATGATCTTTAAGGTCCCTTCCAACCTAATCTATTCTAAGATTCTTTGAATGTGTGCATATTGCAAAAAATGTCTTAGGATTGAGAATAGGCTAGGATTAGATATTCTTCATTGCATACTATTAGATTTACTGAATTTCTATCTACCTTGTATGTGTTGAGTGCAGAATACAGAAGTCTTGATACTTCTTTGCATTCTCCAGAGATGAGTGTTTACACTTTACTGAGAACTCAATAAATACTACCTTTACTAATATAAGATTGTCTATACTATCAGATTGCTTGACTTATTGAAGAGTAACTTCAGCATGTTTGGGGTACTCAATTACAGAAAAATTGCTGAGTACATGAATTAAAACACTGCCATGGTAAACTTTGGAACTGTGCACAGTTGGTATCCGGGCACTTGGGATTACAACTGAGTAAGAGGCAAAACATATTACAGATTGTGCTACTTGAATTCAGATTTAAACTCTTAACTTTTTTTTTTTTCTTACAACAGCTGTTGCCTAAATTAATGAATGTTAAAATAAGTTATTAATACAGCATATTAATGTACTGTGTGTAAATTCTAATGTGTTTTGGCATTAGGTCGTTACTGTAACTAAAGCATGGGTCTAACACTTATCATTGTGTGTTGGATGTGCTCACAGGATGATACCAACATCTCCACTAGCCAGTCTGCTGATTTGTTATACTGGACAACAACAAAAACCATGAAGGTGTTGTCTAACACGACTATGACTACAAAAGCCATGCTGCATGCTGTCAGTGATGGTCAGTGGTGGAAGAGATCACTAACTTACCTTCGGCCATTACATGTAAGGGATTGCTGATGTGTCTTGAGTGGTTATATTCACCGATACATTAGTATAGGAGGGCTCCTTTGTAGATACCTGACAGCTGAAGACCTCAAACTAATAAAATTAACTACTGACATCAAGGGACTGTTGGCAAGGAAATCCCAATGAAACAATGTGCTTGAAAGTGTTTCCTTTTCCTAGTTTTTTGCTAGTTATCTTCAGAGCTGTTTATTTTTCAGCTTTTGTGTTGCTTATTTGAGTGGATTTTCTGTAATATTCTCGATACCAGTTTCTGCAGTGTCACTTTTGAGTGTGATTTAAAAAACAAACAAAAAAAGCTTTGTGAAGGATGTTGTTTGTCTTATTCCCCATTGAATTCCAGAATATTTACATTTTCAGATTCTTCCCCTCCTGAAAAGCAGTTACAGTTTTTTCAATGAGGTTTTGTTTACGACTAAGCTGTATCATTTTTTTTTTTCCCCTCAGGGGCAAGAACTTGGAGATGTATTAAAAAGTGGGCTGGGAGAAAATGTCACTGTGGAAAAGCAAGGCTGTCATCCATTTTATGAGTCTCTAATTGCTGACCCATACGTTGCAGAAGTAAGTTTTAGTTACGGAATTCTGAATCTTTTTTATACTAGTCTAGATCTTATAATTAAGAAATTATATGGATTTTTGATTATTTGTTTCATTTGTAAGAATCTAAAGTTTTGTGTGGAAGTAGGAAAAATAGAAGACTGAGAGAGGATCTTATTAATGTGTACAAATACTTTAAGGGTGGATATAAAGAGAATGGGGCTAGTCTTCATTACATGACAGCAGAACAAGATTCTAGGGCTCAAACTCAAACATGGGAAGTTTAATCTTTATACGAGAAAATAAACATCACCATGGGGGGGGGTGGGGGTTGGAGGCGGGGGGTTGACTGAGCACAGAAACAGGTTGCCCAGAGGGAGTGTGGAGTCTGGTTCTCTAGAGATAGTCAAAACCTGCCTCGATGTGGTACTGTGAAGTGTGTTAGATGACCCTGTCTGAAGCAGAGGTATTGGGAGTAGATGATCCCAAATGGTCCCTTCCATTCTTAACTGTTATCTGTGATTCTGTGGATGAATTCCAGAACTAAATAGAAATAAGCAAAAGAAAGTACTGAGATCAATAATTGTAACTGCAGAGTGTAGTGTGCATACATCAATTACCATGTTTTACTTCTAGTCTGAAATCAGCTATGGCACGTATCAGAACAATTCTTTGGAAAGTTTTGCGGAAGTATTGTTGAGAACAGAGAAACTCACAGAAACGAGGAGTGAAGCAAAAGACCTACTTCCAACTACAGAAGGTATGAGTGTCTGTGTGTATTCACTCTTGTTATAATACATAATTCTTTCAGAGCTGTCTTGATAATTTGTAAAGATTATTCTAGTTTAACTTCTTGGGTTGGTAAATAGTCTTAATAGATAATTTGTTATAAATAGATATATTAATAGATAGTTTGTAATACTACAAACTACATATATTTAAAAGGAAATTTACAACACATTGTTAATATCTCTATTTGTTCAGCTCTCATGCCGTTGTTTAAACAGCAGTTCTTATTGCAGGATCGTTGCAGTATTTTATTTGGTATGTAACTGTGCACTTTTGGTTTCTGAAAGCAGTAGAACTTGTTGTCTTGGGAATTTCTGAATTTCATAGGTCGCACTCAGTAACTTGTTAGCTGAAACAGTTCCACTTTTTAAAAGCAAAACAAAACTTTTTCAGCTGTTTGATATTCCTTTTGGCAATCTCCTGCTAGTTTAAGAAATGAAATGTTTAAATATTTACTGTTAGTGTCTTTTGAAGGAAGGAATCTCTGTTACATTTTACACCATGGGAAGTTCTGCCATGAGAAGCGAGTGTATTAGATCACTAACAGGATGAGAGAAGTTTAAAGTGAGACTTGCTTCATAACTGGGAAGAGGGAGAAAAAAGAATTCGTAAAATGAAAATATTTTTATATGTTTGTTGGCACTTTGTTTATCGCTCCTTGTCCTGCCTATTTTGCTATGTCCTCCTATGTTTAATCCCTTTGGCGAACTTCAAATTTGGCAGTGGTCTGAATGATTTTAATTCTTCACAAGTCATCCTGCTGTTATCCATAGTCTCCAATTTAAACTCAGTGATTTTACTTGTTAGAGAATTTCCATAGCACTATACTGGGAGACATAAAACTGAAGTCTTCATGTATATGTGTTTTTTTGTGTGTTTACATCAATATAAGGACATACATAGATATATGTATGTATACATAGATATATCAGCACATACTTGCTCATGTATCATGAGCCTCCCCAGAAATGTGTATGTATATATTTATTCACTACAGACTGTGTTCTTTCTCAGAAGTGATGACAACAGTAGTAGTTTCTGCTTTTAAGTACATTTCAGTAACTGGGAACCTTTGTGTTGAGCCTCATGCTAGAGTGTGAATGAAATCGTATACTGGCTATGGTGCTGTTGGTACGGTGCTACGTTGTGATTGTTGTCTGGAGAGTGATGATAAATATTTGCTAGCTGGGCAGTTGTCTTGTTGTGAATATAAAGTTGGAAGAGAATGCAGTGTTTATTGTGTACCCGTGAAGCCTTTTGGTCATGAATTCTCCTGAGAAAGGGAAAAGAGGTCAGAGCCAAGGTGGTTTCTTTTTTTGTTTTTGTTTTTTGTTAGTTTGTTTGTTTTTTGTTTTTCTTTTTTTTTCCTGCTTGCAGGTTTTTTTTTGCTTAAGTAGAAATGTTTCTAAGCTTGCATAAAAGTAACTTAGCTTTAGCTTACAGTACAAAATATCTGTGTTGCAAACTAATTTATAAGGATTTTGTCATTAGATTTTGCCTGAGTTCTACTATGTTTGCTTGAACAGTATCCAGGTTATTTTGAATGTAGTAGAAACAAGCTGTCAGCAGCAAGGAACTAATGGTAAAAGCTATTGGAAGCATAGAATTTGATGAACAGCTTTGTATTTGCAGTAGCTGATATGTTACCATCAAGACAACCGCAGTGAATACCTGTCACATAGAAATCTGCTTGTTGCATCTGGCTGGGGGCCAGCATGTAGATCCACTTCAGTCTAATGGCAAGTTAGTGATAATCTGAAAATTACAGTTGATGATTCAAACATTTGTATTCGTTGGAATAGAGAATTCTTTCAGGGGAAACTGTGTGCATAAAATAACAGCGCTTCCCGCCAGCGAGCATTAAGAGTAGTTTACGCAGTATGGGAATATAGATATTTGAGACATTCTTAAATAAGCAAAGAGCTGAGTTGCTGAAAGAGAGGTTCTCCTGACTGGAATAACCAAAAATAAATAAACAAATATTTTTTCCCTAGTATACTCATGTTTCCTTAGGTTTTTGAAGTTCCTTCTGGAATTAATAGCTTATATGCAGTTTTGGGAGTAGAGAATATTAAGTGTATCATCAACATCGTTATTTTGCAATTGCTGAATCTTTTGTAGTAACCACAGTGACACTTCACTTTGGTACAAAAGAAAATATGCATAGAGGAGCAAACCTGTTATTAATAATCAAATCTAGGGCACTTTCACTGTATCTATGCCACCTTTGTTCCTTTGTATAAAGGAAAATATAACAGTTTCTATTTTTAAACAAAAAGGAAGCTGGGGATTTATAATGTGGGATATAACAGGATATAGCAGATAATTTCTTGTCAGTTTTATTATGATCAGAATCACTGCAATTAGAAAAAGTATTACTATTTGTATTCATTTCTATGATGTCTTTGTGCTTAAACTTCTGTTTCCAATATGTGGCAGGAGCCAAGCAGGTTATTGTTCAGGGGGTTTCGTATTTGTGTGAGAGAGGTTCTGAGAGGTGTGTCTTTTTTCTGTACTCTAAATTTGTTTTAGATGTAGGAGTTTTTGGTTTGGTTTGTTTTTGCTTTTTCCCTAATGGCAGAAAAGCAGAAAGGAAGAGCAGATGTAAGAATTATGGTGTCTACTTAAGATCTTAGTTTTCCCATATTTCCAGTTTTCTTAGTCTGTTAATTTTTCTTAGCTACCTCCTAAGCTTAGCATTAGGATTTGTTAAAAATAAACACTAGTATTTAATCAAGGAAATTTCTCTTTTAATTATCTGTATGCTGTTTACTAATAGACCTAATTGTAGTCAGTGATACCTTTCCATTGGCATGATTGTTTAATGCTTAGGCTTAACTGTAGCTTATTGGTAACTTCTTAGTTGAATAATGTGTTTTAGGTATCGTTGTCTGTGATTTAATTAAGTGATTTTTTAGCAACTCTTTATAATGTGCTTAATCCAGATCAACTTGTTTCTCACTATAAAGGTTCGGGGAAATTCCTCAGATATTCTTTTTGTTTTATTATTTCTTATTTAAAAAATGATGCCACTTGTTGTTTATTATTTTTTATTTTAAGATGAAAGTTTTTGATGTGTCGTATTGTGTTCAGTTGTAAGTGAATTTGAACTCATGCTTGAGTAGAAGACATTTTGTGCTATTCCCCTAGTTGGTATCTTGTAATATTTGCAACATTGTGTTTGTGCCTTGACTTTACAAGGAACATTTACTTATAGTAAATATACAGATGTACTTATAGTAAATATACAGATAGTACAGATGATCTTTCAGTAACTATGTTTAACATCTATTACCTGGCTGTCTCATTTTTTTTTTTTTGTTTAATGCATGGAACACTTTGTTGGGAAGTCAAGGTAAACCTGTGCTGCAGTTTAATTACATATTATCTGTTTCTGAATTGCGTTGATTAGTATTTAATTAAGTACATATAAAGTGCTTCAAGCTAGTATCTAAGAAAATAAAGTTAAGCTAAAACCATTTTATCTGCTGGATAACTGTCAAGGCTGGATGGGTCACTAATCCAAGCATTATTTTCCTTCTATTTATACTGTAGTTCTGTTACAATTGGCAAATGATGCTTTACCAAATGATATGGCCCTGGCTCTTGCCTATCTACTTGCACTGCCACAGGTATGTTGATACTGATTTTAAGTGTATGTTTTTCAAAGGACTTCATAATTTCTCAAGAAAATGTAATTTCCTTTGAGCTTTAAAATTTGTCTTTGAGTTCAAATTAAAAAAAAAATAAAATGTTTTGGATGGGTGCATTTAAAGGTAACTCTGCATGCACAAACACAAATGCTGTTGGACCAGGTTGTGAGCATGGCACCAATGAAGTGACGTGTTTGTCAGTAGGCCACCTGACTGACAGTTGCAACGTAGTTAAGAAATATAACTTTCTGGTGTAGAATAAGCAAAGCCATAGTTTGGCATTTTGGTTAGGTGTTTGTGCAAGGAGAGAAAAACATAGTAATATAGAATTATCTTTGTGTAGCATGGGAAAGCTGTTGATTTATTTCTGTGCCAGAAAAACATAGTCAGAGTTTTTTCTAAATCACAACAAGGAGCTTTTAGAAAGTTTGGGCATTTAACATTGTACACTTGCTAATTCTTTCATCTAAATTAATGCTTTCTTTCTTCTAGGTGGTTGATGCCAACAAATGCTTTGAAAAGCAATTGCATTCTGCGATATCTCTCCAGCTGGCAAGTTATTACTATAGCCTGCAGATCTATGCTCGTTTGGCACCATGCTTCAAGGACGAGTGCCACCCTCTCTACAGGGTTAGTACTTTTCCTCCTTAAAACCGTATTCATTTATGTGCAGCATTAAAGCTATTTAAATAGCCAGTTACATGAGTTAAGCCTGTTAAGGAACTGATCTGACTTGCACTGTGAGCAGCTTGCTAAGTTATGCATAATGTTTCTTACACAGTGCTGGAAGAAGCAAGCACTCAAAAAATTCTGGAAGAGTATATTTTCTGTTCCTGAATCACCGTTTCACATGCCATTTATAGGTAGCACCACTATCCACCTTCATTGTTGCTTATGAAGACTGAACAGTAATGCACATATCCTTCCTTTTTTTGTATCTCTTTTTCTTTTTTGAGCTTAGTAAACAGTTAGTAACAAGTCACCATGTCTGAGTAAAGCTGCTTCTGCACCTACTTTCTGCATGTGCATTTTGAGAGATGTCTCTGAATTATTCTGTAATTTTAAGATGATCCAGCTCACCTTCCTCTCTACAGAGATTTTAGAAAGCTGACAGGTGGGATTGTATGAGAGGAAGGCTGCCTTTAAAGGCAATGTCTAACATCCTAAAGTCGAGCATCTTTATCTTGCTGTTAGCATTCCTTTATTCCTTCAAAATTCCTGTGTTTTGGTCCTAGCATCAAAGTCTGATATTTAATGTCACGTTCTGCAGTGATTTTTCTTCATCTGTACCTGACACTTCAGAAACCAGGATTGTTTTATTCTGCCTTGTTACCTTTCCAGCAGACTTTAGGGAGAGCTTTCCATAGGAGCCAAGATTCTTGATTTGACAGGTCTCTGAAGGATTTTGTTAATCTTTTCTCTTTCAAGTGGTCTGTAACACTTAATCTACTACGTTGCTTTCTTTTTCTAGATTCTCTCTAATCATGACCCATATATGTTTCCCTATCGATCTTTCCACAGAAAGGCTTCATGCATTTAAGCAGCTTTATTAAATATAGCTTTATTCTCTGCCTTTTGTGAAGATGCTGTTTCTGCCCATTGTAGCATTCTGGTCATTTGAGCTGTCCCAGTGTGTCTGTAACCTCATGATGTCATAGACTGCATATGAAGTTCTGTTTAGCATTCCTTCCAACCTACTCTTCTGATTGTCTGTTCACTCCATCCCACTTATGATGGAAAGTTGTAGAGCTGAGAATGAAATTCACTGGATAATTTAATTTCTGTTAACAGTTTATCTTCTCAGTTGTCCTTTCCTGGTAATAAGTAACCAGAATACACATGTATGGAGATCTGTTTTCTCTAAAATGTAGTGAAAAAATATTAATTACCCTAAGGTTAACTGATTTACTATATTCTTGTCTCCCTGCTAATAATTTAATACTGAACTGTTTCAGTGGTTTGGGCGAAGAGTATTTTACTGATTTAGGTGGGAGGCTAGGTTTTTCCTTGGAGCAGCAAGCAACAGTTCTGACAAGTACTGCTACATCTCAGACAGGAAGGAGAATTGTGCAATAGAAGATGGGGAAAGATAAGCTTAGCAGAAATTTTTAAAATATTTATTTTATTCCCTTACCTTTCACTATTTTATTCCCTTCTGCCTTCATTCTGGCAGAGGTTTGAGGTCTTGCTTGTTTCTCTGGAGGCCTATTTATAGATTTTCATGCAAAAGAGTTAGTTGGGTTAACTGTTGTTTTATTTCTTACAAATGGTTTTGTTTCTCTCTGAGAAAGAGTATAAAGGTGACCAATAGCATATTGAAACGGTCTTTGAATAGTTGGTTGGCTTTATCTTCTGTGTTCTTTTCTTCTTCAGGTGATGTTATAGGTTTTCCAGTTTGCATTAAAAAAACCCAGCTTTTTCAAAATTTATTTGATTTTTTTTTTAAAGAGTCTTTGAAGAATTATGACAAACAGCTGAACACAGCTAAAAAGGTGTTTGAGTGAACTAATGGAGTCATCCATTTTCTACTTCCAATGTGGTAGTACTTCATTATTTGCAAGTTAATGTAGAGCTGTGAACAATCTTTGCAAGCAGTCTGATTGAAATTTTCTATGACTTTTTGTTTTAGAACACAAAATAATTAACCAAAATATAATTCGTAGATGTTATCTGTGTAAGTAACTTGGCTGGAGTTACAAACAGGGTTGAATTCTTGATTAAGTTAGCTTTTCTGTCTTGGTTCTTTTTTGTTTTCTCATCTTTGAGAGCTGAGGATAAATGTTGGTTTGGCTGGGATATTTTTAGCCTAAGAAGCATTTCAGGAAAATATCACAGTAAAAGAAGGTGACTGCTGAGAAATTAATTGAGAAAAATGAGTGCTTTGTTCTGCCTCTTACCTTTAAATTAGTAAAATGGAAATATTTGCATGTATGTAATCAAGAATCTTCAAATTAAAAGAATATCGTGTTATATGTAAGAAACTAAAACAGTGTCATGTTGTAATGAAGTTTTACCCCAGGAATGTATTGTTATCCTATGGTGTGTATATTGCTAACGCAGCTGCCTTATACAGTAAGAGGTAAGACATGTTCAAAAAGAACATCCATAATGTATTTTATTCTGAAACTAAACACAATGATTTTTTTTAGAGAAAAGAGAGATGGACAAAAGATTGATATAATTGCCAAAATTGAGATGTTATTTAGTAAGAATAAAGCTGCCTGCAAATGGGAAATTGATTATGCAATGTGAATTTAGTAGGCACTTCACTCAAAACTACATAGTAATTTTCCATTTTTATGGATATTCTATCATCTGACATTTTAACCTTGCATTTATCATGTGTTAGTTCCACTAAAGCAGTGTTCAGATGAAATGACAAGATGAGGTTTTTCTACTTGAGCTTGACTTGTCAATATCCTACCCAATAAAAAGGAGTTTGCAAGAGAACGTGAGAGAAAAGAAACTATCAAAACGTTTTCTCTTGGGACAGATTATTCCTCTCTCTTGCTGGAAGAGCTGATTGAAAACAAAGCAAAAAAAGCATTTAAAACAGCACTAGAGCAATTTGTTGAACTCCACAGACACAAGTGATTTAACATAACTGTGAAGACAACTGACTTGACAACTTTAAACATTATTTTTATATTTAATTACCAATCACAGCATCTTGATTTTTTTTCTTTTCCATCTGCAGCTGTACTAGCTTTTGTATAAGAAACTGTTGATTTAACCTAGGGATTGTGTTTGAACTTGAAAACCAGTTTGTTATCATTGCTTTGCCTGCTGCCGGCTCTTATAAGATCTTGCGGTACTTCTGTGGTCTGATTTCATCTGCTAGGATTTTACCATAACGTGCGTCCAGTGGAAATAGAAGACAATAATTACAGTGATGTGGAGGTATTTATATTATGTTGCCTACCAGTTCTGCAGTTATCTCGGTTGTCTGTATGAGCTCATTTTGACATAGATAGCTGTTTTGACCTTTGAAAAAGTATATACATGAAATAAAATTTCTAACTGCATTTTAATTCTATTTTTTTCCCCTGATAATTCTAACCTGTGGTTATGCTACCTTTGAAGATTGAGTCAAAAATAATTTGGAGAATATGGTTTCTTTTGATAGGTTTTGTGTACTGCTTAGTCCAACTGTAAAACCATTTTCAGTGTAGCTTTTGAAAAAAGAAATAAATACAACAGATTATGTGCTAGCAACATCTTTTTCATAATTCAGAGGCAATAGCTTAACTCAATTCTTTCTATTCAATCTCTTTTCAAGGAATTGCTTGCAGAAAAGTTTCCTGGGTTTCCACTTCCCTTACATCTTTACTCATACCAGCATCCTGGAGAACCTTTAGTCTTTGTAAGATCCTGAGAATTTCCCCACGTAGTGTGTTGAAGCAGATGCAGAATATGCTGCTTCCCTTCCTATTTCAAGTGTTTTAGCTTTTAAACCTGACAGTTCAGCATTGCTTTTTGAAAACACAAAACATTCCTTCTGGTTATGTAAACCAGTAAGAAACAAAACAAGCTTCTTTTTTAGAGTCCAGTTTTGAAATACTGCAATTTTCCTCTTCTAGATGTTATTGCTATTCATAACGTGACAAAGCATGTTTGTGAGTACATTCCAAAACTGTTTAATGGATCATTTAAAACTATAACCTTTGTTTTAATATTATCTGCATTTTATACATAGGCTTACTTGTATCTTTGGTAACTGAGGTTTAATTGCTTTTCTCTATGTTATTTTATGTTAATTTATGCTACTTTATTCGGAGGCTTCTTGTGGCTTATAGAAGGTATTCTAATATTCAGCCATGATATGAAAAACAGGCCATGCCATATTTAAAAAAAAATAAAAAATAAAATAAATAAATAAATAAATAAAAAATAAAAAAAGAGGTTGAGGGAATTGAGGGGACTGGGCTTATTTAGCTTGGAAAAGAGAAGGCTCCAGGGAGACCTCATTGTACTTAAGTACTTTCCAGTACTTGAAGGGAGCATTTGAACAAGAGGGGGAATGGCTGTTTACAAGGCGTGACAGTGATAGGACAAGTGGGAAAGGTTTTAAACTGAGACAAGGGAGGTTTATGTTAGATATCAGGAGGAAGTTTTTCACACAGAGGGTAGGGACGCACTGGAACAGGTTGTCCAAAGGGGTTGTGGATGCCCCATCCCTGGATGTGGCTCTGGGCAGCCTGGTCTGCTGGTTGGCGACCCTGCCCACAGCAGTGGGATTGGAACTAGATGATCATTGTGATCCTTTTCAACCCAGGCCATTCTATGATTCTAGCTAGTTAGTAATATGAAATTCTGGTTAATATGTAACATGAAAATCTGGTCTTGATTCACAGGGTGGCAGGCTTGGTTGAGGACAAATATCACTGATTTAATTAATGAAAAGACATCCTATGGAGGGATGTTTTTTACTTCTTGAGCAAGAAGGCAAATATCAACTATTTCTTTCCTGTGTGCCTTTATTTTTTCTTTGAGCTTCACTGTTTAGGGGAAAAAAAAAGAAAAAAAATGTGACTTTTACCTTTTTTTTTTCTTTTTAATTTGTTTTCATCAGATTTATAGCACGTTCAGTGTCTTTCTTGCTACAAGTATTGGTGGCAATTGCTTGGAAGATTAGGGAGGATTTTCCTCTCCTTAAATTAGCAGTGCGTTGTGGTGCAGTTTTCTTAGAAACTGTCATGGTTTTGCCATTGCAAAATAGCAGATTGGCAATAACTAGAGGCAGGATGCTGATCAGAATGCATCTTCATGTGTAGCAGGAGTTTTGCACCTTTCCCTCTGGTGTCTCTTGCTTCAGTACATCATCTCCAAGTTTTGCTTGGTGTGTGTATTCCTCTGTAGCATGATCTTTTTCTTCAGATAATGTAAAATGTTTTGAAACAAATCTAGTACTAAAAGGGTTCAGCACAACTGACACATTCTGTCTTTCCTTTTGGAGTCCCGTGGCTCACTGTGGATGCTGCTTTTGATCATTACCTTTTGATCATTGCATTAATCCAGAAAGGTCCAGGACGGTTACATATTTGTGGTGATTATGAGCAGATTAGCCTAGGTGATCTTGGCATCTTTTTTCATCAGTGTTCCTGTCATTTTTGTATAACAATCTGTAGATCATTTACATTAAAAACAAAACCAAAAGGATAATACTTCTTTTTAAAGCAGTTTGAAAGATTGCCACTTTCAAAATAAGTAAACAGACGAAGTATAATGATCTAATTATACTAATGATGCACTTATGCTAAAACTGTCTTTCTATTATCATTTTTTTCCCCACAATTTTCACACATTCACATTATTCACTTGCAACACCAGAGGCCCGGGTTCGAATCCCCCCTTTGGCTCAAGTGGTAGAAGTGCCGCTCTGCTACACAGAAGGCTTGAATCCCAGGAGTTGGACTCGATGATCTCTAAGGTCCCTTCCAACTCGCACAATACTGTGATACTGTGAAAGGGGAAAAAAACCAAACCCAAAACCACGGGATAGTTGAAGATTATTTTAGGGATCACTGTGAAGAAATTCCAAGATCAAAATATTTAATCCTTGTTTATTTAATCCTTTTTACAAAAAAAGGACACGGTGTTTATTTTGTAACACCATGATGGCATGCAGATGCGACTCTCAGCATATGACAAAATAATGCTGCTTTAAAACATCTGGTGCCCCCCTGTTGCCTAGTTGAGGCTCACTGGTAACAGCTAGTGCAGTGTCTTCTGGTCTGTGCTGAGTAAAAAACATCTAACATCTTGGTATTAAAATAGGTCTATGCTGAACGGATGGGTGCTTTTTTTAACCTTTTCTTTTTTTCTTTCTATGTTTAGTTCCTAAGTAAAGTTTATGCTGGATAGGTTTGCATCATTACAGCACCTATCATAGCACAAGTCCAACTGATGAGTAGAATGTACTGGTAGATCCTTCATGCTGGAAATTTCTTCTGGCAACTCCACTGAAGCCTCACAAGTTAAGGATGTAATATGTCCAGCTCAGCTCTAGGGGCTTCACTGAAAACTGTGTATTTGCTTCTGTATTCATATGTAAAATACCTATCCTGATTGAGCTCTATTCAGGTATATGGCTGTACTGGAGGAGATCAGGGGTTTGGACATCTAGGTACAATTGTGAAGTATCCAGAGAATATGGAAAGCCAACAGAGAACATCGTAGCAGAGAATTTTTTAATAGTTGTCATTAGAGAAAAGTCAAGTAAGGCTTCTTACCTGTCTTGCCTGTTAAAGTTCATTTGCATGTATGTAAACTGCTGTAGTGCATGTATTTTTTTGATGTTTGCTTTTTAAGACATACCTGTAAAAATTTAAGAAGGACACTTTGTGAACCCCATGAATACTGCAATAACTGCTTTTGCCAGTTTTGCTGATTTTGTTTCTGGCCAGCTACTGTTAGTAGCTGGTTACTATGGCACCTTTTCATTTAAAAACTGCCAAGGTTTCTTTGAATGTTGGAATCACAGCTGTGATGATCTTTCTGTGTTAGTGTTTGTTAGAACAAACATTTCTGGTGTTTTAACACCAGTAGATAGCCAAGCACTGCTATGTTGTTCTCTCACTATGCATCCTCTGAATGCTGAGTCAGTCCATAATGCTTTGTCTCTGCCTCTGCTGTACATGGGTCCTTCCCATGGATTCTGTCCTTCCCAGTCTGATCCCATGTGGGCTTGCCACAGGGTGCAGCTCTCCAAGCACTACTCCAAAACAACTGTGGTATCTATAGAACTGTTTCTCTTAAATGTTTGTGCTCTTCTCTCTCAGCTGCTGTTTCACAGCAGGTTTTTTTTCCTTTCTTAAATCTGTTCTCTCAGAGCATAACCAGCATTGCTCGTGGCTCAGTTCTCAGGAGGGCTGGTCCGTGTTGGAGCAGCTGGAGCTGGCTCTGATCTGTAGTGCGGCAGTGCTGGGCTCTGCCCACAGAGGCCACAACTGCAGCCCCCCTGCTACCAAAACCTTGCCACATAAGCCCAATACAGCATCATATCTAATTGAATTCGGTATCTAATAAATATAGAAGTATTCTTGCTCATTGCTTTAAAAATATGTTTAAAAAAATGTAAGAATGGTCAAGAATGAATACTTAAAATTGCAAGTTCCTATGCAGTTTGATACTGCTGAGCATTCTCCCTCTTTGTTTTCTCTGTGAGGTTGTGTTGAATGCCTAATAATTGCTGTACAAGCAACATTATGTAACAAAGCATTTTAAAACTGTAAGAGATGACATATTTGAGAGAAGAAAAACAGCACGACTCGAGTAAGTTGAATGAAACTGCAACTTGGGAAAGTTCGTTTTCATGGAATTAAAAAAAGCAGAAGAGAACTTCACAGCAGATCTCAGTTATGTGAAGTAACAGGCTGTGAAATTTCTCTTGATATGTTTACACATACTCTGAAAGTTGAGCTATAGGTCTGTAAAAGGTGGAAGGGGGACAACGCTTGATTGAAAGATTTCTGGTGGAGAAGAGTTCAACACAATACTTAGTAAAGGACTGCAATAAAAGAACAACAAAAACTTCTGTGTTTTCTTTAGTTTGAATGTATATAAGTTAACAGCTTTTAGATTTTGCACTTTCATCTCTTAGTTTGAGGAGTGTGTTGCGCTGTTTTGCTTTACACATACACAAATGTGCAAGGCTGTACATATGGAGTGAGAACTGTTATTTGTTTGTGTGCTACTGTATCACAGAGTGCTCTTTGATTCAGTGTTTTTATTTTTGTTGCAACTTGATGTTGAAATGATCTGAAAGATGTTTAATAAGAAAAAATGTGAAAAGACAGAGTTCGCTTTGATTTAAAAAAAAAAACAAACAGTCTTGACAGGCTTATTACCTTTTCGTAGGTACTATTTGGTGAAAGTATCAGCATGCAAATAGTTGATTAAATAACCTTTCAATGTTCCTTTGAAGCATAAGTAGAAAATGTGAAAGAGAGGATGGAGATGCTTTTAGGATGAAGTAACAAATAAAGAATGAATCTTGGCATCAATGATAGACATCAGATGAGAGAGTGGGAACTAGGTCAGAATATTATGTTTGGAAGTCAAGTGATAGAATTTGTTTCTAAAAAAAAGGAATTTCAAATTTAAAGCCTGGGAGTGGCCAGTATGATGAAGGTGGACCAAAAGTAAATTGGTTTGGATCTGCCTTATTGCTATTTCTGAGTTACTATTGTGAATACTAACTTAAGTGAAATTCTGTGTCACTGTGAGAAACTTCACAGTACATGAAACTTAATAAAAAAAAAAAAATCATTTTCTTCAGAAGCAATTTCTGAGGGAATTGTTTGGTGGTAACTTGTTTGAAAATATTATTCAGGATAGTCTTTGTGTTCTTCATGAATAATACATTATGCTGTGCACTGGAAGACTGGAAGAAGGCTGCTGACACTGGGTTCTACTTTTTATAATGGAGAGAGAGAGGAAACCTAGCTAAATGGAACCAAACTTACTTGCAGTTGTTGTCAGAGACGCCTGCCTTTCTTAGCATGGAATTTGTACATGGAATTTGGGCACTTATATTAAACAGGTTTCCTCGTATTGCTCTGATTTTTGCTTCTCTCCAATGCTCTGTTTTGTAGCTTACCACCTAAAATTAGATACCAGGGTATATAATAAGCAATGTATTGGTTTTCAACCAATATAATTGTATTCTAGAGGCTTTTCTCTGCTTGCCTGTCTTTTTTCTGAGGGGTTATTATTTTGTTACCAGTATCCTAAAGTACCTTGAAAGGAATATTGATGTTGTTTATAAAATCAATGAGTTTGCAATGTTTTGTGGGTTCAGAAAAATGTCATCTGAAGAGGAAGAAGGATGCCCTGTAGCATTTAATATGACTTGGTGAGCAGCCTGTCAGCTAAGACTTGGAAAGGAAAAAGTATATATATAAAATCAATTTAGAATGACAAGGAATCCACACAAGAGTTCAGGCATTCCTCAAGGTTCAAATGTTTCATGCATCCTGCTGTGTTCTGTATGCTCATAGGTTTAATAACAGAATCATTCTATAATAATAAATCCAAAGTGTATTTGTTCCATACATTCACAGTTTTTAAGATCACAGCAGTGGAATCATTTTGTTGTTGTTGTTGTTTTTGTTTTGTTTGTTTGTTTGTTTTCCTTTAGAAAATGTTGCAACTGCAGTTAGCATTCTGAAATATTGCTTGTTTGCTGATGGCTATGAAGCATCACTATTCAGTGTTAGGTCTGGAGACCTAACACTGAATGGGTGGGTGGAGTATAGAAGTGGTGTGTAGTAGCTCAGTTTATAATGAACACCGATAAGCTCTGCTGCTGGCAGCCTTACGGGAGAGAGAAGGAGTTGAGGGTTCTGAGTGATGTGTCACACAGCTTTGCACTGGTGAGAGTTCCTAGGTGTAACCATTGCTCAGATTTTGAGGTAATCCAAAATTCTGTGTGTTAGTTTTCCATTTCAAACATGTATACTGTATTTGGCTCGTGTTCTGATTTGCTGTGTGGGCTTTAGATTTCTAAGGCAGAAAATTAAGTTTTACTTCTGATATTCTATTTTTCTGTAAACAAAGGCAGTCCTAACCATGATGATCAATACTTAATCACTTTTAGCTTTCACTTTTTTTTTTATGTACAAAGTAAATGAAATTAAGCAATACGTCTTGTCTATAATTTGCAGATCCTGCAGCACTTGTTCTTTGACAGTAGTGGTGCTCTATAGTTAAAACATTCCTATTCCTTTTATCAGTTCTACAAAATTAAAGATAGGAAAATCAGTGAAAAAGAAAACAAGCTACTTTAGAGTATTGTTTCCATTTTTCTTTTGAGGTAGCATCTGTTACTATGAGTAAAATTATATGCGGTGTTTATAACTGAGAGATTGCAAAGTTTTCTTGTCTTGTTGAAGTGTTTTGTAAATAAGTTGTCTGGTTTAACGTTAGTAAAAATGAAGGTTTTAAAAAACAAATTCAGTTACAGTGACATTCCTGTGAGTCTTAGCTTATTCAAATAAGCATATGTGTGGTGGTTTGAAGAAATGCGCAGGTGTTTTTTTGTTTGATTCAGAATTTGTTTTCATATATTTTCACAGGCTGATCCAGAAGAATTGATTAAGATGGTAACACAGCATGTGACTCAGTATTCCTACACAGACTGGCCTGAAGAAATTGCAACTTTGATTAATCAGTTGCACTACTACAATGAACGATTACTGGATTTCACTCAGGCTCAGATTCTGCAAGGACTTGGCAAAGGAGTAGATGTGCAGAGGTTTACAGCAGACGGACAGTACAAGAGAGAAACAATACTAGGATTGGCAGAGTAAGTAAAGTCTATTAAGTTTTAATTATTTGTTTTTAAATTGAGTTACTTTGAGCCTCGAAGCAAGAAAGCAAATTGAAAATGGTGCTGACCTTTAGATGGGATGATAAGTTACCAGTTCCTCCAGATATTTACAGTGTAACATGTCTCCAAACTGGGATCTGAAAAAACTGTTCCACTTAAATGAAACATTATTCAAACAATTGGATCTGTGAGTTTTAATGAGAGATAAAACTCTGACTTCATTTTTAGCAATCAGTAGACAAAAAGAAAATCAAGGATGTATGTAATCAGGGCATCGGTAGAAGTCTGTTCTCTTCCTTTGATATTCTGTAAACATTTCTTTGAAAACCATGAGCATGTGCTTAAGATTCAGTTTATGGTCACTGTAACAAAAGAAACTAGAATACCCCCAAACTTCAGCTTCTTATTGAAGTTGCTATTAATTAAATTAATTTAAAATTATATATAAACTTTATCATATTTTTAGTCATTTGGTATTATTCATTTGGGATCACTGAAACTTTCCCTGTGCATGTTCTTCTGATTTTCTAGAAAGCTTTTGTTTCATCTTTGTTATCCAGAATTGGAAAAAAAATAAAGCTGTATAATAGTAATTTCTCTTTAGTAATTTTCTCTTTCTTGTTTTAAAAATGCCTTCTATTAACCTCTGCATGCAACTTCTTCAAGCTGTGAATATGATATAAATTTCATAGAATCTTAGAATGCCTTGGGATGGAAAGGACCCCAAAGATCATTTAGTTCCATCCACCCTGCTGTGGCAGGGTTGTCAGTCACTAAATTTATTGAAATCTGTATGTTCTGAAGGCAATCTCATTTGAATGGCTGCTGGACTGACTGAGGGTTAGTAAAAAGGAGACTTTGAAGCATGTAGTCAAGTGGTACTTCAGTAGACATTTGCAAACATCTAATTAATTACTTTTTCAACTTACAGCTTGCTTGCCTGAATCTTCTCTGTTGACTCCTAATCTGCATTTTCAGGTGAAAATGTTGTGCAGATTTAATAAAGCTTTTTTTTTTTTTTTTTCTTGCTTATTTTTTGAGTTATCATTAAGTGGTTCATGTTTTGAATCTTACATGTAATGCTGTTTGCAGAAGCACCTGGAAGGAATGGTACCATATTTAGAATACAGATTTATACGAGAACAATTTGTTTGCTAAAACTACTTAAATAATGTCAGTATTATTTTCCATGATTTGATGTATTCTCGTTAGAACTTTACACATTATTTTTTAAGCATTTAAAATCTGGGTGCCTCACAAGCTTAATCAAAGTTTTTAAGCAGTTTACAATTTCGGGGGAGAGAAGGGAGCAAAACATAGCAAGAATATACTAGAGAAAGAGTAAGAGAAACTAGAGCAATGCTGAATGGAAATTCTGGAGTAATCATCTGAAGTCTTCAGTAGTTTTAGGCCAACCATGGTGTATAAACTTTCTAATGTTGTTTTGTTATGTTTTTTTACTTGAGGCCTGGCTTTTTTGTTGTGATTTTTGTTTGTTTGTTTGTTTTTTCCCAATCCATCACTGCTTCTACTTCTGCTTAAATGCTTTAATCAGAACTTGATTTTTTATGCTTGAGTGTTTTGGATTAGACAGCTGGTGCACTTAGAACATGATCAGAATTTCTGTCATTTGTCTGACTTATTCTTGGCCAGTTTTGTGGATGATTTTGGTGAGTACAAAACAGGTCCCATTCCAGAAGACTGAACCAGAAGGTCCTATCCTCTTACTATGGCTTTTAACAGTGATGTTAGTTTCCAAACCATTCTGTATAATTTTGATGTACTTCTCTGTTACCAGTGTAGACATAGTTGTTTTTTTTTTTTCCCCCCATGCTTTGATGCTGCAGAAGTTAAATAGCAGTAACCTTCCATTTTATTCTCCTGCTTCAAACATGTGATGATAACAAAGGCTCTTGGCTTAAATCTTCATTTCACTTCTCCAGCTTAGTTGATAATGTTGTTTTTGCTTTCTCAATCTGAGGGCAGGTGACTGGAAACATCAATCTCATCTCATTATGACTGAATTCAGTACTGGTTGTAATGCTGACTGATGCGTACAATAATTGTGCATGCACCCATGCACATGTATATAGTACAACAGAGATTTAACAGAACAACATGGTGGTGGGAAAGTACTCTGAGCTTCCAAATACATACTTCTGGGAGCTTGAAGACGGTCATAAAAAATCCCAGCTGAATAGTAATGTGCAGACATATTTTCAGATGCTTTGTGTGTGCAGTGCATGCTGTCACACAGAGAGGACAGATAGGAATCATCCACAAGAGCTTCTCCTTTCTGTTATTGTAGCGCTCCTGGTGCAGCATTGCACCAGGAAGTAAATCATAACAGTACCCTTCAGTGGGAACTTCTCTGGCAAGTTTCAAGCTTATAATGACGGGCATTTAGGGCTGGGAATGAAGCTCAACTGTGGTGGAAAATCGGAGAGAAAGTGTTGATGCTGTTAAAGCAGAGGAGACAGGAGAACTGTTTTGGTTTTGTGTGTTTTCTTTTGCTGTAGTTATTTTAGTTCTTAAAGGTATTTCAGTAAATATTTATATTAAATATATATGTTTCCTTTTCATATTTTTCTTATCCATTATTTAGTGTAATGATCCTGCCTGATATTTTCCAAGGATTGTCATGACGTTTGAAAAAGTTTTGTTCTCTTTGTTTCTTTTTCATTTTGTTTTGGTTGGTTTGTGTTTTTTATCTTTGGCATTGTATACTTTCCTGGCATTTTTTGTCCTATTCAGCATGATTTGCAGCAACTCTTACAGTAGAACATAATGTTACATTGAATTAAGCATGTAAAAATCAGAACTAAACTGTATGAATGTGTTTGATCATTCAGGATGCAGAGAAGATCATGCCTTGTTTAGCATACTTCAAATTGTGTTATAGATCTACGTTTCTGAATGACAAAACAAAAATGGGGTGGATGTGCTAATAATTTTTTCTTGCTTTCCTTTTGTTGTTGTAAATGGTCTGCAGTGATGGTACAGAAAGTATTGTGCCGAAAATTGTTCCCTCATAGGATGTAATGAATCCACATAGGTGTAAAAGCCAGGTTTATGTAGAAAATTATTTTTAACATGAATCTGTAGAAACGTGGTGCTAATATCAATTTGCAGACCAGTTTACTGACAGTTGCAGTTATAGTTTGTGCTAGATTGTTCTGTTTTACCTCCTTTTGTCTGCCATGATTTCTTAAACAAGAATTTAAAATGGCGTGGTCAGCAGATTAAATAATAGATCTATCATGTAACTGTAAGCAGTGTTTCCCTTGGAATTGTCTTGAGGTGGAACAAAATTACGTTTTGCCTTAATTGTTTGGTTTTGCTTCTGTACCAACATAAAAACAAGAACCGTGTGTATTTATTTGAATGAGACTGGCTTCAGTGGATTGGTAAAAATACAAAGTGAACTTCAGGCTTTCATCTTGTAACAGGTTGTTCTGTTGAAGGGGTGTGCAATAATCAAAATTAATTGTTAGTATTTTTAGGACAATCAGAGTGTAACTGGACGCCTTCACACTTTACATCTACAACTATTAGAAATGCTTCTGGTTGTGAACTTTTAAATGTCTACATACCAGTCGTGCTAAAACACTTAATGTGTTGTGACCAAGTCAAGTAGGAGCTGTGGTACATTTCTTCACTTTTGATTTTGTAATCAAAATGAAAGCAAAACTGAGTTCTTTTTGCTGTAGCATAAATGTTAAGCAGAAACCCAGCTGTGACTGAGAACCAAGGCGTGTATGGAACAGTGCTCACCTTCCAAACACTTTCTTGTTGTATTTTAATTTTTACCCAAATAGAACAGTGAATAAAACAAGAAAACACACTTTATGCAATTTTATACAGCTATGATTAAAACAAATTTATTGGCTTTTGAGGAAAAAGGTTAACAAAAATCATTACTTTTGTAATGTAGATAATGATTTATTGTCATGTCTCTAGAAGCTTTGTGTAACTTTCCCTTGGTCTATTTCTTGTCTGTTTTCTATAAGAACACTTGAAGAAAACGTGTACAAGATTGCTGTTTCTTTGGCTCAACGATACAATGTTCCTCTTTGGGAAGTTTATATGATCCACCTGGAGTTTTTATTCACAGACAGCGGGTAAGTTTTCTTTCCTGCACGTAGAAGTTTGTTACACAGAAATGCATCCTAATCCAAGAGAAAATGGGTTGCCGTATGTTGGAGGCAAACATAGGTTTGTGTTTTTGTATTTCTTGCATTATGACAGATTATGGATTTCTGTTTTGTCTTTTCCCTGTGATGCTTTTGTAGTCTGCCATGAAAATCTGTTATAAATGAGTCCATGAGCATTTTCTTGTTCTTGTAAGTATCATCTGTGATAGCAAATCTATATTTTTGCAGTTCCTTGAAAAATGTTTGGAGGCATGATAATATTTCATAGAATCACAGAATGGGTTGGATTAGAAGGGACCTTAAATATAATCTAGTTCCAATCCCCTCGCTGTGGGCAGAGTTGCCAGCTTGCTAGATCAGGCTGCCTAGGGTCATATCCTGCCTTGCCCTGAAAGTCTCCTTGGTTGGGGTATCCACGGCTTCTCTGAGCATCTTGTTCTAGTGCCTCACCACTCTCTGAAAGAAACATTTTTCTCTAATATCTGGTCTAAATCTCCCCCTTTTTTAGTTTAAAGCCATATCCCCTTGTCCTGTCACTATCAGACCATACAAAAATCTCCCTCATAATTATAAGCTCCTTCTATATTTGTTGAACTCTCCTAAGTAATCACATGTAAAATAAGTTTGGTCTTCTCAGTCGTGCTCTTCATGTATCCAAGTTCTGTTTTTTCCCCTTCTTTTTAGTGAAAATGGTTTTCTACAAGAGTTTTTGGCCATTATTTTCCAGACTACTAGACTGCAGCCAGCCATACCTGGCGCTGATATTAGTGAGATTCTCCTCTTTTCCATTCTACATTCAGTTCTTGTCTTTTCCTTTTCAGACTTTGGTATCTTGTCAGTCTTACAAGTACTTTAGCATGTTCAAAGAGAAATAAACCTGTTCAGTGAAAGACCAAGCTACTTGCTGAAACTGTCATCTGAGTGCACTGTGATTTAGAGCCCCCTGTGCAATACAGCAGCTGTTATCTGTTGTTCTGACAGACATAATGAAATTAGTTGGTTTCAAATTTTAAACTGTGACAGCAGCACTAGCTTGCAGTATTATTTCTACCTCTCTTAACATTAACTATTAATTAAAAAGTATTAAAATGCTTTATAGAATATGAGGCAATAAATCTAAAACCTAATAAGTTTTGGTCCAAGTTGTGAGAAGTTGAAATACCATTCTGGGATTTTCTTTGCTTCCTCTTGAAAACAGAGAAATTGTATTGTCAAAATGTTGGTGCTGCTTCATGATGTAGTGTTTTAAACTAAATGTAGAGCCAGGGTGTAAATTTGGCAGCGCTGGGATGAGTGTGAAAGAACCAGCTGATTTATCTGAGTCTAAAGTATCAAAGGTGTTTTGAGTCAGTTTTCTAGCACTTTTTGTTCTGTCTTCTGTTAGTATTCATGGAATTCTGAAATCATTGAAGTACAAAGTAACAACTGTTTCCCTAATGAGATTCAAAAAAAAGTCTTGAAAATTGATACATAATAGCATAATGTGCTGCTGAGTATGTTTTGTTGTATCATAATCTTGTTTTAAAGTTGATTGACAGCATATGGCCATTAAAGTATATTTTAGTCTTGGGATTATGGCATTAATAATGTATGAGTCATTATGCATTCATTCTGAAATGAAGTTTATTCTAAGACATAATCTCTTCTCCCAAATACGCAGTGTTGCTATAAGCCAGCCTTTATGGACAGAAACTCAAATGAAGGACCTAAATCATTTGTATTAAGCATTTATTTGATTAGTTGATGAGAAATAAACATGTTTTTCTGTTGTGCTTTGAATTTGAAAACAGATATATAATTCAGTGAAAACTAATAATTGTCTCTTTGGAAGGATCTGGTCAAATTTGATTTCCAAACTCTTAAAATACTTTTCATGATTTTGTCAACTATGTTTGTCCTTATGAATTCAGTTCTGGAATCTTTCTGAATGGTATAATGAACCCTTTGCCTTCGTCTGCCAACAAATGACACAAAAGAAAGAAAACCTTACAGTAACACTCTGCCAATTAAAGCTTAATATCCCTTCAGCCTATAGTTTCATTTTGGGGTATGGAGAGAAGAACTTGTATAGATCACTCTCCTGAAATAAACCTGTTCTGAGTGCCAGTTTTGTCTGTCATTAAGAGTGAACAGCACTTCATTTACATTAATGTTGTCCATTTTTCCCTTAATGTGCTAGAGCTATTACATTTAATCAATAAGAATTTAGAGACTTAAATTAATGCTTACAAGCTTAGTAACCTAACTAACCTAAGTTCTAGACATAAAAACAACAACAACAACAACAAAAAAAAACAACAACCCAAAGCACCCAAAACTTCTCCCTTAAAAATTAGAGATTCATTTTAAACTGAGAGAAGATTGCAACTGTAGTATTTATTGTGTGAAACTCATTTTTAGGAGTGAAGCTTAGATGTATTTTCCTTGGACGCCAAGCAGAAACGTGTGTCATATATGGCATACAAAATGAGGAAATAAATGAAATAAGAATTCTAATGTAATCAATTCCAAAGGTACTGATTCTAAAATGTAGTTAAAAGACTTTCAGTCTCATACTGAAACATACTACCTAATATGGCCCGTGGCTGGATGCAGGAGAGAGTCAAGGTGATAGTCATCAGTAGGTTACTTCTTTCCTTGGATTTCAGTTACCTTTCTGATCATAGATGTATAAATTCAAGATGAAACTTCAGTGATATGCATTCTTTTTTATCCTAGTTGAGGGGAAAATGTGAGACTGGCTGAGGTCAACCTGAGATTTGGTAGCATTCTCGTAACTTTCCATGGATGACAGTTTGAAAGTTACTGTAATAAAACTGTCAAATTAAATACGCTAAGCATGAGTGACAGTGTCAAATAGGGCAAGAATCAATTTTCAATGATAATCTCTGTCAAAGCATGCACAGATTTTCATCTGCTACAGAAAATACCATGTACTAGATTGGGAGAACTGATCAAGCTTAAGATTCTCTAGCATCTTTCAGCTACAGGTGCCGTGTGGTTTATCTGTCTGTTGTTTTTAAGGGCTTCCTATATGCATCTACTGATGTCTGCTTTTACATTTAGTTATAATTAGTGATTTGCAATGCTTCTTTTAATCCCATTTCAGTATGCGTCTCCCGTAATCTATATGACCAGGTAAACAGATAACATGATCAGGAGATTGAAGAACATCTTAACTTTTATTTATGATGAATTGAAACTGTCAAAACTTTTAAGAATAAGTATTTACACTTCCATAATCTCTTGAAAAGTTGAACTTTACTGACTTCACTCTATAAACAAATAAGTGTTCTGTCTTCAGGAATGTTCATCTGAAGACACATTCATGACACTTCCAAGTCTTTGAAGCAGAATTCTGTCTAAATGCAGGTTGTCCACACTGGAAATAGAAGAAAGAGCACAAAGTCTTGGTCTTTTTGAGACTCTGAAAACAAGTCCCGAAACCTTATATGAACACATGGTTAAATATGTTTACCCAAGTATTGAAGGTAGAGATCACCAACGGTTGCTTTATTATTTCACGCTCCTGGAAAATTGTGGTTGTTCAGAAGTTGTGAAACATGCTGTGAAGCCTGAAACTCACATCAGACTCCTGAAAAAGTTCAAAGCAGTTGCACCAGGTATGAGCTACTGCCTATTTGCTTTCCTAGCGGTACTTAATATTCTGTTTTGCTGACACAAGTATGCTTATTAATATTACTTTTTAAGAAGAAATGCAGACATCCTGGAGCATGAACCTGAAAGTTTGATGTGAATTGTCTTCAGCAATTTTGAGAACATTATTTCATCCTTCAAAAGTCAACATTATATAATATGTCAAAAACTGTTAAGGATTTTTGTAAAGAGGGTTATTTTATTTTGTCCTTTTGCTTTGATGTTACCTCCTGCTTTTGCATAAAACCATTATTTATCCCCTTATGTTATTCCTCCCCTTCTTCCTCCCTAGTCTGTATGCATGACTGTAAATAAAAGAGGAATGAGAGTTTTTCTAGTTTTATGCAGAAATGTGAAGGTGTAATTTTGAATAACTTCTATTTTGTTTGCCTTTTTCTCTTTGCCAATAGGTCTTAATTACAAAAAGCTAATGGATGAAAATGAAAACCCTTTGGAAACGTTGGAGCCTATCCTTACAAGTCAAAATATTTTATCTATTTCCAAACTGGCTCCCAAAATCCCTAAAAAAGATGGCAGTATGCTATCACCAAGCTCTCTTTATGCTGTCTGGTTACAAAACCTTTTTTGGAATGGTGATCGCCATCTCATTAAAAAAATACCAGAAACCATGGATGAATGGCTGCATTCATATGACGTGTGTTCAAAGTACTTTGATAGACTTGATCCAGATGATATCATCACTTTTATTGATGAAATTACTTTTTCTTCAAAAGCTGTCACAAAGGTAAGTGAATCTATTTGAAGAATTTCAAACTTCAGGTGAAGCACCATTGATGTACTGTTAGGGAGAAATTCATGGCAAAGTTTGGTATTTTTAATTTTACAGTTCTTGAAGATAATTTCATGAGCATATACATTCCTGTACACCTTTCTCTTTTATTCTCCTGTCAGTATACAAAGAAAAATAATTGTTTGGATACAGGAGTTGGCTCTGGGGATAAGAGAGATTTTCAACTTTAAATCCAAGTATTCTGGCTCAGAAGAGAATAAGATATTCTTCTCATGTGTTTATTTTACTCGTGCTAATCCTGAAATTCATTGTGCTGCAAGGTTCTATTTACTAGCAGTCTTTTGCATACTGAATATGATGCTCCACAGAGAAGTGTTCTGGGCCACTGCATATGGTTTCCAGGCGCTGTAATAATTTAAATGATAAACTGAGTCGTAATTTCCATCTGGCTGAAAGCCTAGCATTGAAAGAATGTACTCTCATGTCTGTAGCATAAGGTATCAGATCTGCATTTTATTTTTGCCCAGTGAAACTTGGTTATAAAGATATTTCTAACATAAAATTTTACCTATGCTTTGTCATGTATCTTTACTACCAAGCACAGAAGAGCAATAAGAGGTTTCTTAGGTATTTCCTTAAGAGCCTGAGATACTGTCTTCACTAACTTAATCTGAAATGGAAAGATGATGGAGTTTTGTTGTTGTTTTGTTTTGTTGTTGTTTTGCTTTTTAATCTTCCCTGCTCTGCATCATGCTCATTTAATAGTAATAAATAATAAACAGAACTGTTTATTATAAGTGTCATTTTTTTCCTCTCTCTCTGGATATTGTTTTAAAGTGCCAGACCTTAGTGAAAACTTTTTGTTATTCATTGAGTCATGTCTCTGGTGACAACAACATGGCCCACGTGAACAGCATGAAGCTACATCAGGCGAGGGGCAGGTGGAGGTTAAGGGAAAGGCTCTACACCAGAGAGTGCTTGGGCCCTGAAGCAGGCTGTGGTTGAAGAAATGTTTGAACGTTGCTCTCAGAAATATGATTTGGTTTTTGAGAGGTCTTGTTGAGTCAGGAGTTGGATGTGATGATTCTTTTGTCTCTCTTCCAGCTAGGTTTATTCCATGATTTAGAGAGAGTTTCATGCCTACTGGGAGATATTGGTACTCAATTGCTAGACGTGACCCTGCACTGAGGTGGCCAGGGGATGACCATATTCAAATGAGAAGGAAATATTGTCTTCATGTATGACTGCTTTTAGTAATTTCTTGAAACTCTCTTATCGTGCCTTGAGCATTTCAGAAGCTATTTCTCATTTATTCCAGATGAATGATGTAAAGGGTATCATCCCCTGTGTACGTATTTTGAAATGTTTTGTTTGTTTCTGTTTAGGATTCTAAAATAGTTTCTGTACTCTCTTAAGGGTGAGTAGGTGTAAAGAGAAGAACTGCCGGTGGCTCTTTGAAGGTTATTGTAGTTGCTCTGTAAGCAGAACTTAGCAGAAACCTTTTTGGTCTGCAGCCCAAAGTCATAAAATGAACTCAAGAATTCTTTGAAGCAGTCGATGGCATCTACTGTGCACTGGGTCTGGGAATGAAACAGCTGTTTAACCGGCTTGCAACTATACTTGTCTTTAATAATTTTCAAATGGAGAGCGTGCAATGAAAAATTAACGTAACAGTTGCTGAGACAGTATTTGATTCAGAGATCTCTTTCCTACAACTTTTATGCATGAAGTATTTTTCAGATTAACACTATACCTTTTACTTAGAATTTTAGTTCCTGTTACATTTCTATATTCCATAGAGATATTGATGTTTAGAATAAATAGAGATCTGCAAAAACCTTGATGCTTGCACATGAATTAATCAAGGAACAATCAAGAAATTCTCAAGTGATAAGGAGTTATGGAAGGAAGGCCAAGTAGGTAGGATGGGACAGTTACTCTGGAGGAGTAAGGCAGCATGGAAAGCTATGTAAGTTGAATCCAGGGTACCACTGGTATTTTAACTGACTGGGAATTTAGGAAGCTGATACTAGAATATCCCTCACTATTTTAGTGTATTAGCAGAAGTAAGGAGGGGCAGGTAACAGGTCAGCAAAGCAATTGAAATCATCTTCTACTTGTGTGTCACTTGATAAAACAGAATGTGGAAATGATGCTTAACTGTAAAAGGCGAATTAAAGCATAGGGATTTCTTTTGCTGACATCTGCAACTTGTAATTGTTAGTGAGAAAGATGGTAACTTGGTGGGGTTTGATAACGGGATCCCTTCCTCTCCTTTACTTTGTACTTGCTTTTCTATGTCATTTTTAAATTATTATGTTTTGTTAAGAGACATTTGTGTATAATGTCACAATAATTACAGCATGGAGTATGGGTTGGGAAAGAAGAGTGAGCGGCCATAGGTCTGATTTATTACAGAACTTTCCTTATGGTGACATGCAGAAGTTGTTTGCATTTTTTGTATGTGAAAATGCCATAGCAACTACTTTCATTGTTGCTCCTTCTGTGCTACGAATAAATGGACATCTGAAAGGTAGAAGGATAACTTCTCAGATTAGTTAGGCCGGCAGTAAATGGGTTTACAGGGAGATGAATGAGCGGTGCTTAGCTGGCAAAGAAACTGAGAAAATCTCAGTTGGAGAAATGAATGAGCTTTTTATACTTGTCAGTAGCCTTTTGCATAACTGTGTTAGTTTTCAATTCACATCTAGTGATTTGTGGTATAATGAGGTTTTTGGTGACTGTGTGCTCATATAAGAGCTCAGATGTATTCTTCCATATTTCTTGCAGTCAACAGAAATCAGATACCACCTGGAAGATGAGATTCAGTTCCCCAGTCTTAAAGAATCAAAGTAAAGGGTGACTCTGGGTGGTGGGAACCGTGTAGGCAGAGATGTATCACAGTAGGACTCTGATAAATCATTAAGCCCAAAGTAATGCTGTTATTGTACTGGATATTCTGTGCAAGACAGATCAGACTAGTTCCCAAATATTTTTTTGATTTATATTTTTTATGCCAGCATATCTCTGGAATATGGTCTATGTTTTCCAGGGGGAAATTAAGGGTGACTTTTGAAGCTACAGTAATACTTGATTGTTCAAGTGGCTAGTTATTCTTTTAAATGATAGACCTGGTTTAATGGAAGATACTGGTGGTAGGTGGACAGTTGGACTAGATGATCTTGTAGCTCCTTTCTAACCATGGTGATTCTATTGGTTCTGTGATATTTACCACCTTTTAGATATTCCATGTATGAGATTTCCTGTTTTGTTAGATACTCCAAATGTTCAGTGGCATTAACACTTACATTCTTGAATGCATTTTTATTTTCTTTTTCTTCCAGTTTTAAAATAAAGGAGAGTTCTCCTTTATTTTAAATAATGCTGACTTTGCAAATACTTAATTACAGCTGTGATCATTGCAACTTTGTCTTCTTTGTGACCTGTGTGAAGCATTTTTTTAAAAATTCTATTGTTGCTGACGTTTTTTTGGTTGTGCTAGATGGTCATTTACATCTTCAGAGAACCACCTGCTTCAGTTCATATGTCATTACTCAGAAATTCATTGAAACATGCCTGAAAACCAACCACAAAACCACAACTGAAATCAATTAGCTTTTATATCACCATGTTTTCGATATTCAGGATAATATTGCAGATGGGGATGGGTGTAGTATGTTCAATAGGAAGAAAAGATTACAGCTTAAGACTGGAAAAGAGAACAAAAAGCAGTGGTAAATCAATTAGGTCTTTTTAATAGCAAGATAATTAAGGTTTTACTTCACAGCGTCCACAGACTCCCACATTTGTTTGACCTATGGCTTATGGGTTTTTTTTTTGTTTGTTTTCTGCTCCATTCTTTTTTTTTTTTTTTTTTTTTTTTCTTCTGATGCAAAGGAAGGACTTCACTAATAGTGTAAGGGTTTTAATTGAAAGGTTGACCCTCATTCCTTTTGAGTTTGTAATGTCTTTTTGACAATTTTCATCTTACTTAAGCAGGAATATGATCTGCATGTTCTGACTAAATTCCAAATGGATGGAGAGTGGACAACTCAACTAATGCATGGTTTTATCTTTCAATTTGAATGACTTCAAATGCCATTTTAATTAGTTGTAGGAAAAGCTCAGCTTATAAAAGTTCATTGTAATATTCAGTACCTTTTGGTTGACTGATTGACTTTTTAGCATTTTACATAGTTTTAAGGGAAATGAGTTTAGCTTTACTTGAAGATGTACAAGACATGTTAATAATGTTCTTACAAAGCACAGCTGCATTCATGTCAGATTCTGAATTGTCATCTTTTTATCACTTTTGATCACTGTGCTCTAGTTCAATCAGTCTGTCTTGCATGACATCTTCCTTCATATTCATTAACAGTACCTCTTTTTCTGACATAATACATTTTAGATACTTCATTGTATCCTACCATTAGTATATATTAATAAGTCTGCTTCAAGAGGAAACATAAGGACTAGTGTCTTTCCTTTAACCGATCCCTTATGTTTGTTAGTACTTCTACACTGTTCTTCAGTTTAATTGTACTACAGGTGTTTATTTTCTTTGTAATAGCTTACATGCCATGGATTTTTTGTTTATCATTTGCCGCAAAGTACAGCACCTGCCGATTAGTGACTAAACCAACATTGATAACACACCAGTGTTTTGACTTGCACAGCTTCAGGACTTTCTCTCCTTCATGTTAGAAAGTTGAATGTAGGCAAAAAGGGTAGAAAGGGTCACAGCCTGGACAGGTGATTAAGTCTGGCAAAAGGAATTATATACCATATAACATCATGCTCAGCAGTAACAAATGGGGGTATTTGGGTGTCTTCCAAAGGCAATCAGAGATTTTCTTAGCATTGTTCTATTTATGATAGGTGGTGAGTTACTCACTCCATGTTTTAAACTATCTTTGTCTTCATTCAAAAGCTTTTTGGCCTTTGCTATTCCAGTTGTCACCTCCAACTTGTAACAATTGGGAACCATCTTTCATTATCCTGTAATTAATGTTTGGTTTTCCTTCTACTATTTCTTATTGAGATATGCCTAGATGACATTTGGTTGTTTAAGTATGTGAAGCTGGAATTTGATAGCAGAGACAGGAACTGAATCAAACTGTTTACTTTGAGCATTGGGTGGTGTGTATTTGTTGGTTGCCCGAAGAGGTTGTCAAGTCTCCTTGAAGATCTTCAAAATCTGCCTGGACCTAGTCCTGAGAAACCTTCTGTTGATTTTTCTGCTTGTGTCCCTGCTGGTGTTAGGCCACAAAAACCCAGACAACCCTTTCAACCTCATCCAGTCTCTGATAATGTTGCTGGGGTCCCGGATTTTCATCAAAAGTGAAACTGTTTTTATCATCTCAAAGCTGAATGTTAATCATATGTTAATCATTGTCAATAAGAGTCAGGATCAGAAAGTTCATGAGCAAATGAATGTTACTTGTGCAATACTTTAAGAAGTACTTAAATATTCTGAAGGAACTGGGCTTCTAGGGTCGACTTTTATCCTAAGGAGTGAAATCTGTTGTGCTGAAATTGTGTGATGTTCCTTTATTTGAAAATGAAAGAAAAATTATTTTTAGTTTTTTTTTTTTAATCACGCATTGAAGCCTATAGAAATAAAGATCCTTTTGAACTTTAAAACCTTTTAGAAAAAAGAAAACTTCACATTCAAACAAAGATTGAAGTAGCCCCTAAGCTATTTTTTTTCACAGAGTCTGACACCAAATCTCATTACTGAGCTGACTAGAAATATGGAGGATAGCCATTTATGTTTGGGAATAAAATAATCATAGAGAAGATATGTTAGTAGTGCTGCATTTTAGTAGTATGCAAATAAGAATGCAAAATTAAAATGGTCTTGGAATAAGATTCTTGTTTTTAATGCTCTTCTATGTATGCTGATGGCATCGTGACTTTATGCATGCAGAATATTCACATAGTTCTCTAGGATATAACAGTTAGATGGAATACTTAAATTGTTTGCCTTTTTGCATCTCTCTTAATTGCATTTGGAACATTAGAAAATATACAGTTGAAGGGAGAAAATGAAAAATATAGCTGTTTTCATCTTTTATGAGGTTTACAAAATGGATACATAAATCCATCCACAGTCATTAAATTGTAACATGATATGAAGTGTATCACCTTTTTCCTGCTTTTATTATAACAGCTTAGTTTTCCTCTTTCTGTGGTAAATCCACCTTTTTCCTGTTCAATATGTCACACAGATCCAAGCTTTGCTTTCTATTTCTTGTGTAACTCTCCTTTGAAGATAACATTCTTAGCACATCTTTGTGTAGTAAACCGAAAGTTAAAACAACTGATGTTAAAGCACGTAATGCTGTGGGTGTAGGCAGAGGAGATCTTCGTCTGTCAGAAGGTTTATTACAAGCATCTTAAAACAGGACTTGAAATTATAATTTAACAATTTATACATGACACATAATTTTAAAATAATATTTCAGACTTTGTTTTAGATTTCCAGCTGATGCTGCTGTTAAGAAAACAGCAGTTTGCTGCAAATGCTGCCTGTATAAAAAGTATTTCCATCTTTATCTGCTCCCAAAGTACTCCTGGAATCTGGAAGCTTGGAAATCAGTAGTTGTTGCCTGGCTTCTATTCTGAAGTACTCAGTTCCATTCTGATGCACTGGAATAACCCCATCGTGCCAGATGGTAGCATAGAAGGAGACTTCATTTGGTGTATGCATGAATATATCTGGAAAATCATCTCCGTCTTGCTTTAATGCCTAGATACATCTGGTTGTAAAGGTCTTTCAAAACAGCAAGTTGTTATTCTGTATAACTCACACTTTAAATATGTAGATTTGAAAGGATTTTGTATCTCTCTTAAAGCCAATCTGTTGCAGCCTACATTTTATTAAAATTATGTAGAACTCCCAATATACTTCTATGAGAGTCTGATAAAAACTTGATAGCTTCTTCATTGCAGTTAGTAGCATAATATAGTGGTAACCCACCTGTGAAGTAATTTCAGAAAATGCTCAAGCAGATCAAAACATACATGGTTCAAGATAAATGATTGAAGGAGACTTCTATGTGCTTTTTGTTTATGATTTTAGTCTTAGAGATCTATTTCAAGCAATTATCTAGATCTAACAAAACTAAGCTTAGGTTAATTTTTTGGATTTGATTTTTTCAGTTTGTGTTGTAGGATGATCCCCAGACATCTCTTAATGCAAAGTTAAACAGTTAAAAAAAAGACAATCTGCAAAAATAATGAAAACTTCTTCAGAAATATAGTACTTTCTGTTGTGAGCCATATTCAAGATCAGTAAAAGAAGGGATGACAGAAGAAAGTAAATGGAATACTGATCTTTTTAAAAATAAATGAGTAAATAAGTTTGTTTCTCCTAAAACATTCCTTTTTTTTTAATGCACAACTGTAGAACAGTGGACCTCTAGGCATTCTTTTAATACAAATGTAGCATATAGACAATAATAATTATGATTTAATCTTGAACATTCTCTTTCAGCTGCCTGTTGAAGTCAGGATAGAAGTGACCAAGAAGGCTGTTAACGCAGTCAAACATCTTTCTGAGAAATCAAGAAAAAAGCCTTCTGAGAATGACATGGAAGATGCTAAAAATCCAGCTGCTGCATATGAAAAAACTCTGAATCACTTACAACAATCCCTTGCTCATCTGGAAACACTCACTCATAGTTTTATCACTTATTTGAAAAACAGTGAACAGGTAATGGTTACCAGTCTGATACATGTTTTGAGTGTTGCCATAACCAACAGTGATACACATCAAACTGCTGTCATATTTTTTGTGTTTTGTAGCTTTGTTTTTGTTTACTTGGTGTTTGAAAATTCACTTCTACCGCTCTTTTCTATTTTGTAGTAGATGTTTTATCTTGGCAGAAGTAAAGATGACACATACCCATAAATAAGGAGTATACTGATTTGTGTTCAAAATTTATCTGTTCACAGGACGTGCTACAGAAGTATGGCTATTTATATGATCTGTCAAGGTCAGAGAGAGACCAAATCCGTGAGCAAGCAGTAACCATGTGTATAGATGGTCAGCCTCTGGACATGATACAACAATTGATAGAAGTGGCTGTTGGAGACCTTTGTCTTTCTACCAAAGATATTGTCCAATGTGCTATTAAAAAAATTATCTGTATGCTAAGGTAAGTCTACTGTCAGCACTTTTTTGTTTGTTGGTTTGTTTTAAATTGAGTGCTTGTTCACTTTGAATGTGTGCATTTTATAGATTTGGTAATGAGAGGAAATGACTTCTTATTTTTTCACACATAGATAACTTCATATTCAGATAAGACAGTTATTCTGAGTTTAGGAAGCCTGAGTTATCTGAACAAACAAACAACAGAACTTATTCTGTCTACTGACGAGTCCTTTTCAGTTTAAAACTTTGAGGTTTGTAATTCCATTATGTGTGCATGCAATTCAGAAATTTTTGGCAATTTTATGATTGCACGTATTTCTTCCCTCTTCAGGAGAGGGAAATAATGTGTGCATTTTCATGCAGGTATTTGTGCAGTAGAAGCCTAACAACAGCTGTTGCCACAGCGTTTAATGCTACAAAATGAAGTATGATTTCCATCTTTTGAGTAACTTGCTGGGTTTTTTGGGGGAGTGTTTTGGATCTTTTTCTCATTTGCAAGCTATTCAGATTTATGTGTTAATTTAAAATTATGAATTCATAGTCCATAAGTTTGTCATCTTTGTTTTTTGTTCTCGTAAAGAAAACTCTGTCTCCCTTTGTGTCACATCCAATCCCCAAGTTAAACTGCAACTGTGATTATTCTATGCTTCCTACAGCAATTAAAAGTAACAGTGATTAAAAATAAATGACACAACAAGCTGACTTTTTGGGGAGAAATTTTGATTTGAGGAAGAGCGTTTATTTGACCAACTCTTTCAGTGTTGACACTGTTTCTTGCTGCTGACGGTGCCATCATACAAACGTGCCCTGCCAGAAGCAAGTCTTCATCCCTATCTTTTTCTAGAATTCACAGCTCCAGAACCTCTGTAGTGGCTTTACACAAACCAAGCCAGTCTGTTCATACCACCATAGCAAAATGAATAATCTCTTATGTGAAAAATATAGAGAAAAATGTAAAATAACTAGGTTCCACACTTTATACTTACATGTCCTTGAATAATTCTGTTGATATGGGGTGAGTCCTGGATGATGCTAGAGGAAATTAAATCAGCTGGTGCTGGTTTTCTTAGCCTTGGTTAACAGTGAGTTTAGTGTTTGCATTAACTTCAATTAATTGGTATTTTACATGCATATATTCTTTATACTCTTGTTTCTAAATAACAAATATAACACATGTAAGGAGTCTTAGAAAACTGCTGTAGTTATTGTGTGCTTCCTTAAGTACCTGTTGTGTCTTCGATGACAAAGGAAGAAAGATTTTTGCATTGAAGAATGTACTACTGCCTGTTGAGTTAGCAATGATGTCTGTATTTACTGTATTTTAGCCCAGAATAGGCATATCTTTCATTCATAAGTTTGAGGTTAAAGTAATTTTAATTCCGCTGGCATTTAGGAGAATATTCCATTGGAAATATAGAGCTGTTAAAAATTCATGTGAATGGACTTAATGAGGAAATGGACACAGGTGAGGGGAATAAAAGCAAGCTTTTTGAAAAGCCCTTCAGTGAAATAATGTACATTTTGTACATTATTTTTAGTGCTTATTCCTAGCTGAGCTTGCCATTCGTAATACCTCCTCCTAAGAAGTAGTAAGTAAATAAATAAATAAATTGACAGCTTTCGTAGTGATGGTGACTATAAAATTCTTCTGGTAAGTAATGTTGAACTATGGTATATTCTTTGAGGTTCAACCTTTTTCCTGCCACAGTGAAACTTGAAAATATTTATTAGAGCAGTGAAATAATAGAGAATTTGGCTTAGGGGCTTGAATGATAATCCAATAAAGGGAGTGTACATGGAAAACATTGCGTTAGAATTAAATAAGCCTGTGAAGATCCTCTTTAGCAAGGATTTATGTTGTGAATGTTGAAGTCTATGAATGTTTGCATCTCATTAAGAGCAACCTGTCCTCTTCCTGTCAAGGAGATAGCAATGTTCTGACACATGCCTCTCTGATATAATTTAACTAATAATGATAAGACAATAATATAATATAGACAATAATATGATAATAGTTTCCATTGTTGTTGATCTGGAGCTGAAATGTGAAATTCTGAAGGAATTAAGCAGGGGAAGAAGTTCCGGGATTTGACACCTGTACCCCTACCATAATTTGTGTTCCCAGGGAAAATAGAATCCAATATGTTTTGTGATCATTGTTAACAGAATATCAATGAGATCTTAAAAATCCTTCTTTTAGTGATGCTCTTCCTCCTCCAGAGCATCATGAAAATACTCACTTTGGCTGTTTTTTTTCTTTTTCTATAGTCTGATTAAATTAATTCATCAGGGACGCTCTCTTGGATTTGATGTAGGGGAATGCTGCCTGCTGGGTCTTTGATGTGCTAAGTATTCCATATGAAAGACCACTTTATCAATGACCTCGTGTAACCAGCAGAAAACTTTATTTTGACGAGTAGGAATGGGAGTGCAGGGGAGAAAAGCACTTTATATTACTTATTATAAATGGACAGACATTTCTCATTTTAATTTTTTTCCAGAACTGTCTTTCAAGGTATTTCTGTTCTAAACAGATACATGGAACACACGTGAAAGTATTCTGCTGTTAAATTGCTTCTAGGCTCTTTAAAAAGAAGATAAAAAGAAGGCAGCCTGTCAAAGCATTTGCAGCCTTCTTTGTCAGAAAATGTGTCCCCTGAAGTCACTCAGTTTTGGTGTTCATAGCATCCTCAGTGCTGCGGTGAACATAGCAATGTCAGTACCATTGTCTGTCTTGCTAGGGTTTGTCCAGTTGGTAAATAATAATTTGGTGTTACATGACCACTGTCCTAATGTGCCTAGCTGGAATGCAGCAGTGTGATGTATCTGGATATAAAGTTTATGTCTTAATTCAGCTTCTGTGAATCTCATTAATATGCAGTCTACGGCAAACTTCTCTAAATTCTCCTTTCTACTTCTTTTTTCTGCAAATTGAATTATGTGTTCCTTATATAGCCATTGCAAAGCAGGAGTGTCTGAAAGTTGGTTAAAAGTTCTGTACCATGACCAGTAACTCCTAAACAGCACTTTCCATTAAAGATTGGAAAGTATATCCTTCCTGTGGACAAAACAGGAGAGAGAGGGAATTGGGGCCTTAGTTTGACACCTCAGATAAACTCAGAAATTCCCAGCTTTTCAACTGGTGTATGATGAGCATTATTTTAACCACAATTCTTCTTTACGAATGCAAACTAATGCTAAAAAAAAACCTCAAAATGTTATAAAACAAGATGCTCTAGTTAATTTACCGTCTGTTTGCCAAGAGGATGAGAGTCACTGGGTGGTAGTAGTCGCATAACAAAAAGTGGAAAGTTTGACTACTACAGTGTTAAGAAGCATGAAGTAAAAATCCATCAGAGAATAGAAAATCCTTGAAGTAATATCCTCCCTCTTATGAAATTCAGAAAGACGATATTATAAGATAGCATCACTCTAAATATAGCAAGCATTTAAAAGAAACGTTGTGTCTTGCCATCTCTTAAGCCTACTGGCATTGATGCAATTTCTGTGAATGAAAGTGGTTTCATCTCTTTTCTAAGCTCAAATACTAGCTTGAAAGCGAGAGCATAACACAAATCAAAGCATATTAACCGCAGCATTTTATATGGCATTTTCATTTCAGGGTTCATGGGCAAAAAACCGTGCTTAAAAGAAGTCTTTCCCATGAACCTGGGAAGCTAAGTTTTCTTTAATAATTCCAATAATTGCAACCTTTCAAGGGAAAATGCTGATATATATATATATATATATATATATATATATATATATATATATATATAAATATATATATAAGCTTTGATACAGGACTGTTTTATATAATAGTTTTGCAGGAGACAAATTTCTTCTTTGGCATTTAACATTCAAAGTAATGCTTGTAGGGTCATAACTCTGAACTCAAGTTTCCCTGGATTTTCTGTAACTATGGTGACATGGAATGTAATTAAGGTACTGTAACTATAAATGAAACCAGTGAATGTGGATGTGAAAAAATTATGGTTATATCTGTGATATACATGAAAGCAAAACAGAAATGCACTACTTCTGTGATTGAAAATATGCACCCTTCCTTTTAGTTTTGTAACTGCAACCTCCCTTGAAACACATTAAGTATCTTCACTTATTGAAATGTTTCCTGTCTGTTATAGAAGAATCTTTTACAAAGTATTGAGTTTCTGTAAAAATAAATTAGTTTTTGGTGTCCTGCTGCCTTTACAGTGAAACACAACAGTGCTGGACTGGGAGATGAGTGGGTGGAGAGGGGATCTAGGCCATGCTGATGTGACAACAGGCTCAGTGTGCCCCAGCAGTGTGCCCTAGCATCCAAGAAGCAAACTGTTTTGGGGTGCATTGAACACAGCATAGCCAGCCATACAAAAGAAATGATTCTCCCACTATAACTTCACAGAATTTCACAGTACTGGAAGAGCATTTCTGGGCTCCACAATATAACAAGAATGTTAATATATTTGAAAATGTCCAGGGCAACAAAAAGTGGGTAACAGGACTGGTAGGCATGTCCTGTGTGGAGAGGCTGATGACACTTGGATTGTCTTGTCTGGATGAGGCTGAGAAGCAACCTTAGTGTTCCCTGCAGCTCCTGAGGGAGGGGAAGCAGAGGTGACATACTGGGCTCTGTGTCTGAGTACTGATAACAGAATGTGAATGGCACAGAGCTGCAACAGAGGAGGTTCAAAGAGAAAATTTTATTTGCCTTGTGGCTGATCAGACACTGGCGCAAAGCTTCCCAGAGATGTGTCTGATGCCCTATGCCTGTTATTGTTCAAGAGGCATTTGGATAATGCCCTCAGTAATGTTTTAACTTTTGGTTACCCCTGAAGTGATCATGCTTGAATGTTCAAATATCACCAAATTCCTTCCAGTGGAGCTATTGTATTCTACTCATTTTTAAGTAACATGTGATATCACGGGCTTAATACCTCTTACACCTTTGCAGAAGCACTTCTCCTAAAAAATTGTTGTCAAACACTATAATTTCAAGAAAAATATAGTTCAGTTTTGTCAATTGTTTTTGTCTTCCTTAACTTTATTCTGGTGCACAATTCTGGTGCACAAAGTTTAAAGTAGAATATCTTGCATTAGTAGGTATAAAACCTCTCCAAGAGAAGACGTCTGAAAACATTATACGGGAACTGTTTTTGACACTTTCTTGTTTGCCATTGGAAACAGCAGCTGTTGATATAAATCTGTTTGTTTCTTAATACAAAGAAGTGATAATATGAAAAAGATTTTGGTAATCAATGGTAATCTGATTAGATTTAGCTAAGATTCAGATTATTCTGTTACCAAATCACTTATGCAATATATTGGGAACATTTCATGATCGTGAATGATGAAGAAAAATTTTGTTTCTTGTGTGAGGATCTTCTGCTTAGGAGGAGTCCAGGTAATCAGGGAAGACAGGTTATCCTAGAAAGACATTAGGACTTCCTTCATTTGCAGCTCCTAAATCTTTCAGCTTAGGTGTTCAGCTGGGTTTTGTGTTTCTTAAAGTTTTGGAAGTTTTAGCCATGCAATGATCAGGACAAGTTTGTTGAAATTTTGAATTGGTATTTAATAGCAAGACTTTTTTATTTTATTTTATTTTTTTATTTTATTTTATTTTTGAATGAGGTAAAAAATCTTATCAGACTGAGCACCGAACAGGAAAAAAAAAAAACAAAAAACAGATTCTTCACCATCTCATGTCATTTGAGCAGGTGTTGTTCAGGGTAATTTTGCAACTCAGATATTCTGTGATTCCATGATACTTCTGATGGAAATAACTGTCTGTCATTGTGACTTTCTCCAGCTTGAATTGGTAACACCAACAGTATATGGTTAGATTACTTTCCTGATATTTAGAAGGAGTGCAAAATAGAAAGAGGTAAATAGGTCTGGAATAATAAAAGAATATCATGTATTTTCAATGAACGGTTTAACGAGGTTAAAGTACTTAGATTGGTTTAATTTATTCCCTTTTCAAGCATTTTTTGTGCTTTATTGTATTTGAGGAACTTGATTAAATATGCATCACTTTTCTGAAGCTGAACCAAGATCAAAATAATTCTTTATCAGTGTAATGACTCGAGGCTCGTATGTGGGATTTTTGAGGTGAACACTGAATTCTGTATTGTTTAATACATGCATAAAGTAGCATATAATCTATTAGTAAAACTAATCATTAATTATATTTGTTTCTGTTAGTAGCTGCCCATTTTGATTAGGAAAATAACAAGGCAGTGGTCTTTGTGGAATCTTGACACAAGTATTTGCTTAATGAGCCATAGGATATTTTTTATTTTATTTAACCATTTTGGTCAATAAATGGAACTCTAAGCTTTTAATAAATAGCAGCTTTGTTCTTTTTTTTTTTTTTCTTTTTTTTTCAAATATGTTCATATTATAGATAATTGTAATTTACTAGTAAAATTAACCTTTTTTTCGTTCTCTTTCAGCTGCTTTAGACAACAATCAGGAGACACTGAGCATAAATATCTACTTATATATATATATTTATATATTTAACATATTTAATAGCAGAATAGCTTTGATAGGCTGATGAACAGTAGGGAAAATGCACTTTATCTGTGGGTTTTTGAGTCATCCTCAGTAAACTAACTAGGGGAATGCTTGCCTGTCTTTCTTCTGTGCAGCATTCACAACCTCTGAGATTGGAAAAATTGCTGTTTTCTATTTGAGTCCAAGAAGATATGAAAACAGGTTACTAGTTAAGCAGGAAAAGTGGAAAGCTGCCATAAATGTTAAGTAATTCACGTATACTATAGACTTGGGTAGATTTAAGTACACCATTAAGGACCGTTTTACAGTGACTTTTGTGTCTTCCTTTAACAGTGGAAATGATGGTTCTACATCAGTCAAAGATCCACTTGGAATCCTAGAAGGCGTTGTTTCTGCAGTACATGCCAGTGTTGAAAAAGGGTAAGAGCTTATTATGTGGAGTCCTTTTTTAAGGCTTTGAGAGGTACCTTGTAGGGATGCCTTCAAGGTACGATATTGAGTATGGATTATTTTTCTTCAGGGATGTATATAATAAGTTTGCATTCAGTTTCCTAGGATTTTATTTTTAACGTGCTATCACTTACAAAGCTCAAAATCTGAAGCCTGACAGAACTGTTTACTTGACCATTTGGAAGAAAGAAGTCACTGAACGTAAGATTTACATATTAATGCAATAACGATGATTTGAGGAAATTGAGGTATCTCTGCCCTAAGTCCATCTAGAAGTAGAACCCTGCTGTTGTTTCAGTTTATTAGATAGGCTACACGGAAAAAAGTCACTTTTAGATACCTGAATTTAGATTTCATAAGATGTCAAGGTATATAGGGTATAATGCAAAAAACAATTACACAAATGCTGTGTAATGCTTCTCTTTGTGTATTCTCCTCTTCTGTGAGGAATGTTCGTATGCCAGCTTACATAATGATTTGTCTGTCTCGTTCCATTGTATTTTTCTTGAAGACAAGAAAGAAAAAGTCAGTTGTCTTTTCAGTTTTATAAACTTAAGAACTTATGTCTAATAAAAATAATTAAAAAGTAATAAAGCCCCATGCTCTTCAGTGGCCAACAAAAACCATTACATTGTTCAGAGGCTCCTCTCCTGATGTTAAATTGTGTAAATATTGGATACTGAAGAAGGCTCTTGACAAAATCTGCAATAAATCTAGTTTACAGTATTATAATGTAAAATGAGAGAATCAGTTCTAGTTATATTCTGAGATGCACATTCCAGAGTCCTTAGATATATGCTTCAAAATTTAACTGTCGAAACAATAACCTGAAGTGAAAGTCAGTGTAATTACAGGAGGTTATTTACATTCTTTTAAGTCCTTGTTCTTATTTATCTTCCTGAAGCTTAGCTATTCAATTTCCAAAATATAAATATTCCCCTCAGGAAAGCGTATGTAAACAAACAAGTGTGAGCTCTGCAAAACACTGGAAACATTCAGATACTCCCTCTCAATTTCCAGACTTTTCATGTACAGTTTGAATGACACTCATTTGGCAGAGGCATATCTAATTTTACTGAAGTTCTGCATTTAGCAGCATCATTTAGGCAATACAAAAACTAAGTAAAATTGAGATCTTTGCAGTCTGAATATCTAAGCTTCCAGTGTTTATGTCAGAGCTGCAATACATGATCAATTCGTATTTTTCTGTCTGATGTTACTTTCCCGTCTGCCTTGTTAAGAGAAATAAGAGAGCATTAGTTATAAATCACATTCTACCTGGAGCCATTTTCTTGATTTAAGTTAAATAAATAAGCTTTAGTTCAAAATTCTACTGAAAAATAGCAGAATAGACTTTTACTGATTAGTTACATGGTAGTTTAGAGCCAATAAGGAACAGAATAGGTTACCATGTCTGCAGTTGCTAGCAGGTTGGTTGAGTTGGTGGCAGTCAGTGTACTATAAAATGTACTTGAAAATTTAGAATGTATTCAGTATAATAAACATTAAATAAATTACATTATTAAGATCTATTTGTTAATTATCGAAGTGATATACAAAATATATTGATTTATGACTGTTTTTTTTTATAAGGATTGTGAACATTTTTCATTACCGTATTAGGTCATGCAGTGGTCCATCTAGAGATTATAGAAAAGAAAAAACAACCAACAATTTGCTAGAGCCACTTATGATGCTAATTTGTGTATGTAGAAAAATAAAGAAGGGACCTGTAAGGAAAGTAAACAACATAGGTCAATATTAGAGAATGTTGAAAGGAAAAAAATATGTCATACTCCAAAAACAAAGTAATAAAAAAATGTGGTCAGGCTACATAAAGTACAGACATCAATCAGGACCATTTGCATTACGTGATTCTTAGGTGCTGAAAATCAGGACCATTGTGATGAAATTGGCAGTCAAGGCAGTGTGGGGATGATGCAAAGCTGGATAGATGAGTTTTGTGATGTTTACAAGGTTATTTGAATTTCAAAAAAAATAAGAATATCTTCTAACACTTAACTGCAGGAACCTGATATGAAGTCTGATTTGTCTGCAGTCTCTCAGGGGTGAGCTTTTCAGAGGCATACTCCTTATGAGTAGACATCTAAAAGTAATCTTACTACTCATGGTATTCTCTGTACTTCATATAGCAGTTCTGAGGAATCCCACTTTCACACTAGTTCACCTGGGTTCTGCTTTTGTGTAACACAAAGATGACACCTCGGATGAAGTTTGAAATGTATTGAACAAAGCTGTTAAGAACTTCGAAAATACTTGTAGGTAATATTTTGATCAGGTTGTTTAACATAGGATTGTTTGATTATAGGGAGAAACTAGTTTCTTCAGAGGATCTGTTGGAGTGGCTGAGACCTTTCTGTGGTGATGACTCTTTACCAGTGAAGCCTCGCATCAAAGTTCTGCAAATTTTGGAACAAGACTTCCACCTCAGTGATGAAGACAGCAAGCTGCTTGTGTACTTCAGGACACAAGCTGTTCTCAGAGCTTGCTGGCCTGAAACAAAGGTATTAAAATTAACTGCTACAGATGATAGCAGTTATCACTATAGACTTAGTGATACAGGGATTATATGGTGAAACTTGTGTGTGTGGTCTGTGGTTGTCACTATGGGCACTAATCCCATTTTCCTTTTGAGTCAAGATTATAGTAAATTGTGATTCATTGAGAAACAAAATAGTTAAGAGAATCCTCAGCTTTTGTTTAGGATCGGGGTAATCAGGGGTGAGTAGTAGTAAACTTGATTAATGATTTTTTTGTACAGCATGCATTTAACTTCCTCTCTTTTATTTTAATTTTTTTTTTAAACATTCTTTCTTTTCAGACATCTGCTTGTCATTTTTACTTTCCTCTTCATCATTTACTTGGTGTGACATTACTGTCAGAATTTCTTTTTTTCTGAACACTCAAAATTTTATACCATGAATCTGTAGTTGGAACATCAAGGACATTCTCAAATGGTAGGAGCTGATTGATAGGGAATGCCTTTGATCATATTTGGAATAGCTGTTGTCTCTTTGAAGAGGCAGCACCTAAGGCAGTTTTTTTTCTTAGAACAGCTCATACCTTAAACTGTCCCAAGTGTGATTTTTAAAGTCTTTTTCAGAGCAAAGTAAGGGAAAACAATGTGAAATTATTGCTGAAAGAACTTGTTATAATCTGGTTATTATTTGTTCTTCACAAAGAGACATAGCACCTCTAGCCCAGTCTTTCAAGTTTAAGGCAGACTGATTTTCCTCTGAATTAACAGATTAGAAAATTCTGAGTTTTGGTTTTTTGACTTTTATTTGTTTTTTTAGCATATGTAAAACTTAATCTGAGGTACTGAAGATCTTAGAATTAAAGTTTTCAGGAGTTAAAATTACAGAATCACAAAATTGCAAGGATTGAAAAGGATCTCAAGAGATGGAGTTCAACCTCCCTGCTGAAGTAGATTCCCTATAATAGGTCGCATCCAGATGGGTGTTGAGTATCTCTATAGAAGGAGATTCCACAGCTTGGCAGCCTGCTCCAGTGTGTGAAGCAGAACACTGAAAAATTGATTATTATTCAAAATAACAAAATAATATGTTTTTGTATTTTTTTTATTTATTTTTTTTTTTTAATGCATGATTCTTTTTGAACTGCTACATTTCACTACTCATTTTGGTAAAGTGCTTATTATGGAAGTGTGTAGTGTTAGAGTGTTCTACATTTAGTCTTCCAGGTACTGTGAAAATCTAGTAAATGCTTAATGGGAAGAAATATTCTTGTCTTTGAGGCTTGTGTTATTTTGAAATCATAGGAGTATCAGTTGATGCATTTAGAATTATTCAGAGGCAGAGTTAATCTTCCTCCATTTCCTGAATGCCTTTCTTCTTCCACCTCCAGTGCTGAAGCCTTATGGAGCTAAAATAGAACATTTATAATACTTAGAAAGATAAAATAAAATCTGTGCTCAAAAGCATTTTGTATTAATTTTAAACAAAAGTATTATCTCAGTTTTGACTTGCTCTGCGAAGACCTTCCAAAGGAATAATCATCATCATAATCTCTGAGAAAATGCTTATCTCTTGACTCCTTTAGAAATTACTTTTTCTCTTGCATTGAAAAATACCAGCACTTAACTCTTCAACAACACTGCATGTGTATGTCTGATTGGATTCTTTATCTTCAGTTTGCTTCTGTTGTTAGTATGCAGTGTCCCTGTGTCAACATTTTTTTGCCTATGACCCATTTTCCAATTCAAAAACATTTCAAGTCTAAAATGTTAAACTAAAATATGTTTTAAAAAATAAAAACAGGCACATAGTAGCTTTCAACCGTGGCTGTAGAAAAAGAGAAAAAAGGAACCTGTATTTGACAGAAACCTTGTGAGATTCATTACACTTAAGAATCATGTAAGATACCAGATCGCTTTTATTTTCTCCCATAATCTGATATGTCAAAGCGTCTATAACTTTGCAACACAAAACTTGCATTAATTTTGTCTCATTCCATGCTAGGAATTAATCAAATGCACTGCATATGCCACTGGCTAATTCTGCCCGCCATGACCACTAAGGCTCTCTCAGCAGAGATGCTCCCCTGCCTGATGGTCCCTGCTTGTGCTATGACTTGGGACTGTGCTTTCCCAGGTGCAAGACATGTGTATCTTTACTAAACCCTGTGCAGTTCTTGTAGACTCTTGTCTTCCAGACAACTTAGGCCTCCCTGTGTAATATGTTAGTAACTTCTGTTTTCTAAATGGTTGATTCTCAGAATGATAATTCTCAGCAGCAAAACACACATGGTTTTGTTGAGGGAAGGAATCTGTGCTGTTTATAAGCAACATTCTGTTATGTCATGGCACAGAGAAGTTAATCACTTCAGTGCTCTACCCTTTTGCTGATGAATAAGAAGATATTGCAAGAAGCTGTGTAGTAAAAAACATAAGTACTATGCTAGTTAATCTCAAACCTTTTAGAGCTAATTATATACAAATGTGCCTGTGATACTGTAATATGAAATTCTATGTGTATGGTACATAGCTAAGTTCAAAAATAGTTTCTCTGCTTTGCAGTAGTGAAAGCTGTGCTTATGGGTACATACATCAAAATAATTGTTTTTTCACCTCAATTCCTGCTGCAGATTACAATTAAGAAGGTCCTGTTGTAACACATTTAAAAATAATTCTGATTTTTTTGTCAGCTCAAGCTAAATGTCATGGGTGCGATTTCTTTGCTTTGAATGAATATTTTGTGATAGGTAGCTAGCCTGCTATTTAGGCAAATTGCTTCATCTGTTAAATACTGGTAACCGAAGTTCAGAACTTTTCGTTTATGTCCAAGAAAACAAGTGAATGATTCACTACTTAATTTTTTGTCTCATCTGTTCAGCTGATGTCAAACACTAGCCCTCAGGTTGGTGTTAGAAGCAAATATGACATTATTTGTGTTAATTTGATTTGTTAATTCTGCGAATTAACAAACTGAAGGTAGGATATTGTTTTCTCTGTGTCTTTGCTAGATACATTTCACGTTCCTTTGTGATATGTTAGTAAAACTCCAGAATTCAGTAATTAAATGAATGCTGAAAAATCAAGAGAGATAGTTATCCAGACAGCTTTTCATTATTACACAGGTGGTTAGGTGACCTCAAGAAGCACCCTTGTGGAACTCTGTTAAATTTCTGGGTTATTCTTGATAACCCAGTCAAACGTAGACATGAGGAATTACATCTTTCAGAAGTGTGCTGCTATGTCAGTTCATTTTTGTGTGTGTCTGTGTGTAGGTATCTGTTTCTTTAATTTCACTCCACCTTTGTTTGTTTAGTCACCTTTTCTCATCCATCAAAGTAGAGAAACACTCAATCACATTCATTAGAAAAGGGAAAAGGTGGGGAAAATGTGTGGATGTTAATTTTAGCTAGTAGAGAAATGCATCTAATGGTTTTGTTAATGGAGTTAAATTTGTAATGTTTCAAAATGGTACTTATGGTCTTTCTTCCAGACTGTTCTACCCATACTTGCTTGGCATTTCTTCCCTGTTTCTAGACAATCCTCTTTTCCTTCCCCATTCCCTGGTACAAATAGGGATACTAAGTATTGTAAAGGATGAATGTGGATTCCTATTGAGTAAAGATAAGTAAAATGATATTGCAGTGTTCAATTACCAGAAAATGTGTGAAAGCCACCCTCAGAGTGTCTGCTAATCCTCTTAGTCAGGCTTCGCATACATCAAAGAGGGCCTTAATATTTAATTATGCTCTAGGTGCTCTAAGTAGTGGTGCCACAAATCAATGTGCTTCTGGGAAACAGGCCAGCTCTTACAAAATTAAAAATGTACTTCATGGAAGCAGCTACCTATCAAACAGTCAGAAACGCAGCAATTTCCAGTTCTCTAATGATAAGTTAACAAAATTAAAAATTCAGTGGTCCTCATTTTTCAAAGGCTTGAGAGTCTTTAATTCACATTCCAGTAGCAACCGACCCTCCTGGAGGGAGGAGGCATGCGTTGTTTTAATCCCCTTGATGAATTTTATCTGAGCTCTTCAGGTTCTGTAATTTTCTAGTTAAATGACGCATGAAAAATATGGGTTAAAATGCTGACTTTTTTGTACATTACAAAAAAATGTTGGGGGGGGGGGTGAGGGAGAAAAATGTAAGTTAAGATGTTTACTTCGAAGTTTAGCTTCATCTATCTAAGATGAGAAGTTATTTGTTTTCATATAATGTTAAAAAAAATCTAGTCTGTAATGACTTGCAGCAAGGTAAAATACCAACAAGCACTGTGTGTACTTTGTGTTCTCTGCAGTGTCCAGTTAGGGAGAATAAGTTACAGTAACAAGAGATAGAGCTTTTCCCCGGGAAGTTGAAGGCATTAACAAAGGTTCCATAGGTGAAGCAAGTGTTAGTTTAAGACAAGAAGTTAACAATTGGGAAGCTTCTGTAAGACACACCTTGTCTTTAAAGGATTGTTTAATTATTATGCAAATGGAAAATGTAATTACTGTTTGCATGCTACTTAAATGCAAATAGCTTTGTCATTTAGAGAAGGTAATCTCTTACCCTTCATATTGTTACTGGCATTTTTTCCATGATCTTGTGGGCTTGGAGAGGTGCTGAGGGCTGGGTATTATTAAAAATTGGAAAAAATTTCTAATACAAATTTGAGACGGTAATTTTAGGACTCCTTATCTCTTATTTTTTAAATATGGCTTTGGAAAATTACTGGATTAACCATGTGTACGTTCCCAATCCTACCTTTGCTATTTACTGATGTAGGCAGTTTATGTCTGTTAGATGCAGTTCTTCTGTGTCTCAGCAACCTTTCTAACGTATACATTAACATAATGACTTCCTGAGAACTTGTATATGGCTGTCAAACTTCCTTTTTTTTTCTTTTTTTTTTTTCTGTCTCTCTTCCCTAGTTTATCAGAAATATGTATCTGTCTGCATAGAACTCCATGACTTCAAAGAGAAGAAAGTCAATAGAAATAGCATATTTTCAGCGTTTACCCATTGCATGTACTTGTTTCAATTTCATTTGAGCATGAGTATATGGAAAGCAGCCTGAGATGTAAGAACTCCTGAGTCATTTTGCTGAAGGCATTTATCAACTTTCAGATAACTGTGACCCTCAGTTAGCTTGAGCTGGCAAAGTACAAGAGAAAAAACAGTATCTGTTTAATCCGTAGCCATCGTTTATTTGTAAAACATGCTTAATTAGAGGAAGAATTTATAATCCGATCATCTTTGAGTAAATTTATTAAGATGTTTATAATTCTAGAGACATTGTTTCTCTATTAAAAATGCATTAAAATTAGGTTTAATAAATTAACTTCAAGTTTTAATCGATATTTTAAAACACTAATTTCCATTTCTTGAAGATGCAATTTTTCCATATGACAACATGTAAAATGTTTATGGGGAACATAAACTATGGTGTATATGATTGATTAAATACTTTAGAATGCAAATGAATCATTTTCCATTAACTGCACAAATAAAATGGCTAAGACAAATGGAAGAGACAAACAGCATTACTTGAGTGAATGTGATGGCTTCCTATGCAAGACCTGAACAGAATGATTCTGTGGCTGCTGCGGTTGCTTTAGAGGAGGATAAACAGCCCTGGAGTTGGTTCATGTAAGATAATTCACGTTCTGTGATAGTTCTTTAGTAATGAGGGTATAAGTGGAAAATGGTTTTTAAAAAGAAGCATAGTGTGCTTTTATCTTTATTTCACAAAAATTAAGAGCTCATTAGTGACATATTCTTAGTTCTTATTTTGTGGCCAAGAAATATGTGGGTGAACTGTACTGCAGCCTTATGTTGTCACTTGCTAAAGTTGTGGCATTGAAGGCAGAAAATTCTGGCACAGTGGAAGGATTTTTGCCTCTTTGAGATATATAATGTAATGTTATCTTGTGACTGTTCTCTCCATCCAGTCCCACTGTGATATGTAGTATACATCCTGAAATGAAATAGTTTGAAAAGAAATGTGATATCCTTGTGGAAATTAATGGTACATGCTTATGAATCTAGGCATTGTAATTGCCATTTTGAATTCATCTGTACATTATCCAAAAGTCATGGAATTTCTCATGTTCCTGTTTTGATGACGCACGCCCCTGAAAGCATCAATTAATTTATGCAAGCAAAGAAGCAGTCATAAAATTATCAGAAAATCTACCCTTCACCATTTGATCCTAAACTTTGTTTTTCCTGCTAGCAGATCTTCAATTTCTTCATTGGTTTACATTCAGAGATGTTAAAAGTCTCTGAGGTATGAACTGTAAAACTGTTTCTCTTTAGGCCTTATTTTATCAATATTTGATATTGATATATTAATAACTGTTTAAGTCATACTTTTTTCAAGGGGCCTCATTTGGTCAAACATCCTTATGGTTGACTTTATTATGGCCTCAAGTTGCGCCAGGGCAAGTTTAGGTTGGATATTAGGAAACACTTCTTTACAGAAAGGGTAGTTAAGTACTGGAATAGGCTTCCCAGGGAGGTAGTTGAATCACCATCCCTGGATGTGTTTAAGAGCCGTTTGGATGTGGTGCTCAGGGATATGATTTAGCAGAGGGTTGTTAGAGTTAGGGTACTATGGTTAGGCTGCGGTTGGACTTGATGATCTTCAAGGTCTTTTCCAACCTGGGTAATTCTATGATTATTTAGGTCTGTGAACTATTATCTGAGGAGGCCCTGTCAACAATTCATTGAATAGTGCTTGGTAGGCATTTCTAGTAATTCATATTCATTAGAAGCGTGAGACTTTTTTTATTTAAGTAACTACTTCATGTTTGTCTTATTTGATACATTATGTATGTAAGCACTAATACTTTTTGATATTTAAAATGTGAATTTGTCTGATGTGTGTAGCTATTAGGGCTTTTTTTTTTTCTAAAAATTCATGTTTTGGGTAGGTATCACCACAACATTCCATATTAATATGCCATTTTTATGTTTATTGTTTGTTTTTTTTTCCCCTTTATGTAGCATTATAAATCTAAATATATTGTTTCTGTTCCTACACAAGAGGTTGCCTATAACTACAGTGACTGCTGTGACAATGTGTACATCAAATTGAAAAGCACCAAATGCAGCACTTACATAACTTCATCTTGTATGACAGTTTTATGGTGCTATCTAGTGTTTCAAATTACTCCTATGTCTATAAAAGACTTACTCGTTTATTTAAATTTGTACAGCTTAAATAATTTTGTGGTATCTGTCCACTTGTTACATTAAGTGCTCTTGGTCCAAGTCGTAAATATGGGTAAATGGTAGAGGAATCTTGCATTACTGTTTTATTTTTTTAAATACATACTGACTCCAACTTAATGTCATGTTTCAGTGTCAACAACCCGCTATTCCTAGAGGCGGGTGTTTTAATTTAATGTGAGTTATTCTCCTTAAAAATGCCTGTTTTAACTTGTCAATTTAGCCTACATGCAGGAGAGTATTTTGGAAGTGTTAATTTTGACAAGTTTTTGTTTACATGAAAACAGTCTTAACATAATTTTTCCTCTATTAGCAAGAATTGCAGACTGATTTATTGAGTTGGAAGTTATACACACAGTCGAAAACTGGGAACTTGTGCATGCACTGCTTCTTAATGTTAGTGATAATCAGAAAATGTAAACTGAAGAGACACTTGGCATAATGGAGAGAAATTGCTGATGCTAATTTAACAGCTTAAATGTAAAAGTAATATTTGAAGATTAAAGTCTTGTTTAAAATTTTGCATCTCCTATCTATCACCTTTTATGTTTTAAATGAAGAGTATCTTTATACCTAGGTTATGAAGATGAAACAGTGATTGATAACTGGTGCTTACAACTAAAATGACTTGCATCTTTTTAACTCCCTTGTGTAACATAGTTTTAGCCGTGCTTTATAGACTCCAGTTTTTACATATTAACTGACACCTAGTCAGTGCATATTTTAAAACCCATGTATGTTAATCATGTCTTGTTCCATGTTGGCTAGCTAGCTGTATACTTCTTTTCATATTCTTTTTCATTGTTCATTGGTACCTTTCTTTCTCTCTCTCCTTTTTCTCAATATTTATGTGTAAGTTTCAGAGGTTTACTTTCTGCTGAAATGTATTTGCAGATCATGACACAATCTCCTGCGGAATATAAATGAATGAATTTTATTTACTACACAAGTTATACATTTTTATGCGTTAGGCAGTGCACTTGTGTTTACTGAATTTGTGTGCATTTCATAGCAATACATATCAAACAGATAAGGAATTAAACAGTATATAAATCAGTTTGTCAGAAAAAAAGTTCCTGGATGTTTCTGATGCCTGACAGGAAAATGTGGGTGAAGCAAAGATGTGAAATCCTCCATGCATAAAAAACTGCACCTGTTGAGATGCGTTATTTGCTGAATGTGAGATGCCATTTTGTCAGACTACCTTACTCCTGCCATTTGCCACATGGCAAGAAAATGTAGTGGGGTGTTGGTGGGAAGGTTCAGCTTCTGCTGCCATTACACCAAATCTGCTTCTGACATTGCGGACCTAATAATTAAATAGGAGATGTTACATTTGGAGCAGTCCTTACAGAAACACAAAGCAGATGCAGATTATAAGGTATCTAATTTCAACTCCATTTTGTTTCTCAGTTCAAGGAAAGAGAATTCAAAGGCCTGATTTTTCTTTCCCTCAGTTGACAATCGTTACTAAAAGCATTTGAAATTGTGGCCATTTTGGTGCCGACTTACTAATTAGAGTTCAATAGCATTGAATTTGGTTATATATGAGAGAAGTCAATAGAACCAGAGAGTGGATTAAATGTCCAAAATACTTTAAAGAGAAACAAACAAGGAGCTCCTGGGCTGTTCAATTTGTATGGGGTAAAATGTTTGGCTCAGTCATACTGTTTGCTAGCTGATCTCAGTGGGCATATTGCTCAAATTAGCCCTTGGCTGTTGAGCAAGGTATTTGCACATAGTCTCCCATTAGTTCCCCAGTGTCTGCTTTGAGGCAGACTATAACCAGTGTTGTGATTGCGGAGCCTTGCAGTTGACCCTCAGCTGCTGAGCACAGGCTTTGGATGAGATGGTCATACTGAAAGACTGAGGAGGTGACTGCAGGGCGAGCAGGCTGTCACAGTGTGCCAGTACATAAACAGGTCAGTGCAGGTTCAGATCAGGGTCCAATCTAGCCTATTCTAAATACCACAAGGGCCGAAAAACTGACATGAAATAAAAAAAGAAGCATACATTTGAAACTTAACCCAGTACTCTTCTCATCTCTGGGTAGTCAGGGGAAGTTAATTAGTAATAAGAAGAAGCAGCAGCTCTGTGTATTGACAAGCACTACATAAAATATTTCCCACAGGAAGGTGGAAATGATTTACCACAAAATTATTTAACTGAAAGCTGTTGTCTTGTTTACAAATTAAACTTGTTTACCGAAATTAAAGCAAAACAAAAACTATGTGTTTTAGAAAGCATTCTTGCTTAAACAGATGATTTTAGTGCAAAATTATTGGATAAAATTATGCATATAGGTTAGTGTATTGTTCATTAAATTGTTGCATCCAGATTGAGGCGAAATAGTCGAAAGTACTTCCTGCTTTTCCTCCTCTGAGGAATCCCTGAATTCCATTGACATGCAAAAAAGATGGCTAGTTTATTCTTTTTCAACCTTTTAGCCTCTTCTATCTGACCATATGCCATGTCTTCTAACCTGCCTTTAATCAGCTAGCGTAAACTGTTTATTCTCATGCTTTCAGATTTGTTTTCTTGATTGCTCTTGCACACTAGTAGGCAGGAAGGATGAATATCATGGTGGATGATTCTTCACCGCGTGCTACTTTTCTTAGCTTGATTCTGTTGTCTCTGAAGATTTTACTCTCAATCACAGCCTAAAAGTTTTCTTTCTAAAGACAACCTGGCTTAGAAATAATGAAATGCTGATAGTGTGCTGGGGCCAGCATCACTTACAGTTTTGCCTTTAAAAGCATTGACTGTTGCTTTGGCATACAAAGGTTTAGAATAAGATGTTTCGATATGTTCTTGTTTTCTTTTTAAAGTGTCTGGTATGCTGGTTGATAGCGGATGTCTCTCATCTTCGCTATGAAGCAAGTGAAATAAAGAACAGCCTTTAAATGCTCTTCATCATACCCTTGCAGGGAAAGTAGTTTTCTGATTTCAGGAAGTGTTGTACACTTTTGCCTGCTTTTTACTGGCAATTTTTAACATTTCACAGAATCACAGAATCACAGAATTTTTTCAGGTTGGAAAAGACCTAGAAGATCATCTAGTCCAACCATTACCAATACTTCCCAACTAAACCATATTCCTCAACGCAACATCCAAACGTTTCTTGAACACTCCCTGGGTCGGTGACTCTACCACCTCCCTGGGCAGTGCATTCCAATGCCTGACTACCCTTTCTGAGAAGAAATACTTCCTAATGTCCAGCCTGAACCTCCCCTGTCGCAGCTTGAAACCATTCCCTCTAGTTCTATCACTGTCTACACGAGAGAAAAGGCCGACCCCTAGCTCACCACAACCTCCCTTCAGGAAGTTATAGAGAGCTATAAGGTCTCCCCTGAGCCTCCTCTTCTCCAGGCTGAACAATCCCAGTTCCCTCAGCCGCTCCTCATAAGGCCTGTGCTCCAGACCCCTCACCAGCTTCGTAGCCCTCCTCTGAACACGTTCCAGGGCCTCAATGTCTTTCTTGCAGTGAGGGGCCCAAAACTGAACACAGTACTCAAGGTGCGGCCGCACCAATGCCGAGTACAGGGGGACAATTACCTCCCTGTTCCTGCTAGTAACACTGTTTTTGATGCAAGCCATTTGTTTTCATATTCATGTTCTTATATAATCTATACATGCATATGCATATAACATATATGTATTTTTTCATATGGCATGTGTCCGTGTGTTTGCACACACTTTTACATGTCTGTTTAACATAGTTGGTAACCTCATGCCATAGGATCATAGAATGATTTAGGTTGGAAGGGACCTTAAACAGCATCCCTTTAGAACCTCCCTGTCATGGGGCAGGGTTGCCTAACTCTACATCAGGTTACCCAGGACCCTATCCAGCCTGGCTTTGAACATCTCCAGGAATAGGTCAACAGTATATAGATGCTAATCATTATTACAGAATTCTATCAGATTGTTATCAGTCAGTGTACTTCCTAATGATTGTAAGCAAGTTATAGCATCAGCTTTCCTGATCTTGAATCCAAGTAAAATCTTCAATGTCAGATCTGCTTATTTTCTTAAAATGCAGTATAGATCAAGTCTCTACCACTATAGCCTGTAGTGGAGGGCATAAATAAAAACTTAATGCACTTTACAAGGGAGTCTAAACAAATTGAGAATATAGTGTAGCAGAAAGGGACTACTCAAATGTATATTTAATGTTTCTGTTTTTAATCACATATTAATTCAAACTTAGACTACTGTGATGAACAGGAACATATTTTGAGATATTTACAATCTGGTGGATATAATAAAATGAACTTTATAGTCATGTAAATCAGTAGGTTTTTAGTTGTGGCTCTTGGAAACCATGAATATCTTTGCTTTTAGTACAGGAAGTTGATTTTAAGCACGAATGAAGGTTTTCTCAATGTACAAATACTGTGAAGGAAAATATTTTTCTGATTTTTACAGCTCAGTTCTTTGTTTACAGACATCCTTATCAATTATTTCCTTTGAACGTTAGTACTGGATAAAACCTATTGATGAAAACCGTAGCTTTGTCATGCTTAAGGGGGGAAAAAAGTAATATGCTAAGCAGAATTTGTTGCAAAGAATGAAGCGGAGGTATGTCTGCTTCCATTTTCCTATTCAACATTCTAATATGTAAACAAGCAGCTTATTTTTGTTTTAACTTGTGGAAGGAGAGGATTGGATTGAGTGATTGTTTGGTGGATTTTTTTATTAGCACATCCATTTTCTTAAACAAAACAGTCTCTAGGTCACCATTCAGTTTGGTTGGTGTCAGTTCAAATCATACAGTTTAAGCAATAAAGCATTTTACAACTCTATCAGATGTCTGTCCTTTAGGATTAGGAGAACAATATTTAGTGGATACTTATGCCTCTGGGACGCAATTTAGATACAGCAACACGGCACTATTGCTGTAAATACTCATTTAAACTAACTTCAGTTTCAAAAGCAAGATAATGTACTGAACTAAACAGCTGAACCTGTGGACTGCCCTGCTAGAAATTATCAGTGATGTGTGTTGTCCCACGGCTTTATTTAACCTTATCTTTCTTCGTTGTGTTATCAGAAGTTCCTTAAAGCTGGTAGGAGAAACCATTGAGGCAGCTTTTCATATTTGCATGCTTTTGTGTATGTCATGCATAATGAATCTCTACAAAGCAGTGATAAATATATGGACAAATGAAGCAAAACTTGGTGTATTGAGAGGAGCAAAAGTTTCAACGTGTTGGGCACTTGATACATTGAAGCTATAAGGGAGGAAAGCTAGATAAGTCTTCGGAAGACTTTTTCTCAAGCGGAAAACTTCGATGTTTTTAGAGGTTGTATTTTAAGTGAATGATTATTTTTTTCCCAATACTGGATATAAGAGATGTGCATTCCAGGGTTACTCAGTATGCCTGCAGTCAGATAAAGCTTTTGCTGAGGTTATCTTCTGTAGAATAGACTACAAGTATCCCAACCATCAAAATCCTTTTTTTGTTTTTTTTTAAAAGAAAGCAGTGAAAGCACTCATACCCATATACTTCACATTTTATGTATAAAAGAAAGTGTTTTAAAAGCTGGTAGGAATCTTCTTTTATAATATGTTCTACTAGCAAGGTGATTTCAGAACTAAGATATTGTGGCCAGCTGATTGATAAATAACAGAAGTCCAGCAAAAATAAATAAATAATTCATATGTATATAATCATTGTGAAGTGCTTTCCTATGGTTTGCAGGTTAGAGTAAGTTGAAGACTTTCCCTGTGGGAGAATGACTGATTGTATGTACACTATCTCAAATCTCATGAATCTGCTGCTAATAGTAAGACCATAATCACCTGAGGAAAAACAGTGGTTTCAATGGCTAAAGCTGCATAATTCTATGTGCTGTGCTGTGTGAACACACTTAGAGAAGCAAAAAAATAATAGAATCATAGAATTATTTGAGTTGGAAAGGATCTTAAAGAGCATCCGATGCCAACATCCCCCTGCGTGGGCATGGTTGCCAGCCACTGGATCAGGCTGCCCAGGGCCCATCCAACCAGGTCTTGTATGCTTCCTGCTATGGATCATTATCAAATTCTTTGGGTAGCCTCACCACTTTCTGGGTAAATAATTTCCCCCTAACATCTAACCTAAATCTTTCTTTTAGTTTAAAATCGTTCCCTCTTGTCCAGTATTATCTTGTAAAAAAGTTGACATGGTTGTGTATTTTGTGTTCTTTGTATAGCCTGTATTTTCCTTTGTTAAATTCCTGAATATTTTTAAAAGAAACATTAGCATTATGCAGATGTTTGGTTTTTTTTCTTGATTTCAGGCATGTGTAGTCCCTTGTTAATAGTGAAATTCTGTATGTTAATAGTGAAATTCTTTATGTTAATCGTTTAACATGCGGCTCAATTTTATTTAATTTGTATTTGTTTTCATAAGGTATCATGAGCATTGTTTCTAAAATTAATTCCCCTAATTGACTTTCCCTTTGTGGAGAAACATAATGCCAGCTGTGTTACACTGCCAAAGAGAAGGCACAAAACTGAGGGAATTCTAGGCAGTAATGGAAAAATCTGTGACTGAAACTTAAAACCCTGCTTTGGTTTTCCACTCATTTCTCTTTTATATTCTTTATGGATTATCTGAATTTCAAGTGTACCCTTTGCTACCTTGCTGTAAGTGTCATTAATCTGTTTAGTGACAGATTCTTCTTTCCGGGCCTTTGTACTACAAGGGGTTCTGAGCCTTTCATGGCAGGTTATCTGTATGTAAGCTTTGAATGTTTTAGGTTTTTTAATTGAAAAGTCGAGGGATAGCATTTATAGTGTACTATTACCATGGTTTTGAAAATTACTATACCGCTAGAAATGCAGTGCGTTGTTGTGTTACAGGCTTTATAGTCATCTGAATTCCTCATTCAGAGTCACTGAAAAGAGAATGTTCGGTTTAAATGGAATTTTTAATGTCTCTACTGTTTTGCTGTGCTATTACAAGGTGACAGGCTTAACTGTAACCTTGGCAACTTTATTTCAGCTAGGTTTTGCTCTTTTAAGATGAATTTTCTGCCTTTTAATGCAGAGCATGCTCTCTTGAGTTGTGTGAAGTGTCTGCTTCCTCTGTTCCTCTGTTGTGTCTCTGTATATGTGTAGCTTGCTCCAAAATAATTCTTCCTATTTATTTATGTGGAAACTAAAACAGATACAAAGAGCAAAGTGGCAGTATTTAATAGAAGAAATTCTCAGCTACAAAACGCTGTTTTCAGCATGGTCGCCAACAGTAGCTATGCATTTTTGCCAGCAATGAGCAAGAGCCTGCATGCTGCGCTTGTGAGAATCAGCACCAGAAGAGATGACCACTGTCACTGTCACCACTGCTGTAACTCACCACCCACCACCTCACTGTGCTCACATCCACTGTTTTGTCTCCATAAAAGCTCAGCAAGCATTGATGAAGGTTAATGAGTGTCATTTATTTCTGCATGGAGAAATTCTGTGACACAGCTTTGTTTCATCCACACTTAGGTGTCAGGTGCCATTTTGTCAGAGTGCCCCTCACAGTGCTGTGATCCGCTCTCTGTTGCCAATGGCTCCATTTCTGAGACAGCTCATCTCATATTTTCATACTGATACTTTCTGTCCATTTTTGTTCTTATATCTATCATTGTCGAGATTTAACAGTCAGTCTGCGTTCTGAAGTAACATGCTACTTGCTTCAGTATCCTAAAATGTACTCAGTGGATCATCTGTAGTGCCATCTATTTGATCTAAAAGCTCTGAAAAAGGAACTTGAGGACAGATGAATCCATGTGAGAGATTCTGTTGTCTAATTAGTAAGTAATTTGCTAAGTTGCTAAATATTTTTGATCCTTAGAAATCAGGATGTCTTACATCCCTTTTACCCTTTCCTGTTCTCCCTTCTCTTTTCAGCCTTGTAATTTAAATATTGAGTATAGTTATGTATGTATGTTATGTTTCACCTGGGGAAGTATAGGTGGAATTGAGGGCTATTATAATTGGGTGACATATGTCTGCTGTCTAAAACATTTTAGTATGCAGTACTTTCAGACATACCCTGGAGAAAGAAGTAAAGTTTTCAGCACTAAATATTTTAAAGTCATAAGTTTATGCAGGCAACTCAATAAATGCATCAGTAATCTTTGTTTTCCAACCTCTTTTGAAAAACTCATCCTTGATATATCAGAGTCACTTTGAGAAGATGGGGATAAAAACTTCAGTCTTTTAAAGTAGCTGTAGAACTAAGGGAAACTTCACCCATGTTTGAACTCTTAGAAATACTTGGGCTAAAACAAAAAATTTAACATTTAATGGTATGTATCTTCAGCTGAATTGTAAGTTAATACCAAGGTGGTTTATATATTCTGAAAGCTTTCAAAGTTTGGAGGAAAAAATCGGTGTTAGGATGCATTCATAGCAGAAAGAAAGCAACCCTGTTATTGTAACAAATTATTTTTTAACTATAAGAACTTACATGTGTCAGGCAGACAATGTATTCCATTTTTGAAAGCCAAAAGGTGTAACACTCAAACTTTGAAATATAAGCTGCTTCTCGTTTAGTATCAAGTTGGTTCTCATTTACAGTAACCTTTCTTCAACATTCACACCTTTTACCTTGCTTTTATTTTTTTTTATTTTTTATTTTTTACACCATGCCATCTGCAGTCAGTAATTATCTGTAATAGAACCTGTTATCAGCTGAAGACTATTCAAATTTTGACAGCAGTTGCATATTTTGAACACAGATGGACACTTTTCCTGAGACAGAGTTGTCTGGAGGTTGGGATTTTTGTCTTTCTTAAGTTTAAATACCTGTACAGATAAATTCTGCAGTGCTTGTCAGTGCTTGTCAGCAGAAGTTCTTCATCGAGAAAATGAACTTAAAGTAGACTTCCAATACTCCTTCTTTTGAGACTAAAGATTAGATGATGCAAACTGAAATAAAGCCATTGAATTCTCATAGATGAATGAGAGTAATATATTACAGAAGTACTGCATGTGCACATTACATAAAACTATGTGTATATATATAGAAAGAGTAAAGGAAATTTAAGGATTTCTTTTACAGAGATGTAGGACTCTTGAGAACTAATCAGTGAATCTACTTTAGAGGTTTGTTATTCTAAGAACGTGTGTCTAAGTCATTTCCCATTGTTTATTTGCCTTACTGTTTTACTTGCATGTAACTGAACATGAGAGGTAAGAAAATTGTGAAGACTTTGCCTGTGTTCCTGAATATTTTACAACACTGATGTCCTTCACAGACAGCTTATTGCTTTTAAATTCTTAATTTTAAAATGTTTTTCAGGTAGAGATAACAGATATTGAAAGTGAAGAAAAAAGGAGCGAACTCTTCCTGAGACTTCTGGAATCTAGTCACAAACCGTCTGAGTTTCAGCACTTGGTTTTACTCCTTCAGGCTTGGCCACCTATGGAAATGAGCAGCAGGTGAGAATTTCTTCAAACAAAAGAAGCCCTAAATTTTGTTGCTTGGTAATACTATATATCTTTCAGTCAATGAATTAAAAAATGGTTAAGAGGAGTATGACCCTATGAAATAACAGGTATACACCTTCTACTAGAAAGCAATTCAGTTCCACTTTAAATAAAGTTTTAAAGGTTATGCTCTACAGAAAAGTTCAGAAAGCTGATGTTCAGATGTGACAGGCTGTAGAATTTCTATGAGGACAATGATACCAAGCAGTGTGGTAGCATCTCTCTTTTCTTTATTTGTTATCTGTTATATGGATAATTTATTAAAATAATTCATTTGAAACATCTAGGCTGTAATTTTTGCTGCACATTTTTAAAAGTGATGCTGACTTCTAAGATGCAATGATTTTTACGATCCTGTGTTAAAATGTAGAGACAACAGTCACATATATCCTTCAATGAGAGCAGTAACAGTAGAATACTTTCTGCCTAGTCAACATGATGTGCCATGTTTCATCTGGCCATAGTTAGGCTAGAGGCATTAAATGATGCTTTTGATAACTTTGAGGCATCAATTGCATCCTGTTTCAGTGTGGGCACCACACTCCTCAAAGCTTTTATATGAATTGATTTGTCAGAAAAGTTCAGTCTGAGCTGTTCATGAATGATAATTCTTTTGTGTACTTGGAGAGAACTAGTCTGTTAGAAACTAATCTGGAAAGGTTACTCACCTTCAAGCCTGTGTTTTGTTTGCAATTTCTGGATGATACTTCTGATATATCATTTATGACAGTTTTATAAGCTAAAACTTTTCTTCATTGCATTAGAAAATTATTAGGACTACTGCATGTCTGTCACAAATTCATATCCCAGCTTTCCTTCTTAGTTTTGTTTTAATTGTAATTGAAAAATGTGATGCCTTCCAGTATACTGGATCGGCCAAACTTTGTTCAGTAGCGAACAGGAAGATTAAAGAGAACTTTTATAAATAGATGTTGTTGCCTACTGTTCTGTAGCAGAAGAAATTAAGAATTATTTACTTTTATCTCCCAGTTGTTGTACTGTTCCTTTAGGCTCTCTTCCTCAAGTGAAGAAAAACAGACTAATGATTAAATATTATTTGTATTCACAGCTAACAGTGGATTATCAAGTTTTAGAGATGGGATGCATCTTAGTTTCAAGACCTGTGAAGTCTGAACAATGACAAAGTACTAAGAACAACTATATTATAAAGTATCTAGGGTTTTAAGTAGTAAGTATAGCTCTTAGCCACAGTTTTGACATAAAAGAAAATCAATGTAGTTAAGGTAGGATACAAGAGAAGAGGGAAAATGAACTCATTAACAGATATGTGTGATTCTGTGATTGTCACGCCTTTAACAACAGTTGAGGTCAGAAGGGATCCCTGGAAGTTCTTCCTCCACTCCTCTGCTCAAAGCAAGGTCATCTAGAGCAGGCTGCCTAAGGCCACTGCTTTGTTAGAGTCTTGAAAATCTCTAAAATGAACTTGACAAGAGTGCGCTCTGTTCCATTGCCATCCTGACCTTCCATTAAGAAGTTTGAGTACTGAACCCAGTACTAAGCTCTGGGGTGCACTGCTGGTCACTAGGCTCCAGAAAAGGACTTGTGCCAGTGTTAACAACCAGGTTTTGAGTCTACTTCACCATCTGCTTATTAAGGCCATGCTTCATCAGTTTGTCCATGAAGATATGGGAGACAGCATTGAAATCCTGATAAATGTAGGTGTGTAATGTCAGCTGTCATCCACCAAACCAGTCGTTTAATTGTAGAAGGCTATCAGGTTTTTCAGGCATGATTGCCCCTTTTTAAGTTAATGCTGACTAAGCTCAGTCATCTTTTTGCCCTTGATAGAATTGGAAATACTTCTAGGAAGACATATTTCATCTCCTTTCCAGAGACTGATCAGCCTGTGTCTCTGCAGTATTAAGGTACAAACTACAAAGTTTGTGCTGCAATGAGATTTTTATTTTTACCTTTGACGTAATTTATTATCACTAAAACTTCAGTGTCTTAACTGCTCTGACTTTGCCAGGAGCAAACCTTTCAGGAGAAATTGTCCCCTTCTCTTTCACTAGCAGTAGCCACTCGTAGCCATTTCATGGAGAATCCTTGACTCATGATTCCATAATGTGATTTACATGCAGAAGTTATAAGTTTTCCTGGGCTCAGCACTAAATTCACATTCCTTACTTGAAAGGAAAGACTAGCTCAGATTTTCCAGATTTCCTTGAGTTTGCCTGAAACTCCAGACTACCAAAAATGAAAACAAATTTGATTAGAGAGGAAGCAGTTGCGTTAATACTATGGGAAACAAATTTTTTGTTTTTGTTGTAGTTGTTGTTTCTTTGTTTTTTCAAGATGTTTTGTTCAGAATTTGCTTATTACTGTTGGTTCTTTCTGCTTGCTTGCGAAATTGGATGGACCTTGCAATCCGTTCTCTTCATTTCCTTAGCTGTATTTTGCTTGGGAAGAAAATTGAGACTGCATGTTTAAAAAGAGACTGATTTAGTTCTCTTGTCCACTCATCGTTTTCAATGTTGTTCTTTTCTCAGTAGGAATGTTACATCTCTAGTTTCTTTATTCTTTATTTTATTGTTTTCTGATAATTCAGTGATTGTTCAGCTTTCTCTTTTCCTCTAGGACTTGTCCCAATAAAAAAAATGTGTCAAAGGTGGAACATTTTGCTCTCCCATAGGGTCTCCATTCTTATATTCTGATTGCTTTCCTCTTATAATCTCTCTCTTGTTTCTACCAATAAGGCTGTGCTTTATAAATCCTGTATCAGCAGGAATATGTACTGTGACTTGAAAGTCCTTCTTTCTAGCTCTGTATTGGTGCTTTAAAAAGAACATTAATGATGTTATAATAGCAATCAGCATAATCATAGCTACAAGTAAATATCTTGAGACCCAGAGAGGTTGTGGATGCCCCATCCCTAGAGGGATTCATTCAAGGCCAGGATGGATGTGGCTCTGGGCAGCCTGGTCTGGTGGTGGGTGACCCTGAACATAGCAGGGGGTTGAAACTGGAAGATCATTGTGGTCCCTTTCAACCCTGACCATTCTATGATTCTATGATCTTTTTTCTTCCACTTAATTCTATAGGCCTCTTAGGTATGTTTCAAATTTTGTTTGCTTAGGTATGTGTATTTATCATGTCTAATGGATAAACATTAAACACATTATTTGGATTTAACCTACATTTGAATTTAAGTTGCAAAATATATTTTCTTTAGTATAGAATGTGGTTTTTTTCCTACAGTAATAATATATTTGGTGTGCAGAAACAGTATTGGGTGGATCTTTGTCTTCTGTAAAACAAATTTGAGAGAACTCAAAACTTTACCAGTTAATAATGCTCCAGAAATGATGTTCTGTTCCCATTCTACCTTCAGTCCTACCACCTCACGTTTGATTGGTTTTAAGAAGTCAGACTCAACTCTCTTAAGTATCCTTGGGTATGAGAGAGTAATCATTTTATAAGCTCTTGTCAAGTAGACGGATCTTTGTAACTGCCTCTTGTTATACTCTGCTGGGAATAACTTACATTTCAGTTTAATTATTTTGAATTTTATTAATTTTAATTATTTTACTTTGAAAATGCTGGGATAACTCATGAGATCATGAATCAGAGACTGTGTTGTAGTTATGAGGCCCACCAGTGATCAAGAAACAGAAGAAGCAAAACAGAGCAGTGACAATAGCAACAACAGAACCTTTGCTACTTTCCTTCTTCTTTGTCTGAACCTTCTCTCACTCTGTTGTCAGTGACAGTTATTATCATTTTCTTATGTCTACATCTTTGGCAAGACTGCCAGTAATTTCTGCACTTCTCTTGAGTCCTTCATCATGTGTTACTCGTACTTCTCTCTTTTGTCTCTGTTGCATATTTCATGTCAATAGCATTCAAGTATCTTTACCAGCATAGGTTTTATTTTATCCTCTTAATGTTTCTGCACCTGGGTTTCTGAAAAACCAGCCTTGGTTGCTCAGTTGGAGTAAAACAGAATCTTTTAAATGAGTAAATGGGTTTTTCAGCAATCCCATTTTTAAAATCAAGCTGTATTAAGAAATTGTTAAATAGAGAAGTGAAAGCAATTATGCCAGTTGTTTAGCCCTGTGTATTAGAATCTTTTTAGGTCTTGTTTTTTTTCTTCATCAGAAGAGGGCCATTGTTGCCAACTATTTGTTTATTGTAGATGTACTGATATGTGTAGGAACTGGGCTATTTTAAGTCTGAGTCATCAGAATTCTTAAAATTTTGCCTTTCAGCTAATGGGAGGTATCTTATAATTGAGTGCAGAATTGAAAGATGAACCTTAGGTTTTATAAAGGCTCAGAAAGATAAAGATGTAAAAGAACTCAAGGTTTGGTATTTTTAGTAGCATTTTCACTTTTTCTAAAGAAAATGTCTTCTGTAAGAAGGATCAGTCACTCTGACAAAAGAATACTCTTCACCTACATATATAGTTCTTGTCATGTCACATTGTGCCATGTTAACTTAGGAAGCAGCAGAGATGGCTCGGTTGTTCAGTCAGCACTTTAAAAAATGTTTGTATTTGCATTCATGTTATGTATACGTGCTTTACTGCCTCAGCATCTCATATTCAGAAGTCATTTTGAGTGCTTCATAGAGTCTTGGAAAAAGAAAAAATAATAAAGAATTTAAAAAAATAAAGTATAACAGTAATTAAAGCTCTGCCTGGGTCTTTGGAATGCCTACATTTCTTTTAAATATTAATAAGAAACAAACAAAGAAAAAAAAAAAAGCCTAATTTTAGGAGGATCAGTAGCTGAGTGCGCTCTTTTTTTTTTTTTTACTTAATGGAAAATTTCCCTCTAAAGACTTTTTCGTTTGGTACAAAAAAAATGCCTTCATTTCAAGTTTGGGAAATAAATCTCAGCATGGAAATAGTAATTGACTTCTATTTTTTTAAGAAACTATGGTTGAACAAAGGTGACACACTTTGAAAAGAAAACTGAATTCTAACTGTATGAGTCAGGTTTTTGTTGACTGAATCATTCTTTTATGTAGAAATGGCAGATAATGGCTGTTTATTACTAGTATTCAAAATAATTATAAGGAAAAGTAAGTTTTTCAGAAAGTATACTTATATGTCAGCTTTTATATTTGTATAAATTCTGTGTAAATATATATTTATGTCTGACACTTGACTTAAGGCTTGTCATATATAGGTTTATTTATAGGTTACATCTTTCTTGCTATTTCTAACTTTTCTAAGTGTTCTGTTTCTTTCTAACTATTTCTAACTGTGCTTTCAAGTGTGATTTCTGTTTTCTGTTTCTAATGGAAAATTCTTTCTTAATGTACTCTGGAGGCAGCAGCTATAAAAATGGAAATTCATGATGACTCTCCATGCCTTTAAGCAAGAGATGGATCACATAGCAAGAGTTATTAATTTAGCCAGTGGCAAAGATGGAATTGTGCTTTTTTTTTTTTTCCTCCTGACCTTATTGGGGGTTCATAGATCAAGTGCATCATGTTCTGCTTGTCAAATAAGTTGGCTTCTTTGGGTTCAGCCCTTCAGGTTGGAAGGGAGAAGAAGCGCCGTGCCGCTTCCAGCCAGGCTCATGGCAGCAGTTTGTTCAGTGACTGTGACTGATGGAAAATCTCAATTAAGTTGTCAAAAAGAATAAAAATAATGGCTTCCATTTAGTTTGCATTCAAAGTTAACTGCTTCTAGCATCTCTGTGTGGGTTTTGTGTTAGAATATAATGACAGTTTCATGTGGATTTTTTTTTTTTTTAAAATATATATCAAATAGTAGATATCGACAGCTGTCCTCTCTTGAATTGTCAGACCTGTTCCTTGGTATGTGTCAGCAACCAGTTCTTTTAAGAGACTCAATTTGCTGCTATATTTATTATGTTACTTTCAACAATTGCTGCTAAATAATACCATTGAAAAGGAGCACTTTCAAAGCACTTCACTGCTGCTTCCCACTTGTGCTGGACAAGTATCTTAATTTACTGTGAGTTGTAAGACTAACCTGCCAGATTTGTTCCTTCTATGATTTTCTTTTTCTCTTCAAAACAAACTTTTTTTTAAATCTCAATTTCTTGGTTAAATGATTAACGGCCAGAGATTGACAAGTGATTTTTAAACCACCTTTTGTACCTTCTGAATTTTATGCACAAATGAACATGGCGACTTTGTTACTGTGGCTGTATACAGTCTCAGTCTACACTGCTGTGCATGGATTTAGTCTGTTTTAGAGGTGCCTTAAAATGGATTGACAAAATTAATTCATGTTAGCAAAATGGCAGTGTGGGTGCGTTCCTTCATGCTCTCATTTGAAAGCGTCAGTCTGCTACTCTTTTCTGCCAGTACATCCAGTCCTAGCAGGTACACCTGTCACTACTAAAAGTAGCCAAACATCTCTGTGACCTGGCAAATAGCAGCTGTAGGCCACAAAATGCTCCAGCAATTAAACTTTATAGTAAATGTTGTGTTTGCCAGCATGCATGATAAAATTTAGGTGTCCAATTTCTGCCTTTGGTTTAAGGCTGACTGTGTAGCAGTAGTACTGAATGAGTTTGTGTTTGGTTTTGGGTCCCTCAGTAGGAAATTAAAGAATATCACATTGCTTGAGCAAGTGCAAAGAGCAATGAGATTGCTTTGGAGAAGAGGAGGCTGAGAAAGATTGCAGCAAAGACGGTGCTGATCTCAATTCTCATATAACAGATAATAGGAAATGTTTTCAATTTGTGCCAGGGGAGATTTAGATTGGAAATGAGGAAGAATTTCTCACAGACAGGGTAACCAAGTGTTGGAACAAGCTACCCAGGAAAGTAGTGTCCCCATCCCCAAAGGGACTCAGCAGATCTGTGGATCCATGTCACTGAGGGACATGGTTCAGTTGAGAGACTCAGTAGGTCAGGCTGATGGTTGTACTTGCTGATCTTGAAGGGCTTTGTGTGCATACATGTAAGTATATGTACTTGTACATACATTATTAAAAATCTGTGTTTTCTGGGCAGATCATGTGCAGGTGATAATCCATGGGTGAAACTGGTTACCATTATGCTGCAGAGATACCCACCGGAGGAAAAGGACAGCATGGGAAATGAAGTTTTGAAAATCTGCCGTTCTTTGTATGACACAAAGTACAAGCTCCCTGTTGAGGTAAGTTTTAGTGCTGATTATCCTGGACACAAGTCCTGTTTTGAGGTCCCAAGTATGAGAATGATGTTGCCATACTGGATCAAGTCCAGTGGAGAGCTGATAACATAATTAGGTGGCTGATACACAGTACATGCAGTGAGGCTGAGAAAATTGGAATCATCCCATCTTGAGAAGATATGGCTGAGGGAGATAATATCACTGTTTTTAAATACATTTACAGACCATTACAGGTCTCATGGAGTCACAGAATGTCAGGAATTGGAAGGGACCTCAAAAAATCATCTAGTCCAGTCCCCCTGCTGGAGCAGGAATGCCTACATTATGTCACACAGGAATGCACCCATTCTTTAATGTATTTAATTTATGCATTACTGTAGAAATCAGCATGGCAAGCGCTGTTAAAGAGTCAGTAATTTTCTCATAACTGTACAAAAGTTGAGTGAGAAATCCTTTAAAATGCGTTGGTGATAAAAATTTATGTGCAAGCAATTACTTTTTGATAATATTCTGTCTTTCTTAACTCTGTATGCATACTTCAAGAATCTCTGAAGGATAAAATTATTGAAGTGTTTTGTACATAAACAGTGTATACTAACAAAGATATGTTTGAGAAATGATTAATAAACTTCATGCAGCTTTAGAGTAGTTCTGTGAATATTTTACTGGGTTGATTAATCCCTTATAATTATCTTTACACAATCATAGACTTCATGATAGGAAAAAAGATAGCTGATGTTAAGATTATAAGCAGAACAGAAACAGAAACAACACGTTCTGTTTAAAATAGACCCACTGGGGGGTTGCTTTCTTGTTTTGAATAGTCAGACTGATTGCAGTTAAGTTCAAATTTCATGTAAAACACAACTTCTGAAGGTGTCAGTAAACTCAGATGATGCATACATTTATTAATTTACTCATTCCGATACAAATTTTGGTGTGAGGCTGGTTTCTGTATCCTTGGGACTGGTGTGAGCGCATGTAGCTGTTCTTTGTGGTGCTGAGTGGTTCATCAACGCCCCTAAGCTCATCATCTTTTGCATGAGAATAGTCAATCTTTGCTGAAGTAGTTTGTAACTCACTGTAGCAAACCAGGAATGCTAATCTCAGTTAAGGATATTATCTTACTGCAGTCAGTTTACCTAGAATGAGTTGTGATTTCTGAAGTTATTTTTTCTTTCTGTAACTAGGCCCCATCTGGAGTACTGTGGCCTCATCTGCAGTACTGCATCCAGGCCTGAGTCCCTCAGTACAGGAAGGACGTGGAGCTCTTAGAGCAGGGTCTGGAGGAGGGCCACTAAGATGATCAGAGGGCTGGAGCACTTCTCCTATGAGAAAAGGTTGAGGGAACTGAGCTTGTTTAGCTTGGAGAAGAGAAGGCTCCAGGGAGACCTCATTACATCCTTCTTGTACTTGAAGGGAGCGTTTAAACAGGAGGGGGAACAGCTACAGGGGTGGATAGTGATAGGACAAGGGAGAATGGTCTTAAACTGAGACCGGAGAGGTTTAGGTTAGATATTAGGAGGAAGTTTTTCACCCAGAGGGTGGTGATGTACTGGAACAGGTTGCCCAAAGAGGTTGTGGATGCACCATCCCTGGAGGCATTCAAGGCCAGGCTGGATGTGTTTCTGGGCAGCCTGGTCTGGTGGTTGGAGACCCTGCCTGTGGCAGTGGAGTTGAAACTAGATGATCATTGTGGTCCTTTTCCAACACAGGCTATTCTGTGATTCTAGGATAGTCCATTACCTATTTATTCACCATTTTGATGTTGTTTGGCAGCTTTAGTTGGAGATGTTTTTTAAAGGTACTGGATATGGAAGAACCCTACATATGGGTATACATATACAGATGTCACATGAAACTTATTACTAGTAAAACTCATCTCATGTTTGAGAACCAATTTACCAAACTTTTCCTATGAATACTAGAACGATTAAGAGGAGAAACCTAGAATGAGAGAACTGTAAAAACTGAGAGGTCATTTCACCAGTGTGAATAACATTTCCATTCTGAAGTCCATATGTGTGACGGAAAAAAAGACTTAAGTCATTATGATCTAGAAGTTAGAAAAAAACATTTCTTTAGATGCAAATTTAATCAGAAAGCTTTTTTTGTTTTGTTTTGTTTTCCCCCCTTATTCTTCCTCCTGCTCGTCTTTCTAGCTTTTTTTACAGCCAAAATTTTTTAATGTCTTCTGGGGAATCGCATAGCTTTAATCTTTGTATCTGCGTATGTGGGCTCTTTGTTGGTATAATTTGCATTATTTAGTGGATATGTTTTTCATCATTGTTTTTTCATTGTTTTCCTTGCTTGAAATGCACATTTGTACTGTCTAACTTCTGCATTTCTTGGTTAATCTCTTTTTAAAAAAGGGCAAATCTTCTTACCCCAACTGAGTGTTAAAGCTTGATTCCTCTGAATATTTCATGTTTTTCTATTAACGTGTAGGTCATGGTCATGTATCAGGTAACATAAACACTTAAATGGGAAAATGCATCTAGCCTCTTCTTTGTAATCTGCAGAGGTTCTAATGGCCATAAGGTGCTTATCTCCTAGAATAACATTTTAGTCAGTTGGTTTTCTTTTTTTTCTATTAGCAGATTTCTACTTTTTATATATGAATTTGTATGTTTTTCTTCACTCACAGTTGATTCCCAACTTTTTTTTTTTTTTTTCCCATGAGGTTTTTGAATTTCATAAAATCATAGAATCATTTGAGTTGGCAATGACCTTTAAAGGTCATCTAGTCCAACTTCCAAGCAATGAACATGGATATCTACAGCTAGATTGATTTGCTCAGAGCCCCGTCCGGCCTGATGTTTCATGTCTGTAGGGTTGGGACATCCCCTACCTCTCTGGGCAACCTGTGCCAGTGCTTCACTGCCCTTATCATAAAAAACTTCTTCCTTATATCTAGTCTGAATCTCCCCTTTTTTAGTTGAAAGCCATTTCCCTTTATCCTATCACAACAGATGCTGCTAAAGAGTCCATTCCCTTCTTTCTTGTAGCCCCCTTTAGACACTGTAAGGCTGCTCCCACATCTCTCTTGAGCTCTCTTCTCCAGGCTGAGCAGCCCCAGCTCTCTCATCCTGTCCTTGCTGTGGCCGTGTTCCATTCCTTGTATCAGTTTTGTGGCCCTCCTCTGGGCTCACTCCAACAGGTCTAAGTCTCTCCTGTACCGAGGACTCCACATTTGGATGCAGTACTCCAGGTGAGGTCTCACCAATTCAGAGGGGAAGAATCACCATTTTCAACCTGCTGGCCGTGCTTCTTTTAATGCAGCCCAGGATACAGTTAGCTTTCTGATCTGCGAGGTCACATTACTGGCTCATGCCCAGCTTGCCAGCAACTAGTTCCTCCAAGTTCTTTTTGTAAGGACTGTGCACTATCCTTATATCTCTCAGCTGTTACTGATAACAGGGGTTTACACAACCCAAATACAAGACAGCTTGATCCTGGTCTCTTTATGGTATCCTGTCCCCTAGTTGTGCCAAGTGCACCATGCAGCCTTGTGTCATCTGCAAGCTTACACTCAATTTAAATACTCTCTTTTGGTCTCCTGTCATGATACTGCTTATGTTCTGAATCCAGCTACTGAAGCTCCCCATCAGAACTTTGAACAATACTGGAGCAAAAGCAGATTCTTGTGAAATCTGTTTTGTAAATCCATTACAAAAGTTTCTGCTACATCACTGCAATGACAGAAGGAAAGTCCTTACCCTGTCACAGATACAGTCCTATCCACTGTACACGCAGCCTTACACCACAGCACAAAGCACTTTCCACTGTCACTGCAGATAAAAAGATGCTTGTCTGGGTCTTGAGAAGTGTTGCAGGTGTTGGCTTACTACAGATGGTTGGATTTCTAGTTCCTGCCCAAAGCAGCAGTGCAGTCATTTGTAACAGATGTACAAGGAGATGGCTTTATTATTTGGACAGTCTTCTGTGCTTGGCAAATTGTCCCATCACTTTGGTGGAAAAAGGGATAGAGGCTGCTGCAAGGGCTTGCAAGTTGGACCATGCTGTTCTGTGTGTTATTTCCCTTGTGTCTCTGACAGTGTTTCACTGACATTTTCAAAATGATGCAAAACTGAAAATACACCACAGTGACAGCCTTATTCCTAACTATGAAACATTTTTCTGTATGATTTTTTGCTGGATTTTTCATTATATGTTTTGATAGTTCTCACAGACTTTAGTATCTGATAAGTCAGCAATTGCTTTTCCTCCTGCATGTCTTTTTTTCTTGTATTTCTTAAGGACAGACTGTACTTTTCTTTATCAGTCTTATGTAGCCCGTCTTCTTATCACGGATGATGTCTCTTGATTTAGTGATTCTGTGGGTGCTTCAGGTGAATTTTTCAGTCCTAGAAACATGTTTATTTATTTATCAAATAAATTTTCAGTGCTGAATTCTCACTCATTGTTATTGTTTATTTGGTTAAGATCTTTTAATAAAAATTAAAGCAAGAAAGATTTATTATTAGTATTACTATTACTATTTTACATTTTATTACTAAATTTTTCATGGCAGTGTTTCATTAATCATGATGCCATGTCACAAAAGTACCAGGAAAATGGAAGCAGTGTAAAACACTGATGAGAATATGATGCTTTATTATTACAGCTGCATTTTGAAATGATGTTTAAAAGTGAGGGACAGAACAGAGAGCCTGCAAAAGTGCACAGATTAAAATGCCTGAAAGCTGAGGAATGAAAGAGTGCAGTATATTACCCTGTGAGAGACCGAGAAGTGACTTGATTGTAGCCTGTGGATGTTTTTTGAGGGAAAAGAAGCTAATAAAAGGCTCTTAGTTTATAAAGAAGTGTATTACAAGAAGCATGACAATCAATGGAATATATTTCTGCTTTAAGGGAAATTATGGATTCTCTACATTTGAACATTGTTTCTGAATATCTGCTGTCTTCTAGGCACATCAAAATAAGGCACAAGGATACTCAAGTAATATGTCTGGTAGCTACCTGAAATCTAAAAACATCTCAGTTCAAATTTGCTAAATTAATTGGATAGCTAAGCGTGTGTTTTCTTCTGTGGAGGCCTTTATGTCTCTGTGCTGAACAAAGCAGATTGCTTCAGAAAATGTCACATTAGAATGTATCACCAGTACTAGAACATAATCCTGAAACATCTAAGGTGCAGACTAAACTTTGGCAGGTCATCTGAGTTAAATGTAGTTGCTTTGAAAATAAGGGAGTTAATATTATTATTGCATTTGCTTGCCAAATGATACATTTCTCCTTGTCTTAAAGCAGTGCAGAGACAGCAAACACAGTCAACATTTGCAGCATTGGTCTCCTTGACCTGCTGCTTTATGTATGTACTGTACCTAGTTACATTGGAAAATCTGCTTAGTTTCCTTTTCTTCCTCACACCGCTATAAAATATGATTTGAAGTTCTTTTAGAGAGCCTTTTTATGGGTAATTTCTTATGATGCTGCTTCTCTTTTTAGTTTTGAGAGGCTTTCAGGTAGAAAAAGTTACCAAGTGCGGTAAAACTGCTGTTGTGTTCACTTTGTGCATCTTACAATTCATAAGTTATTTTTGAAGTATTTGAGCATAAGTTCCATTTATTGCCATGGATACATCTTGTCAAGGAAAGGAGACTTTGTAGAGTGACTCTCGTAAGATTGCATTTAGTGGATTTCTTGTTATATCAAGCGTGCTGCTCAAAAGAAATGCGGTGCAATGTGAAATTATCAGAAGTTTAATAAACATTCAACAGTTTTGGTTTTCCTGAACGTTGTAGTGAAACAGGGAGCCCCTGGATGATTTGGCTGCCATATTCAAGGGGATGGTGTTGTGCAATACTCAGAACACTCAGTGTGAGTTCCCTGGAATACAGGACATCTCTGCTGGGTCTCTGTGCATAACGGTTGTAGCAAATGAACAACATGTTGGAAAAAAAAAAAAAGGAAATTGTAGTCTGATTTATTGAGTAAATTCTGAATCTAAGCACTGTTTGAAGTGTAAGTGGAGAAATCATTGCCCTGTTGAGAGAAAACAAAAGTAGAAATTTACATATAAGAGTTTTTTGTTGGTTGATTGGTTGGTTTGCTTTCTTGCTAAGCTACAGTCCAAGGTGCAGATTTGGAAACACTGCATTTAAAAAGGTTATCAGTTCTTCATTGCTTCAGCTTTGGAATCCTAAATTCGTGCTGTTTTATAAAATCTGAGAAACTATATGAATGAGAGAAAGGTTACATTGCTGTGCTTTCATCACACATAGAACTTTGTATCAGGTTTGAAATAGTTTTGCAGCAGAGCTTTATGCTGTTGCACTGTGGTATATACTGTTATTTTCTCTTTGATTTGTTCCATTTTTCTATTTGCATAATTGACTTACAGAAGTATCAAAGGTGTCTGTTAAATTTCTTCCAATGCTTTGCACTATTTCACTGAACGCAAATGTATTAATCCCAGAGAGGGCTGTGATTCCTCTATTGCTGTTCAAGAAACTCCAGAATGTAATGTAGGTTCAGTGCCTGCCTTGCCTTAATGTACCAAACACTCCACTTATAACCCTGTATTGTACTTTTTTAATTTGTCTGTTCAGCTTTCCAAAGAGTTACTACCATCAGGGAGTTCATTTGTTTCGAATGTTGGTTTTCATAGTGCATTTGGCACAAAATTTTCATAAATTTTAGTATGAATGATGATGCTAATATCTCCAGAGATCTTGCTGAATGAGTTTACTTTTATTTTCAGTGTATAAAAGAATTATGCTTGTTGCTGCTTAACCATTCCCTCTTGCTGCCATCCCTGAAACTGCTGGTGGAAAGCATGGATCAAGATCTTCATACTATGGCACTGAAGCAGATAACAGCTGTCACTAAGGTATGAGCAGTTCAATTAACCACACTTCAGAGTTTATGATAATAAATTAGTTCTCTTATCTTACCTACTATCCTGATAAGCAGAGACTCTTGAGGCCCTTATCATTATTAAGGTTTTCCACAGCTATTGTGTTCATAGAGCAGTAAAGCAGTGCTCATAAGATCTCTTACATATACTTGAGGTAATTAACGCTGACAACACTTTCTTTAAATTATCTAGTATGCTACTGCAAGTCAGTATGAAGGAACATATATTGTGTTGTATAAAGTAGATTGTTATCTCTATGAGGCTATTCTTGCACTTTATTATTTTTTAAAGGGATAAAAGTACAAGAGATAAATTAGCAGGTTTCTGACAGACTTGTCTTGCAGTGAGCAGACCCAGCTCTTTTGTTTTGTAGAACAGATAGATACAGGAATATATGCTTGGAAATTTTGTGTAATTCTAAACCCATTCTCCATTTGATACTGCAGCAGAGTTTCTGGTGAAAATAGCTAAACAGTGCCTCTTCCTTGGACAAGAACTGAAATACATCACTGTGTATTTCTCAGTTGTTGTATGAAGTTACACAGTTTTTTTGTTGTTTTTTTTTCCTTGTATGTTTCCTTTTCAGTTAAGAAACACAATCTAAAATTGTGGAAGCGAGTTTCCTAGACAGAAGTATTGTATTATCTTTTTTTTCCCTCCTCTTGAAGTTTGAAACTTCTTCAAACTTTTGAATGAACGTGCATGTACAACCTGAGAGACTTGCTTCGATTTTGTTAGCTGTAGCCTGCAATCTAGCTGTCTGTGGCAAAAGAGAAGGAATGGCTTCTTGTTTTGGATGGATAACTGCATTGAAGATCCCCAGAAGAATAATATTTATTTAAGAAAAACAATGTTTCTGAAATGTATATTACCTCTTAGGGGGCTCTTGGTTGCATATTACTCTGTAAAATAATAATTGAGGGTCCAGATCACTCCAGTTATATGCATTGCGGCAAGTTTTTAAGATTCCCTAGTTCCAGCAATCAATGCAGTGTGATCCCCTGCTTTCACACCATCCTCTGTTTCCTAGGGAGGATATTCTGCACCTTGCTCTTCCAAGGATTCTGCTCTAAGTCTCTCTCCTGTTTTATTCTCAATTGGTTGAGGTTTTATCTGCTTCACCTAGATGTTCCTAATTTGCCTTCAGAAAAAGAAGTGCTACTGAAATGTGTGAAGTACCAGCTTCGTGGAAAGTAACTGGACATTTAAAACAGTTGTAGGAAAGGTAAAAGGGCAAGCTACATGCAGGATGTGCCTACTTATATCAAAATCTCATTATAGTTAACATCTAGCATGAATTCAGAGTATTTCTCAGTTGAAATTGTTGTTCTAGGGAGAGAACCACAGGATTTTGTGAAGATGTTCGTATTCCCTGTTCCTTATGCAAATTAAATACAGAAATTCTGGGGTTTGTTTGTTTGTTTGTTTTTTTCCCCACAAAATGTAAATTTCTGAATATTGACCATCAAAGCAATGGATTATTTGTAGTGTGGTTTCTTTTGTTTGTTTGTTTGAACACCTACAGCTGTAGATTTTGATTTCTAATTGTTTTTAAGAAACAAGGTGATCTTATAGAAAAGCATCTGTCGATCTGATGCATCCACTTTTTCATCTATATGTTCTGTTAACCTTTTAAAATTGACTTTCTTGTTAACAGATGAAAGCTGCTGAGTTAGTGACTAGCTTCCCAGCAGGGCTTTATGTCTAAGTACATTTTATTTAACTACTTTTCAAACCCGGTGCTGTGCAGTAACACTTTCTGAATGGCTGCTAATTGTATTGCTCTATTAACTGGCCTTTTCTTTCCAATGTTCTGCAGCATTCAATTTTTTATGTTCTAGTCTGATTAGGTTTTATTGAAGTTTTAGGGGTAGGAACCATATTATCTTCTTAGTAATATAAAACTTAGTACCTACACCTATGCATTCCTGAAATTAGGTTCTTTTTTATTAGGAGAAGGAAGTTTGATAAGCTGTTTCTAATTTTTCTTCACAATTCAATATTAACATGAGCATGTACTTCCATAACAATGATATATAGCCTAGAATTTTCAAAGCATTTAGCTTTGGTCTAATATTTCATCGTAATTCAATTAAAATGTAGTTATTGACTTCAGTCTGTGAGATATAGTTTACTCAGTGTTTGAACGTGGGCAGTGAGGAAAAACAACTAGCACACACTCTTCTGGTATGGTGTAGGAAGTATCACTCACTCCTTGTTATATATGAATCACATTTTGTTACGAAAATTGATATGTTACCAACTAAAAGGGCTGCTTGGAAATAATGCCTCCTATTTTATTATTATGGCTCACAACGCCAGAAGTGGATGTTGGTTTTGTGACAGCAGAAGTTGAACCTTCCTGCCAATATCCCATTACATGTTGTTGCCGTGGGACAGATGGTAGCAGAGGGGCGCTCTGACAAAACAAGGTCTGACATGGAAGTGTGTATGAAGAAAAGGTGTGTAACTGAATTACTCTGTGTGGAAAAAAATGCACTTATTGGCATTCATCAACTCTTGCTGAACATTTATAGAGACCAAACAGTAGGTGTAAGCACACTGTGGCAGTGGGTGGTACATTTCAGCAGTGGTGACAGCAACAGTGGATTGTATTGGCTGATGCAGATTGTTATAATTGTGGCATACAGGCTTTTGTTCATCACTGGCAAAAATGCATAGCTGATGGTGGTGACCATGCTGAAAAATAGTGTATTGTAGCTGAGAATTTTCTCTTTTAAATAGTGTCATTGTTCTTTGTATCTGTTGTAGTTTCCATGGTAATAAATCGGAGGCATTATTTTTGGAGTAAGCTATGTAAGTGTACATACATATGCCATTTGGCTATGTCGGTGTTTATTCAGTATAATTTTATATGTATAATTCTTTACTTTTTAGCAACAGTAATAGAACTGTTAATGCTTTCTGTGAATTTTTTTTTGGTAATTTTTTTATTTTTATAGGGAGCCCATTTCTGCTTCCATTAAACAGGAAAAGGACAAATAACATCTGGCAAAGGGAAATCATAGCTATTGATTCCCTGACATAGTGTTATAACAGCTCACAAACATGACTGTGAGAAAAATACAGCACTTGCTGATACGATGTATTAGTTAGCCATTTGTTTTATGTTGCTGACAGCTTTATGGATGTTTACAGTTAAAGGGATGATGCTGAAGTGCTGATACTAAGAATTGTGTAGCTTTTGCCTGTAATAAAACAACCAAGATTTGGTGTAAGCTCTTTTGAAATTGCAGACTTCACTTTTTATTGTGCATCTTTTTATAAACTGCCAATTGCCTATTTTCCATAACAGAAATGACCAGTCTTCCTCTGTGTTGTATGCAAATAATTTAAGAAAATAATAATTGAAAATGTAAAAAGTTTGCTCAAAGAAGTTTAAAAGTGGTTATGAAGAATGTAGGAGATTAATAGAATTTTCAGTTATTTTCCCACCATCTTGTGTTATTTTTTTTTAGATTGCTTTATTTTCTTACCCCCCTATGTACTTTGTATTGTAACTAAGCTGACTTCATTCAGAAATAAAACATATATCATTTTTGCCTCCACTTGTGGTGTAGAGCTAATGCTCAAGGAAGTAACAGATTCAGATCTTTTTAGCTATTACTGTCATCAGTAGCTGTCATTTTTTCCATCAGTATCCATATCTCATAATGCATGGGCTTTCCAGTGCATAAGCTGTGGACAAAACGTTGCCTATTGCTATTACCGGACACTCTGGATACCTACATAAAAAGCAGTTGACTGGGAGTTGCCTAGACTTAGATCTGGCCCTTTCTGTGTTAGGTAAAGGAAACCTTCTGACCAGCTCTTGCTTATCTGAAGTTCTTGCTACAGTGAGATTTTTATCATACAGCCATGAGTATAATATCTGGGTAGGCTGTAACAACAAACAGTAAAAATACAAGTTACTGATATGAGATACAGCATTAGTCCTGGAGAGTAGAAACACTCTTTTTTTTTTCCTTCCTTCCTTCCTCCCTTCCTCCCTTCCTCCCTTCCTCCCTTCCTCCCTTCCTCCCTTCCTCCCTTCCTCCCTTCCTTCCTTCCTTCCTTCCTTCCTTCCTTCCTTCTTTGTTTTCTTTTTTTTTTTTTTTTTCTTTCATTTATGGTCATTTGAATTTTCAGAGGCCTCAGTGGTTACCAGTAAAACTTCCAAGATGCCTCTAGTTACTCTTCCCAGTAGGTCAGAAAAGCTGCCACCTTTGGCAAGGTTGGTTTTCACCTAGCTGTTTAGCATAGAAAGCTGTATAAAACTTGCATATTCTCTGCCTGTGCTCGCCTAGGGGAGCTGCTGTCTTGGCAGAGCTGAGTGCCTCAAGCCTTAGCCCATTTGCAGTTGATAACATCAGTGTGCTTGTGGCAAAGCCCCAGGCAGGCATGCTTAAACGTTACTAATTATACACCCACAACACCAAGCTGAACATAAGACACCAAACGTCATTCTGATTCAGAAATACAGCTGTCTGCATAGTGGTTGTACAGCTGCTTCTTGTTCAGATCATTTGCCAAGGGTGTTTCAGAAACAGCTTGTAAGTGTCCTCCCTAAGACTTTGGGATGAGGCTCCTCCCTGTCCTGCTGAGGATAAGCAGGAAGAGACTGAGACTTGAGTAGAGAAAGTGGTCTTCGGTTCTGAGCTTGTGAAGGGAAGCCCTGCTGAGGCATGATTTATCATCAGCAGATGTAGACCCTTTCATAAATTTTGCATCAAAGAGAGATTTGGATAAGATGTACGAACCTTGTTTTAAGCAGAATGCTTTAGCAATGCAGTGATGGAAATGATGAGTGCATCTATTGCAGTTTTGTTTTTGTGTGACCTCTGGAATTTTAGATCAGTTCACACTTTTAGCAGGAAAAATTATTGATAGTCTATAGAAACGAGGCAGTCATCAGACATAAAACTTGAATGCCTGTATCATTAGTGCAGATTTCAGCCAGTACCCAAGTAGGTATGTAAGACAAGGAAAAAAAACAGGATTTCTTTTCCTTAGCATAAATTCTTCTGCTTGTACCTGTGCACACTGTGTGTGTGAGCATTATGCTAAATTTGTACTGTCAAAACTTACTGAAGGGGAAATGGGTGTGAAACAGTGAAGCTTCTCCCATTTAAGCCTTTCAAAAGTAACAGGGCTTTACGCTAATGAAAAATGTAGCTCACTCAGCATGGTAGTGTTTGTAGATACAGTGATTTTTCTCTGTTATATATATGGTAAGTTTTACTTAAATGTAGTTGTTTACTCACATGTTCACACAAGATGGAAGGTGGTTATGCATTTATTTGGCAGATTTGCTTAAACTGCAGACAGCTTTATTCCATATGAATGGAGTAATGTTTTGGGGGGTCAGATGTATCCTACTGGAGCCAGTGTTTCATGTTCTTTTGTTTTGTTTTAAAACTGTTCTATTTATTCTCGATCTTATCCTGTTAATTTGGTGTTTCCACTTAGATATACCAAAGTAGTAGAGAAAGGGAGTGGCCTTGGTCCCAGGAAATGTATTAAAAGGAGCTAGTTATAGGATCACAGAACCATATTATGGTTTGGGCTTGAAGGGACCTTAGAGGTCATTTAGTTTCAATTCCCCTGCCATGGGCGGTGATACCTTCTACTAGAAGAAGCTGCCCAGGGACTCATCCAGCCTATCCTTGAACACCTCCAGGGATGGGGCATCCACAGCTTCTCTGGGCAGCCCATTCCAGTGCCTCACCATTCTCTGAGTAAAGAAGTGATTGTTTCCTTATATTTAATCTAAGTTTCTCCTCTTAGTTTAAAACCTCTTTCCCTGTCATTTCCCTGCACAGTCCGATAAAGAATCCATCTCCAGATTTCTTTAGACCTCCTTTAGGTACTAGAATTCTACTATATAAGGTCCCTTCTGAGATCCCTCTCTACTTCAGGCTGAACTACTCCAACTCTCTCAACCTTTCTTTGTAGGAAAGGTGCTCCAGCCCTCTTGATAATCCCTGTGGCCTCCTCTGAACCCATTCCAACCGTGCCATGTTCTTCTCATGTTATGGGCCCCAGAGCTGAATACAGTACTCCAGATGGAGTCTCCTGACAGCAGAGCAGAGGGGGAGAATCATCTCCCTCAACCTGCTGATTATGCTGCTTTAGGAGTAGCACTGGATACAATTGGCTCTCTGGGATGTTGCTATTTTATGTCTCCATCCAGTCACCTGCAGCTAAATATCTTGCAAAGATTTCCCCTTTCTGACCATATTTTCAGACAGCCTTGAATTTAGTTATCAGTCTCAACCTACCGGGCAATTCGATCTTATGTGTGGGCTGTCAGACACAACCAAGAGCATTTTGTCTGCTTTTTTGTTGTGTATAAAAACACAGCAGTCTTTATCATGCATGAGTACAGGCAGATTGCTCCACTTCTGTGTTACATCTGTGGACATCTTCATGTCCATAGTATAGCTCCAGTGTTTTAATGTTTTTATGTTGAAAAAAAGATGTACTACTTTCATACTCATCTCTCTCCAGTTTATAGATTTTTGGCACATTAAATTACACTAATCTGTGGGACTTTTCATTAACAGAATAGTAGCCTGAGAAACTTAATTTAAATTAGACTTCCCATCTGTTGTTATTCTCATTAGTGTAATTATTGTTTGTGGTTTATGTCCATAAAATCAAACAGCGAAGTGCTTAGTAAAGCTGTGTCCTGTGTACTGGTCAATAATAGAGCATATGGAGCTCAGAGGTGCAGCAGAATATTCCTCCAACCTCTCAGTTTAGAAAAATACTGAAGACTTGGAGGAAATTGAGATTTCAGTGGAAAGAAAAACATTTACTTAAAATGGAGTAATGGAAAAAGTAGTGTGAGGGGGAAACAGCAAACCATCTTCTTGATTAATATGATAAACTCATTCTCTCTTTCAGGAAAACTTATAAACTGAAAAGAATAATCATGTGTTGTTAATAGTAAATTAAACATGATAAACAGCTGTCTGGAGATTAGCCACACCTAGCAGCAGTTATCTGGGCTTTGTGATTGATGAAATATAGCATCTTTTCATGCTTTCATATTTAATGGGTTCAATTTTTCCCTTTTAAATTGTATGTAGGGTTGTGTAGTGTGCATCTTTTCCAAATTAGGGCAACAAATTATTACAAATATTCTTAGCATGTACATGGTTTTGATTTTATACTGTCTTTTCCTCTCACAGAAGATAAACATATTAATCAGTCTAAAATTGTTTAGATTCAGTAAAGACCTTTCTTCTAAAAGAATTTGTCATTGCTTCAAAGGAAGTTCGTTCTTCTGAAGTTGGTGGCAAGTTCGCTTCAATATTATGAGCTCCTGATGGTCCCATATGAACCCAGTTCCTCTGCATACAAATAACAATGCTGTCAAACAGAGTAATGAAACTTGAGTCTTGTATTGCCATGCGTTCAAGGGAAGGTCACACACCTGATGTGATTTATGTATTGAGGATCCTGTTTCTTTGACTTCCCCTATGGGAAACTGGAGAGAGTCATCTCCCACATGTCCATGTTAACTGGTATGCATCATCTCTCACATGTCCCTGTATGTGTGTAAGAAAGACTCTCACCAGTAAGTTTGGTTTTCTTGATTGATAGATTGTAGTTATATTTGATCTTTATGTAAAAAGCACATAAATATGTTCCCTACAAACTGTTGCTCTAACAGAGTAATGGTGGTGAAAGCTACATGGAATAGAGAATGGGTTTATAAGTCAGAAGTGCCTCTTACAGCGTGCTCTTGGTAAAGCTAGTGGCAGAGAATGAGTGCTGCCCATTACATATGAACAAGAGGAAGCAAAACTCTGTACTGTTTGACTAAAACAGAGACAGAGAAATGTTAAATGTCTGAGAAGATTCAGGGTTAAATGTTTTTTGATGATAATTAGATTAAAAATTGTTTAAATTCTCAAGTGTCATTGGCAAATGTCTCAGTATACAGTAGATGTAGCTGAATTGGTCTTCAAGTGGTGCCAAATCACTGGATTATTGAATTTTTATTATTTGCTGGTATGCAGGTATGAGGCATATAAGGCATCATTATTATAGAAAATGAAACAAAAGCTAAACAGGCAGTTTTAATACAGATTTTGTTTTGTTTTGTAAATGCAGGCATTTATCTACTATATTTGTAAGTTGATAGGATGCAGTCATTAAATTCAGAATTGCCTACTGCTGTTTTTTTGGTCCTTTTTGCATTACTTGTATTATTTTATTGCATTTCTTTGAGTGTCATGACACCTAAACTGATTAAAATAACAGTGCACTTTGTGGAACCTAGAAAAACTTCGATCAAAATTAGCTGAAGTGGAGTTTAATGTACTCTGTTGTTTGTAAAGTGATAGGTGAGATTTTCAAGAGAGTACATAATCTAATGTATCAAATAGCTGCCTTTTTCTGGGGTATCTCACAGAGATAACAATGTTGTGCTCCAAATATATATATTTTTTAAATAGAATATATTCTTCTGGAAAATCTGTGTGAGTTTGAAAGTTCTGTCAGTATGTAAAATGTAATGTATTGTATTAATAAAAGTGACTAAAATATGATGTATTCTGCTCTGACCTTCCTCATCGTGCCTGCATTAATATGGAGGTAAGTGATGTGGTCCATTCTGCACTCTGGGCACTGAGAACTTGATGTAAACCTTTTCGTATAATCCTATCCAGGTTATTAAGCTATCTTATTCCTTAACTTCATACAGGACAAATATCTATCCCAATGAAATGAAACTGTTAAAGATCATTGAATCACAGAATGGTTGAGGTTCGAAGGGACCACTTGGGATCATCTAACCCAACGCTTGTGCGCTTCAGGTGCCAAACAGGCCCTGCTATCAGCCTACTTAAAAAATACATCTCTATGTGTTCAGAAGTATGCGAAGTATGTATAATTGTTATTAATCCATTCAGCTTTCAAGGTCACGCTGTGCAGTTAGAACAGTCATGGCATTTTCTGGTTGATAGATGTATCTGGTGATTCATTTATAATTACTATGGATTTTTCATTCTTTGTAGGTGGACGATTCCAACTGTGATGCTGAAATACTTTCCTTGCTCCTCAATGCCAAGTTAGTGGTAAAGTGCATATCAACAGCCTTCTATCCTCGCCTTATTGACCACTTGCTGGCTAACCAGGCAGAAGGAGGCTGGGATGTAGAGGAAATAGCAAAACAACTTAAAGAAGCAGGGTTCAACGCAGAGGCAGGATCCCTCTTGCTGTCTTATCGAGGAACTCATCCTGCACTCAGGACTTTTACTTCTGCCCTCCAGACTATTCAGCATTGGATTTAATAATGTTGGTTTTATTGATTTGTCTGGCTTTACTCTGGAGGCCTTCTATAAAAGGGAGAAACTGTTGTTCTAGTAACAAAGTAACCAGGTTAGCTATCGTTACCTATGGTTTGCAGAAAATGCAAATACTACACTTACAGTGCAGTTCCATATACCTCTAATGGCTTTAAAAAATATATTGGTGTAGACAGTGTAATTCTGTAATAAAACAAGCACAACAGTGCACCTGATAAAAGTTTTCTTACCAGAGAGGAATGTTAAATGATTGCACTCTGACATGTAAATGGAATGTTAGTAATCTGACGGGTTATATACAGTTTGTCTTAATCTCTGTATGTAATTTACTCTTGTCATAATGTAAAATTAATGTAAAAATATAAAGATAAATGGAGCAAAAAATATCACTATGGAAAGTAATTCCTGAGAATTTCAAACCCTTGAAGTTTGGTACTGTGCAGTGTTGTTTGCAGTAAGTAAAATATTTTACATTTGTTGTAGTATCTCTTTTTATCTCCTTCTTTTCTCTCTTTTGCCTCTTTTACTTAAATTCCCATTTCTCCTTAGTGATGCTTATTTGTAAGGACAAGCTGGACTTTTCTATTCTTGCATACTGCTTTGATCTTAGAAGCATTTTTCTCTGCATTTTGGGAAACCCCATCTCAGATCCATGATGCTTAATCTTACTTTTTGTGTGAAGGCACTTTCAAAGTATTTTACTTGATTTCTGAAAAATTACAAAGATGTGTTTATTTCCAAAACACCTTTTTATTTTAGTAATCAAAGGATTGCTGATTTATTTTCTAAGTTTTTTAACAAGTGAATTGTTCGCTTCTCTGTACTACCAGAAGGTTTTGATGTTCCATATGTTGATATGAATTTGTTGTTAAAATGGATCTGTAAACCTTTGGCCTAATTTTGTGTTCAGATACAGTTTTTATGCTATAATGCATGGAAACTTTAGACAGCATAGGATCATACAGGTTGGAAGTGACATCTAGGAGTGATGTTTGACCTCCTTCTCAAACAGGGCTCCTTTAATGTCAGAATGGGTTGTTCAGGGCTTTATTCAATCAAATCTTGAAACCTGCCAAAGGTGGAGTCTGTGCAACCCTGTCAGGCAGGATTTCCCCATGTTAAACAAGAGGAGTTATATATATATATAAAGATTTGCAAAGCAATTTTGTTGCAGTTTCTGCCATTTCTCTTATTTTCTCACTATGCATGCTGTGAAGAACCTGGCTTCACTATGTGGATAACCTTCTTGTAGGTACTGGAATGCCATATGGAGTCCTTCATAGACTGTTCTGGTCTCTTTAAATAAAAACAAAGAAAAATAACCCACCAACAACAAACACGTTCTCATGCAGTGATTGCAGTTCACAGGTGAATGATGGATGTATCATGCCTACAGTACAGACACTGGTGATAGATTCAGTTAACACTGCTAACAGTCAGAATTCAGTGTGGATGCAGCACTGCCAGTATATTTTACTGTTTCCAAGCCTTCGTATGACATGGAGATAAGTGATGTGAGTTCAAGCCAGAGGGATTTCAGAAATAAATTTCAATCATCATAGCCACTGCCTGGCTCCTCTGTGGGTCTTGAGTAGGTCTGAGTTAATCACCTCCAGTGCTGACTAGGGCTGAGCTTGAGCTAGTGACCTGAGTTGGGTGTCTTCATACTGAGAGCTGTGGAAAGATTGAAATCCTGGCGAACAGTGCAGTAGGAATCTTCAGTGGGTGCTCAGGGTCGGGCTGTCACTCTGCTAATAAATAAGCTCTCTGTAACCCCAGAATATGATTTAACGGTTTGAGCAGATCCTCATGGTGATAGAAGGGTTAGCTGTTGTTGTGCTGTGCTTCAGCAAAAACATTTGTTTCTGCACTTTCTGTTTTTTGGGTTAGGCAGGCCCTTCATTATGTAGCATATTAATAAGCTGACTATATTGAGACTGTTTCTAAATCTTTCTTTTTTCCTAATGCCAGCTTGAATCATAAAGTGAGAGGAGTGGATCAAGAGCTTGAATAGCTGTTTCATAACACATCTGTATTACTAAGTTCTTTCCTAGGCTTCAGGGTTTAGCAGTGGGTGATGAAATATTTGTAGAACCACAACTGATTCTTGTTAGCATTGTCTTTGACTTGGCATGTTTTGCTGTATCCACTCATATGCACTGTGAAAATTGTTCAGGTGTTTACTTTCCCACCTTCCTTTTGCATTCATAATGAGATTTTTACAAGTACTTTAACTGTTAAGATTATTAGCTTTTTTTTTTGCACTAGCTGGTCACAGCTGTCTTTCAGTGTTTTAAGGAAGATTATCACATCCATGTATCTGATGTACTACATACCAAATTCAGATGTATATTATGCAGTTATATTGCTTTAATTTTGCATTCTTACACAAACAGTCTCAAGAGACCTAAGTCTGGTGCAGCAAAGTGTACTGGAACTGCAGAGAAAAGGGAAGGGAATCATAGAATGTTTTGGGTGGGAAGGGACCTCAAGGATCATAAAAGCTCCAAGCCCCCCTGCATATGTTCACGTTTAATACTAGACCAGGCTGCCCAGGGCCCCATCCAGCCTGGCCTTGAACACCTCCAGGGATGAGGCATCTACAGCCCTGCTGGGCAGCCTTTTCCAGCACCTCACCACTCTCTCCATAAAGAACTTCCCTTGAATCTTCCCTCCTTCAACTTAAAACTATCTCCCCTTGTCCTGCTACTATCTGCCCTTTCAAAAAGTTAGTTTCAAAAATGAAATGTAACTGCAAATCAGAGATGTAGACAAACTGGATCATGTATCTCCAGAAAGAAAACTTTGGATTCTTCCATAGATGTTTCTGTACTTAACGATGTTTTCTCTTTTGGTCTGTTTGTGGTGTTCACAGGTTAGTAGGTAAGTTCATAGCTGAGTTTTCTGACTGTGCTCTTTCATGATCACAAAAAGTTAGTGTTTAGTGTCACTGCAGAGCTGAGCTGTAGTTAAAGTTCTAATGAGCTTTATTGATCTTCTGTGTTCTGGTTTGCTGGGGTTACAAATCCATGAGAAATGTTTTCCCTCTAGCCACCTCTACTCTTGATTTATCCTGTATACAAAACTTGCACCAATAATGAACATTTTAGTGTATACACCCAAAAATAATTAGCCTGTATTAGGATATCTTTCAAAAAGGGGGAGGGATGGAGGAAGAAAGGAAAGGAAGGAAAGGGAAAGGAAGGGAAGGAAGGAAGGAGGAAAGGAAAGGGGAGGGAAGGGAAGGGAAGGGAAGGGAAGGGAAGGGAAGGGAAGGGAAGGGAAGGAAAGGGAAGGGAAGGGAAAGGGAAGGGAAAGGGAAAGGAACTGGCACACCCGGCTGCTTTTTCTGTTTTTAATCTTCTTCTTCCCACCCCCCCTAGAAAAACACTGGTAATGTTTGTATCTTCAAGGAGCATCATAGATGCATCAAGGTAGCAAAATATGTCACAGTTCTTGTGGATGAGTAGAACCAGAGATTTGGGAAGAAAGATCATAACTCACAGTGTCTTTCTCTGTTGGACGTCGTAAGTGAAGACAATATTACTGTCACAGCAGAGTGCTTACTTTTGTATCTATAAACAGTGCAGTTCAGTGCTTGGAGTAGCTATGTTTGTTTCAGTTTCCTTGTGTAGCAATTCCTGCTGTATTTTATTGTTTCTGCTGTTCTGCTCTGTGAAGAGCCACTTAGAGGAAGGCCAGGAAGGCCACAGAATATGGATAACTTCATCATAAGGGTAAAAACTTCTACACTTGAGAAACACATCATTTTTCATGCTTGTTTTAGTTAACTCTACTTTCCCTTCAAAACAGCAATCTTCTTCAGTATTCTCTACAAGACCAAATTGCACAGAGTGGCCCACAGAGAGTAAGTATGCATTTCTTTGCAGAAAACAGGGTGTGAGGTGATAACTTGGGCCATTTGCTTATGGGAATGAAAATGCCCAGCCATCTCTTCTTCCAAAGGATGCGCTTATGCAAAAAGATAGGATGACAATAAACCATCTGGGAGCTGAATATACTACCTGCTTTCATCTGTCAGCAGGTGAGTACTGAGCAAGGAAGCTCCAGTTGGAAAGCACATTGAGATCACAGCAACAACCACGACATAGGAAAGGAGCCAGGGCAAAGGTTTTGCTAAGGTTATATTTCATTGCAAAACACAAAGTGTTTACCACCTTGCAGGTTTATTGTACTGACTGATGGTGACAGACAGGAGATTCTGGAGGAAGGGAACAAACACAAAGCTACAACTGCTTCATATTTCAAAAATGATTTATTGTAACATATGCAGCCAAATGTGTTGCTGCTTAAAAATTTGCAGGTTCCCGCATGTACACAGTTGAGGATCCACCCTGCCTTGATATGTTTTCATATTCCACTTGTTTCAAATATTGCCCCATGTTTTTCTTTCAGAAAAAGGAAAAATAAGTGACAACAATAATAATAATAATAATTTAAGGGTTGTTCACCCTCACTGTTTTTATACACCAGTAACATATTCAGTTGTGTCTTTTGTAGGCTATTGAGTCCCCCTGTACTTCATCATTTCTACATGCTCTTTGGTCCTCCTCTTTTTTTCCTCTGTATAATGTTCACATTCGGTATATTTCTGTACTGAATGTTGCAGACACACAACAAACGTTTTTATGGCACCTTACAAATATTTCAAGTTGATTATTTGACCATTACTGAACATCTAAAAGTAGTTTTAGCATAGTGTTATTCATTATGACCCTGAGCTCTCACTCTACATTGTCAGGAGTCATCCAGGATTACATTGCTTTCTATGCTTGTGCAGCTTAAAAAGTTAAGATTTTTTTTCCTTATGTTACATCATCCCGCACTTACAAATTGGATTCTATTTACCAGTTTATCACTCAACCAGAAAGTTTCATTAAGACTTCCAAGAGGTTTTCATGCATCTGTCATTTTTACTCCAAAAAGAATGTCTTTATCAGCGTGCTTTGACACCTTTATTATTAGTCCTCTTTTGTAGACACAAAGTGGTAAGCCCGATTTGAGTGCAACTGCCTGCACTTGAAAGTATCTAGCTCATTTTGCTGAAGATTAGGAATATAAAAGGAGAAGTGTATATTAGGATCCCACAGATGGCCAGAAACAGGCTCTTTTAGGTTGGTTAAATGGCTCCATTCTCCACAAGTGTTCGCTGCCTTAAACTTTCACATACATGTCCCTAGCAATGTTTTGTTATGTGAGGTGGAGATGCAGTGCTGCATTTCCAGAGACTGAGTTTCCCAGGGCAGAGCAGGAAGCTTGTAGCAATGAGCCTCATGTTTCTTTAGAACCTACTATTTTTAACTACATCTGGTATCTTCAACAGGTAATTATAGCAGCAAAGAACTCATAGAAAGAAGGAAAGAAAAATATATATATACTCTTTCTAAGTCTGTCTGACTACTGTGACCTTCAGAAGTGCGAAAATCTTATTTACTTTGATTTCTTCATACAGTGATAAATTTTATCTGTCTTTTTTCTGGACTTGCTTTGGGATTGGCTAACAAAGAGAATGGCTTGGTCCTCATGCTAATGGCTGGGCTATTTTTCCTTATTGATTGAACCTTCACAGGATACACTGAGCTGTGCAAACAGAAGATAAACTCTGAGGTTATATCCAGCTCAGTCACAGCTAGAAAAACTGCTCAGTGTTTCTACCTGAACAGAGACTACTTTCTGACGCTGCCTGGGAGAGAATGGCAGAGACTCTTAACAGCTTCCCTGTTGCACAGCCGCTTCACCACCCCCTTCTTGTAGTATCACCCATCAATAGCAGATATGTGACAGGTTTTTTTTTTGTTGTTTTTTGTTTTTTTTTTCTTTTTAATTTACCTTCAATCTATTTATATGTGGTTGTTATTGAAATAGCCTTAGAAATGGAAATATGTAATTCAGTCATTGAGCAGCATGCGTAGCTCCAGCAAAAGTGAGTATAAATTCTGTAAAAACTGAGAACAGATTCATCCTTCTGAAAAGGTAGAATTACTGAAATACTGTTCTCTGGCAGCAGGTAGGGCAAGCCAACCTCTTTTCTCAGGGCACAGATTTATAAGGAAAAAGAAGGAAATGATTAGTTAGTGTCAATCTCTGGTGAAAGTTGGCATGTATAAACCTTAACAAAAATGTGACTGCAGTTAAATGCATTGTCCACTTAACTTGTACTCCTCTCCCCCTGAGATCAGTGTCTTTGAGCAATCTGTGCTGATGCTATGGCTCTGAATGTCCTAGCACAACATTCCTAGGCTTGCCTTGCTTTCAATGCACAGGGACAGCAAAACCAGCTTTGCCTGAGCTCTGATTTACAGCCCAATTTCCTTTGCAACCCAGATACAGAAAGCTGCATGGCAGTCTCTTTTTGCAAGTGTCTTTATCTGCATAATGTGCATGTAAAATATTTATTCTAATGAGCAAAGCAGATGTATGCTGCTTAAAAAATATAAAGTACTGCTTGAAAACAAATAAGCAGAAGGAGTTTAGTCTAAATGGTAGAACAATGCAGAACAGAAACAGCACGTGAAACTGGGGGGTGATTTTGATTAATCTGGTAGTGCCATCTGCGCTGGTTCTGGCAGAAGAGGGAAAAAGGCATAACAGTGGCTGAATGCAGCTTTCAGCAGTATTTATGTGACACATAGGCACTATCTTTTATAATCTTCAAAAAGGACTTCAGGTGCAATTTAATTCCCATGATTTTGTGATGAGTTCCATCCATTTAAGTGCTTAATGAATGTTTGTCATAGCACAGTTTAAATCTTATTTCCAGTAAAGACACTGTAGAGGAAAGTAGAACAAAAACTAACTTAGGCCAATTTGGACTTTCATAGAATCCTTTGAGGTGGAAGGAACCTTTAAAGGTAACCTATTCCAACTCCTCTGCAATGAACAGAGATGTGCACAGCTAGGTCATGTTGTCCAGAGCCTGGTCCAGTCTGGCCTTGAAAGCCTCCAGGGATGGAGCATCCTTTTGTGCTATAATTGCTGGAGCTGCTCCATAAAACAAAGCATTCCTATTTAGGATGTATTTTGTCAGTCTTGGGCAGTTTCTTAAGCTGTTGGGCATAAGAATAAATGCAGTGTGATTATGAGAGATTAGGTGTATAAACTATACTTCCTATATGAAGTAAAGTCCAGTTTGAGGCAGTTCAAGATTTGAAGTGTTTGAAAATTTAAGTGTTGGGTTGTTGTTAGCTTCATATCCAGGCATGATCTAAATCTCTTCGATAACCTGATAGATCTTCCATGGAAGGAAACTCGTAGGAAAGCATTTAAATGGTAGGGTTTGTTCTTTCTTGTTCATAATGGAAGAATAAATGGCATGACTGCACCAAACAGATCAGACTCTAACTGCGGTATTTTCTAAAATATTTCATTTATTACACGCAGTTCTGGAGCTTTGTACAGTTTGGACTGGAAAGGAGTGCAAGTAGTGTCCTGCTTACAGATACGAACGATTCAGGTACATGAATGGAAGGGGCTGTAAGTTGCCAACTGTTTGTAATTAGAGCTCTATATTTATAAGTAAGCTGTTGGTTCCCTCAGATTATTTGGCATTTAGAGGGCAGTATTTATTACAGTGGTAACCTTTGGATGCCCCAGTAAAGACTCATACTGAGAAGGCACCATACCTGTATGACCCTGCAACAGAAGTTTTTGTCTGTGTCAAAGACAACATTCATAGAGAGTAAGCAATAAACACTATAAGACAGAATCTAAGAGAGAACATTCAAGGCTTGTGAAGGGCTTGGAGAATATGCCCTACAAGGAGCCACTGAAGGAACTAGAGCTGGTTAGTCTGGGGAAAAGAAGGCTGAAGGGAGACCTTATTGATCTCTTCCGATATCTGAAAGGTGCTTACAGCGAGAGTGGGGCTCGTCTCTTCTCACTGGTGACAAGGGACAGGACAAGGGGAAATGGCCTCAAGTTGTGCCAGGGTAAGTTTAGGTTGGATATCAGGAAAAACTTCTTTACAGAAAGGGTTGTTAAGCACTGGAATAGGCTCCCCAGGGAGGTGGTTGAGTCACCGTCCCTATGTGTTTAAAAACCATTTGGATGTGGTGCTCAGGGACAGGATTTAGCAGGGGGTTGTTGGAGTTATGGTACTATGGTTAGGTTGTGGTTGGGTTCGATATTCTTTATGGTCTTTTTCAACCTGAGCAGTTCTATGATTCTATGATCACAGTAACAAATGCACAGATTCTGCTCAAATCTTCCTGGCCACTTTGTCAGTTTGGGTTTATTTCTTTCCCCACCTTCAACTAATGATTCAAAGCTCAAACAAAAGTTTGCTATTATGTTTCAGTTGGCAGGGGAAATTACTGCAGGGAGGATAGACCACATATGATTAAATGTCAGTGCTCTGCTTGTGCCTGGATCTGGGCAATCTGATTCTTTCATTCAAAGAAAATGAAGTCTTCTCTGTGCTAGTTTAAGGATATATCTATTTATAAATGAATGTTTGGAAATGAACTTCTAAAAGAACTTATTTTCTCAGTGGCTTTCTGGAGAAGATGCGGAAAATAGGATGTTCCTTGAGACTTTAGTAAATGTCAGTCAATGTTTTATCTGACACTGGTTTTTACCTTTGGTATTTCATTGTGATCTGTATTTCTCCTGGCTGAAAGAACTGGCAAAAAATAAAAAAATAAAAAATAAAAAAGGGAAGGACTTATTTTGGGGTCATGAGAGTAGTTTGCAGAAGTACTGTTGGAGTCATCCATCCTGTCTGAAGCCAGAAAGAATAGCTCCTTTTTCTCACAATTCTATAATCACATTTCTGTATAAAACCAGCAGTACTGAATAAAAATAAGGATAAAGGAAAAATAACTTTTGCACTTGACTCTCTTCTAACTGCAGGAGCTTTTTAACACAACATGTTTACATCCAATTCCTTGAAAGGCCAATAAAGTACTTTACAGTTTCCCACGAGGCCTCTAAAAATAGCTGCTCTTTTTTGATAACTTCTCTGTACTGCAAGACCCTGCTTTAAATGTGGCAAACGATATTTACTTAGAAAGGTGGAGGGTTTTTTTTCCACCTTTAAGAGAAAATGCCAGAAATGTAAGGAAAGAGTCAGAACTTGCTTGTGCGAATTTTGCTTGTCATAGTTTTGGCTTTGTTGTAGAGTGGTGCCCCTGAAGACTGATGGACTCTTACATACCCAGAAAATAAAAAGTAGCAGTATCTCAAGCTGTTAAGTTGCAGACCTGGAATGCAGAGATGACGTTCTAAAGTGTTTCCTTGCTCACTCAGATGCTTACTGATTTCACTGTACCCACCATCTTTCGAAAAAGTCTCATGGTCCCGAGGACTGTTAATAGAGGAATGAAACAGGACACAGAATCAACTCACAGTGGTAAATTCCCTATTATTGCTGATCTGAGGCAATGGCAATGTTCTTTATCTTTCTTGTTGTTCTTTTTTCCTGGCAGTTTTTGGCATATGAACTTTTAAACAAAGGTTTAAAGACTGTTCTTGACACTTGGGAGAGTGGCCTTTGACAGCATGGAGAAAATATTCTTCCTGGCTTGCCATACCAGTTTGATCTATTGTCCTAAGGATGACAGAGAAAACCAACATCTAATTTATTTGGGAAGGCTTCCGCTATATTTTTTGCAGTGGCTAGTTTCAGCTTCTGGTTTTAATCACAATTCAATCATTAAGGATTAAATCTGCAGGAGAATAAAAATCAGCAAGCTGTATTTTGTAATACTGAAACGCCTCTGTGCAGTTGCTCTAGCTGCACACAATTTCAGATCTACAAAGGCTTAACCTGAAGAACATCTCTTGATAAAGCAGCAACGTAACTGTGGGGAAAAGAGTACTGTAACTCCTGGCGTCCTCAGGGTAAGTTTGAAAAACACATCCTCCAGTGTTTACAGAGCTGCCACTGAAGATTACTGAGAAGAGCTGTGCAGCCATGCATGGGAGATGGTAGTGGACAGCCAACATCTCAAAGTCCTGTTTTACTGATGAGATTGGCTTAACCCTAGACCTGAGATCCCTTCCCTCTATCAGAAACTAGCATTTAGTGGTGGTGTGGAAAATAGCGTTTTGGGGCTGTTTGATGTCAAGCGTACTTGGAGCTGGCAGCTTGTCTGGCTCTTAAGAGCTGCAGATCAGTTTGCATTGCTTAATGCATTTGTAACTTTGAGATGTTGACCTTAGGGGATGAAATTTCACTTGCCTGCTCTTTGCAGTTAGTGGATTGTGCGATGAACTGTAAGAAGCAAACCATGGGGCAAACAAAGGAGGGCTTCATGGTTGCTCGTCTTCTTGCAGTCTGCCCAGATTTCTCCTTTCTGGGATAGAAAATAACACACATTACCACTCATCCAGCCCCAGTGATATACAGTCACAACTTCTGACATTTCAGATTGGTTAAGTTTTGGTAGAAGCTTACTTTTGTCTCAAAATGTAAGACCATTGATGTATCTGTTCATCAGTTTTTGAAACATCCTCTGAGAAAGAACATTCCTACCATCTTATAAAGGAGGTATGCATATTTAGCATATATACCTGAACCAACCAAGTTTTGAATAATTCTCTTTTTCCAATGGCTCCATAAGATGCAGTATCAGTACCATTTTTGCTAATACATTATTTATGCATGCAGCTTGCTGTTTGTAGAGTTTATGAGTAACACAAAGGCAGCTGTCCAGAGACTTCAACCAGGCTGTGGCTGTCTTTCTCAGAGATGTGCCAGAAGAGCAGCCCCTTTGTCTGGTCTTTCTAGATCTTTTAAAGAAAATTGCACATAAAGTGAAAAGAAGACAAATTGGAGAATGGTAAGATATTTCCTTAATTTCTGAGTAGTTGTGTGGTCATTTTGCTTTTTGTTTGCCTACTCCATTTGTTCTGCTTTGTCTGTTAGCTACAACAACCATGTAGATTGTCTGGACAATCACATATTGTAATATAAAAAAATAAAAATTAAAAAAATAATAATAATAAATTGGTTTTCTCTGGAGCTATTCCAGAAAAAAAAAATGGCTACCACAGCCATTTTTGAAGACAAAATTAAATGGATGAATGTTGTCCCCATTTGAATTACATCCAGACATGCTAGGATTTTTACTCATTTTTCTGATTTTGAACATATTAGTGATTACTTTTACACATGATTTTTTATTCTCTTTCTTTCAGACTGCTTACCAAAACCCATTGCATTTTTAGGCATCTTATATTTTTAATCAATCTAATAGATTTTGGCTAATAGAATTTTAAGGCCAATTGCATGCTTTTGTTTTGCTCATGGGTTACCTAAATAAAGCTCTTTTAAATGTTTAAAGAGATGGACAATACAGTGACAGAAATGCATTTTTAGGCTTCTGGGATTTTTAATTAATCTATTCATTTGGTTAACAGGATTTTAAAGCCAAATACATACTATTATTTTGCTTCTTATTCCCTAACTAGAGCTCTTTCAATTTTTTGTAAGAGGAAGATGAGACTGCAATATAAGTGTGTCAGAATCTGGGATATGTAAATTCTGTAGACATCGCTGTGAATAGTAGCAGAAAAGCCTTGTACAGATGTTCAGAATAGAATGACTGAAAAGAGCCTCACACCCCACTGCCATGAATTCCTGGCTTTTATTCTAAGGGGTGTTTGTGATTCCATTATGACTCAGCCTGGGAGAATGCTGTGAAATAATCTATCTGCCAATAATTAGATGATGTTACACAGATGCATTAGGTCTGCGTTTTGATTTGATAATGATTTCTTTCTGGCCTAGAACTAACTCCATATGGTGCTTTTCCTTAACCTGTTTGAAGTGGCAGGCCTTGCCAACCTTGTGTACAGAGGCTGACAGATGAGGTAAAACTCATTCTCTCAAAAAGGTGGGGTGAGGTTGACAAAACACTGTCCTGTCTTGCTTTTCCCCACCTAGACCTGGTGATTTCTTCAAGTTTTCTCTTTCAAAAGTCTGAACGGTCCTATGCACCAAGCGGAGCCTGTGCAAGAGTGGGGTTCTACTCCCCAGGTTTGTGTAGCATGGCAGTGCAGTTCTGAAGTGTCCCATTTCCATTTCACTCACCTCTGATACAGAGCTGGAGTTGGGGAGAAAACAAGGAGGGATAGTCCCAGAGAAGAATGTTGGTTAACAAACATCATGGAGTTGGTTATCAAACATTCATGGAGAACTTCTCCATTTGGACCACTTCAGGATCCATGGCTGAGGCTCATGCCAGCCCTTGGGTACGCTGGTGGTCAAGAGTGCAGTTAGGAGAGAAGCAAAGCCTGGAGTTGTTTATAGCAGGACTCCAGGGAGTTTTCAAAGGCTTTTCAAGGCCTCTGCTTTCATACCAGCCTTGTATTCCTCCATGTCCTGGTCTTAGTCCTAAACTGTTACTTCTATCTATTTAAAGCTATGTTTATACCATTCAGATATAATGAGCTGAATTCGATATCATTTTGCTGTTTAATGGAAACATGCTTTTGTAGCTAATAAAGCAAAAACTAAGCTTCATGCAGATGAAGGGATTTTAAAGGAAATGAAAAAAGGCTCAGTCCCAAAGCCCTGAAATGCCAGTCCAAAACATGTGGGCTGTTATTAGGAATGGCAGTAGTGAGCTAGAGATTCTATTACTCATGTCCAGACTTTTAGTCAGAGAAGGAATGCATTAATCTCACTTTATCTGTTACCAATATAAAAGGAACTTTATATATATTAACGAGTTCCAAGATGAAGCCTTCTGTAAGTTAATGCCAAAAGCAAGCGAATATCTTTGGGCTAACAGTAGTGTTTTCTTTAGAGTTCAGTTTAACCACTTTCCAGTAGTGCCAGCAATGGAAAACGTGATTAGCTTGCACCGAATGAAGGAAGGTGTTTCAGGGGATGTCTTATAACATGTGGAGATGTTGCAGAGTCATGCTATTGATCACATAATTCCTATTTATTTTGTACATGTTCTCAGCGGCTGAGCATCCATGGGGTTCTCTACGTATTCAGAGAATAGGTAAAGCACAAAATACACACAAATACAATCATTTTGTTATCCCCAAGGTTGAAGTAGAAGCATTTATACATAGAACACCTTTCAAGGATATCTCTTAGAGTTTTTAGTCTGTTTTTAGATATGTCCTGTAATGATATTCTACACTTTCCACAGATAATCTATCCTACCAATTCACTGTCATCTTACAGAAAACCTTTCTTTTACTCAATTTTACTAAAAATGTAATAGAAGAAAATATCCCTTACTCAAATTAACTCTTAGGGTCTTGGAGAATATCTCAGTGTTTTTTCCTTTATTATAACCTTTTATATTTTGAAAACCATTTAAAAAGATCTTCTCCAGCTTACAAATCTATGTATGTATGTATTTATTTATTTATTTATTTTGGTCTTGAGCTCTTATGCTTCTTTTCCCTTCTAACATTTTAGAACTCCTCTGGATTCTCCTTGAATTGTCAATTTTTATTTGAAATATTGTACAACAGATAATGGCCTTGTCAGTACTTAGCAGAATGGAATAATAACTTTTCAGGGTCTTCATGCAGCGTTCCTTTACTTTCTTGTTATTCTTTTGACAACCATTTCATGTTCTTTTGTTTGTGTTTTACTGTAACCCCAGATCCATTTCTGTATTGGTGTTGTGTAAACAGTTATTTTCATTTTTGTGTTTACACCTTTTTTCTTTCTTTGATTGTGCCAATTTTTTGTTACATTTCATGGCATTTATTCAATAAGAGGCTTTAGGAGAATGTCCTTGAGATCTTTAAGGCATTCTGTAGCATCCAGAAATTGTTTCTGGTCTATCAACCGTATCACTGCTGAAAAGTCAGAGTATAATTCAAAACCTATGACAGATATTCCATTTTGTCTCCTGCCTTTCCATGATAAAAGTAACTGTTAATAACAATTCTCTGAAAACGTTGGCTTTTTTTTTTTTTTTTTTTTTTTTTTTTTTTTTAAATTTTTAACTGGCTGCACCAGAACCTGATGTTAACTTCATATAAATGATATTTCTCTAGTTTTCCTACATAAATGTCAACTGCCAGAAGCATTACTAAAGGCAAGAAATGTATATTGAACTACTTCCCACTAGTCCCATAGCCCTAGTGGGATACCGTGTGACTTAGGAAATCCATTTTTTTTATTCCTTGCCATGATAATATTATCAAGTAGCTTACAAAATAATTGCTTTATACATTTTTTTTCCTCTTTCAGCTATCAGAGCTTAACCTCCATTTCCCCAGTGAAAATTTTCGGAGGTTTTTTGTTTATTTATTTATTAATGTTTAAAGATATGTCTTGTGGTAAATTTTTTTCTCTGGAACATCTCTTACTTTCCTTAAACTTGTATAATGTAGATTTGGAGGTTATTTTGCTTCTTTCTTTAATACCTATTGTAAATTTACATGAGGTTTAGCTGTCTTGACTGTATCTCACTTATCTTTAATGAAGTCTTTCATTTTACAGCCTGTTTTACTGTTGCCAGTTACAAATGCTAATTATGTTGAATATCTATTCACATTTAATCTTAGGAAAATAGGAGCAAAAAAACTTAAGTATTTCAGTTCATTTCTTTATCTGCTGTTTCCTGTTCTTTGCTAATGAATGCTATCTTTCTTTTATTTCTTTATGGTTTTCAAACGCAATTACTCATCTCTTACGTCTCTTGCTTATGTTTGCTTCCTCCTTTCCTTTCTACTTCTTTAAGAATCTTCTTTTTGCATCCACATCTCTTCAGTTGTGTTGTTTCTTTCCATTTCCCTTTTCTTGTTCGCTCAGTTGAAGTATGTTGCATTTTTTTTCCTTCCAAATGGAATTGTCTTCCTATGTAGTAATAGCTAACTCAAAGTCCATTACTATGAATGGATACATGGTTTTATATTTCCCAAAGCTTACTTTTATTTGCCATTACGCAATTGCTCAGTATTATAGGATTTTTATGCAACACGTATCATTCATACATTATTACTGATTATTTTGAATCAGATTATTTGATTATAATTCTTGGAATTATAGTCATTGTTATCTTGATTAGATCATTTCAGGAAAAATAAACATCCTAGCACAAGTTTCCAGACTGCAACCTTCTTTTTTCTTTCTCTTTTCTCTTTAAGAACTGCTCGTACAATTTTTGACTCTTACAAACACTGTTAATGGATTTGAGAGGCGCTACTCCTTGTCCAGGCTTACTCAGCACAGCCAAATTTAGACATCTGCTTTGTAGAAGTTTACATATGAAAAAGTAATCTTGACCTGCTATTGAGAATAATAAACATTTGGGGGTTTAATTCAGTTCAACAACATAAGTAAATGTCTGGTTTTAGCTGCTGTAATCTTTGCCTAAACTTGATATTTATCTCTCATGTCTATGAATTATTTTTAAGTTTCAGCACAACCTATGATACAAACATTAATCTTACCGGTCTGTTACTCACTGAAACCTCATTCTCCCTCTCTGATTTCTTTTGTTCCACCATGTTCATGATGAACAGCTATAAATAATTAGTTTGGATGTTCTGCTCTGACATGCTTTCTACTTCTACTTCAGGTCCAAATAAGGGCAACGAGGCTCGTGAAGGGCTTGAAGAATCAGCCCTACGAGGAGAGGCTAAGGAAGCTGGGGCTGTTTAGTCTGGGGAAAAGGAGGCTGAGGGGGGATCTTATCACCCTCTTCCAGTTCCTGAAAGGTTCTTACAGTGAGAATGGGGCAAGTCTCCTCTCACTGGTGACAAGTGACAAGTGACAGGACGAGGGGAAATGGCCTCAAGTTGCACCAGGGCAAGTTTAGTTTGGATATTAGGAAGAACTTCTTTACAGAAAGGGTAGTTAGGTACTGGAATATGCTCCCCAGGGAGGTGGTTGAATCGCCATCCCTGGATGTGTTTAAGAGCCATTCGGATGTTGTCCTCAGGGACAGGATTTAGCAGAGGGTTTTTAGAGTTAGGGTACTGGTTAGGCTGCGGTTGGACTTGATTTTCAAGGTCTTTTCCAACCTGGGTAATTCTATGATTCTATGATTCTGATCACAGAATCACAAAATCGCCAAGGTAGGAAAGGACCTACCAGTCATCCAGTCAACCATCCACCTATCACCAGTAGTTCTCACTAAAATATACAATATGTTTCAAAGAATAATTACTGTATGTTCTTTAAAGCTTAAGTACTGTTTACCTCATTTTATTCCTTGTCTTATTTTTTTCTTCAAGACTTTGTTCTTTTTTAATTCCTTACTTTGACATTACTCAGAATATCATTTAATTTCTAGCAGCCTCACATAACCAACAACATAACCTTGTGTTTCATCCCTCAGCACTCTGCTCTTAGCTTTCTATGAGAAAAGCTTAACTATTTTCTCAGTCTCTAAGACGATGTGTTTAAGCAATCTGTTTTTACTTGCAAAGTTCTAATCTTTTTGTTTTAATTTGTAACCCAATATTAAGCATACATTTTTTTAATGCAGTGTTCCCTTAGAAATGAATAATTGATTTAGAGGAGAGGAAGCTTCATTTTTTTTAATGCACCTCACCACCCTCTGGGTAAAGAATTTATTCCCAATATGTAACCTAAATCTCTCATTTTTTTTAGCTTAAAGCCATTCCCCTTGTCCTGTCACTATCAGACCATGTAAAAAGTTTGTCCCCCTTCTGCTTGTAAATTCCCTCTAAGTACTGGAAGGCTGCAATGAGGTCTTCTCTGGAGCCTTATTGTTTACCTTTCTGCTAAATAAGGCCAACTCTCTCAGTCTTTATTCATAAAGCAGGTGGTCCAGCCCTCTGTTCATCTTCATGGCCCTCCTCTGGACCCTCTCCAAAAGTTTTGTATCCATCCTGTACTGGTAGCCCCAGTCTTGGACACAGCACTCCAGATGGTGCCTCATGAAGGCAGAGCAGAAGGGGACAACCCCCTTCTTTCTCCCTGCTGGTCACCCATCTGTTAATGCAGCCCAGGGATACTTTTGAGCTGCAAGAGCACACTGCTGGTTCACATTCAGCATTTCATCCATTGTGACCCCCAAGTCCTTTGCTGCAGGGCTGTTCTCAATGAGTTCTCCCAGTCTCTGTATCTAGGATTGTCTTAGTGCAAGGTTTTGCACTTGGCCTTGTTAGGACTCTTAGATTGAGTACATGTATAAAAACATTCTGGCTAATGATTCTGACTTATTTTTTCTGGTTGTTTAATCTATATATTTGTATGTATGTATGTGATCCAGTTTCTCCATTTTTCAAGTGCTGTTTGAAGGGCAAGGCAGTGTGTGGGCATCATGTGGAAAAGCTGTCATCATATATGTGGTTAGTCCTCCTTTGCCACAACCTCAGAATTTAACTCCGCTTTACAAAAGTATTGTGATTATGGGGTGGGAGTGCTCTACAACATCTATGGACAGCATTTTTCCTTTTATTCATAAACTCTGCAAATAGGAAACTTAATGTATAAATGTATAATGTATAAATACAATCAATAAAAATCACAATAATATTACATCCTATAAAGACTTGAGAGACAGAAAGCTTTTCAAATCTTGGTTGGCACAGTCAGTCTTAGAAGTAGAAACCTCCCTCCTTCACTACAGAAAATTAAGTAGGCCAGTATTCCCTGGGCAGGTAAGGTGGACATGAGGTACCTCAGATCCACTGATGTGAATGTGAAGTGAGAACTTAGACTGATCAGAAGCTGATCAAACTCAGTGAGCTACAGTTTCAGGACTCTGTGTACCTTTGAAAGTTGGATCCATCAGCGCATCACTGGTCTGTACAGAGATGAACAAGCTTTTACTCCAGGAAAGGCTGCACTATGTTTCTCTCCATGAGAGATGTGATGACCTCTCTCTTGATGGTTTTTTTGGATAAGAGAACTAAAACTATATTGGGAAGTTCAAGATTTCCATGAAGTAGCCTTTTTTCTTTTGTTATTTTGTTATTTCTCATGAACTCGGTAACCTGTAATAGATTTTGTTTCAGTTTCAGTGCCCTCTAGTGTTTGTGGGTTTTTGTTTGTGTGTTAGTTAGTTTGTTTTGTTTTGTTTTGTTTTGTTTTTGGGCAGTCACCAGGGTATTTTTTAGCTAAATTCCTTTGTCCTCTGCAGTGTTCTGCCTGACAGGTCACATTTAACAGTGCTACTGTGTCCTTCTTTCAAGAGTGCTTGCAATGCCTTTGGTTTGTGATATTTATTTCAGTCTGTTCCCTTTCCCTTTCTTCCTCATTTTTTTTTTTTTCTTTTTTCTTTTTTTCTTTTTACAAACTCAAAAAATCTGGGGTTTATTATTCCTTGGACCACACACCTGCAGTGGTTTCCATGGCAACATGATTCTGCAGCCCCCAGCTGTTTCATTCCTGATTCTTATTAGCAGTTTGCTGGATGCTGGTAAAAGCACTGCTGGTTTGGTGAGGTGACCTTGCAGCTGATATCACAAGCATTTAATTGCTTTGAAAGTGTGTGTCTGGTTGCAAATCTGTTCTCTTTGCCCGGGATGAGAAGTCAACTACAACTATTTAGTAATCTCATCTCATTACTTTTGCTTTTCTGTTATCTTTGCAATTACCTGCTTAAGTTGATAGCTCATATGCAATCCAATTATTTCTCACGATCTAAACACATTCACATTTCTCTGGTTCCTCCTCTACCTATCACAAAACTTGATAAATAACTGCAGGTTTAAACAACTTACTGTAGACAAATAGAAGGTGGACTTTTAAATCTCTTAAGTACCTTCATTACAATATTTCCATCATTTTCCTGAAAGTAAAATCCTTATTACTATGAGATGGGGTTCTGAGCAGAGATTGTATTGAATTATACCATAATCTTTCCATCTGCTCTTTCTGTTTTATGCTCCTCATCACAAAGGAATCGGAATGTCTAATGAAAAGAAATGATCAGTGAGAACTCAAGGAAAAAATAGATCTTCTATTTAGGACCTTCCCGGTTTCTGGTGATAAAAGTCTTCTGGATTAAGAGGAATTACGCATTAAGTTGTTGCCAATAAAACCACGGCATTATGGAGACAGTGATGACTGTGGCATTAATAGGGCTGTGCTTATTTCTTTCTTATTGTCATAGAACAAAATACAAAATAAAATCTGACACTTTCAGAAATATAAATAATTTAACTAAGTCATCTCAGAAAAGACAAGATATGTAAAATTATGTGGCTAAAGAAATATAAATGCACAACTTGTAGTTCCAAGAACATCACTGGTGGTTTTAGCTATGGGGAATGATTCTGTCAATCAAACAATAAGGAAAACAGAGTAACAAACCAACCAAAAAAACCCAACCAAACAAATAACAGCAACAAAAGCAAACAAACAAACAAGAAAACTCCACAAATCCCGGTGTCAGACTTTGAAGAATCAAGTCATAAGAGAAAGCTATAGGGAAGAGAAAATGGGAATTTTAAGATTGTTTAATAGGTGTATTTTGAAATCCAGATAGAGGCCAGATAAGGCAAGCTGAGCCACATTTTCACATTACCATGAAACACTTATTAATCAAAATTGAATTTTTAAAATATTTTAATAATGAATATAAGCTTTACTTAAAGTTACTTTTCAAGATAAGTTATGTTAATTGTATTTACATCAACATTAAATTATAAGAATTCTACAAAGGAAATTTTATCATTGATATGAACAGATTTATTAAGAATTTTGTTTAGTTTGAAATATGTCTCCTGCTAAATTCTACAAAATTATTTGACACAGAGCAGAATTTGTGTCCAGTTTTGGATATGTTAATAATTTTGTGGATTTTTTCCCTAGAAACTGAGAATGTACTGATTTTACTTGTATTTTACTTATAGAAATAGGATTCTGTCTAATTTAAAAGAAAGTAAGTGATACTGAATGATCAATTTTCATAATTCATAATATAAAGATAGCTGGTGAGGGGTCTGGAGCACAGACTTTATGAGGAGCAGCTGAAGGAGTTGGGATTGTTCAGTCTGGAAGAGAGAAGGCTCAGGGGAGACCTTATTGCTCTCTATAACTACCTGAAGGAAAAGTTGTTGTGAGCTGGGTGTTGGCCTCTTCTCTCGTGTAACTGGTGATAGAACTAGAGGGAATGGCTTCAAGCTGTGCCAGGGGAGGTTCAGGCTGGACGTTAGGAAACACTACTTCTCTGAAAGAGTGGTCAGGCACTGAAATGGGCTGCCCAGGGAGGTGGTGGAGTCACCGCCCCTGGAGGTGTTCAAGGAATGTTTGGATGTTGTGTTGAGGGACATGGTTTAGTGAGAACTATTGGTGATGGGTGGATGGTTGGACTGAATGATCTTTTTATTTTTATTTTTATTTTTATTTTTATTTTTATTTTTATTTTTATTTTTATTTTTATTTTTATTTTTATTTTTATTTTTATTTTTATTTTTATTTTTTTTTTTTAATGATTCTGTGATTTAGTAAAGTTTTTGGTGTTTTCCAGTTTGCTTTTCCCAACTGCTGGAGTGAGAAAGTGATTTTGAATTTAGGGTTTTTTCCCTCCACATTTACTGAGATTCCTGATGACCTTTAATTCATGAAATTGTTTTTTATTAAGTTAGATAAGATCATTAAAAATTGGTCTTTGATATTTTCCATACATTTTGTTGTATATTCATCATGCCTTGGCCTTTCAATTGAAAACCCCTGTATTTTCCCTTCCATCTGTGGAGATAAGCCTGGCATTTCTGAACTTTCAGTATGTTTCTATTTATAGTAAAATGTGTTCCTATATTCCTAAAAACACTGAAACAAAAAGCTGGGAATAGCTGAGGTGTAGGTGATGATAACAGCTTTAGCATCACTCAATTTTTCCAGATGCTATAAAAACGTGTTAGGGTAAACATCTCTCCAGTTTCCAACTCAGAAATTTTCAGTAGACATAGGAAAAAAAAAAAAAGAAGTTTCTGCTTTCTTCTAAGGAACAAACAAACAAAAAGAGTTAGTATCTGCAAATCAGATTTAATTCTCCTCTCATATTGACTGGTGACCTGTGAAAAGATTCAGCACCTCAGTTGTACCGTGCTCTATGTTTTCATGGGTTTGAGAGTGTGTTTCTCATATACACCTGTGTAGTCGTAGCTTCCCTGAGTGAATCCTCAGGTGTAGAAAGTTGGTGTGCTATTCTGGTGGAGTAGATCTGGTTGCTTTTCAGTCAGTGTTTATTCACTGAAATTATTTTCAGAAGGATGTGTTTGATTTACTGCCCTTCAAGTAGTAGCTTACCATGGCCAACTTGAATCCACTAGAGCTTCTCTGCTTCTGCAACATCCTCTTTTTTTCTTAAAGAGACTGTTCACTAGAGAGGTGTAGGAGCTGGATATGGGCTTCTTTAATACTAATTCTTGTTCTACTTATGACGAGGTCTGCAGATTTTTTTTGCATATTGACTCTATTTCTGCCCCAGCATTGATTAGTACAGCTGGAGTGTACTGAAAAACATTTAGTTAATTGAAGCGTAGAATTGTGAAGCCACTGAAGCTCTTACTAATTATGGAGCATCATGATTTGTGTATGTATTCATATGTGGAGTATGATGGCTTATTATCTGTAACTTCATTCAGCAGAGGATTCAAAAGATCAGCACTTGCAAGAAGAAGCAGTGCATCTATTCAGTCTCTCCTTTTCCATCTTGAAGATCCATAAACATCAGATAAGCAGGTATTGCAGGGGAGAATGCTTTTGAATTATTTTGTCTGTCAAAAGATTAGAAAGAGCCACAGAAGGCAGAAGAGATTGGTGTGGGTCAACCCTCTATAAATACCACGTTCCCTCCTGGTCCCTCCCAACCTCAGCCTGCTGTTGATGAATGAGTTGCATCTTCCAGGAAGGAGCAATTAGAATTTGTGTGGTCAAGAAGTCACAGTTCAGCACTTGGCTTCTTACTGATGAATTTTAACTGTTAGTTGGAAAAGGATCCTATTGGCAGTGCTTGCAGAAACCAAGCCTTCTGCTTGAAAACAGAAATGATGTTTTTAAGCTGACAAATTAGGCTCTGAAATAGTCACACTTCTTTACACTTCTTTCTTATGTGTACATGTTTCTACAGATTTCTTTTTATTTTTATTTAATATGAATGGGAACAAAAATGTTGCAAGAAAGACTTTGCTCCTGACAGTATTAGAGATGAAAGCAGCTATAAAAGGCCTCAGGCATCTTTGGGGAATTTTGTGGCTATTGGATACATACACATCTCTACCTGCACTCTGAACTCATCTAATGAACCCAAGTTTTCTGTGGCTACTTTTTTTTTTTTTTTTTTTTAATATATTTTGCTGAAATAAATGCTGCCTGCCACGTGTACAGAGCACTGGGGAGGGAAGGATACTCTGTATGCACCCCACATACTTTGCACAATATGGAGAGCGTGTGGCTGATGTGCTGCTGGGTCTTACACAGGCAGGCTGTGACAGAGCCTTCCAACCAACATAAATTTAAAAAAATAAACAGAAAAGAAAGCCCCAGGGACTCACTGAGCATTGCAGAATAGTTGTAGGACCATATGTATGATACGAGAGGAACAAAAGCAGTTTCTACTTAATTGGTTTGGTGGAGTAGGATGGAAATGCTGAGTAGCATGGCTGATTGTGCTGAGTGGCTGGTAGCAATGTGTGCACATCTGGGGAAGGGAGGCAATGACTTCAGCTTTGTAGCTATCTGTCACCTTGATGTGATGCTCTCTATCTCTTCTGCCCAGTCAGCTGGACACCTCACCACAACAACCAGTTCAATTTTGCACCTCTTTGACACTAAGTACATAAAAAAATTTCAGCCAGAGTGAGACTACTAATGGACAGAATGGCTGTGTAATGAGTTTTTATAGTCAGAGGTTTTCTTGATAGAAACAAGAGTTTTGCCTAACTTAGCTATGACAACACAGTATGTGCTTTGTGAAACCTCTCCCATTCTTGGTTATAGCAAAACTTTGTGCATGTTCAAGAAAACCTGTCAGAGGTACTGGGACAACTCCTCTGTCCCAGTAGACAGGAGTGTTGTATTAAGCAAAAGATACTTACATTGATTTCAGATGTGGATGAGCGTTATGTATGTTTGAGTATGTGATACCTTGACAGGAGGGCTTCTAAAACAAGAGCTTTTAAAGACCTTTTAAAATCTGAGGCTAGAACCTGCATGTCCTCATGCTCAGGTCTGTGTCCCATGCAGGGGAATTACCTGTCTCAGCTTTTCAGAACGTAACCTTAGCAGCTAAGTTTCTCATCACATTATGGTGGCCTTGATTTACATTACTTGGGACAGCTCATTAGGGAAGTCAAGAAGGGTTCTGAGAAATGTGTTAACAAAGTAGTTAATAGTGATGATGCTTCTGGAAGGAAAGAAAAAAAAAAAAAAAAAAAAAAAAAAAGTTCATTTTTATTGTCCATTGAATATCTAGTGAAATTCAGGGCAACAACTACCATTGTGAAATAGAAATTGAAATAAAAACGTGATCTTATTACCTGAGAAACAGCCTTACTTCAGTCTTACCTTCCTGTAGTGGCATATAAACCTTCTGTATGTTTTGGCACAAGAAACATATAACAATGAGTAGTCGTTGTTATGGATTTTGCAAGGACCATCTGTGCAATGGAATGTAGATCTCCAGGAATGCTTACGTTGTAGAAAATGGAACAGGGAAATGGAGTTGAACTTTCCAAACAGTTGCATTTAATCTGCATACAGCAATTACTTTTGCTGTCAGCAGGAGTTTAAATTTACCACTTCAGAAAAGTTTCTGAGAATCTGGTTTCTTCTTTTAAAATGAAGCTACATGTAAATGAGTCTGTGCTGCCCCAAAGCTCCCCTTTCATTCTACTGCAAAAGAAAGGCTTGCAAGGAATATTTATTAATGACGTGACTGTGGCTGTGGCAGGATGTTCCTGCTGAGCTTGCAGGTCTGTTAATACTGGCTTTATATACAAAGATGTTGTCTACTGCTGTGTGTGCCATGAGGAATTAATTCAAGGCAGGATAGACAGAGAGGCAAAGTCAGTCCCAAGGATCTTCTTCCAGGAGAAATCAGAATGCAGTCAGAGGTGTATGTTGCACAAGTACCATTTACTTCCTGTGTGTTTTTATTAGTGATAGCCCCCAGTGTGTTTGGCTGCTGAATGATGCCAGAAGGAGCAGGGATGCTTTGACAACACACAGAAGGGCCTACTTTATGTTCAACAATGTCTAGTGAATTAATCAAGGCCTCAAGACTTAAAATTGATTTGATTGTCACTAAGGGCATTGCTCTTCAATAAAGGTGTGTTACTTCACAACAAATGTTATACAAGATACTAAACTGTGCACTTTCCATATTTTCAGTGCTCAGTACATGCATAATAGAAAATCTCTCTGTCACCATTCCAAATCACTGCCATGTGTGACTAAAACAGCATCTGTCATATTTCTGTAAGGGAGACCAGGCATTGACATATCTAACTGAAGATTTTCATGGATGAGTGAGATGAGAAAGTGTATACATTATAAAAAGAACCCAATAGAAGAAAATGTGGCTTGAATCTCTTTCACCATTGTATTGCACATTTGTTTTAAGAGTAGTGTGATTAAAATCTTCCAAGGGACCTCTGAAAGGTGAAGTTTCCATCTGAACTGAGAGAAAACTCTTGCGCTGGAACTAATTGTCTAACCTCAGGGGTCTGCAAGAGGAACATCCAAGGGATCCCTTGGTGATCTGTTCTTTCCCAGAAATCAAAGAAAAGGAAGAGAAGAAAGCCTTGGAGCCAAGCCAGTGGCTCCACAAATAATTTGAAACTAAAAGTCTTGTTTCTGAAGAAAGCAATGCCCTTGTCTGCTACTTCAGCCAAAAGTGGTTGTAAAATGGAATTGTTCATCTTCCCTTGAGGGGACTAATCCTATCATCCAGCAACTATCCTGGATGGCCACAAGCAGCTTAAAATAGCAGTATGAAGGTAGACAATGTGTTAGACAAACTTAGTCTTCCATAAATAAGTTGAACCAAGAGTCATCTGTCTGAAGTTCTTGTTTTCAAGGCTCAGGAGCTGACAACATGCAATATCAAGTTATGCAAGGCAACGGTGTTTTCTTCACCATGTTTGGGGTACATATTTACTATGAATATGACAACTCTGAAATATATTTAGAAGTCTTCATTTTAAAAGTTTATAACATCATGTTCTGTCACATTGAATGTTCATTTTTTGACTAGATGAAGTGTTTCCTCCTCAGGCACTTCTCAGAGCAACAACTGAAATGAAGGCCTTGATTCACAAAACAGAACTTCTTCCCAGTTTGTTCCAACAGCGCAGTGGTGCAGTACTTTGACTGGAAGAGAGGTGGGTTGATGCCTTTTTCTTTCTAGGCTGTGTAAAACATTTTACCACAAATATGTTTGAAAATTCTCTTCAAAAAGGTGTGGGAGAATCGCAAAAATTGTTTGGAGAGAATTTTGGGAAAATATCCAATTTCTGACACAAAAGTATTTGAGTATGCTTATCCTTTGAAGGAAGGCTGAAGTAGTTGGGCTTGTTCAGCTTAGAGAAGACTCCAGATAGGCCTCAGTGTGGCTTTCTAGTGCCTGAAGGGGATCTACAAAAGCTGAAGAGGGATATTTTATCAGGGGCTGTAGAGATGGGACAAAGGATAATAGGTTTAAAGTAACAGAGGGTGGATTTAGATGAGAAATTTAGAAGAAATTCTTCTCTCAGAGGGTGATAAGGCAGTGACACAGGCTGGTCAGAGAAACTATGGATGTCCCATCTCTGGAGGTGTTCAAGGCTTGGTTGGATGAGGCCCTTGAAAGCCTGAGCTGCTGGGTGGCAACCAGCCCACAGCAGACAGCTGGAACTGCATGATTTATATAGTCCTTTCTAACTCAAACCATTCTATTTTTTCTATACCCTGTATTTTTAACCATGCGTAAAATCAGGAAAAATATGTTCACTGTTCAAGCATTGTATCACTTCTAATTCAATTTACATGGACAATTTCATAGAAATTTTTGATTTCTTTCTTCTTTTTGTCTGCTTGGTGTGTTTTTTATCTGCTGAAATAAAAATCGTGACACTTTTAGGTTATATTACCTGTGTTCATGCAATATATTTACATACTCTTTTCCATTTAGAGGTTTCATTGCTCACTAAAATCAATCTGTGTTATTGTAGTTTTATAACTGAGAGAGATCCAGACTATAAGTTTTACTTTGGGATGTGAGCTAAGGCTCAGAAAAAAATATTATTGTCAGAATAACCTCAAAAATATGTTTGTTAATGTTTAGTAGAAATAGCACCTTGATTTGACACACAGCAGCAGTCCCATGGTGTCAGACTAATGCTGTTACAGCTGGCCATGGGGACCCCTCCATATTGCAGGGCTATTTAGGAAAGGCTTTTCTGTCCCTCGATGCTGATTTCTGTTTTGTTCTTCACAGCTGTGACCCTGCAGTCACCCAATAAGACTGTCCTGGAGGAAAAACTCTGTAGCAGGGGAGCAGAGCTGTAAGCATCATAATTCATCTCTGAGAAACTGAGCAGGGAGGAATAATGAAAGCCCTGGCTCCTTTCCTTTCATATACCAGAGGTGCAGAAACATGTGTAATGTGTGTCTTGTAAGTCACAAAAAGAAATCATTGATCCAGAGGTTAAATAGACAAAAGAAATAAGAAGAAAGATGAGATCAAATGATTCACCTGCTCTGACACCTGATGGAGGAGGAGTGTTGCCTCTTCCCTGCTCCCAGGACTTCTAGAGGTCAGAAACACTGCACTGGAAATTCAGTGGGATGGAAAAGATATACCCAGTTTGATTTGCACATCTGTTTCATCTCATTTGTGTGTATTTCCATTAAAGGTAGCTGGGATGTAAAGGTGAATGAGCTAAAATAATTATAACCATATTGGAAAAAGCTTTTATAACACAGCTGGTTTGCTTGAACTTGCCTGATCAACAAGGCAGGAGCCTTGGAGGGAAGAGCACACAAGTAAGAAAGATAAAAGTTGTTTTACAAGAAAGGCATAGTCTATCTAGAAAGATATATATATATATATATTTCAGTAGCATGCACTGTGTGAATGTTGGAGGTAATCTTATGCTCTCTTAAAGAGCTGGATAGGCTTCCTTGAAGATCAGAATCATAGAATCGTTTGGGTTGAAAGGGACCTTTAAGATCATCCAGTTCCAGCCCCCTGCAGTAGACAGGGACACCTCTCACCAGACCAGATTGCTCAATGCCCCATCCAGCCTGAACTTGAATGCTTTCAGGGAGGGGCATTCACAGTCTCTCTGGGCAGCCTGTTCCAATGTCTCACCACCCTCACAGTAAAGAATTTATTCCTAATATCTAGTCTAAATCTACCCTATTCCAGTTTAAAACCATTTCTCCTCACCCTGTCACTACATGCCCTTATAAAAATATCTCCCCAGCTTCCCTTCAGGTATTGGAATGTCACTGTTAGGTCCCCCCCAGAGCCTTCTCTTCTCCAAGCTGAAGAGCCCCAGCTCTCTCAACCTGTTGTAGGGGATGTGCTCCAGCCTTCAGACTATTTTCATGGCCTTTTTGTGGACCTGCTCCAACAACTCCATGATTTGGTGTGCCAGGATCATTCCTGCATGGTGCAGTTCCTTCAGTACTGTATCAACCTCTCACTTCGTTTTGATCTGCCATATGGTTGGAGTTCAGAAAGAGGAAGGCTATGGATTTACCACAGTAAAAAGCTGTCAGACCTCTTGGTCTCTGCTTTAATTTCCAGTGGTAACCAAATGTATAATGGATCGTTGATACTTGCTTGTGGAATTCATTTATTTCTGAGTTGTCAGACCTACAAAACTAGGATCATGATATTTAAAAAAAAAAAAGAAGTATAAAGAAAAATAAGAAATAAAATATGAGGATTTTACATGGGAAAATTATTTGTTTTGTAGCAGAAGTTACCCACTATACATGTGTTTAACCAAATCTTTATGAGCCTCCTGAAAATATTTATAAATATATTTTACATTTTTATATATATTATGCTATACATCATACATATCATATACATTATAAGATATATATTACAAATATTTTATAAAAATATTTATTATCTTTATGAAAAGCACATCAATAAAGCCAGATAGGGTCACAGTTATGATTTTATTGAGATTCTAAAATATTTCTTTTCATGCTAAAGAAATTATTTTTGGCAGTCTTTGAAAAATGACAGTGTTTTAAATGCAGTATCACAAGAGTGGACTTGGAACAAGAGTTCGGAAGAAATAGTAGTTGGTCTCCTGAATCCCTTTGCTCATCTAATGCTATTGGGTTCCATATAATTAACAACAATAATATTCTTTCCTTGGTAAACTGACTGTATTTAATTCTGTGGATCAATAATAAACAAAATGGTATATTTTAAAGGTGTGATTGCATATCTGTGTAAGCATTATTTATACTTAAATGAGTTAAATTCAAGGTCTTTGTTCTAGCAAGTCACTTGGCAAACTGTAGCTGTTAAGAAGCACCCCTGAATACAAGAAAGACAGGAACCTGTTGGAGAGGGTCCAGAGGAGGGCCACAGAGATAATCAAAGGGCTGGAGCACCTCCCCTACAAAGACAGGCTGAGGGAGCTGGGCTTGTTCAGCCTGGGAAAAGAAGGCTGCAGGCTGACCTAATGGCAGCCTATCAATATGTAAAGGGAGCCTACAAACAGGAGGAGAGTCAACTCTTTGAAAGGGTAGGTAACACCAAGACAAGGAGAAATGGTTTTAATTTGAAGTAGGGAAGGTTTAGGTTGGATATCAGGGAGACGTTCTTTACTATGAGAGTGGTGAGGTGCTGGAACAGCTGCTCAGAGGGGCTGTGGATTCCCCTGGAGGTGTTCAAGGCCAGGCTGGATGGGGCCCTGGGCAGCTTGGTCTAGCATTAAATGTGGAGGTTGGTGGCCCTGCCTGTGGCGGGGACTTGGAGCTTCATGATCCTTGAGGTCCCTTCCAACCCAAGACATTCTGTGATTCTGTGATCTTTTCAAATGCTTTTAAGAACCACGAATGAGAAGAACTCTAAAACCTAAACTGATTTTAGAGTGGACTGGAAAAAATACAAGGTAATATAGCTAACTATTTTATAATTTTTGTTAATAGTTCTTAATGGAATGTTTCTTAAAAACTGCTCTTAGGATTTCTGCAGTCAGAGTTGAGCCATTTTAGTTTTAATGTGTTTAATATTTTGAATCTCACTGCAAATTTCCGTTATATATATATGTATAAATATTATAAATATATAAATATAAATTATATGTTATAATATATATATAAATATATGTTATAAATATATGTATATATTTATTATCCCAAACACATTTGTTTTCTCTACTCTTCCTTTCCAACAAACTTGCTTGTGCTACAGATATTAGCAAGGTTATCATATCAAATCGATACCAATGATGCTGCACTACAAAAATTAAGCTAATAATTTGCTATTCATTTATTTTTTTAATTGGAGACAGCATTCAAAGAGAATGCTATTAAGGAGTTTGCATTTTCCTTCTTGCCTGAACTGAATTTTTATCTGTTATGCACAGATCTTGATACTGTTGTGCAATTTTATTATTAGAATGCATTTCTCTGTAAGTGCTGGAAACAGGTTTTGTATTTTGTTTTAGAATGGCATGGGTTCCACTTCATCTGTAAAATAGGTGACCTGGTTTTGGCTGAGATAGATAGAGTGGTTGGTATGGTGCTGTTTTGTGAATTCAGGGTGGAAATAGTGATACCATGCCAATGCTGCACAGAGCTAAGGATGTTCCAGTTTCTCAGCTCTCATATTGCTCTGCCAGCAAGGGGCTGGGAGGGAACAAAACAGCTGACCTAAACTTGCCAGAGGGGTATTCCATACCATATGGTAACATGATGAACAATAACACTGGGGGAGCTGGCTGAGGGAATGCTGCTGTTTCTTGGAGACTAGCTGGGCATCACTTGGCAAGTGGCGAGCAATTCCACTGTGCATCGCTCTTTTTGTGTGTATATACACACGTAGTCTCTCTCTCTAAATTAATCAAATATATAATAATAACATGAGTGTATTCTTTATTTTCCCTTCCTTTTCTGTCTTATTAAATTTTCTTTATCTCAAACCACCACTTCTACATTTTTTTTCTTTTTTTTTCCCAATTCTCTACCCCATCCCACCAGAGGTGAGTGAGCGAACAGCTGTGTGGTGCTGAGCTGCCTGCTGGGTTAAATCCCCTCTAAAAGCTGAAACAATTGGAGAAGAAAAGGGAAAAATCCTAAACCTTGAATACTGAAATAAATTCCTCATGCAAAGAAAGTTTGCCAGCAGGACTAGAAAATATTAGCAGATGTCTTCCCAAAATATTAACTATCTTAATCTTAAATATTTCATGCTGAATATTTCAGAAGTAAAACATTTATACTGCAAATAATGACAGCTTTCTATGACAGTAGGACTTTTACAAAATGGAACCTGTGTTGTACCAGGTAATGTTGCATAAAATGTTTTTTTTATTATAGCTTATACACATATCATCAGAGATTTCATTCTGCAGAGATCAGTATGAGACAGAATAGTGAATATCATCTTCTCTTGTGTTTCCAATGCAATATTTACTTTTTTCTTTTTCCACCCAGTTTCTGTTGCAGTAAGAAAAATGTCAAAGAATAAAACAAACTCACTAATAATTCAAGGATACGCTAAAGAATGGAAGCTATTTTGTAAGCTTACTTGTTTTAGAGATAATTTGGTATGTTTATTTCTGTCTTTTAATGTTAAATAGAAGGACATAAAACAAATAAAATGGGACAGATGATCGCCACTGGAGAAGTCTGTAAATGCTGTAAAAACACAATTCAGAGCAGTGTTGTTGAACTTTCCCAGGTGCTCAGATTTGTTCTCCCTCTGTCAGTACATCAGGATTTCCCTTGCAGAGGAGCAGGAAACAATCTTGCAATGGGGTACACAGAATCACAAAACTGTAGGGGTTAGAACAATCTATGACTGCCATTTCATTCAGGCAAGTAATATTTTTCCCCCATTTTTCTTAATTTTTTTTTCTTTTTTCTTTTCTTGTCATCTTTGGGCAGAACTAATGGTTCACAGCTGCCAAAATGGTTTGAAAATGGAAGTTCTTTATTCTTGGCTTTGTGCTTTGGTGATCTCAGAGTAAGCTTTTATCTTCCAACGCAAAACTGTAAATTTTGCTAGTTGAACTCAAACTGGCAGAGGATGGCTACACAGCATGAAATGGCAGTTACCTGTGATCAGTGGAAATGCTGATAAATAGGATGGATGCACCAAAAGTAATGCCTCCTAATTTATTATACTAGCCTAGAACATTAGAGGGAAATATTGGTTATATGGCAGGAGAAGCTGAACCTTCTCACCCATATTCAATTACATGTTGCCCTGTAACAGCTGGCAGGAGAGAGGCAGTCTAATAAAATTTCATCTGACATGGAAGTGAACATGATGCGAAAGTGTGGATCTGAATTCCTTCATGTGAAAAAAAATGATGCCCGCTGACATACTCTGATGCTTGCTGAATGTTTATGGAGACCAAACAGTGGATGTGAGCACAGTCACCTGCGGGTGGCATTTTCAGCAGTAGAGACAGCAACCTTGGGGCATCTCCTCTAGAGCAGATTTTTATGAGGGTGATGTTCAGGCTCTTGCTCATAGCTGGCAAAAAAGCATAGCTAATGGTGGTGATTGTGTTGGAAATTAGCGTTTTGCAGCTGAGAATTTGCTCTATTAAATAGTGTTATTGTGCTCTTTGCATCTGTTGTATTTTCCATGGAAATAAATAAAAGGCATTATTTTGGAGCAAACTACAAATATTTGTTTATGTAACAGCTGTGTGCGAGAAGCATGAGTGTTTTACACTGTGAGTGTAAAACAGTTTTGCACTGCAAGCAAACCCCAGTCTCCTAGAGAAACATTGAAAAATCCTGGGATGCTGCACTCTTCATCCTTCTGAAGCCATGAGCCCTACCTTCTACAGTATAACTTTCATCTCAGTGTATCTCCTGGGCTCCATTTAAAATGCTTATTTCATTCAGACACTAATACAGGCTAGGTCTGGTCTGCTGCTAGAGTGCTTTAGAGCATTGATAATTTCAAAAGCAGGTGCATTTTTGAAATGTATGCTTATAAGAGTATATATTTAGGACCTTTATATACACATTGTGAAATCCCTACATTGGCAAAATTAACTTACTCTTGCTCTACACATTCTGGCAACTCCTCAAGATCTCTCCCAGCACCCCTGATATACAAAGAACATCTTTACCACTTGCGCTGGAAATCATGTTATGTGTTTTCTTTAAGGTGGTGGGAGAAAGTGTGAACTCTAATTTAGCTTACTCATAACAGTGGCTGTTGGGAAATGCTCCACTCCTTGCAAATTCTTGATAATAATGGCAGGAATAATTTTTTTTTTTTTTTTTTTTTTTTTTCATGTAGCATATTCTATATAATTTCTGAGATAGTTATTAATCCTATGACAAGCTTGGATAATGAAAATGCTTTCTTATTCTCATGGTTATCATCTACCTTTAGCAATTATTTAGTAGCTGTAATAATTGCATGCCATTTTATTTGAAGGCAGCATCACTTTATATCTTAGCTCCTATGTGATTTGAGAAGCTGTGGTCTTCAATTGCAAGTTGCTTCCTTGCATCCACAAGGTATTTTTGCACACAAGAGGATATTCATCTTCTCTATTGCTTTCAACAGAAAATGACAATGAAAAGAACAGCTGAAGGTAACTCAGAAATGCCAGAGAACAGCTATATTTTATTGTTTCATTGGCTGTAGACTTTCAGGTGCCTTTGGCCCCAAACTTCTATGATCAAATCTCAAGCACTGTTTCCGAAGAGCACATAAAGCCATTGGTAATGCCAATAAAAGGATGATGTTCATTATGAACTCTGGTAGAAAGAGCTGAGTATTTCCAGAGCCTACTTTTTGTTTATTTATTTAGTTAGTTAGTTAGTTGGAGGGTGTCTCGCTCAGACTGGCAGGCATCTCACTCAGATGGAAGGCAGTCTCTCTCGACTAGGAGACCCTCTCACTCAGCCTAGAGATTCTCCCTCTTAGCTTGGAGACTCTCCTGGTAACTTTCCTTTTTGGCTTGGAGTCTCTCTCACTCATTTTGTACTGTCTCACTGAGACTCTCCCTTTCAGCTCTGAAACCCCCCTCTTTCAGCATGGAGACTCTCTCATTTTCAGAAACTCCCTCCCTTTCTGGGAGACACTCCCTCCAATCTGAGCAAGATGCCTGCCAGTCTGAACAAGAAAGCCCCAGTCCGAGACGGACATCCTCACATCCAAGCAGGATATACTCCAAACTGAGCGAGATGCCTTCCAACATGACAAATTTCATCTCCAAAATGAACTATATAGAATTCAGTCTCATCAAACCATGCTTGAATCTGAACTAAATATTCTCATAACTGAACAAGACAGATTTCAAGCCAAGCTGAAGAGTGAAAACATCGGAACTGACCAACTGATCAGCCAAGGAGGTCACCAGAATCAATGTCAATTTGCCCCTGTTAGAGGACAGAAAATGAAATGAATCATGACTCAGATAGAACAGAGGGAAGAGGTGGAGGGGAAAGTAGAGGAAGCAGTCACTGTAAGAGTAGAGGAGGAGAGAGGTCCAGAGGAGCAGCTCTGAGATCCAGGGGAAGCGCCCCTGAGTCCAGGGGAGGGGCCCTCAATAAGATTGCGGTCACCAACTCCCATGAGGGTAACAAGAAGTCCTGAAAGAGTATGAGATGAGCAAGACATCGTTACCATTGCAAAGAATGCAGGCAAAAGCTGCTTTTTAGCTTTTTAGAAAGAATCCCTCTCTGCTCTCAGAAAGCTTCATTAGCTTTGTTGGGAAAGTTTATCTCTTTCACAAGTGCTCACTGAAAACTTGACCTTGAAAGTCCAATATTCTGGTGATATTTGTAAACTTTGAGCACTGCTATCTTACTTCTGTAAAGACTGAAAAAAATATGATCCCATTTACTCTTTTACACCTGTTTGGAGAGGGAGATACTAATTTTACAGAATGTGGGATTTTTAAGCAGGCTCCCAGTCTCTCCCTTGAATCCTTTATGCATTTTTTGAATGCTCATCTGATCATGTTGTTAATTTCCCTGAATACATTATTCATCATTTCACTCAGAAGTCGTCCCTCAACCCAGAGAATACTGAGTGGCAAGGACTGTGGATAGGCTTGGGAGAGACTTTAGAGAGATGGACATCCTCGGTGTCATGGAACTTTACTCCTGAACACCTGAAAGACCCTGCGAGCTTAGACAGTAACTTAAGACAAGAATGCTGTTGCTCAGGCAGATCTGAGGAGGCACAAATGATTTGGGGCCTGGCTAATGCTTATTGGGCCTATTGAATTCAAGACTATCCCAGACACCTAGCCCACAAATCATAGACAGTTAGTTAATTAATTATTTTATTTACTCACTTTGGAACCTTGGCTCTAGCAGCATCAGAGAGAAGTGAACCATGCCAATGAATGTGACTTTTTGTTCCTTGCTTCCAGGTGCAATGGCTTGAAATAGTGAAACCTGATTATGGCAGTTCGGGGTCATTATCATTTCTTATTCCTGTTCAAAGAATGAATTCCAAGACAGAATTCAGCTTCTCTGGGGAAATTTTCTTTAATATTTACAGCAACATACCACTTATTCTAGAAACTCTCCCTTCTCTGGGTTGGAGGCACAGACTTATACAGCAACTTATGCAACTTGAGGTCTGAATAGCTGCTGCATTAGTGGGCAAGTTCCCTAAAAAACACTTTAGAACATAACTGTGCAAGCTTTGCTGATCACCACACCCATAGTGAAATTATAGCTGTCCCTTCATACTTGCCATGTAGATCCTTGTGTTCTGCATGTGGAGGAGAAGCTCAGTCAATACCATTAAGATTTGTCTCTTGTGCAGAGTGATCTTTCATTTGGTAAGTTTTATATATATATTAAGTGTATGCAGTTAGCCTAAAAACTCAGTGGCAATGTTTGCGTTCTACTAAATGCATGTCAGAACCGTATTTTCATCTTACGAGATAGTTAGATCCACTTCCCACTTCTTTTCAGAAGATGCCAGAGATGCTAAATGAACTTGCAGTGTGTCAGAAAAATTCCAAAAAAAAAAAAATTGATAGTGAAAAGCTCTGGAAAGAACAGCTGAATTGTATACATCTTCAGTTTTTTAACTTTCAAACTCATCTTTGCTAAACGCTATTAAAGCAAACCCATTTGACTAATCGGATGTAATAAATATGCCACTGTTGAAAATTTCCAGGAATGAATTCAGACAACAGAAAAGGAAAGTAAATGTTTCCAAAACCAAAACACCTTCCCCTTCCCCTCTCAGTGAAACAAGACTTCGTTCAGTACTGCTTTTTTTTTTTTTTTTTTTTTTTTCCTCTCCACAATTCATTGAAGAATTTTCTTCATGAAAGGACATTCTCATTATTATTATTATTTGTATTTGTGTTGTTGTTTGAACTGAAATGAAACGTGTGCTTCTAAAAACCTTCAACAGTGAAAGAAGTTGGCTTAAAGACAATTCAATTCCCAAACCCTCAAGACTTTAAAGAACTAAACTTGATTTAATAATATTCCTCTATTCAGGCTTCAGTGAAAGAAATTGAAAGTACGTTATGGTCTAACTTAATGTTGCTTCTAGAACATAATCTGCTGTTTCTAGCCAACATCTGTTTTATTTCTATTAACATACGTAGACATCCTTCTGGTCACAGACATGTTGAAAGAGGCTAAACCTATTACATCAGTCTTAGCAGGGACTGAGTGTAATTAGGAAGTAAGTATATATGTATGAAATATGTCCTTCCTCTCACTATCACAGAGGATGTAAATCTTTTACATCTTCTGCATATACAGCCCGATTTGTTAGTTTAAAATGTCTGGGTTCTCTCCTCTCGGAGACTAATGTCAGTGAAGTAGGCAATCATCCCATAAATAATGTCATTCACTTCTATTTAAGAGGACCTAATATTTCTTTCATCTGTGTGATTTTTGTTACTTGTGGGGAAGTAATCCTGTAGGCTAGTTTTGCCCAGAAGGATTAATGTTTGCCTAAGTAATTTGTGCCCTTGTCATGTACAGTACTTTGCAGTACTTTGCCTTTTTTTTTTTTTTTTTTTTTTTTTTTTTTTTTTTTTTTTTTTTTTTATCCTACTGCTCAAGGAGTTAAAAATGGGCATTTCATTCTCAATCTAATTTCAAAGAATTTTACATATAGGAAGAATTCTATGGAATAATGAAACATACTCTGAACTGTTCATTTCTTGTTTTAAACACTGATCACATAAACAACAGGGTTTACATTTTATGGTACAATGGAAGTTTTTTTCCCCACATTCACTTTATGTATTCTTATGATTAAGTAGAATCAAATGCATTTTGGTCCTGAAATAATCCATTTATCTTCTGAAATCTGTATTTATAAATTGAATCAACACATTTCAATAAATAATATTCTCTCATTTGAAATTGGTTTAAACATAAAACATAACGATAAAAGATATCTGAATAAGCAACTCTGATAATCTAATTTCTAAGTGACAGAGTTGTTATACCTAATTTCACTTTCCTTTTTTTTTTTTTTTTTCAAGGTATATTTGAATATCTTCTTCAAGATCTACAAGTGAAACTTTATAACAGAAAAACTGTGAAGAAGAAGTTATTTTTCTCTTTTATGATTGACTATCTGAAACACACTTTCAAGTAAACAAATAGCAACAGTTGTCACCATGTTGTCACAGGCTGGCTTCAGCAACTACAGATGCTCAGATGGCTTCAACTTCTCAGACAGCTTCAGTTGCTGAATCTCATCACATTCACTTTTGTTGAATGTGGCCTTTACCTATAATGTAACTAGGCCTTTGTTAATTTGTTTATTCATTTATTTATTAGGTTTTGCATTTTGCTTGATGTGGTCTCTTCAAGGTGTTTGTAGGCTGCCAAATTCATATGCTCTGTTGAGGCTTAACCAGTCCTTGCTAAAATTAATCAAGTTTGGGGTTTATGTTTTAGGTTTGCAGCAAGAAGAAACTTCCAGGATTCAGTATCTCCTGTTACATGTTTTCCTGCCTGTGGACAGATGAAATAAAACTAGTCCTTAAGCTGTTTTAGAAGCTGCATCTTTAGAATCTACAACCTCACAATATTAATTCAGTCTTCCTTGCTCTGTCTCTACACAGAAGCAGGTAAGATTAAAAATATGCCTACATTCAGGATCCTAACCATTCTCAGGGATAAAACGATTATAAACTAATTTAAGGTGGAGAAAACCTTCAGAGGTCATCCAGCTCAACCCACTGCTCAAAGCAGAATCAAATTCAAAATCACACCAGCTTGTTTGGGGCCTACTCCAGATGAGGACTGAAAACTTCCAGGAATACTGAGTCTGCCATCACTCTCAATGTGAAATACATGGCCTTAAATTTAAGATACATATTACATATATATGAATCTATGTACTTTATTTAAGATATATTTTGATCTCTGGTTTAGGGTTATGAGGCTATGAGAAACTGTCGCCCAGTGGTAGGGTTTTAAAAAGTTACTGGACTCTAAATTTACCTCTGGAGGAGACTATAAACTATTCTGATATATAGGGGCTGCACTGAAACTAATGACTTCTATTTTATGATGCTGGCCCATGATGTTCAAGGTGGATGTTGGTGGGAAGGCATTAGAGATTGAATCTCCCCTTCAGTATCGCATTACATTTTATTGTCATGTGACAAATGGCAGCAGAGGGTCAGCGTGACACGATGGCATTCAACATGGAGGTGTGCATAAACACGGATGTGGAAGTTCCTCTATCTAAAAAAGAATGAACTTATTGGCATTCATCAACATTTGCGGAGTGTTTATGAAGACCAAACAGTGGATGTGAGCACAGTGAGGTGATGTGTGGTGCATTTCAGCAATGATGCTGTCAAAGAAGCTGCAGAAAAGTGGGTCACCTCCACTGTAGCAGATTTTTACGAGTGCAGCATGCAGGCTCTTGTTTATGGTTGGCAAAAGTGCATAGTTAATGCTGATGAATGTGTTGAGAAAAAGTGATTTATTACTAATAATTTGCTTTATCCAGTAGTGTTATGCTCTTTGTACCTGTTGTAGTTTCCATGGAAACAAATAGGAGGCATTACTTTCTAAGCAACCCATGTATATTTTGACTGCATCTGTCAATGATTGTCTATTTTGTGGCTTCCAGTCCACTTATACATACTGATTGCTTCTTTGACATTACCTCTGTTGAATTAAGTGTTCCCTCCAGGTCCCATTCTCTGATGGAAGAACACAATATGGAATGGAAGAGATGAAGCCTCATCACTAAAAAAAGTGAGCAGGCTGTCCCTTACTTGGGCATGTGGAGGTTCAATCACAATATTCTTAACCACATGAGTTGATAAAAGGTGAAGAGGTGGGTGGCTAACCAGACAGTGTACATCCTGTCTGGAAAACCGAAGATATAAAAGCTGAAGATGAGAAAATGTGAGAAGGAAAAAGTGAGATGGGTGCAGAAATGTCAAGAAGAAGAGTAAATGGAGAAAAATAAACCAGTGGTTTGGTCTCAAAATGTAGAATCATAAAATAGATGTATACTTGATTTCATAAGTAGATGGCTTCACTTTTTGTAGCGCCATTTATAATAAATGAGAAGTACTTGCAAATACAGTCAGCTATATTTTAAATACAAATACAGAGTGAAGCACTGGCATTCCCTATACATATGACTTTGAAACTGTGATTCTGCCAAATCTGAGAAACATAAATCTTCATGCAGTATGCTATATTATAATCCAAATATTTTGACTTAAATGGGATGTGTGCCTCCTTCCTCCTGCAGCAGTGCTAAGTAAATGTGCTACAGAAGGTGTAAGATGATAGAATTTATTTGACTTTCTTCTTGGCTGGTCTCTGTTGCTGTTTTCACCAGAAGTGAAGCACCACGTGTTGAATTTCCTCTAAGGAATTTACTTTAAATTTGTATTGCCAAGCACCTCTGTGCAGCTTGGAAGAAAAATAAAATATAGACTTTATTCATTTATTCATGATAATTTGGATATAGAAATCTGCCAGTGATGCCAAGATAGAAATTATGAGGGCTGCTATGAAAGTAATAGAATCATATTACAGAGTCATAGAATCTTATGTGTTGGATAGGATATTTTCAGTGTTAAAGGAAAAAAACAGGAAAAAGAAAATGGAATTTGCATTATTTTTCAGATGAAATACCATAATATTGATTCTCTATGTAAATCATGGGTATTTGTTCTGTTGTTGCTTTGTGTTGTTGTTTTTTGGTCTTTTTTTTTTTTTTTTTTTTTTTTTAATGGGTCACTAACTTTTTTGCCATATAAAAGTTAAAAATTCATACAACATCAAAATAATATACTTCATTAAGCAAACCAGGCTAAAAACAAATCACCAACACAGTCTTTGCTCTAAAGATTAAAGTGTTTCATTCTGTGATATTCTGCATCCTTCTTATTTACTATATATAGATTTAGTTACATTGCATATACATTACCCACCTGTAAGGTTTGACTTACCCTGGCATATCGATCTATAAGTGTTTTTTGGGGAAAAAAACAAAAACAAACAAACAAAAAAACACAAAACCAAACATTATTAAATTTCAATGTGGAAATTAATAAAAGGGTTCTTTCACAGACCAGGAACAATTTCACGTGAGGTCTTACAGTTCTCCTGCAACAGTGCAGACAACACTTTGTTTGAATTTCTCCCATTTCCTTGTGGTCTTCAGTCCCAAACTTCTGCTATCACAGTTTAAGCTGCCCCACATCAGCTTGATGTTAGTACCACCCAGCATGGGCTTGACTTAACATTTTTGGTTTTCTAAAAAGGAATAAGATAAAACCTCTGTCAGCCATGGAAAATGGTACTCCTATATTTTTCTCCATGAACACGATTTTGGTGTTGAGTGCATCTTCAGCAAGTTTGGGGTGAAGGTCTACCAAATTGAGTGGTGCTGTTGATACAGCAGAAGGAAGGAATGCCATCCAAAGGGACCTTGAAAAACTTGAAAAATGGGCCTGTGTAAACCTAACAAGATTCAACAAACTCAAGTGCAAAGTGTTGCACACTGTTCAG